>NW_026562425.1:50000-656250 GCF_027474105.1 Poeciliopsis prolifica
TAATTGCAGCTAGAGCACAACAGCTGTTAGCAGTCATAATAAAATAAATAAACTTGTCTTCTGAATGTCTGCATGTATTCATACTTGTGTTTCTATGTGTGGGAGATGTTTATGAAAAGAGTCTTCAGAGATATGGAAAATACATAAAGAGCAAACAGCTGCTCCTGCATTCAGGTCCATTAATTACAAAGAACAAACTTCACTTTTGTCATTTCTTTACCATTTCCCAGCAGTTTTCTGACTGCTCAAAATCTTCCCAAGCAACACGGCGTCTGATATTTAACAAAAGATCATTTTGGTTTAACAGGTTTCTGGTCCACAGCCCGAAGGTCATTGTTCACGTCCCTAACTCACTGCAAAGCCTCAAAGTTTAACTGTAATTTTTCACGCCTTTTCCGTTTATGCACACGTAAAAAGAGTAACTTTAAATTGTACTTCTAAAGGCACATAAATCTATTTAATTAAACCTTATCTATTCACAGTAGGCCTCCAAAATTAATTAAAATGTCAAACTATTTGAAATTAATATCCCTTACGCCACTTGTTAATAAAAAAGTAGTTCTTCTGTTATACTGCTCATAACTGTAAAAGGGAGATAAAGACCAAGGGAGCAGGGGAATATGGCCGTACTCTGTAGAGCCTGTGTGAAAGGAGAGATGTGAGCTGCAGCGATAACAGCTCTGGGTATATTGCTGCTTTCTGATTGTCCATTCCCGGCTCTTGACCACACATGACCTCCATCTCTGTGCAGAGTCAGAAATGAGACGCCGAGGGAGGGAGGGAGGCGAGAGAGAAATTGATTGAGAATCCCAGAGTTCACACAACTGCGAACACAGAGGCCTCGATCTGTTTCCCCAAAAGCACTGAAGCAACAGGATGATCCGAAACTGAACCCGACTTAGGATCCACATTCTTCAGCCTGGTTGCCCACAAGATGTCTAGCTCAATTGTAGACGTAGAAATGTAACACTAGATATGCAGTACAGTGGAAAAGCCTGATGTTTTTGTATTTTCAGGAGTCTAAAAGGGGCAATATTACATATTTTCCAGCCACACAGTGTCACTTTATAGCACAATCAATTAACTCTTCTAACTTCAGCTGTTATAAAATTATTGTCAAATAAGAAATTAGACTTTGTAAATGAATGCCTTGAAATTGGGACTCTGTCCCTATAAGAAGCTCAGACTCTTTCTGAGATTCCACCTTCTGGAAGTCATCCCAGTATTTGTTCCTCTACTATCCCTGTAACAATGTTTTTGCCAGCATTGCCTGGGAAGTAGCTCCTGCAGTGAACTCAGCAGATTCACAAGGTGTTAACTAATTGCTACTGACTAGTCTGAAGGAGTTGAATAGGAGAAAAGCAGGGGCGGGCTGCACTGTGAGACGGAAACTTGGAAACTGCAGCCCCAAGGTGGTGCTAGATCCGCCCAGGCATAGTGTGTTTTTGATGACGGAATAGCATTTTAACATGAAATATTATTATAAAAATTATTTTACATAGCAGAGACCCTTTAAGAAATAGTTCTTGAAGTTTTCTACAGGTCTTTAAAGAGCTCAAGATAAAATCTGAAGCAAGTGAAGTGGATCTGAAAGTCAAGTTCTCATGAAATAGGAATAAAAAATCCAGTAAAGACCTGACACTTGACCAGTGAGAGATGAATCATCCTTGCAACCCAGGAACTTCTTGCTGCGAGGCAGCACTGCGACCCACTTCACTGCCCTTACATGGCTTAGCAAACAGCAAAACAATCCTTTGAAAATGGTCAGAAACTGGAGGGGAAACGAGAAAAGCCACTGTAAGCGCAACATCTTTTGCACAGTGCTATAAGTAGGCATGTTGTTACTTGCTGTGATTTGATTTGAAAATCAGCTGGACTTTAAAAGGAAGGAAGAAAATCAGGAGGGCCTCTGTTAAAAGCAGCAGCAGCATGGCACTCACCTGATGAGGCTTCACGTTGTTCATGATGTCTGCTAATAAATATAGGAGAATTAGGAACAAACCAACTCACAAAAAGGCAAGATGGTGCAAAAATAATCCTACTTTAAAACTTTGCTGCAGTTCCCTGATTTTTTTCCCCTTTATCTCCTGTACCGTTGTCCTCACTGTGCAGAGTGGCAAGACAAATTTGGGTCTGCATCCAGCCTTGTTTTTCACAATTCACATGTTTTAAATATTTTAATAAATGCTCTAAGTGTAGGTATTTGTGTGGAATAAAATATCTTGTAAAATGCTTAATGACTACAGTGGAGCCCCAGTTTTCACTTGGGTTAGGAGCCACAACTGCCTGTGAATAACTAAAATACCTGAAAGCTCCTCTATAAAAACTCAAAACTACCTTAATGTGCAGTAAATGGAGTCTCTCTTTGCACTAATGGAGAAGCTGACATCCACATCTACAGTTGGTAATGAATGCTTAAAAAACATTTTAGCCTTTTTATGGCTGCCTACATGAGATCCATGTTTTTAAGTAATGTGCTGCTACTTATGGTGGCCTTTTTTCTTCTTTCTAGGTGTTTGAATCCCCCTAGCTGGCCTCTGTCAATACTAAAGCAGCTTGAGGTGCTTTTGAATCATTAAAGTCCTTATTCACTCCATTGATCATTGAATTAAGAGCCTTGTTAGACAGCCATGCACATGTTTCTCGGGGATAACAGGGACTTTTGGTTTTGAAAGTCTGACAGCTCTTCAGGTCAATGCATTATTTATTTTACATTCATGCAGAAATATTTCATTTTAAGATAATTACCCTGCTCAAATTACTGTTTCAGTAGAGCTATCTTATTATGTTTCTAACTTTGCATTTAGACCTTGAGATATATAAAAAAAAGTTCAAACTCACTTCCCTTAACACTACTGTGTGGGTGTAGCACTTCTCTTTCTCAACCGTATTTGAACTTTTCACACTAAGCCCTCTGTGTTTCCGCGATCATAAAACTGTGTTTTCTTAACAGCACTGAACATATCTTGAAGATTTGTCCTTTGAAACGGCTCACAGTTGTGCACTGTACAAAGCAGGATTAAATTAATGAGGTTTGAAAAAGAAAGATGTTTATACTATTCCCCACGCAATTACTTAATCTCTTGTAATTGGTCTCCTTGTTTGAAGTGGAACACACATTTTCTGTGTCCCCATCTTTTCCATCGTGAGCTGAGAGAATACATTTGCAGGTCCAAATGTCTTTTGGAAATATCCTAAACATACAAATCCACACAGCTCAGTCCCTGAACACTTATGCTATATTTATTCTGAATTAAATTTGATACACTGGATTGCACAAGGCTAATTATTTTTGAGGAAAAACAAGAACAGTTCATTTTTTTCTCGCTAAATTAACATTTTTGGAATGAGCTTTCAGTGCACTCATACATGCCAACATAAAGCTATTTTTTAATATTTATATATATTTTCTTGCTCTGCTTTTATGGTCCATTCTTGTGTGGTGAATTAACCACAGCAGATAATGAGGAGCATGTACTGTAGTCTCAACTTGGCCCACACGGATCAACTGGCTATTTTAAGCTATAGCCAATGGCGGCTGAACCATTAGCCTGCAAGGAACTGCAAGTCAGTCAGCCAGCAGCTATCTTCAGCACTCTGCAATCATTCTGTGTATAAAAGGCCACATGAAACAACAATTATGAGCTGTGCTGTGCATTAATGACTAAATGCAACAGTACTTGGCTCCGATTATGCATCCAAACAGATTCAGAAGTTGCAGTCAGTGCTCCACAAAAGACTGTCGCAAGCAGTTGTTCTTCCTTCTTACTATCTTCCATCGTGTTATGTTGTGACAATACCACCGGCTCCCATTTGATCCATAAATGACTTCAATCATTATTACATTGGTTAACTATACTCTGACTGACGACAGCGTTCTTCTTCTGCACATGCGGGTCGCTTTGGGGATGTAAAGAGGTTTAATTTGTAGTATGATTTGAGTATCAAGATGCGCTGTGTGATCATAACCTTTCAGGCTGAAAAAGCCTTGAAACTGCAGTGAAAGTTTCTAACCCTAAACTTGTGAAGCTGGGAGAGACATAACCCAAAGGACTTCCAGCAGTGATTGCAGCAGAAGTGGTTCCACAAGTTTTGATCGAAATAAAACCATTTATCATAAATTTATATGAAATATTTTGAGTTGTGTGGTTGTCTCATGACAAAATGTAAAAAGGTTCAAGAAGTAGAAATATTTCACTTGCATTTTTGGTATGTTTGTAAAGTTGCATTGAGGAGATTTGAAAGCAGTATGTGACAGTTGATCTGATTAGCTGTTAGCATGTGTTAGCTCTTTGTTCTGTGTCCCATGTCATGCTCTGTTGTGTTCGGTGACAGCTCTCACAGAGACTGTGCTGTTGCTACAAGCTCTTTGTGTAAATCCTCAGGCTGTGTTTGGTGACTCTTTTTTTCCTAACAGTGACAGTTCCTGTAGTCAGCATCACATTCAGGTCAAGCAACTTGACTCATTTCGTCACATACTCTGCCACAAGTGCTTTTGCTCTCACAACGCTCTGATTAAGTGGTACAATAGTCGCAAATCTGCTGGCGTGTTTTCTGAAGAGTAATTACCAGCTTCTGATAAGCGTTTCTGGGGACGTTTCCCAGCTCCATGATTTCCACCGAGGCTTTATCTCAATTGAATGTGATTGTCTTTGCCGAATTGGCTCCGCCATGATCCTGGAATCTGGCCTTGTCTCGCACACATGATAAGACAACAGACTGCCTTGTACGCCATCCAGCCAAGAATAACGCTACAAGCTGTAACGATTTACACCATCCATCAGGGTTTCTCCCAAAACTACATGCTTTCTTCATCTCATAGATAAAAATCCAGCTCCTTGGTAATGACTCAGAATTTAAAAAAGGCTTTTTGGAGTCAGTAACTGGCTGACGATAAGAAAAGCTTCGGTTTTTCGAAGCACATCGTGTGTTAATAGTCTGGGGGTGAAATGGGGTGTGATGGAAGTCTCCCAATGAAATTTCTGTATTGTTGGATAGCGAACAAAGATAAAAGAAAAATCAATCTTCTATTAAAATGTAGGACCTCCCTTAAGTTTATAATACATGTACACACAAATTGAAGGATAATTTTAATTTTTTGAGTCTCGCAATAATTACCCCTGTGGTTAATGAAATAACTTGGTAAATCACAGTTAACATGATTTCACAAAGGTGGCTATTATGTTTTTACTATATTTTTCTGTTATTGCTAATTGGTGGAATGGGTTTAATTAATTATAGTATTTGTAAATCACTGAAATTAAGTGAAATAATAAAAAGTATTGGAATTATTATGATTTACTGAGATGCATGACTATATTTCACCACATGCTAGATGAAATCACAGTATATTTGCACCTGCACACACAACATAAACACAGTGATGCAAACCAATCTGCACAGAAATGGGTGGGATGTGATGAAAAATTAGGTTTCCCAGCTTCTTAATGCATGCATCTGTGTGTGTGTGTGTGTGTGTGTGGTGTGTGTGTGTGTGTGTGTGTGTGTGTGTGTGTGTGTGTGTGTGTGTGGGGGGGTCCTTTTTCCCTCCGTTTGTGTTGCCATGGGGATGGCATGCTTCCTATATCCCCCCCCCACACACACACACACACCCTGAACCAACACACACACACCACCAGCCTCTCTTTTCCCTCTTCTCTTTACTCGCTGGTTTCAGTGTTACCATGGTGAAACATGTCTGTCTCCTCTTTCCCTGCTACCTGTTTCACATCATGCCCCGTCTCACTGGGTCACTCTCAGCGTCCGCCTGCTGTTTGTGCGCCCTTGGCTCAGCTCTCTTTGCTTTCCCTTTCTTTGTTTGTTTGCTTGTTTTCTGTATCTGTGTGACTTTTTGTCTGGCTGTTTTTCCACCACCAGTCCCTGTCTGTGTTTGCTTTTTCTCTGCCGGCTCACTGGCTGTTTGTCTGGCCACCGGGCTTTTCCACCTCTAATCCCTCCTCTCCTCTTTCTGCTCTGCTGCTCTGCTCTGACACCCTCCCACCACCATCAGCCTCTTTCCTCTCAGCTTTTCCTTTCTCTTTTTTATTCTTCCCCCTCCTATTCATTTGTTTGCTCCCACATCAAAACATCATCCAGTGAATGTCACCAGGAACACACAACATTAGAAAAATAAATAAATAAACGGGAGGGATTTAGGTAATTTTCACAGACGGTAGCTGTTGCTATGGTGACACAACTTTTGGATTTGAGGCAAGAGCAAAAGATGAATGGATGAAAAGAGGAAAATGTGTGAGGGGAAAAGAGAAGAAAGAAAGTATTCAGTAGGTTTGTTTAAAAATAAGTAATTCTTGTTGAAAATGTTGCATGATAATAATAACAGTAGAAAAATCCAAAAAGGATGGAAAATATTCACTGGCAGTCCCTAAAAACAAAGATTAGTTTTAAATGTGATTTCCCCCCCCCTCAAATCTGTACTTACTATCGCAGTAATTAAATAATATCAGCATCAACATGTTGAACTGATAAAGAGCATATATCATCACATTTCCTTCTCAATTGTGTTGAGGCTTGCAATGTAATGAGGACAACTCAAAAGCATCAGTGCATATAATGACAACCATCCCAGACAAAAGCAGCGACATGCAAACTCTGGAACTTGAATTTTTTGCAAATCCAGTAACAGCTTGTAACAGCGACAGAAACTGTAATCCAAAAATTCTGCCAGGATTTAGATGGACTCCAATTTAGACCAGTGTTGTTACTCTGAGGCACTCACATCTAATTACTCCCAATCAATATAATAGCTATACTCTATATTAGAGAGTTGTAAGTCTTACATTTTTCTACATAATCAGTTTATGTTTTACCCATAAGAGTTTTTTTTATACTAAGTTACTAAAACCATGCAACATAGAAACCGAGAGTATCTCAAGCAAGAGTATCTTCCTCACTGTGCTCTGACTGAGAGAAGACAACTCACTGTTACAACTAATTATTGAAGGCAGATTATTTGGACAGAAAGGATGTTTGTTTGGTGTGATCTGCAGACGTCTCCCACTGACAGAAGATGAAAACTGTGGTGAAAACTGCAGAAAAAAAAAAAAAACATGTGAGAAACTTTATGCTCACAAACAACAGCTTGAGTAAGTCACTGCTTGAGTTATCTAGCCTAGTCTTGGAAAAACTGTTTTATGTCCTCACTTTTAGCTTTAAGATCTTTCCCTTACATCCAAGATTTTATTTGTTTCACATCCAATGAAAAAACGTGTTTCCACTATAATCTATGTTTGATGGATGAAAAGGAAATGTGTCGTCTTCACATGTTTTCTTCCTCAGAACTCACCCACATTTTGCTTGCACATCCATTCAGTATATTTATGTATATAAATGCTTTCATTCACCGTGAAACATTTCAGATTGTGTGGTAATATATGCTGTATCATCATCATCATCATTTCTATGTGGAATTACAAATCCGTTTTTTGACTCTTCTATATGAATAAAGCTTTTAAGATTGCTCACCTGCCTTTAAAACACAGAAAAAGTAGATTGTGATGTTCATACTTTCAAGCTTTTCAGGCTTTCTGGCTCTAAAATGTGATGATATTTGGCTTATAAGCCTGTGAGTCAGTAAAATCTAAAGAATGCAAATGATCCGTTCCTCCGAAAGCCTCTTTTTCTTTATTTTAGTTAATCGTTTTTCAAATGCATTCCCTCAAACCTCTTTTTGGACAGACTCCTCTCTATCCTCCCGCCTGCATGTTAATGCATTTAGAAAAACCACTTTATTACAGCATGCATTTGAATATTCATAGTAGGCAGGCAGAACGGGTGAGTTGGTGGGGGTGGGGGTGACTGGGAGAGACGAGAGCCTTTGGGTATTGATGCAGAGCTGTGGAATTAGCTCCAAAACTGCTATTGATTCAGGCAGGGAAGACTGGAATATGAAACCCAAGCCAGAGAGGGAAAAAAGGGCAAAACATCTTATCAATGAAGTTGGAGAATAAAAGAGAGAATATAGGAGAGTGAAAAAAGAATGGCAAACCAGATTATCAGTCTGCAGAGAATTGAATTAAGGGGGAGAGAGAAGGAGCAAGTGGGTGAGGAAAGAAAAGGAGATTATGAAGCAACACAGAAGGGGGAGCAAAGGAGACAAAGTAACAAAAGTAAAGAACAAGCACAAGAAACCCATGGAGGAGTAAGAGAGGAAGACATGATTAATGAACGAGAAGAATGAAAGAAAAAAAGAAACTCAAACAAAAGTGTGAGGGGAGAGTGCTGCTTAAGCCTGGAGACGCTAAACCCTGCACCACCGGACACTGCAAGCTGTTGATAGGCGGACTAAGTTAACAAATGTCAAAGTTTACATTTCATTACAGAAGGCAGGGATGGAGAAGGAGATGAGGAGAGGAGAGGAAGAGAAGAGGAAGAAGAAGAGGGGGAGGGAGGAAATGCCATGCATTCCATTAACTGGCCACAAAAAAAAACCACAGAAAAACGAGAGGGGAGGGGAGGATACAGCAGAAAAGAGGGAGATATACAGGAAACGATGGAGGAGAGAAGGGGAGGGATTAGACCACCATACATCAAGAAAGGTAGCGATAGAAAGGAGGTTAGTGGTGGTGGGGGGAGTTCAAGCAAAGGAATGAAGTGCTTGATTCATCACTGCTTCAGCCGTAGCCCTGACCTTTGAGAATGAAGTTAATGTTAGACAAGGCAGCACTTAACATTCTGGTGGCCTTCATGTTTGTTCTGGAGTCGTCCAAGCAGAGCTCCAGATTACAGCCGCCCTTTGTTGATATCAAAATTGCAGGGCTTTACTGCGCTCTTACTGAGCGATAATAAGTTGGCAGAACAGCATTTCACTTTCTTATCTCGGAAGATAAAGCAGGTTGACAAAAACTCAAGCCAATGCTAAAAGGTATTAGTTTTTTCATATCTTGAAAAAAACTATTAAAAATACATCAGAATGTATCACCAAAAGTGAATCTCGACAAGTCGGGAGGATTTTTCTTCTTCTCCTGAGGGCTGTTGTTGTTTACAACCTGAAGCTGAAAATAGCCTCACATATTTGTTAATCCTGCAGTTACAATGTTTTCTTTTTTTTTTTGTCTCGCTTATGTATTTTAAAAACATTTGAGTCTAAATGTTAAAAACTACCACAGAAGTTGTCACTTTCATTGCCTCTTTCTGCTTAGGGCTAAGTCGGCTCATTACTTTTTGAAAGTTCAGTGCTTTATACAGAATCAGCTAGGACTTTATCCTTTTATCAAAATAGACTATTTAAATATTTTGTTATACCATTCCTACTAATGGGATACCACAAAAAGTGTCAGAGTTACTGGAGTTTTCTCTGGTTGAATTATGCAGCAATGCCTTTCCCCACCTGTTGCTGTGCACTGTTAGTCAGCTGACTGAAAAGTTACCTTTTGTCTAGCTTCCCTGAAAGACAAAGTTTGCTTTTTGGAAACATTACCAGTTGCGGAAAATACAGTCATAGTCACTCCCATTCACTCCTTTTCAGGAAACACTTTTAAAGTGACAGAGTTGGCGAGTCAGCATCATGTCTGTCCAGGCTGGCAAACAGCCGGGCTTACTAACCACAGCTTGTTACGCTTCTAGTTTCACTCTACAGCTGAATGGCAATTAGGTGTAATCATTTTTAACTATTACTAAATCAAACAGGTGTTTGTTCTGCACTTTTTCCTAACAAATCATAATAGAGACCATTGTTCATATTTCTGCTGCAATTTTGTTTTTAAATCAAAACCGACTGGATTTTGATTTGCATTTTTACTTTACTCTTTGTGATCTGACACTTCTGGCTAAACCTCAGCCAGAAAAGAAAACATTAGTTGAATTAATCTGAAAAAAGCCCCAGCTTCTCTGCTATGTCAGAGTCTTTACCTCCTCCATGCCACTAGAACAACATGTAATAAAGTAGCATTGTTGGATAAATGAAATGAAATTGATGTTGCATTTAAACATGTTGAATAAATCGCGACTCTATCTTGACATCCTTAGCAGAAAGGCAATGCTTAACCTTTTTTTTTTTTTTACTTCAAGCTGTGTATTTTTACGTTACTAGAACGCCATATAGATACGCACAGATGGCAATGCTGCATGAAATTGCTGCTGCGTGACTATTTATTATGGTTCACATTTTGTGACATTGTCTTTTCATGAGGTGTCTCATGACAGGGAAATACATCTTAGTTCTTTCTGTATTTAAAAATAACATTTTTAAGTAGGTCTGCAGTGTCTCAGAAAAATCTCTCAAAAATTCTAAGCTGAAATAGTTTCTTCAAAACTTTCTGAATCAGATTGGTTTTATTTAATTAACACAGCTTCCCTGTTAATTAGTCTTTTATCCAGGTTTGTTTTGTTGTTTTATTTGTGCTTAATAATTGTATTTTTCTCAATTAAAACATGCATCTCCCTCGCTTTAATTGCCTCTTAGTTTAAAATCGTTATCTTTGTTCTGACAAACACCAAGTCTTTGATTTGATGATGAATCGTTTTTCAAAGAAAAGGGATCAAATGATCTTAAGAATTTAATCAAAACTGAGCTGCTGCTGTGCAGTTAAAATAATTTGAATCAACAACAACAACAACAGAAGACATTCATAGAATAAAACCATAACCCAGGCACTGCTAAGTTTTTAAAGATAATAAAAGCTTCTTCGATCCACGCTACTCACACCTTCTGTCACTATACTACAGCTTTGTGTTCAAAGGTCTTTAACTGGATTTAGTTTGGGACGCAGACTTCCTTCTCTTTAGCTGCAGAGCGTGTGCTTTGCATCATCACATGGCAAAACTATCACATCAAAAGTAGTTTCCTAACATTGGGTAACTCATTTTGTCTTAAAAAATTGTATTTTGATGAATCCTGATGAGATTCAGCTTGTCACCAAAACAGAAATCTAAACACATTTCCAAAGACTTTTTCTTTGGATTACATTGTCCAGTGAAAGCATTGCCCCATCCACTCTGTGGGTTATTTATGAGAGGGCTGCACGCATCTTTCATGCCCTTTGAGCTTGTCTGTCAATACTTGTATTCCCTTGGTTTTCTCCAATGAAGCCCTTTTTGGTTCAGTGGGCAGAATATGGTATGGAGTCAAACCAACCGTTTAGATTGCTCCAGGTCAGCCTGAAGCTATTTAAATGTCCTGAATGTTTTCTTCTTCTTTTTTTTGCTATTTGGACCAACCTCCACTCACTTTTTTAAAATTGATTTCCGCTTAGCAACATATCCTCAAAGAACCTTCGAAGTTACTTGAAAGTTAAGGTTTTACTGAATGAAGTTTGGAGGTTTTCTACCTTTTGGGATGGGTGACTCTGACATTCAATAGCATCTTCAAAAAATGAAATATGAGTTTATATTTGTCAGTGAATAAAACCGCATTATTCTTTTTAAGTTCCAAATCAAGAAACATGTCCAAATATAAAAGTAAGAAAGAACTAGATATGAAAATACTGGCACCCATTTTAATTCTTAAAATATCTGAAACATCTCAAGCAAAAAAATTTAAAACAAACTCACGAGTTTGCTCAACTTTTGTCTGTCACTGAAAAAATACTCAGGAGAGCAAAAGGAAATCGTTTTATGTTGTTGAAGTGAGGACAGATTTTGTCCTTCCAAAGTGAGAATGTATCAATGCTGCCTCTCATGTTTGTTAAAGATATAAATATATACAAGTTTGGTTCCTTAATTTGAGAAACAGTTTTAATAGATAATTTGAGTTAATGTAATTAGTTCATTCAGACTAATGACAGACAGCAGTGCATTTGTCTGAGTAGCTTTTAGCATAGTAATATTTCAGAGTTTTTCCCTCCGTTTCATTTGATCGTAGCAAAAACCGTTTTGTTGTGTTTTTTCAGCAGCGGTCACTTCCACTGCAGGATTCTCTGTTTTTCTGTGATATTTAATTCACAATCCAACCAAGTTGGCATTTTCTTTTTCCACATGCTGTTAGTGTCAAAACACCTTTGGAAAAGAAGTATATAAAGGTCACATTCAAACAAAACAACAGCTTCTGTTTCATTGCCTTCCAACTAATTGATTTAAAATGTATTCATTGATTAAAGTTCTTAGATTTTAGTTCGATATTTAACATTGTATTTTTGTTGTTGTTATTTTAGAGTATTGATGCATTGTAATAAAATCATTGTTCACCTCGTTCATTGTTCTTGAAGGCAGTGCTGACGGTGTTTTTGTGGTAATTGAGATCTTGTTGAAACAGCACTGAGCTGCTGTGACCAGAGCTCATCCCCCACATTCACTGTCTTTATGTACACACCGGAAAGCTTTTCCACACCGCAATAACCCGCTCCTGCATTCCTCCACAAATCTTCTCTTGACCCTGCTAGTCAGTTGCTTTAGTTGTTTTTTTTTTTTTTGTGCTCATAAAAAACCCAATTTGCTGAAACTCAAACTCTTTTACACCATCGTACACCAGACCAAAATGTTTTCCACCCATGCAGAGCTTAACAATCACCTGGGATGAAATGTTTCGATTTGTATCTCTGTTCAACTAGATATAAAACAAACAAAAAAAAAATAACTGGCAAGTCTTTTACATCACTTTGGAGGAATTTTGCCCCAGTCTTTTTTGGAAAAGTGTTTTAATTCAACCATGCTGCACAGTTTTCAAATCTAAGCAGCTTTTTATAGGGAATTCAATATTCCCTATAATGCCTCCCAAAAACTCAGTTATTTATGATTTATTTTAACAAGCTATCAACTGTGTTAACACTCAATTGTCATGTGACTTTTGACCGAACTTTAAAAATGTCGCAAAAAGGGGGAAAAAATGCAAGTTATGTTTCCATCTCCCCTGTGGAAATGTACCTAATCTGCAAAAAAATAAATGACAAAGAAATATAAATGTTCTTAAGTGAGTCAACAACCTAACTCAAAACAATACATTTGAATGTGACTTAGTTTCAAATGAAATGTTTTTGTTTCAGGAAATCAGCAGTTTTCTGGCCTTTTTTGTTCTTTTTTTCTGTTGCTTTTTAAATTCAAAGTGAGCCTCCTTCAGCGTAAATACTGAACAAGGTTCAGCTGATGTATCTTCCGACAGTGTCCTTGCAGACTTGGTTTGTTGTCTTGCAGCTCCGTCGATATCACAACCGAATCTGCTCAGCAGAAAAAGGAGAACGTGGATGTTTTTCCATCGCTATCACCCTGCAACAATTTCCTCGCAGGATTCGAGCCAAGATGAGTCAGTTTGAGGCTCAGTCAGGCCTTGAACAAATGCCACAGATACACAGCAATCCTGGTTGTAACAGATTTTATTTTACACTCAGAGAAATTGGTCAGAGCCGGGTCAGAGAGAAAAGCTTCTGATTCAGCCAGAGAAGCAAATGGTTTATACGTTTTTGAGAACGTTATGTTTTTAAATTATCCTCTGTTCTCATTTTACTAAATTTTCATGATGTATGAATAAAAGGTAAAACACTATTACTCTTTAACTTAACATTCAAACCCTGGAATTTAATGTCCAGATTTGACTTTTTTGGATTTTTTAATTATTATTATTTTTTCACATACACTAAGGATTGAATAGCAGCTTCTGCCCCCTTTAATATTTGGATTATTTAAATCAACAACAGCATGTGTCATGTTTCGAGGTTGATGTTGAGGACCCAAATGGCAAAGAGACAGAGGCAAATGCGTAACGAAGATTGTGTTCAATGATTTATCTGTGACAGCAGCAGCAGAAACCTGCCATGAGTGGAAAAACAGCAAAAAACAAAAAAAACAGGAGTTTAAATATTGTGCAGATGTGATTGTGGTATGGAAACCAGGTGAGTACAATCAGCAGAATGCAAAGCAGCTGGGGGGGGGAATCTAACCAGCAAACTGTGGGAAGGTAAAATAATAGACACAGGAAAAATAGAATGGAAACACAGAGGATCCAATTAATCAAGAATTGGAGATGTATACCAACCTAAACCAAAATGCACAGGACGCAAAAGAGAAACAAGAAACTCTGTTCAAATGAAGACAGTATTAAGGAGAGACAGAAACAGAAACACTAGAGAAGACTGAAGCATTAAAACCCAAAGGTCGTCACAGGACGGTTGAAACTTGGACACAACTAGATGCTCCAATGATCCCAAACACATCAAAACTGGTGTTGAAATGAATAAAACAGACAAACATTAAGATTCTAGTAATGATCTCAACCTCAGATGTGAACTATGCAAAAAAACAAACAACCGAATCTGTGCCTGGAATAAACAAATTTAAATGAACCTTGCCGTCTTCTTGTTTGAAAGGGCTAAACTTTTCATTATTTGTATTATTTATGATTGAAGCACATTGTGAATGCAGGCAGAGAGGAAGAGAAGCTTAGTCTGTGTTTGTGAGTGTTTGGAATCAAACTGCGTTTTTAGGTGAGGCTGTTTCTGCCTGTGCATTAAAAAGTTCTGTGGATAAACACTGAAATGAGTTTATTTGATCAGCGAGGGAAACGGCGCTTAGTGAAATGAGGTGAAAAGATTAAATACACGTAAGCACACTTAATGTGGTAAGAAAAAAAGTAGTCTGCATTTTGAACTAGACAGGCCTGGATGATGAGATTTATTTCTTTGTGCTGAGAGAGACGACTTTGACATTTTCAACCCAGTTACTGATTAAATTGTAACAGAACTTTCTTCCACATAACTTTTATTGAGAAGAAAAATAATATCAGAATGAATAAGAATATTTTCAGCTCATGAAAGGTGATCCTTTTGAATTCCACCGCTAAAAGGTTTCACACAAAGGATTGTATCTATTTGAATGACTTCCTTGGAGGTCATTCATATGAGAGCTTGCAGGCTGCTTTAGCATATTTTCTTTGTTCGATAATGCAATCTGCACTGTCCTCCCTCAGAGTCTGTCATATTTAAATGATGTGGATACTATGGTTTTTGCCGACCCACACACATCAACACACAGAAATTGTAAAGAAATCTCATTTTAACAGAGGTAACACATCTGTGTGTTGCACCAGGAACTTCAACTTTAAAGTAAAAGTTCTCTGGAAAGCACTGAACGGAGTTCATAATCATAGGATCTCCAAATTGACTTTTTTTCAGAAGTACAGAAAGAAATGCAAACTGCACTGGGAATCACAATGTATTTTCTCTTTTAAAAGTCACAAAATCTTTACCTTTAAGTCTTTTTGTGGTTCTTTCTAAAATCTTCAGACTAGTCAAGTTTCTCTTCTTTGTCACAGCAGATATTCCATTATTGGTAGTGGGATACATTTTTTTTTTTCATTGTTCAAAACATCCCAAAAAAAAAAAAAAAGCGTCCTGGCAACACATCTAAACAAGACGATGTATTCTGGCACAGTAGTTGAATGAAGTTGGCTCTGATTTAAGACATGGCAGGTTCTCTATTTTGAATATTTCTGGCTTTTTTTTTCTTTGTAGGGACACTGATCAGACTGAATAATGGCTGCTGGGTTGTTCCAAAGACACAGTCTGCTAACAGAAATGTGCAAATTGAAATCATGTTAGATTAGCATTGTCTGAAGAAATGTTTGATGAGTACTTAGATAAAAAAAAAGTATTCATGAAACTTATTTACAGTGCCATGTAAATGTATTTGTACTCTTCACAATTACAACCAAAAACCTATGTGCATTTCAATTAAATTTTAGGTGAAAGGCCAACACAGAATTGTGAAGTATCAGAAAATTTCAACAGTTTTTAAAAAGTTAGACAAACAAAAAATGTAGAATGAGTCTTGCGCATTATTACCAACCCCCTCTACTCTGCTGTGACTAAATAAAGACCTTCAGAAGTCTCACTAGAACATAGTATCAAAAAAGAAACCTTTTGTGGTTAAGACAGAAAAAAACTAACACTGCAGTACCCTCAACTATCCATCCCCACAGTGAAACATAGTGGTGGCAGTGTCACACTGTGGGGCTGCTGCCATTTAGTAGGGCCACTGATCAGCTACAATAAATATGCAGGAAAAGCTACAATTAAATGGTTTAGATCAGGGCATATTACTGTGGCAGCATGACCTCGTCGAAGTCCAGATCGAATTCCAATCAAGAATCTGTGGAAAGACAAGAAAACTTCGGTTTTACATGGATGACTGGGCAAAAAATGGAGTCTCTTCAAACTTCAAAAGACTTCCGGCTATGATTGCAGCAAAACAAAACTCTATAAATTATTGACTTTGGGCGCTGAATACAAATGTTCACCACACTTTTCAGACTGTGGTGAAAAGTGTGGCGAACCCTAACCCTAAGAAAGAGAACATGTACTTCACATTTCCATCCCGTTTTACATTTCTCTGTGTTGGAAAATTCCACTGATGATTATGACAAAATGTTAAAACATTTTAAAGGGTATTATTACTTTTGGAAGGCACTGTAGGTTGCTGCAGAGCTCGTCTTCAAGCCTTTCTGAATTTTTTTTTTTCCCAGAAGCATATTATCCATGCTTACAGTGTGGAAACAGAGTGTGTTCGCTCAGTGTCTGTGTGTGTGTGTCTGAGCAGAAGTGTTGCTTCCCTGCTGATAGTCCTGTGACTGGTGGGATCTCCTCCCACCAGACTCCTTCAAATCCTCCGCAGCCTCCTTCATGCTTTCTCTAATGAAAAACCTTCTGTTGTCTGTGAGACGCACAGTAACAAGCCAGCTAAGGAACAAACACACACACTGCCACACACACGGCCAGAGATGCAGAGTACTTAAAGACATGCAGACCCCAGAAAGTGAAAGAAGAATGTACACAGACGTAAGAACAGAGAAATTCATCAAAATGTGTGAAGGGAAAACACAGAAACTGTCCCATGACTCCCTGTCTGGGAGCAAAGAGACACTTTTTCAAAAGACAGAGTCCTCCAGTCCAAACCCGCTGAGATTTAATTTTCATTCCTCCCCTGCAGCCACTGGTTTTAAAAACCAGACTTTCTGATTTTAGTGAAAAAACTTAATGAAAAATTCATCAAACTGGATGACAAGCCTGTGATTGTTTTATGTTTTAAAGCAGTAATGGTGGCATGCGTGTGTGTGTGTGTGTTTTTATCTGTATCATGGAATGGAACTGATGCACCTCTTCTGTGTCACTGCTAATGTTGCAAGAATCTCTAGAGAGATGTGTCAGACACACGCACACACACCACTTATTTACAGGAGCAACCTTATGTGCACTCTGATCTGCACAGGCTTGAAAATCCGAATGTTTCAATCTTTTAACATTCCAGACATACCAACACTGACACACACACTTAATTTAATATTTCTGCTCTGCATCGTGGGAGTTCCAGCACTCAACATTAAAGCAGAAACTAGTACACTTATCTGATGTTGGAGTAAAGTGGCAGAAATCAATTCTGCTTGTCATAACCCAGAAACACATAGAAAGACATCGCAACATGCTCATGAAAAACAAATCATCTTATGCGTGCATATGCGTGGGAGTGTGTGTGTGAGTGTGTGTGTGTGTGTGTGTGTGTGTGCTGCTGTGGAGGAACAGAGGTTGACCTCAGGCTACCAGCTAATTAAAACTGTTCCAGAGAGATGAAGGAGGAGGGAAGGAAAACAGAGGAAGAGGAGTAGTTAGGAAAGAAGCTGAAATGAGCGAGATGGAGAGAGGAAAACAGGGAAATGACAGAGAAACACCAGAAGGCAAAAAGAAGGAGGGAATTAAATCTTTGTGGAGTTTTTTTATTTTTTTGGGTTTCTGGGAAGGAATGAATATGTGAAGTTTTTCACCGAAAAGAAGAATTTTTGTTATGTATGAGGAGATGAAATCTTTTCACAGCAGTTTAGCTATGATTCTCTGCAGCATATGGGCTTTATTTTTGTCACAACAGTGTAAATGTCAAGAGGAACATTTACATTTATATTGCCTTCAAGACAATGTTATTATCACACAGATTTTGTATTTGTTTATCAGGCAATACTCAGAAAGATAGATTGGTCCTCAAAGAGATTTACAATGAAATTAGAAGGATTAGTTGCTTCAAAAGCAGAATGAAATTATTACCAAACATCATTAAAGCATTTTTATTTTTGCAAAAGTTAAGAAGAAACAGCTATTAAAAAAAACCTCATTAAAATGTAGATTTTAGTAAGTTTAAAGTGCTTTTATTTGTTTTTATAGGAAGTAGGTTTACTTCGATCTTTTATGATACTATCTCCAACATTTACTTTTGTGAATGTAGTGTTGAAAGGATTTACTAAAGTAAGTAATTCATTGCTTCGGTTTAACAAAGTTTACAGACATTAATTTCTGTTGCTCCACAGTATTTCAATCAGGTTGGGGTTTGGACTTCAACTAGGCCGTTTGAACCTCTTTGTTGTCGGCTTTTTCAGCCCCGGTGTTGCAAATGTGCTGCTGCGTTTTGCATCATGGCTTCTTCTATGACCCAGTTTGGACCGAGCTTTGGCTGGGGCTGAAATTCAGCCCGGGAGCTCTGTTGGGAGAGGCCTTTCATCCCACTGCACAACGGTCCAGAGTGGAACCATCAGCCTTATTAACAAGCAGTTCATAAAAATAACAGCAAATATGAAAGAACAAAAACAACCTCCAACAGAATGCAGACCATGAAACCGTCCAACAAACGGAAACCGTCACAACTTCAAAAGCTGGAAATTAATTTTCTCTCAAACGTTTGCTTGAATATCTCATGACAAATCTGGAAAAATAGTTTTTTCCAGAGTGACTTTTCATTTTTGTGATCAAAGATGTAGATTTTACTTGCAATGTACCTTGTACAAATTTGTGGATATGAAAAAAGAGATTAAAATCTGTCTCCATCATCAGGTAAATGAGAAAATGAAAAATGTATCTACAGATTTCTCGGAAGAAATAATTAAATATGTTTGAATGGAAGTCATTTTTTAGATTGTTTTAGATGTCAAAAAGCTGACAATCCTTTGTCTCCTAAGAGGTTGATGTAGTGCTAAGGAAAGGTTATCCTGCTCCACTGCCGCTGTCTGCTATGTAACAGTGACAATGATACACAAAGCACTTTTTCAAAGAACTCAGAGTTAAAACACAAATAGAATGTAAAAATCAACTTAAGAAAAGATATTAAAGTAATGTTAAAGATATAAATGCTTCCAGACGCTATCAAAGGTCAACCAGCCCACCATATTTTCAAAATGAAACAAATTTGGTGTCAACTTTCCTGCAAAAATGTTAGCTGCACAAATGCATCACCATTAATTCATATCAGTTTCATTTGACTTTGAAAATGTGGGGGCGGCAGGTTGATCTCTGCTGACCTTTGGGAACTTTTATCAATACTTGTAAAATGACTGCGGCACAAATGGAAATGTTTGCTGCACAAACGTTTGACACCAGTTTTCTTTCATTTGGAGAGGTTGGGAGGGTCAGCTGCGCCCCGGTCCATCATCGTTAGGGGAAATGTTAAACTCCATGTTGGCAAAAACAAGAAACAGTCATTATGCAGTGGAATTGATTTTAATGCAGATGATATTATGCAGCCACTTAGCTTTGCAATTATTTTTCACATTATGATGATGTTGCTGTAAATGTCGAACACCATTTCGCTCACTTTAAGTTCACCGCACATCTGACATCCTTCGTCTTGTATGTGATGAGGAGTACAGGATGCTAAAAATGCCTCCTGGCAATTGGAAAGTGTATTATTTTTACGTTGATCTTTTTTGTTAATTTTTTTAATTGTTTGTTTGGGATTCCATACGCATTAATTGAATTAAAATACTAATTTCCCAATTTAACATACAACTTTTTCCTGTTCAGCTCAGTCAGTCTGAAGATGTAGAGCTGTGGATAGGAAAAGTTTATCTTTTGGCTCCCAATACAATAATTTCATATGCATTTAATGCCAAATATAGACAGTTTCATGCGAGGTGAAAATATCTTCCTGAAAAATCCGCGTAAATTTGAAAGAACGTCAAAGGATTGGACTGCTCTTTGTTTGCAAGGCGTAGAACATCCAACAAGAACGAGTGCTGCCACAGTTCCTTCTTGTTTTTAGAGTTTCCCGTCCTGCAGCTGATTTCTATGACAGCAACATCACCAAACACTAAGAGTTTTATAACAGCTAATGTAACAGCTCTTTTGAAGCGGGTGTTTCTAATGAGTCACCACTGCCGAGGCACGCTGCAGGCAAATCTGACACCACAGTTAGCGCGGAAATATTTGGGGTCATCACTTTGACCAAGGCGCTTGGTCGGAACGGGTCTAACGGAGCAGCTGAGGACGAACACACAAACAGAGCGACTGACGGCTCCTCAGCTTCAACTGTCTGTCCGTCTTCTTGTCTGTCTCTCTGCTGTCTGCTCGGATTTGTGTCCAGATGTGGATCACCATGTCTCTTTTATGCCTTTTCTTCTCCCTCTGTCATTCTTTCTTTTTTTCTGTGTAGGCGTGCCCATCGGTCTCTGTCAATCACGTCTGTGTGTGTGCGCGCTCATGGATGAGTGTTTGTTTGCTCTTTAACTTCATGCCCTCCCCAGCTCATGTCTTCTCCGTCTTATCACTCCCTGTCTTCGCTGTCAGCCTGTTTATTTCAATCCGTCTGTTTATCTGTTTATCCTGATCTTTTTTGGCTCTTTTCTTTCTTCTCTTTGAGGTTGTGTTGTGGGGTATTACACGCACGCACACGCAAACACATAAGCACGAACACCCCGAGTGAATCATTCTGCCTTCCTTCTTTAGGGCTCCGCAGGGACATGTAAGTGGGACAAGTGGGGAGAGAACAAACATCTCAAACTTCAATCTATGTTTTTCTCTCTTTCCTCCTCCTTCTATGAACCCCAACTGGTTGGCACACATGCGAGCACATGAGTGAATATCTCCTCCTCTCCTTTTTCCTCATTTCCCCCCTTTGCTCAGACCAATCAGTTTGTTTGGGACCAGCATGTGCTTAACACACCATCACAGCCAGGGGTGCACGACTCCATTGTGCACAAAAACTGAGAGTTAGGCGGGAAAAATTTGCTCATTTTTTTTTCCAGAAACATGCAAATGAATTCACAATCTGGCACACAGGCTTCTGAAATTGCTAATTAGCTTGTTAAGAGTGAAATATTTAAGTAAACCATGTATTATGCAAAAAATACATCGATTTTGTATTTACTGTGTGAATAAAATATGAACATTCTGTTTTTTCTCAGTTTTTTTGTTGCTCTCAACCTGAAAGCCCAGGGCAGAGTTCAATACAATGAAACCTGACTGGCATTGGATTTAACTGAAAATAAGAAAAAGAATCAATTTAACAGGATAAACTTCAAAAACAACTGTAGAATATGTTTAAAATTAACAACAGCAGCTGGAAAAGCCTTGAGTTTTAATCCGTTACAACCCACCACAAAGATATTTGCATGAACTAAATATGTGAAAAGCTAAGTTTACATGTTCATATAGTTCTTAAATGAGATATTGCTCCAGCATTTAAAAATTGTTTTGCTTATTTTTTATGTATGTTTTATATAGATTTTAGTCAGAAAAATTTGCTTTGCATTTATAACAACCTGAGGTGCATTTTTATTTTTTATTTTTATTTTTATTTTTTTCATAGAAAAGGAATTCACAAATAATTATGTTCATACAAAGAAACATTTTTTTCTTTTTCATATAACATTTTCTATACATTTTCTTATCACTATCTTAAGTAAAATATATATATATTTGTCTTGATAAATCAAAAATTTGAAGAAAAAAAAAAGACAGACCAAATAGCTATTTCTTTTAAAAATCCAGTGTAGCCTTTTACTTGAAGTTTTGTAAAAAGAGAGCAGAAAGCAGTTTGTTTAAGTCTCCTGTCAATAATCTCAGAGCTGGATTCTTGACTTCTTCAAGGAACTGAAAAACAAACATCAACGATTCAAAGAAGCTGTAGCTTGCATTATTAAGAGTGAATTATTTATTTACAACCTTAAAACAAAACATCATTCATCTCCAAGCAGGAGGAAATAGAAGGGCTTTCAAAGTGGCTCTCAACTTATGCTGGGCTTTTCAAAAAATATAAAATGTATGTGGATTTTTTTTTTTTTTTTTCTTTGGTTGAGCACAACATTCGCAGATGCATACATTAGTGTCCATGCCGTATTCTTATATGTAGTATTCTCTGTTTGGTTCACCACCAGGAGTATTAGTCCAGCTCCTGTATCCTTCAACATTTAGATGCATCCTTTCTCCAGTGGCTCGTTACCAGGCCTCTGCAGAGCTGAATGACATGCTGATGAGGGAATTCAGCACTTTGATTCAGACGTGTTGGTGAAGGGATGTAAGAAGGCGACACTGGAGAGATTTCCTTTTACTTAGCTGCACATCTGATGCCTTTGAAATGGTAGGTGATAAGCAGTACCTTCATACGGGTGTTAAGGGTTTTTTTTGTGACACTTTAACTCACGTAGGCAGCTGAGGTCTTACCCAACTTTCTTCCAACTGATGGCAAACACAAGCAAAAAAAAAAACTTCTCACAGTAATGTTGTAATCAAGTTTAATTCATGGTTGATTTTAAGCAATTAAACTGCTGTTTAAAAAAAGTCCAAACTGTTTGTACTTTATTACCAACTTCAGAACAGCTCCTACTTGAAGATATTTAAACCAATCTGGTATTAACTCTGTTGACATCTTACTGGTTGCACTGACATTGAGTTCTCGAAGGTAAAACACTCCTTCACTTCCATCAAATTGATCTTAACTGCTAAAATAAAACTAATGACATGCCTCGGATGATTAACAGTGTTTGTACTTTTATTGCAGCAGACGTGCTGATGGGGCCGTTTGCTGCTCAGCTTTGCGTTTGGAGTGAGATCTGATAAGTCAGGACAGATTTCACTGCCAGGTGGGAACACATGCGCTGAAAACTGTCCGCTCGCGACCCGAAGCAGCCAGGAGGCATGTTAACGCCACATCTGAAGAGGGCCTCAGGTTTTGTCGGTGTCAGTGTGAAGCTCCTGTTGAACACTCTCAACACTTTAACACCTCCCGGCTGACTAATGTGGACTTTTTTTTCCTATGAATGTAAATTGTACAATTTTTTGGGCTAAGTGTGGCATGGCACGGTTTCCCTAGAAATGTATTTATAGTATAGAAAATATGTTTCTAAGCTGAAACATCCTGTTTCATAAGCACAATATTACGAGTGCTCTGAAACTTAAAGGTAAAACTATGTAGAAGTATGACAGTGTTGGAGTCACAAGAGTGGATTTATTGTGGTGGATATTTTTTGGTTGAAGAAAAAAAACAACCTGATGCCAGTTTATGGGAGACATATTTCTCTCTATTATTGAAGAAAGCTGTTTTCCTGATGACGGCAGTGATTCATTGGATTTCACTGTCTGGCCAGGCAGACAGTGAACATATTTTAGACCAAAAATATTGGTTGGCCTAAAATATGACCAAGAAATTAATTAGGAACGTTTCTTAAATAACACAGAGAGCCAATAAACTCTTGTTATTGTGAGATTGATGATGTGGGAAGACTTTCTGGAGCATTATAGGGACATTTGATTACTGCTTCAACAAAAGATGGCTGTAAGTAAGAATATTTTTAGTTGAAGTTTATTGAAAAATGCTATTCAATCACTGTCAATGTGTGACTTCTGGTGAATTGAAGCTGAAGCGAGTATTAGGTGTCCTGTGTAGAAAAGTTATATTTTAAGCCCTTTTATTTTCAAGTAAGTAGCTCTGTTGGTTTGACAGAATCTGCTCACAAACTGCTTTTATGCCTGACTGACAACACTTAGTTACATAGAAATTACAGAATCCATCACATTTTTATGTTTATTTGGCAGCATTTTGGTTAGAAAGAAAAACAGAAAATAGGGCGTAGGCACCATGAGGCAAAAAAAAAAAAGAACAGGAATCCTTCAACTTTTACCTCCAGCAAATAGCTGGCAGCTGGCTAAGTGTTAGCCTCTTGGAATGCAGAAATGCTAATTGCCTTCATGGCTTCCTGTGAGTGAAAAACTAAAGCTCTCTTTCACAGTTGGGTAAATTAACTATGAGCTCAAATTAGCTCATTTGTGGCTAAAATCGTAACAACGAACTAGAACTGAACAATTCCACCCTCAACCCGGAAATGAGATTTTGTCACAAAAAAATTAAAGAATATGTTTTCCCAAAATTTTTAGTAAATGCTTGTTTTGTTCACACTATGTGACATTGTGTGCTGTCTTCATGTTACATCACGACTCTGAAAAGCCGTCGTAAAGTTCAGTATGACTTATTTGCTTGTTACACTTATTGTAACTTTAAGTAGGTGGTGAACAGATTTTCTGCACAGACTGACTGACAATTTTCCTTGTATTGTTGAGAATAAATGACTCATTGGAGTTGCAAGTTTTTAATCTTCGTTGTTGAATACAAAAGCTTTCTTAAGGCATATGCAGAAAGCTGTGTGCAAAGATACTTAATGTGAAGGGTTTTAAACCACAATGGTGATTGCTGCTTGCGTGTCTCTCCTCAGCTTTACTGAAGCTCTAATTGCTGCTATGTCCTCTTCAACATTAGCAGCATTTTCAAACCTAAACAAGGAAAGTACTGGTGGGTGTCAGCATCTTGCTGCAGACTGTCACCACAAGCTCTACCTTCTGAAAGAAAAGAAATGTGTCACCTACTCAAAACTCAGATTTCAACAACATAGAATAAAATGTCATCTTTTTTTTTTTTTTTTTTTTTTGCTTTTGGGGGCTGCAGCTGTGCTATTTCTTACTCTTAAGGATAAGTAGACTGTCAGAACTTTTTTTTTCTATTATCGGCATCAATAACTACACCATGGCAACAGTTTACACAACTAGAAAGAAGTTTTTTTCTAAATAGAGAAGGAGCTCGCCCTCATTATTGCGAGGAAAGCAGTGCCGCTTTCCTTGACACTTTTATAGACCACATTTTAAATGAAGCAGTTAAACAGAATACCACAAATATGTTCTTATACAAATGAATAGAAAAAAAGTATTTGGATTTTTGCCTTTAACATACAAATTAAATTTTTTTAAGAAGCTCTACGCTGCCTGAGTAAAATGTTCTTCAGCTTAGTCGAAGGCTGGGAATATGGAGCTTTCTCCAACTAAAACTCTGCATCTCAAATGTGAAACTTTAAACTGAAAACATCCAAATTAGCACATGAAGACCTGAAAGGATTTTAAAATATATATATTTTACTTTCTTTGCAGTACCAAAAGCAGATCTTCAAAGCCTATAGTTGCTGAGGTATCTTGCAGTTACATCAGAGAAAGAAAGTGATGAATGTTGAATGGTTCTGGGCTGTGAAGTTTTGACAAAAAAAAGGGTCTCCAACGCAAAGCTTTGGCAAGCTTTCACACTCTCTCAATGCAGCTGTGTTATACATATGCATTAGGAAGCGTAGGAACTGCAGGAAAAATGTCAGGCGGTCTCTGTGGAAGGGAATATTTGAAATGGAAAGGGAGGAAAAGTCACATATAAAATATTTGTTTGCTCATCAGGAGTGAAGTTTAAACATGTTTAATCTTTTTGACTCAGACAAATACTTGCAGCCAGAAGTTTACATTCACTTATCATCTGCATGAACGTCAGTAAGTTGGGGGTTTTAATTATTTATTTTACCTTCTTTTTCATCATAGCAAACTGCTTATACAACATACAATTTCAATTTCAACAGTTTGAATGTATTAATTTGATTTTTCTGGGGGTCTTGTATACCAAACAGGCTCGTAATTATGCTTACAAACTCAACTGTAAGACATGGATAAGATTATTGTAGAAAGCACCTTGAGGAAGGTCCTTGCATAATTCTAGTTTGATATTTTACCACTCCTTGCATCAAAACTGATAGACCTCATTTAAACTGACTATCCTCCTGGTTACAGACTTGACTTTTCACCATAATTCATGACGTTAGTAGCATTTGAAGACCTCAGCACTCCAGAAACTTAACATTGGCCAGCTTCTCTACTGCCAAAGGCATCCAATATCCGATTGTGAATTCATAATTTGGAGGTTTTTGAAGCAGCTTGTTTTCCTGACACAAAAAAACATGAAAAAATCTAGATGTTTCTTTTGTGTGGACTTTGAGCTCAAACATTAAGACTGATTTTAGATAACCTAAATAACAATAAAGGTTTTTTTTTAAATATATCCTGTTAATTGTAATAGCTCTTCCATGAATAGTGGACAAATATTTATATCACCAGTTATTATGTTGGTGTTAATGGTAATAAAAAGTGAGTAGATGAGCTGATTCATTCTTCACAAAGTAATGGCGTCCAGAATCCCTGAAGCGTTAAACTGGGAATAAGCATGCTATGTTTTTCACAGAGAGGTCGCGGTGAACACAGAACATCTTGCAATGCAATTCTTAACCTGCAGACCTTTCTTTTTTAGCTTGAGTGTGCATAAAACTTCGAAAACTTGACATTTACGTTTGACTTTTTTTTTTAGTTTCTGGAAAACAGCCCAGTACTTCTTACTGCAGTGTTACTGCAGTAAGTCCATGAAAATTCACTGCAACTTATTAACCATTAGATTAAGCAAGACGAACATCTGTGTGGCAGAGCACACTCCATTTTCTCCCATTTTCTATTATCATTAGTACTAAAGTATTCCTCATTTGCTGCTGAGTTTTTTTTTTTTCTGTCCTGGCGTCAGAAGCTACAACGAGGTTATTTCTCCCTTCAACGATTCACTTCACAGCAGAATCCCATCTCCTCTGTGCCTCAGTGGAGCTCACATCACCAATTCTTATTGAAGAGGAAATCACACAGCCATTGCCTTAGTGAGGTCGTTATTTGGATAATGACTAATCTACTCCTGACTTGATTCCATTGCTCTGATCTGCCGTCCAGGTTGGAGACAGAGGATGTGACTAACAATGTAGTCTGGAAATACACAAAACGCACACTCATACTCAGAGTCATTCACTTGTTTATGAGCAGTAAATGCATATTTGACAAATTCCCATTAACGACAAACACAAAGCTCATCTTCTGTTAAATTTGCTCCAGCAATCCATTAGTCAGTTTAAGGGAATCATGTCAAAACAAGACAGTTGTCGCAAACATGTGAAATATAAAAAAAATAGTGACAAACCTCATCTGAAAATCACTGTTGTGTAAATTGTGTTGCTGTTTTCTTTCCGCACACATCCAGAAGACACGCTTTGCATTAATGAAGAGAGATCCTACTGTACAAACAGTTTCCTGATTACTCTGTTCGCTTGAGAAAATATCAGACAAAATGGGAAAGATTTAGACATGAGAAAGTATTTACATTGAGATGCTGCAATCTGTTGACTGGGATATTTAATCTGGTCTCAATGTTTGCTATTATCTATATTTTGCTACGTTCTGTGTTACTTTTGTGGCATACAGTTTTATGAATAAAAACATAGAAGATATCATGTATAATCACCTTCTAATTAGCTGGAGAATTGCTAAACTTGATACGTCTAAGCAAAGATGCTGGTGAAGACATTGCAGCTTTTTGGAGGAACTCCATTGGTAAAAATTTGTCTGACAAGGTTCTACATCCAGCAGCAAGATTACTTGGAGAAAAATGTCATTAAAGAAACGGTTCTGCTTTGAACAGTTGGTTATTATTCAGGAGCAGAATCACAGACACATAAGAAATGTTCCTTTTACTGATATGACTTATTAGATCATCTATTTCTTGTCAAATGTCTGGAAAAAAAATGTATTTTGGCAGAAAAGAAAATCTTTTCAATTACAGGAGAAAATATCTCAGATGTTAATACAAAAAATGGTTAGAGTAGACCCAAAAGATATAAAGATATGATTATTAAAACTACTTCTACAGTAGGAGTGTATCCATTGATAATTATTAGCAATAAATGAGATAGCATTGGGCGAGGGATCTTGTGTGATATTTAAGCATACTAGCTGTATGTTGTGATAAATTTAGAACAACAAACTGTGTGGTTATTCATCCTCTGTTTGTCTTTATTATTCTGCCTTTTACATTATCCTACCCCAACTTGTTCCAGGTACAACTTGGTAAACATTCGGATGTGCTAATTACTGTGCACAGTGAAACACTAACTGTTATTTCAAGTGTTATACACGCAAAGGTATTCACCTTTATTGACCTTGCATTTTGTGCAAAATATTATAAGTTTTAGACATAAAGGTGTAGGTATGTTCTAAGCTCATGGCAGCCATATTGAATTTTGAGTAGAGAAATGTTCAACTTTCCCACGTTTGAGTTCAAATTGATATTTTTTGACTTTTTGTCCCCTCTGCCATATTACAGCTTGTAGGCAGTAATATTTCTTTCGGTTTTTATAAAGTGCTTTTTCTCATTGGCCTGTTTCTGGGTTTAATGAGTTTCTTGAAAGTACATTTTATCTGTTAAAGTGTTTTAATCTTTTTTTCCTCACATTTCTGAAATTCCCTCAATTAGTTCTTATTAAACTAGAAATGCCAAAACCCACACACTCATCTTAGTAAGAGGAATACCAGTGATTCGGCAAGAGAGCAGCGAACTTTCTCTTCATCGGTGAAAAACAAAACATGTTTTTTTCACACATCTTATTTTATGTGTGATAATCTTTAAATTAAAAATTGGAGCTAACTAGTCAGCTTGCAAAGAAAAACAACAATTGCTATTAGCCAGAAAAAAGTCTGATTTATTCATTTCTAGTATTTTTTCCCCATTTTATTCTTAGTATTATCAAGAAGAATCATAACTGACTTGCCCTTTCAGTCACTTTTAAGGGCACCAAGCACACACATGCAAACACACAAGTATAATGTCAATATCCTTGCAGAAAAAAATACTTACACACGTAGAGAATTGCCCTCCTCTCCTCATGCTCTTTTTTTTCAATATGTGCTCATTTGGTGATGTTAACGCAAGTAGGCATGTACAGTGTGCTCTAACCATGCAGGGAGGGTTGTGTGTGTTTGTGTGTGTATTCTGATGCAAGTGTTTATGCAGATTTGTGCGCGTGCACTTACTGCTCTTAAAAACCAATTAACAGCACGCAGCAGCAGCCACCCCCTCCTCCAAATGAAGAGGTGAATTAAACATCACCACAACCAGATGGAAAGAAATCAGAGAGAAAGAGAGATGGATAAATAATTGAAGACAGGGATGGGGGGGAGTAGGTCATAAAGGAAGGGGAAAATAAAACTGAAATAAGAGATGAAATGAAATGTAAGAAAGCAGAAGTCAATTAGAGAGACTCAGAGGGAGCTTTAGGGAAAACAGAAAGGAAGACAGGGCAGGAGTTGCTGGCAGTGACTCAGTGTGATTCTTATGTGTTTTTAGAGAAATGTGTGTTTATTTATCCCACTTTCAGGAAAAACAGTCAAAGAAACACAATCCGGCTGTTTGAAATACACAGCGGTATAATTAGGTTGGTTGCAGCACAGTTATGATTAGACCAAACTTTCTTCAACTGAACTGAATAAGCTCAACTTTGACATCATTCTTTATGCATCCGCGATTCACTGTGTGTGTGTGTGTGTGTGTGTGTGTGTGTGTGTGTGTGTGTGTGTGTGTGTGTGTGTGTGTGTGTGTGTATGCGTGTGTGTGTGCATGTGTGGGTGTGTGTGTGTGTGTGTGGTGTGTGTGTGTGTGTGTGGGTGTGTGTGTGTGTGTGTGTGTGTGTGTGGTGTGTGGGTGTGTGTGTGTGTGGTGTGGTGTGTGTGTGTGTGTGTGTGTGTGTGTGTGTGTGTGTGTGTGTGTGTGTGTGTGTGTGTGTGTGTGTGTGTGTGTGTGTGTGTGTGTGTGCTTGTACGTGGGTGGATTCGTATTCTTGAGACTGAGAGAGAAAATTCAGAAATCAGTTCACCAAAAATATAAATAAGTAAATAAATAAAGAGTGCTGCCATCACACGGATCACGCTAGAGTCACTTTTTTTTTCCAAATGATGTCGCTTATTTATATCCAAGTATAAAAATAATGTGAAATATGTACAAAACTTGTCAGCGTTTCATCGTAATCACTTCTTTCCGTGATTAACATCATAAATCCTGAGCATGACTATAATTATGTTGCATTAAAATAAACTGAACTGATTTGGACTAGATCTGAAATTGCTGTTTTCAATTGGGATATGTTTCTCTTCATAAAGCTGCAGTAAATAACTTGGCTGCATTAAGAAAATTATCTTTTTTTACATATTTGTTAAAGCTGTCAATAAGCTGTGACAGTTTATTGTGAGATAGATGATCTGAAAAGATCGATCTCCTCCAACTCCTCCCTCTCATCCTGGTCATAGACAACAAATTAGACCCGGAGAAGCGTCTCTGCGCTGTCAATGAGGGTTGTGTATGCGTTGCTAAATGTGCTAATGGCGGAGAAAAAACTCTGTTTCAGGTTAATCTGTTAATAAAAGTGGTTTTGTCTCATCACAAAGAGCTGGAAAAAAGAGCTATCATGTATCCATAGTGTGGTTTTCAAAGTGCAGTTGTTTACGTGTGCATGTGTGGACAAATATTTTAAAGAAATTGCTTTTGTGTTGCACTGCAGTTTGGTAAATTGTGACTACTGAAGTTTTGATGTATGTGCGTACATCTCTGTGCATATGCTTTCAAATCCTTTGTGCATAACTTTTAACAGTCTGTGTGCTACTTAGTTCCTGCATATAAATGTTGCTGACTTTCCCTGCTGTCTGTGTGTGTGTGTGTGTAAGAAAGAGAGAGAGGAGGAGAAAAAGAGCAAGAGAGAGAGTAATGGAGAGAGAGAGAGTCTTCCAATAGCTTCCTGGTTTGCTCTGCGGTCGACATAACGCTGCTCCTCTGTGCTTCTGGAAGTGTTTGTGAGAGGAAATAAAAGCCGTGCTTGGCGGCGAGGGGATGCTGGGAAATCATGGAGCTTCTGTTTACAACAAACACCAAGCGAAGTGGGACACTCAGCGACAGTCTTTGTGCATGTCCCTCTGTGTCAACCCCACTCAGTCCAACTCCATCTCTCTCTGTCTGATCTCCTGTACGTCTCTGTCAGATAAATGCCGGGTGCTTTGGAGGCATAAATGTTGCATGAATTATGTTTCCAAAACATCAAATAAACAGGCAGAAGTGAACTTTGCACTGCAGGAAAGATCCAGTTATTGGTTGTTGGATGCTGACCTCTGCAATTGAAGGACTTGGAGTGACACTTGGCTTTGTGACGTGGACAAAAGTTTGATTTTAAGTGTTTCAGAATGAATTTCAAATATCTCTATTTAAACAGGATGAGTACAGCCAAAAAAAGTCATGACAGAAACATGCTTTTGAACTTTCCTTGCACGTATACGTCTGATTTCACTTCAATAATTCATCTCTCCTGTCTCGGCTGTCATTCTGTGGCATTCTCTCATGACACTCCTTTGTTTTTGGCATTTTCCTCTGATGCATCAGGGGACATTCGGACTCAGAAAATAAAATTGGGGATGGTGGTAGTTAGGAAACAACTTCCATTAGCAAGCTTCAGATAGATGTTTATTTCAATTTTTTATATTATTTTTATAAAGCCTCTTAATTTGGCTTATCTTTGTCAGTTTAAAGAATAAGTAAGAACAGGCATCAAAGTGATAAACACATTCACTGAGCGTTACTTTAGAGGGAAGAAATATGTATGTATCTGAAATCATGTTTTCTTCAACCCTGTCCTGGCAGTTTTCAGATTTTTGAATAACAGTTTTATTCCCGTAATTGTGTACTGAATAAGACAATTAATCTGAATATTTGATTAATTTCAGTCCCAGAAAAACAACTTAATAAACAATTATTATTAAAATATGATTTTATCATAATTTCTGAGGAAAGACTAAACCATTTAAAGAGGGAAAATGTTATAGAAATTGCAAATATATGAATGTCATCTAAAAAACCCGGGGTTTTCCTAACCAGCATGTTGGAAACTTTTGGCTATTCAGTGACGCTAACACTGATAATCACACTTATATACCATGACATAAAGTGCTAAAGAAAGTGTAAAATAATTTTAAATAATTTTGTTTTGGGTTCCTAATTTAAATGCTTAATGAAAACTCAACGATTGGAAAACTAAAAGAATTAGTGTCGCTGTTTTTACAAAACCTGGGTCTTAGAAATCAGCTAATCAATGAATTTAGAAGTTGTTGGCAGTTTTAAAATGTAACCCACTCTTTAATTTAAAAAAATACATAACAAAAAGACAAATGTCAACAAGAAGAGTAGTTAAAGACATGTGCTTTTTTTGCTTTTGCCTTATCTGAATTCAGTTCCTTAAGTGCTACCGTAAATCACAAAGTTCACAAAGTTGACATTTTTCTTTGAAATTTTTGCATAATAATTCCATCGAGCTCAGAGGAACACCTATTGTTGCTCCTCTGCAAGTTTTGCCCTTTGCTGCCATTTTCAAAACAGTAAAAATATTCACTTGGCATACCGAGCACAAAGAGCAGCAGATATGCATGCAGGCATGCGTGTAAACACAGACAATGTTCTTATGAGCCCACATGGAGATGGCATGCCCTCTCCTGCCTGAGAATGATGGTTGAAATGGGAACGCGTTGCAGCCCAGAGGCAGAGCTGCACCATGAATACAAGGAAAGGGTCAACGCCGCGGCGTTTGGGGTGGGTATTCAAAGAATTAACGCTCCAGGGTTCAAATGGCTGCAGTTTGGGGTTACAAATATTACAAGCCGACTGCTCATTTTGACATAACGTTGCTTCGCTTTCAAGAAGTTCTGTTCAGCCGCAGGCGGCCATATTGAAGTTGTACTGTGAGGAAACAGATATTGCATTCCCTTGTCTAATAAGAGGATAGGAGAGAGTACTTTAACTCCTCGCAATTATGTTACTTTACATATCAACATAATTAAACTTGACTTCCAGCAGAGTCATTGCATTAAAGGTTTTGCTTAATAAGAGAGTTACCAATGGTGTTTCTCCTTAACCGCAATTAGCAAAGGAAAGAAATTCTGAGAGCTGCACTTTGCTGCTTTATTTGTCACTTTTCCTCTCACAACCTTGATTTTACTGAAAATGTGCGAAGTGCTTGTAAAACAGACATTCACCTGAAAACTAACACCTCAGCGTTCACAAAGGAGAGACAAGTGGCATATTGGGATAGAGACAACCCATAAGGCATAATCAGTCATGACTGGAGTGTCTTGAGTTCCAGAAGCGACGAGAGCTTTGGATTCGATTTGCATGAAATGCAACGTCCTATTCTAGTCCAATCAAATCTTTTTATGAATATAGCAAATATCTGATTGATGTCACTGTATTTTTCTGAGCTGTGATCTCACTACAATACATATAGTCACATGCAAAATGTCACATCTGAGCTGATGTTAAAATCCTTGCAAAATAGTGACCATCAATAAGAGAAAACATGGCTTTGAGGGATTTTGTTAAAAACTGGCATTACATTTCCAAAGGGAGATGAAATGGTTGGTCCAAAAACCGTATTATTTGAATTTAGCCAGCTCTTCATTGACTGTTCAATGAAGTACCAGATCAAAAAACAGTTGCAGAAATCACAATATCCATGGTAGCTGTTATTTTGAAAGAAGTTGGCAGATGCTGTTTCAAAGATCAGGCAAAGGTTTAGCAGGAAAATGACAAACAAGACAGTTTTCTTGTACCCTGTGATCCCTCAGCTGTTCATCGTGACACAGCCTATCGATGTTACATAACCTCAGTCACTCGCTTGCCAGTAAATTACCAAATGCAGTCTCAGGAGGTTAAACTTTACTTACTAGAATGTTACCAAATTTGAAGATGATAAGGAAGTTTTGTCTGAATGTAGTTCTGATGACTGATGGCTAGAATGTTAGCATGTGGCCTTTCACTGCTACTGCTAAGCAATCCATAGTCAATCATGGCGTACTGCATTGTCATACAGAAGTGCTGAATAAGGGAGTCCACAATTGTGAATGTAAACTCAGAGCAAGGACAACATAAGATGAGGAATATAGTGCACAGTTTTCTGCAAAATCAATGGCTACAGACATCAAAATTTTGTCAGATTAACTTAAAAATAGTCATGAAATGTCTGGGTTAGCACCTTGATAATAGCATTTGTCTGTTTTTTGCAGAAGGAGCCTTAGTTTCATAATTAAATGTTTTAGAAAGTTTTAACCTGCCTACATTTTTGGGATAATTTCTTTGTTTCAGTGTGACTTCACACCGTTACACAAAAAAAGGTCTACAAATACATAAAGGAGGAAGTTTGACTCAATGAAACTTATTTGAAATAGAGAGGAAACTGCATACTAAGCCTTTTCACCCAATATCAGCGTCTGACCCACAAAGGCACATCTAATAACAAATTCCCATAAACTCAAATCAAAACCCTAAAATCTTTGCAGAAAAGTTGAAGCTGTTGTAGCTCCAATCATATTAAATCCAAATGCAAAGTCATGCATTGGCTTTTTGTGTGAAGTCATGTGAGTGACTACATTTTGCAATTAACAACCTTTTGTCTCTTCCATTGATTCCCCACAAATTAAAGTGGAAGGAAAATACACTGATATCAAAGCAGACTCAATTCAGAAAAGACCTTGATATCTCTTTCATCAACTCTTAGGTTCAGAGTGTAATTTGCATACTACAAATGCTAGTTTGTCTTGGCACTAAGGAAACAACAATACAGTTGTATTGTTGTTTCCTTAATACAAACGTAAAAATGTCCAAGGCCGAGAAAAAAAACGAAATTAATAACTGATTATTTAAAAGAAGACAATGTCTAAGGAAAGCCTTGAACACAGAATTACAATTCTTGTAACTTTCATACATTTAGTGGGCAAAGTTGTCACTGCTTGGATCTGAGAATGACACAACACAGTTAGCTTTTACCAAACATTTACTTAATAGGCTTAAGATGTCAATAAATGCTTAACATTAAGTGACAAAAAAACATTTTAAAATATACCAGTTTGCTGTAGATTTCTCTTCATTTGGTTTGGCCTACTAGCTTTGTTCAACTCATAGTTTCTATTATCCAGTGATTTTATGTTACCCAGCTGGACTATACTTACTAATTAAGTTTGAATTAATAGGCCTGGTTTGACAGAATTTGTTGGTTTTACAAAAATGAGTCATTTGTTCTTAAATGTCTCTAAGCTTTAATTCTTGGATTTCATCAAAGATTTTAGTACAGCTCCTCCATCTGAATATTAATGCTATGCCTCATATTTAATGTTGTACTAAGATTTTACTATTATACATATACTTTCTTCTTAAGTAATTTGAATGGTTTGAGAGCTTTGCCTGAGGAGAAAAAAGACCAAAATGAATAAAAGTGATTATGGAGGATAATATGATTAGGCATCCCTGGTTTTTATTGTGACGCTTCATCTATTGTACCAATGGGTCATTATGTGATGAGAGTGAGAGAGGAGGAGAACATCATCCCCCAGGGTGATGATGCTGAGATGGAAACGATGGAAAAGATGAGGCTAAAAGAGACAGCTGGGGTGAAACGGATCTGGAGAAGTAAAGAAACACGAAACGACGGCTGGGTTAAATCATGCAAATTTTAGCAAAACGACATTCAAAAGTAGCAAAAGAAATATACAGAGTAATGTTTAAATATGCTATTTTGTAAAAGCCAGATGCATAAACTCCCAATAAAATACACTTAAGCTTGTGGTTGTAATGTAACAAATTGTACATGATTTTAAGCAGTGAACATGTTTTGCTGTTGACCGTAAATCTACGACGTAACAAAGACTAAGCAGCAAGAAGAAGAGAGTAGTCTGAAACAAGAGAAGATGAAGAGGAGAAGATATTAGGGGGTGTGTGTATTTGGGAGGGGGGAAGCAGGGTGGGTTTCCCGTAGGGTTAATTACATCTCTGTTCTCTGTCAGTGTGGCTTTCTCCTCTGCAAACTGAGTAGCCGCTTCAGGCTGACAGGCCACACACGACATGCCCACATTCACAAAAAATGCACACGAAAATACTCCCGCACACACATTTACCATTAAATATCACGACACAATAACAGAAAAATGTTCCCACCTCTCCTACTTTTTTTTTTTTTATTATTTCTCTTCTCTCGCTGAGAGAAACTGTAAACTCACAGAGGTGTATCCCAGGAGAAAACTTGTTGTTGAGAGCAGAGTTCTACACGCAGAAGAAAGACTGTGCTTGTAATAGCTGTTAATTTTGCATAAATCATGCAGAACATGACCCACATGTAAATCACTCATGTCAGCAGGATATCACTTCCCAGCAGCTTCTTCTTCTTCTTCTCCTCCTCCAAGGGGAACAGCTTTACTTTTCATTGTTTTGTCTCATCTATTATGTTTGTCTTGGATTTTTTTTTCAAGAACAATGAGATAAAATGTATCAATATTTGACATAGATTTCATTATTTGTGGTTTTTCTTGCTGAGAAATAAATACACTATGGATTTGTGGTTCTCAAAAGTATATCTGCAAGGGAAATGCTCAAAGAAGTGACATCTATCAAAACACATCTCTTCACAACACAATGTTTAAGGGTTTATATTTAGACTTTTAGCTTTGCCCAGAGCCTCAGTCGAGCAAATTTTTGACAGCTTTCAAAATCTTGGAATTATATTCATTCATCTCCGTGTTCTCAATAAGCGAGGAAAGAAGAAAAGAAACAAAAAATTAGGAAACTCTTCTTTTCAAAAACTTATTTCCCTTTTATCCATATTTTTTTTCTTTTCCTCCTTCCATTTTGGGATTTTTCCAGGTTCCATATTTGAATCCAACCCAATGGATAAATATCTGCCTTAAAATGATTGTGAACAATTGTATTTATAAATGGTGCTGAGAGAACAAAGAACTCTGGAAAGTTATGGAAAAGTTGAGACTCTACTGAAGCTCTGACTGACAGACTGTGTACGTCTGAAAGAAACTTAAAACTGTTATCAACCCCTAAACTCTTGGGTTAACAAAAATCGCCCCAACAGAAGGTGTGTGACAGTACAGAAGGTCACAAAGGCTGTATGGATTCGGTCCTGTAAGGGTAATGAGGTCTATTTCGTATGTTAATGTTTGTGACACCATCAGGAACAAAACACTGTGTGTGGCAGGTCTGGAAGGGCCTCCAGAAAATAAAAGAAACTTTTCCTCATTGTTAAACATTGGGTCTATGTTGTAACATCAAGCCAACAATGAGAATGAAAGGATCAATTTTAAATGAACCGAAACCCCTAAAGTCAAATTTCACATCTGTCAAAACAGAGAGGACCAGTTCCTGAGGAACAGTAACTCTAAGCATGCGATTTGCTTTTCAGTGAATTTGGGATTTTAGTTCAGTAAAAAAAGTAAAAAAGTAAAATAAAAATAAAAATCCTATTTTTTGGCCATATGGCCGTTCATATATTTAGTTAAATCAAAATACTTGTTTTGCATCATACAAGTCAGAACACGAAGACGAAGACATTGTTGGCTTGACAGGAAGTGGTGGAAGTATTACGGTTCAACATGATTTTCAACGGATTCTTGTATGAGCAAAGTTATTCCTTCATGATTTAATTTATTTTTTTTATTTATTGGAAACACTGCAATTGCAAAATTGTCTTTTTTCTATATTTGCACAGAAACAAAGTTCTGTACACATTTGTAATAGAAATGCATCTATTGTTTAGGTGTTGTTGTTTTTTTAAGTGTAACCTTTCACTACAGCTCTGCAAAATATGTTTAATACTGCAGCATCAAGTCTTACCCACTGGTTCTTCTATAATTTATCTTTGGCAGTGAGGTTGGAAGGCCTCTTTCCCATGACCCTAATCTTAAACTTCCTCAAAATTCTTTGCCAGATTTAAGGACTGCGTCACTCCAACATGTTAATATTACTTTCACTCAGAAGAAACATATTGATCCAATTAAATAATGACGTCAACCATAAATCTGCCGGGTTTATAGTAAAAATTGGGCTTAACTGTACATTAACCTCTATAATTATACTATGTTACAATTTTGAGTTGCTGATGGGATTTATTTAACCTATATCCACATTTTTTGGGGCGTTGTAATATCAATGGCTCCCCAGAAGAACAAATATGTGAAATTTCTAATAGGAATTTAGAATTATTTCAGTATTTAATCAATAGATAAAATATTTTATTCTAATGTTGCAATAAAAAGTTATCTTGAATAAGAGTATGTATGCACAAGGGAAACTCTTTGAATTTTCTTTCATGAGCTTAATTTCAACTGAAGCCAATAACAAGGAAGTGCTTTAAACCAGATTTTTCCCTAAATTTTAAATGAAAACACAGACACCAGCAGGCAGTCGCTGCAGTTGTCCTCTGAAATCAGAAGCAAAGATAAAGAAACATCAAAGCCCTCCTTGTGAGAAGTCTGGAGATCCCAGCCCCTGCTGTAAAGGAGCTATTCACACAAATAACACAACATGTGTAATCCTCCTGACAAATCAGTAAATCTCTCTGTTGTGCGCACCTTTGTGGTTGAATCCCACAGAGATGCGTCCCTTAGATCCACGGCCTGCTTTATTAACCAGTTCTTTGCCTTAATTAGCTAATAGGATTGTTTTAACCATGATCCAAGAACAGAATAGCCCATGGGAAGACAAACACCGCCTCTGTGGAAGTGCGCGTGAGTACGTGAGTGGGTGGGTGGGGGGTGCACCCTGTGTGTGTGTGTGCATGCAAGACTGAATAGATACGCCTGTATTCTCTCTGTCAGGAGTGAGTCGATGAGATGTGTGTGTGTTAATGTTCACAAGTGCATACATTTGGTGTGATTGATCGCCGCTTGTGCCTGAGTGTGCATGCACGAGCCCTTTCACGTGCGTGTGCATTCGCAATCTGAGGCAGCCCCCACTCTCTCTCTTTCTCTCCTCTTTAATTAACGTGGCTTCTTGCGAGACTTTCCTCCGGAATATGAAACAATTTTACCTGATGATGCAAACAGCTGAAAACACTGCCTTGCCTCTTCACCTAACACTTTCTTTTTATGCGAGAGTGTTAATGGCTGCCAGTGCTACAGTTGTAGTTTTTATATCTGTGTCTTTTAGTGGTGCAGCAATTGCCAAAAGGCTTATTTTGCTGCAGGAAATGTGTGTATGTAAGCAAAATCCTTTGTACTGTGTGATGAAAAAAGCTGTATCACAGCTCGGCAATGATGTTCCTGCAGCACAAGAGCTGGCTTACACATCCGTGCACAGATGCACACAGTCCAACACACAAATTTGAGCCTCAGAGAAGTCCAAGGAAAACCTTGGAAAGGGGGCAAGAAGGAGACAAAGCAGCGGCAGAAGGCACAGAGGAATGACAAATATGGGAATTTAAGGAACCGAGCTTTGAGCGCAGCCAAAATATTGAAATGATTAATAGGATTGTATAAAGTAAAATCTCTAAATCCCTGTCTATCCTTCCCCTTGGCTAATATAGTCTTCATGTGGACATACAGTTCCCAGCAACAGAATTTGTACTTCTTTTACTTGCACACACTTTTCTGCTCTACATTGAACCTCTCCACAACTCATAATATCACAAGAAAAAGCACAAAAGTTTGTGGTTGCGATATCACAAAATGTAGAAAATCTAAAGCAGAATAAATACTTCTGCAAGACACAGGGACTCCACTCGGACAGGATTCATGTTGAAATGCCCTCGTGATAAAAACAAATACTAAAATCAAACTATAAATACACCATATACTCCATAAAAGCACACAACAAATTACTCCAGCTGCCATCATAGAGACAGACACGAGTCAATAGGATTAGAGAGGTTGTGTGTCGCTCAATACGGCATAATAAAGGATGGCAGCTCATGGCCAAGACGCAATGAACAGATCCTAAAATTGATTTCCTTCTTTGTCCTTCTTTTGCAGTGTGCTGTGTGCGATTCTCCCAGGAGCCGGCCGACCAGTCAGTGGTGCTGGGAGAACGAGTGGTGCTGTCCTGCGTGGTCTTCAACTACACGGGCATCGTACAGTGGACCAAGGACGGCTTGGCCTTGGGCATCGGAGAAGGACTTCGAGGTAAAGGGAGGGGGAAGAAACTGTGTAAAAGGACGAGGGAAAAAAGGGTCCCACTTCATTCAGCTGCAAAGATCAAAGGGGAGTAAAGAGGAGAAATGATTTAGATATAGTTTCGGTTCAGTCAGGGCAAAAAGAAACCTGGCAAAAAGGTGTTATGGTAGAAAAGTTTATTTTTTTGCGGAGGTGACTGGCGTAGCATGCAGGAGAGAGTTAAATGCTCAAAAATCCTCACTAGTGACAATCTGGGCAAAAATGAGTCTGGCATATCATGGTGAATTAGAGAAAATCCCTCACACTGCTCATAAAAGCAGACACGCATTCGCATTTACATTTTAAGCCGACACGCACATCCGGACCGGCTTATTGAGGGTGAAACAGAAGAATACCCTTCAGTTCAGAGGAAGGGAGAGCGTCACATGAAACCGAAAGAAGTCGGAGTTATGGGGTCAAACCTTCTCCACACAGAGAAGCAGCTCTCTGTTGATCAAAGGGATCAGAAATGAAAAATTAATGAGTTAGAGGTCAGAAAAAAGTAAAAGAACTTATCTCTGTTATTTACATAAACAAGATTTTGGCCACTAAGGTTTACTAGACTGAGGATCTGCTGTTATGTAGATATTTTAATTCAAGATGCATTTTTGGCAAAACTTTAAGTTATAAAATGGAAATTAGCTCAAAAAGAGCCTAAGGTCTCAACAGAACAATGGCTTATCTGTATATATTTAACTATTTAGTGCAATGTGATTAAGAATATGTCTTAAGTCAAGATTTAAGAATCATATATTAGTTGGAGTGCTTATTTTTTTAATAATGGATTAATTTGTCTCTCTTTTTGATCAACGCTGGCTACATGATGATGAAACATCACATGTCTTGGGGGAAAATTAAGAATATCCCTTGTTTGTTTTTTTTAATAGAGTCGGTATTTCACACCATTTAGTGGCTCAATACATCCGTTTACGCTTCTATAACTCTAAAGTAGTGCTAATGCAAAATAAAGATTAAATATGCTCCTTTCTTGTGTCAATTTGTGCTTTAGAAAATCCCCATTCAGTGTAAAAATGTTCAATATGTTTGATTCTCATCTAGAGATTATGAATTGCAGCTGAGACTTATGAAAACACAATAAAATCACCCTTTAGTGCTCAGGAGTTGATGGGAAGGTGAAGTAGATGCCAATAGCATTGTTAGCGGCTAACAGTTAGTCATTTTTGACATTTCCACGGTGCAACAGAACAGATCACTTCTTCCTCGTCTATCACTGTTTTCAGTTTCATCCACCTGAATGCAGACAAAAAATCAATTAGGTCTGCTTTGCAGCTTTTCTAACACTATCACTGGATAGTGATAGTGTTAGATTAATGTGTTGTTTTGTGTTATACATTTAGACTATCTGGTGTTACATAAAACGACTGGTTAAATATAGATCAGCAACTATGTTTCTTCAAAATCTATGTGCAAATCTATCTGAAAGATCCATCTTTGAAATCAAAGTCAAATGTTGATTTTATTTAAATTTTTTTCTGCGTTCCTTGATGCAGTTTTGTTAACTCGGGTGAATTATTAACACTTGGATATTGGAAAGCATTCTTTGTTTGCAGTCTTTTTTCACACCTGTCAAACTGTTGCACGGTGCTTTAGCACAGCCTACTAAAAATACCAGTTATCTACTTGTTACTGGATAGTTTGGGAGTTTCCTAACGTTGCAAATGAACGTTGGTGTCTGGAGAGAGCTGGAGTTGAAGTGGTAAAAATGTAGCTTTCTGTTCAACTGTCAGGAAGTTCAAGAAAGGAAAGTAAGTCTTGACCCAGGCTCCATTCACCAAGGGAGATAAACTGCTGATTCAGAGAGATATCTTCTGGCAGTGAAGAGAGAACTCTGAGGAACTCCTGAATCCCACCAACACATCCTCTGTCAGGAGAGGCAGAGCGTCAGAGGAAGTTAAGAAGCTCCTCAGTGACAAGGTGCTGCGCCCGGATAACATTCTCCCAGAGCCAGTAAAGGCTCTGACACTGAAGTGTAGCTCTGGCTGACATGACTTTTCAAATCATGTGGAGATCAGGAAAGTGCCAAAAAAAAGGGCAGGCTACAACGCACACTGTCCGTAAGTAAGCTCAGAAAGATATCTGAGAAAGAAGTGCATGTACGATGTTCAGATGTAAAACTCTTCACATGAAGCACCATCACCCTTCACAGCCCAACGATCACCTTTGACTATCTGCCCTCATCACGCTTTACTTAAAAGTGCCATTTATAACACTAGAAATTAATTCATGTGGTCCCCGATCACAGTTTCAGTGATAAAGTTGAAAAATGTATCTGACAAATTAAAAACTTCTTCAAATTGAGAATTTCAGGTAAACAAAAGCATTTTTACTTTACTTTTTGCTTTAATTGCAATTTCATTTGAAATAAGGTCAGAAACATTTAACAACTTTTGCTCAAAAAGCACAACTGACAGACCCGTTCGTTAAACTTGGCCAAATACAGAAAGAAAAAAAACAACCCACCCCCAAAATTTAGGAAAGTATACATTTCTTATTATGCATGTTTAATTTACTGTAGGTAAAATAAAAATAAATCAAAATGACTTGACTCTTCATTTAGCTTTGTTTTTCTTTCTTTTGTCAACAATTTTACCTGAAATGTTAAAAAGTTTGGACATCTCTGTTGCAAAGATTGAATGGAAAGGGTTTGGTTAGGTGGAGGATGGGTGTAGATCACAGATGTGGTTTAAGAAAAAGCTGAAGACATGAACTCTGACCTTTTCAGGAAACAAAATATTGATGAAATAGTTCTTGTTTTCACTAAATCCGGCAGCAAAACTACTTGGCTTTAAGTTCTTAGTGTTGCAGTGTAGTGTCATATATTTAGTGTACCGTATCAGTTTATCGATCCATGAATTATTAATAAGCAGAGGGAACATTGCATCATATGTGAGTGAGAGATGAAGTAAAAGAACATTTGTTGCTCAATACAATAAGAGTTTTCTGCTGTAGCAAAACAAAACTTCTGATGGTGACATATCTGATTGCCAGGCTGTTTTTATTAACTTTACTTAGTGATCAGCATGTTTATCTGAGGTTTAATTGCTAATTACATGAACAGGCTCTTGGTATGTGTTCCAGAATATAAATATGACTCTAAGGTGTCTAAATCTTCCAGCAAGCTGCCGACATTTCCAAATCCTGCGTAATCCACGGCAGATAGAGGTTGAAATGCTCAAAAGGATGAAATAAAGGAACTTTCTGGGATCCTGTTGCTACTGAATCCCCTTGTTGCTTCTCTGCTGAGCTCTGTGTTTCTGCATGAAACAATAACAGTCTAAGTCAATTTTTAAATCTATAACTGTTTGCACAAAACATGTAGCAAAGAGCTAAAAAGAATTTCTTTCTCTCTTCACTGAAATATTGTCAAATGAAACCACGCTCTGCTATTTACTCTGCTTCCATTATAACTGGTCATTGTTTTCCATTATTAGGAAAATCTGATCAATTTTACCAACAGTTTTTGGCTGTGAGCTTATTTGTTTGGCTTGGTTACAAGTCTCTTTAGCACAGTATTTTACTGTTATATTCTGCAAACCTGCAGCCTCAGAGTTACAGAAGGACGTCTTTAGCCTCTTATCAAGAAAACACTCCAGCTCGGCATGCGCAGAGTCACACTGTGATGATTTAACATGTGACGGCGATCTGGTGCTCAACTCATTTTACCTCGCAGGTTCAGTAAAGGTCAGCAGATCTTTTTTCTGTTTCTGCTCCTCGTTGTCACTTTCCCAGATTCCCTCTGTTGCGTCTCCTTCCTCTTCCTCGCATCCGTTTCTCCTCCTGCTCTCTGTTGGTCATTAATGCTCCCTTTGTAGCTCTTCACAACACTGTCCTGATGAAGACCATTCTTTATCAGCATGTTGTCCTCTTTGTCTGCTTTTTCTTTGCTTTTCAGCCGGCCATCACTGCCTCCTGTCCACTTTGCAGACCCAGCTGCCATTCCTTCATCCCCCATCTGATATTTATGTTTATGTCATGCTCTTGACCAGCATGTCCAGCATATTGGAAGTCTGTAATTTATTTAAGTGTGTAATGAATATATTATGAGCCAATGAAGTGGTGCAGGTGCGTGATGTGCGTTGGGTAAAAGAGGTTTTTGGGAAACGTGACCAGCATGGCTAAATGTGGCTGTTTAGGACAAGTGTCGGCATATATTGTGCTGCAAATTCAAACCTGCAGCTCCCCCACAAGCGTGTTGATCATTCAGCTAAACAGCACAGCAGCACTTAGTTGTGCAGACAGACATGAAACGTGTTCAGTTGGAAGAGATTCCCATATAATCAATGCACAGGTGCACATTTAGACTCAGTGAATACCTATAAAACACACAGTCATTCGTTCTCCACCTGCAGACGTCAGTGGTATCAGTTTATTGTTCTTCTTGCTGTTCCTGCTCCTTCTTCCGCTTCTCCCTGGGGTGCTTTCACCTCTGTGGTTGCTATGCTGCGAGATGCTGGAGTGGGTGATGTAATCTCCACTAATACTTTTGCCACCCCCCGCACCCCAACCTCCTCCTCCTCCTTCACTCACCCTCCCAACCCGCCACCCTGCTTGTTTCTCTCTCTGCCCCCCAACCTGCCTCCCTCCCTCCTGAATCCATGATGTCATGAGAGGATCGGGCACGCAGGATCAATGAGTGCCCCCTAGTGGGACGTCACGCTCAATTATGTCTTTGTGTGAGAGGCGATGGTTCAAACATAAAGGAGGGGGAGTTGGGGCGCTGCAGTAATTGGAAGAGCGCTGCCTGTAGTTTAGCAGTTTTCAAATCACACAAGGATTGATTTGGCACTTTTCGTATATGCGACTGTGTTTGATCCGTCTTTCTGCAGATGTTTATCTATATATTAGTGAATGTGTGTGTGTGTTTTTACCATCTGATGTGTGCAAAGGAGGCACATTTCTGATCTCCAGACAGTGCAGTTAAAACAAAAGGAAACATCTGAAGTAAACGCTCAATGTTCCCACTGTGGTTCGATAACAAGTCTTGACATTTCCGCATAACTGCATGTCCTACGTTCTGTTTGCCACCTCTGATTCATCTAATGAGATTTTGATTCAGCATTTATCTATTTCTGAAGAGCTTGTATCTTTTGCCTTGTGCTGTAAACAATGCACGCCTCAGTCTTTCCCACATTTGAAAGAAAGTAAAAGAGAACAGTGACGGATGATTAATACATGACGTTTCTGCTCTTTAAAAATGAAGAAACTGTTGAAGAGTAATTAATGATAAAGGATCTCAATTAATGTCATTATTAGGAATTTGACAAACAGAAGCAAAGCTGCGATATAAAAGAGATAAGGTTGATACTCTGAACATTCTGGCACAGTTCAGCTCCGAGATAAAAAAAAATGGTATCTCATTACCCTTTTTCACAGAATAGTTGTGTCATAATCCTGCAAAGATGAGCCACAGCTCAATAATTTGCGAACATCTGAGCTTTTATAATTCAAGCCGGTGTCACTGGCAGGGTCGATACAGAGATATACATTTCTAAACGTCCCAAAAGGTTAAACACATCAGTGGTATTTGATGGTATTTTAATTTTCTTCTATTCCAAGCACAACTGCTGCTGAGGAAGCTATAATTACCTGAAACCTAAGGATCTAGTCTCTGCAAACTTTGGCATGAGTTGTCCAATGTCCATTAAATATGCACTGCAAAGAGATGATGTCTGTGCTTCGATCTTAAATCCCAGCCAGCGGCAAAGACAGCCTGTAATCACTGCCTCACGCAATTAAGCTTCAACACTGGTCTACCCCTAACAGAGTTTGTTTTGACTGAAATTCACAGACGATGCTCATATTTCAGTCAAATAAATTCATGCATTTTATTTACATGTTACTTATATTGTATATTTCTGACCATAATCCGATTCCTTCTAGGTTTAAAGAGGAAATATTAAGTGAAATTGCCTTTTTTGAGCTTAACATCATATTATTACAATATATATTATAATATACATTATAACTACATTATAGTTACAGTGTTATTCCATCATCAAAAACATACCTGTAGTTTTATCTTGATTATTTAATGGATCTTAGTGAAATCATTTAATCTCCTATGGCAACCATTCGCTTCGAAGGCAACATAGCGCCATTTGAGGTTTTCTAACAACAGAGCATCTCTGCCCTGCAACTCCCCCACTCAGCTCCTTCAGACTAGCCAGCAGCAATTAGCAAACGTGGTGAAACTGCAGATCTGCTGAGCTCATTATAACAATAGAGGAGCCATGTTGTGATGACTCCCTGAAGATGGTGATTCAAAAAGAGCAGGAGTTTTTAAAGAGACAGATTCCCAATTTTAAGGCTGAATTATAAAGGTGAATTTCTTTAAGGTCATACTTGGTGTGTATATATAGCATTTTTATAGTGACAGTAGCACATTTACTTCATTGTGCCATAAAATGGCTACTGAATGGCAGTATTAAGTGGAAAATTTTGGGTGAGCTAAAATGTCACAAAGAGGAAAATATTTGTGATGTTTCTGTTTCTTGATTGCGTCGTTGCTGTGCGTCTCTTGCAGCCTGGCCCAGGTACCGCGTGCTGCGGGCGCTGGACACAGGCCAGTTCAATTTGGAGATCTCACACGCTGAGCTGTCAGATGACTCCCTGTACGAGTGTCAGGCCACGGAGGCCGCCCTGCGCTCCAGGAGAGCCAAGCTCAACGTACTTAGTAAGTGATCTGCTTCTGTAAGAGCAACGGTCAAATTGCTCTGTTTTCTTTTATATATATCATTGTTTTCCTGTTTCAATCATCCTTTTTTTGAAATGCTTTATCTTTGGGTTACCTTATGTGATGAAACTTTGGGGTCTTCTCTAAGCGTCAAACAAAAGAGGGTCAGCAAGTAGCTTAGCACAATTGTATTTACAAAGACAGTACTTAGATATGAAATTGTGTTTCTCTTGTTTTAATCATATTACGGATCTACAGTCTTCTTAATGTGCATAGACTGTATGTGCTCATAGGCAGCTCTTCTTGTAGGACAGGGAGCTCCAATTAGTGCAGCCTAATCATTAATTATTACATTTCAAGACTTTATATGCAAAGTTCTAGGTTCATGACCTTGGAGAGCAACTTTTGTCAGCTTCCTAGGCTTTGACACCAGACACACCACATTCCCTGCTTCCTCAGTTGGTCAATCAGTTTCCTCTGCATGTAGCCATGCAGCCTCCTAAACAACCAATTGTTTAATGTCTTCCTTACATCACCAAACGTTATTCTTATCTCCAACAAAGACGTCTGCACATAGGTCCAAAAATAAACTGATTTTCCTGAAGCCAGAGAGGCCGCTGCAGATGTGCACAGCCATGAATAGCCTAAACGTGTTCAGCATAGTTCCACATGTCAAAGTTTTCATTCTTCCATTAATTGATGGACAAAAAGTGTAATATCTCAATATATAGAAATATTATCTTATTTAACTCATTCAGATCTCAATTACTTGTTTAGTTGCTGTGTTTATAATTCATTTCCTTTATTACAAAATGTGTGTTATAGATGAGATCTCAATGAGACAACCTGTATAAATACAGGTCAAATAAAAAAATAATAAGATATAGAAGAAAAAAAGCACTTCTGAGACATTATGGTCTTGAGAAAAGCTAAAATCTATTAGTAAGACGTCAAGTCAAGCTGTGAATCACTGGAATATATTGTGTAATTAATGAGTCACTGCAGCCCCTGTCTAGGTAAAAGACAACGTCCTGCCCTCAGACTTTTACCCAGAGGGTTATTTCACCGCACAGTCATCAGAAACGTCTAAGGAATGTTCATAAATTACACTTTTTTTCTTTTCTTACTGGTTTCAAATAAAAACTCTGCCACCAGATTCCTTCTATCAGCTTCAATAGGAAAAGAGAAACGTTAAAAGAAAAAAAAAATAAATGAATGAAAATAAATTTAAAAAACAATCAGATTACTGTGTGGTTAAAAACATTAACCACACAGGGGATCACTCAAATATGATTTGCATGTTTGTTTTTTTACACAATGCGTATTTTCTTGCTTCATTCCATCCAGCTACATTTTGTATTCTTGCCAGTTCATTATAGGCCGAAAGCAGAGTCTTTTTACCAAAAGAGAATATCAACCTTAAGTTATGTAGTTATCGATGATACTTTGAGTCGTAAAAGTCTTGCATTTCAGTAAAAGGGCCAAAGTGGAGTTCATGCTCAGTGCTCCCAGAATATTTTGAGATATTAAATCAGCGAGAAGGTTAAAAGTCAGAAAGTTGGACTCTCCTGAGGAAAATGCACGACAGCCCTTTTGGACTTCTCAGAAGGTGACATTGCACTTTGCTTTTGATTGGTGAGAAAAATTCCTCTTGTAAAGTGTGAACTTCTTTTGAAAGAAACTTATAAGAGCCAATATTCCCTTGACCTATGGGGAAAAACTGGAGTGTGTGTGTGTGTGTGTGCACAGATGTGGCTGTTCTTTAAACCTGAGTGCCCTTGCGTTAAAGTCAAGAGTATGGATTTGTGTTTCTGTCCTGCAGTCCCCCCTGAGGATCCGGTGGTGGAGGGAACGCCGGAGCTGCTGCTGATGGCTGGAACTGCATTCAACCTGACCTGCGTAACCCGCGGGGCCAAGCCTGCAGCTCACATCCAGTGGACCAAGAATGGCATCCCTGTGGAGGGAGCACACCACTCTACGGTGACTCACACACGCATACACACGCCTGCACAATGCATGAACATATTAACACTCACACTTGCACTGAGAAGAAACGCCAGAAACCTAAGATGAGTTTATAGCATTTAAATATATGCAGAATTTTTCAAAGTTGCTTTGAGAAAGACATTCTTACACAAAGCTTAATTCTCAACAATAAAATCCAGATTCAACATCTTAGCAGACAGAGAACATGTTTCTAAAGATAAGGTCTGAAACCTCCTAAATGCAAATCAGAGACAATAAAAGGAACAACTTTATGCCTTTAAATCAGACATAAAAAGCAGTAAAATTCTCACTACTGCAGTTTCTTGCTGCAGGGCCTTGGTTGAAACGTGAGGGAACTTAAATTAATGGGAGCATGCACCTTGAATAAATTATAAATACAATACAGTTCAATGATGGATACTTTTCTACTTCATACATATTCCGAAGATTATCCAACATAGTAATAATGACAACAATTATAATAATAATTGACAAATCTCAAAAAACGAGTATTCCTGTAGTTTCTTTGCGAATTTACATGTAAAACAAGTCAGTAACTTTTTAACAAAGTCATGAATGAAAGTGCACCTCTGACACAGTGACTTAATTTCAAATTCGGCTTTTTTAATAAGGAAATCTTAAAGAAGAGTTGCAACTTCTGTTTGAAGATTTTTCTTTTTGCAAAATCCCAAACTGGATAATATGTGTTAGAAAATCACTCTCCTGGTGATATAACTGATCTACTGCACAAAATAGATTTTTTCATGGAGTTTTATCTCATAAATGCTAAACTCTGGATAATTTGGGTATAAAGATGCTAATAAAAACTGAAAGGTTAATAAATGTTGAGTTAAACATCCAGTAATAAGTTTCTTCAGCCAACTGTATTTGAAAAGCTGTACTCTTGTTATATTCATCAGACAGCTATTTAATGTATATTAAGATGTCTTTCCATGGTAAGCTGTTGATAGCGTGAGGGTGAATCTTGTTGGTGAACAACAGCTGCTAGTTGTTTGAAATAAGCAAAATACGACCAATAACCTCTTGCAAAAAAAAATGCCAAGAATGGAAAACCTGAGATTTTAATTAAACGTCATGTTTTTTGTTTTTATAGCTGAACAGGTGATGGTATTTTTGTGAGTGTCACACATAACCTCAGGTCATAAAGTCACATAAACACAGTAGTATCAGCTAAGCCAAAGGATCTGTTGTTTTTAAATTGCTGCATTATTTTTAAACCAAAGAGAGAAAAAGCCATTGGTTTAGAAAAAAATCTCCCGTCTTTCCATGTGCCTGATTTTGTGCTTTTATCTTTCACATATGAAGAACAGAAAACTGAGTTGTTTCCAGGCAGGAAAGGAAAGGAAATTCCTTTCCTTCTCAAGAAAGGAATTAGTTGACATCATCAAAATCTGAAAAAGGGACTAATTGACAAAATATATGAAAAGTAAAAACACATTAAATCATATTGAATTCATCATTAACCACCACTTGTCTAATTATTTCTAACAGGGTAGAGAAAGGTACAAATTAAAAAGCTGGTAGATGTAGATGAAAAAAAGCAGGAAAAAGCAGCATTAATTATTTATTTGGTTATGATGAATTTATGAAGCGTTCAGAATCAGTTACAGTTGCAGAAATTAACTCAGGCGCAGAAGGTTGCAAAAGGACACAACCAGCTACAATTCACTGCTGGGTAAATATTTCATCACACTTTAAAAAAAACAATAATACAGAAGCTATTCAGCATACAAAACATTCAAAAATATTTTATATTTTTCATAAACAGATTAAATAATCAGAGAATCAGGAGATAATAATGAAATTATGAACAGCTCAGCAACAGCCACACAGTATTCATCCACATGTCAATGAAAACATGTTGCTTTTTTAAACTACCTGCAAATATCTTCCCTGTTGTTTTTAAATACATTCATGAGTGGACATTTTATGCCATAACCTTAGGTGGATATTGTATTTGGTAAAGCTGTTCTCACAGACTAAAGAAATGGCACATCAGAAACTCAAATATGAATTTACTTGTTTGCTGTTGTTCTTTTGTTCAGCTATAGGTGAAGGTTGTTTACTTTTAAACGCCGAAGGGGTTTCTGCAGCTCACTTTGCCTCAGGCTGAATGAAAATGATTCAGGTGTAGAACATGGCAGGCATTTGAATATACAGACACGAAGCACATGTTTGAGGCTAACATAAGTGAATTAAACCATAAGAAATAAAAGAAAAAATGAATATGAAATATCTATCTATGGATATGGAAATTTGGCTATTTCTTCTTGAAGGAGTTTGTGCAACTTAAGTGCAAAAGTTTTTTTTTTTTTCCTTTTTCCTTAGAAAGAATTATAATTTATTCTAAAAGTATTTTCATTTAAAAATGGAGAGCATTCAAAGAAAGAGTTCATTATTCAACTCCATTCATTTAATTTTATTTTATAACATCAAGAGTACTTTTACCATGAAGTAAGGCCTCGGAGTACACAGTTAATGACAGCAAAGCTCTGTCAGTGGCTTTGATGTGAGCAAATGGCAGCTAAAAAAGAAGCTCTGACCTGGGAATACATGAGATAATAAGAATAATAACTCATCATCCGTGTCATGTAATAAATCCATAAAAGATACAGAGAGACACTGATTCAGGGGTACTTTCTATGGAAACAAAACTGAGATTGCACAGTCATATCCACATCAAATGGTCATGTGACTCATGCAATGCAAAAAAAAAGTGTTTCTTTTGCAGTTTTGTAAAATAAATGTAAAAAAAAATCACCTAATGCTAGGCCTAAAACTTTTTAGAAAAAAGGGAGTTGTTTTTATTTTGTCAAACTTGGCATGTTTCCATTAAGCAAATTTACTTTTGAAATGTCAGATATTTTTGCAAAAACCAAACATAGATATTGCATGTACAGAAAGAAATAGCTTCTTCTTCACCCAGTCACCGTTCTTTGATTCTGTGAAGTTATATGCCAAACATGCCAAACACTTGTTGCCCTGCAAACATGTAACTTGCTTGCAATGCAACTTGAAAGACCCAAAGATCCGAGGCGTGTTTTATTGACCTTGTAAAGCTGAGACCGCCTTCAAAACGCTGGCAGAGACACTTCTGAACATCCCAGGTCGACGCCTCGTGCAGTCTGATATTTTGCGCTCTTTCTCCCACAGTCAGACTCCACGGGATCCTGTTCTCTCTCCCGCTCACGTGAAATCATGCCTGCAAGCCCCGCGCTCACATATGCTCACTCATGTTTTATTATGCACACGGAGTCAGCATCAAACACTCACACTCCAACACAGATGTTTTTACATCTCTCTCAGACGGTTTTATCCCCTTTCCACACACACATGTGGTCATGCATATTTCATCCTGCTCCTGTGTTACACTGTTACTGGCCGCTCATTCATATTCAGAGTTGGCTAGTAACTAGTAACTAGTTACATTTACTCAGGTGCATTTACTTGAGTGGCTTTTTGGAACGAATTTACTTTTAGGAGTATTCTGACTCCACTGTACTTTTTAATTCTACTTGAGTAAAATTTGTGGATTTTCTACCCACTGAATGAGAAAACATGTTTCAACCACAAATCCACCAGTCACAGACACAAGCTTGTTAAAACTTCAGAACTTTTAGATTGAAAAAATCAAATTTGGAAAAGTTTTGATTTTGTTATTTTGTAATCATGTTCGTTATATGAATCATTTTGGTCTTTAAAATACCAAAATTTCCACATAACTTTATATTTCTGTCTCTTACTTCATTAATTTTACTTGCAGCCCACCTCTATTTATGTCACACAGTTGACAGATTGGGGAGCTGTATTCACAAAGACAATACCTTCTTGTTCAACACTTAGGTTAAAAACAGATTTGGGTATGAAAAAAAAAAGTTTTTTCTTCTCTCTGTAAAGACTTTTTTTTATTATTTGACCTAATTTGTAACTTTTCCTTCACTCTTCCTTGTTTTTTCTCTTGCTGTCTCCCTTTGTCCCCCATCATTTTTCATCCGTCTCCTGCACTGTTCTCATTCTTCACCTTTCTGACTTTTCTTTGTCGAACAGGAGGTTCTGCCAGACAGGAAGAGAGTGACGAGCCGGAGCTATCTCCCCATCACTCCAGTTGACACTGACAGCGGCAGCAATTTCACCTGTGTGGCCAGCAATCCAGCAGTGCCAATGGGCAAACGAGCCACTGTCACTCTCAACGTCCACCGTACGTTGCTGCTCTCCTCTCTGTGGGTGTTAAGAGTTAAAGGACCTAGTCAGGTGGACGAAGACGAAAAGCAAAGCAAAATAGCTGTAATGATAAGTTTTTAAGACCGTTATTGCCACAAAGCTCTGTTGTTTTTGCTTTATTTCATATAAGCTCCACATTTTCACATGCATCATACAATCCCAACTTGTGCTAAAATCATTTATTTTATCTTTTTAAAAAGTCCTTGGAAAGATCTGTGCACAAACCAGCTTGATTATTTTTTAGCATTGTTGATTAAAAATAACAAGATAATATTTGGACATATAGTTTTTTTTACATTCATTCAACTAGTTGTGCAGTGTTTGGAAATAGCTAAATCCACAAGGGCACAATTATTGTAACCCATAAAACTTAGAAGAGCCTCTTTTATTGCGACAGCATAATCTCACACTGGACAATTATGAAAATACATACTTATGCAGCTCCTAGATTGAATATTTTGCAAATGCCAGTCAAGAAGCAAAGTGCTATTTGACATGTTGCATTTCCTATTTAATATTTTATAAATATGTGCTACAAAATAAGCGTGAATAACTTGGATTCACATTCCACAGAAAAGTCTGAATAGCATGGGGTCCACTGTATCCAGAAGCAAACAAATATATTATTTCAGAATGTAATTTTGCCCTAACATTTTGAAAAGCAGTAAAATTTTGAGTGAACAATATGCTGTGTAGCCAGACACCAAAGTGTTAAATACGTCTCAGGAAAGCATCTTTTATGTTAAACTTGTCGGCTTGTTGGGCTTCAGTGCAGGTCCTCATTGATTTATGCAAAGGAAATAAGAGATTCACTCTGTCAGTTTCTGCTTACAACAGGCTCTGAATCTGTTTCTCCTCCTGTGCAGACCCTCCCACTGTGACCTTGTCCATCGAGCCTCGCTCAGTCCTGGAAGGAGAAAGAGTCACATTCACCTGCCAGGCCACCGCCAACCCGCCCATCATGGGCTACAGGTCTGATTGATGACAACTCTCATGTTTGCACAGATGGCGAAATTAAAATTCATGCGATTACCCTGGGGAAATACTAAAGTTAGACGGTGCCACTGACCCTGTAAGGAAGCCTCTTTTATTAAAAAAAGAAGAAGCTGTGCCACTGACCTGATGCTGTGAAGGAAAATTTGCATCATTGTCAGTGATTGTAAAACAAAAAAAAAAATTATGTAAAATACATACTAAGTGACTGGGTTTTGAGTTTTATTTTGAAAATACGGTGCTGTGAAGAATATTAAAATATCTCTTTTACTTTTGAGTTATCAAACAAATTTTAATGTCAGTGAAAAGTAAATGCAGTTTTCAAATATTGGAATATTAATGGAAAAAAGGCTTTTCAAATTAACCTCCAAGTGAAAGTCAAGCAAAACTGACACAGACAGCAGAGATAGTGGAACTGGACTGACACTCCAGTCCAGTAGGTGGCAGTACAGACATCTTAAGTTGGTTTGCCATCTAGTAATAAAATACAAAAGAAGAACTCAATACCTTACCTCAGACATTTTTTGAGTCATTTTTGCCTTATCCGCTGACACTTAGAAAAATCGACAGGCAAGAAAATTCACTAAAGTTCTAAATCAGCTCTGTAAGGTTACTTACAGTAAAACAACAGATAAATAAACAATAAAGCAAAGTCTTTCGCAGGCAGAGGAAGAATGAGAGGCACAATGTGAATGCTAACATTTACTGTTTTCATGCTGGCATAGACCTACTACTGGAATTTACACTTACAATCAAGCATCACTTATTGATCTTTGATTTGACTATCAATAAGTGACAAAAAAATTGGATGATTATAATTACATTTTTTGGAGATCTTTAATCCTACGTCATGTTGTCAGACTGGTTCTGTTTGAATGTTTTTTTTATTTCTTAAAGTCATCTAGTCACCAGAATAGATCAATTATTTTCTCCACATTAGAGCAGGGTGGTTTTAATAGCCTCTTGCCCGAATTCATGAAATTCTAATTTGAAATCTAAATTGTTGAATTTATAAAAGGTTGTTTGACTGAAATATGTTTGATATGAAACATTTATATGTACCAAAAGGATAAATCTATGAGGGAAAATATTTTTCACTCTATTTGTTCAACAGATTATACCAGCTTTTGGAAACAATTCCTAAAAATATCCTTTCCTCTGCCAACCACTGCAGCCTAGAGGTCTAAATGAACTCATATCTGCATTTGGCTTTAATTGTAGCTCAAGATGTGAGGAAGGTTTTGATGTTGGTGGTCCTGCAGTGCAACATTAGCAGCCTGATCGGATGATCAATGCCAATGGGTTCCTTTCATCTGCTCCAATCTGCTTGTGTTCACTCTGAAGAGCTGCTCCTGAATTGTAATTTCTGCTTAGAGAACAAAATTTGTGAAACTATTGAACATTTTGTGTAGCCGAACGGAGAGTTTTATCGTAAGCGACATCTACGAAGCACTGAAAGTGCAAAAAAAAAACGGCTGAGGTCTGAAACTCTATCAGAGAAGGTCCTGATGTGGGAACACTGCCAGGTACTTAGGTGCAGAGCCTACAGAATGTGCATTAAAATGTCATTCTGTGGAGAATGTGCAATATGGTGATATGATTTTCAGCTAGATATTTGGCAAGCAACCATGTGGATTTCAGAAATTGTTTTAATTTATTGCAGAGCTTCCCTAGAGCATGAGAATCAAGTCATATTTTTTTTTACATTCCTAGAGTGAAAATCTCACATTAAGATCCTCTCACAGCTTCTGAAATTTCCTGCAGACAGACCGACGTAGTAATGATTTGCAGCCGTGTGAAACGTGTTAAAGGGTGTTGTGTTTTTCACCGCCAGGTGGGCCAAAGGTGGCGTGCTGCTGGAGGGGGCCAGGGAAAGTGTGTTTGTCACCACGGCAGATCATTCATTCTTCACTGAGCCCGTGTCATGTCAGGTGTTCAACGCAGTGGGAAGCACCAACGTCAGCATCCTGGTGGACGTGCACTGTGAGTCAATAATAAACACTCGTGTGCTGAGGAGGACAATAAAGCTGCTTTTCACCTAAGAAAGCAAGATATAGCTTTGTTTTTACTTAAATAAATGAGTGATGAAGTTGCTGACAAATTATATGATATTTGTAGTTATGTGGTGTGATTCTGGCTACATGTGATGACTCTCGTGTTAAGTGCAAAAGAGTTCATCTAAAATAATTGATGAACTTTTTAACATTTTAAGATAATTCCAGAAGCTTTATCACTTCTAATTATAACTGTGGTGTGTGTCTGAAGTGATTTTAATGTAGGAACTCTTCAGGCTTGTCCAAGATTCAACCATGCAGATGTATATTTAGGGCTGACTCACAGCAGCCTGTTTAGTTGCTTTAATTGAACTCTAGCCTGTTTATCTAGAAAGTTTGGTTCGTTTGCGGAGGTGTGCATGCCCAATTGAACTCTGATCCGCACCAAATAAGCAAACTCTGGTCCACCTAAAAGTCTAACTGTTGGTTTCGGTTGAACTGAACTCTGGTGCAGTTCGAACGCGTCTGTGGATGCAAGTGGACCAGAAACTGCTCCAAAAGCAGGAAGTGAGCTTTAGTGCAGGGCATTCTGGGTAAATATAACCAAAACTAACATAACAGTCTCACGCTAGCAGGAGAAATAGATTGTGGTCTTTTGCTGATCATGAAAGAGAAATTCTGTAATCGCTAAAATTTGACACCACCTCACTTTTGTTCATATTTTACAAAAACTGAAGTTGCACTCAATGTTTTTTCAGAGTTTTTTGTGTCATTTTCCTCATTGGTGCAGCACCACTGCAGTTTCATTTGACACGGTGCAGGAAATGTATCAAATGTTGCAATTTGGTCCCTAATCAAATTGAGTCTATTGAACTGTAGCCTTCCTCCTTATCTAGAGCTTTTGTCATTGTTCTCAAACAGTTCAGTCTTTGTTTCCTCTGGTAATGAACCCTTTCCCCACAAAGTATATGGCTCGTCTTTGCATTCTGCTGAAAATTTTACAAAGTTGCTGTGTGATCTTTACACTCCTGAAGAAAGAACAGTGAAAATGCATCCCTAAAAGCCTTAATTTTATATAATAATTTAAATTGTGAAAGGATCTAGCTTCATGACCACTGTGTATCCTTTCAAAATAAGGAAGTAGTATTTAATTTTCTTTATTATTAAGAGTTTATAGTCAGTTGATGATCATTAAGCTTGCTTTGCTTTTTGAGAATTTAACATTTTTTTTGTCATTTATGTTGGTGTGTTTTTTTTTTTAGTTGGTCCAATTCTAGTGGTGGAGCCCAGACCAGTAACAGTGGATGTGTACTCAGATGTTACTTTGAACTGCAAGTGGGCTGGAAACCCTCCTCTTACCCTCACCTGGACCAAAAAGGGCTCCAGTATGGTAAGAGCACAGCATGGAAAAAAAGCCCCAATAAGTTCATATCGGCAGAATGTGTACATTTATATTATTTATGTCCCCCCACAACTTCCAAATGGGAGAAATTAACTACCCGCCTAATTTTACCAAAACCTACAGTCGGAGCAATAATTAAAACAATGAAAATGGTAAGGAAGGTAGAAAAAAATCTCCAAAGCTCGTTGTTTCAGACTAACAGCTAAGAGAGGCTTCTTAGGGCCACCGAGTCTCCATAGAGGGAATCTATTTCAATGCTTTTGTACACATCCCCACCAGGAGTTCCAATAATCGTGGAAGGTACTGAAGAATTTGGCTTCACTGCACATTAAGGAGGTATATTTTTGAAGTGTTTGCTCACTTAAAGGACTTACTATTAGTTCTGAGGCTTCTAGATCTTTAATTTATGCCCCAACCATTTAAGAAAAGGCCTGGGGAGAAAAAGTTAATGGGGCCTGCTGAGTAAATCAACATGTATTATGAATTAAACATAGATCCTCCTCCTTTCATACTCCTTCCCTTTATTGTTCCCTTCCTGAATATCTTTACATCACAACCAGACGTCCTGTTCTTTATTTATACTTTTTTATTTCCAGGTTCTCAGCAACAACAACCAGCTGCATTTGAAGTCAGTGAGCCAGGCCGATGCAGGCCAGTATGTCTGCAAGGCCATCGTGCCGCGCATCGGAGTGGGAGAGATCGAGGTTACGCTCACTGTCAATGGTCAGTTCATGTCCGCACACGCTGCTATAAATATTATTAGCTGAAACATGGAGGGTGTAAAACAGATCTTCCCTCATGAGGGAATAAAACCAAGTCTACCAGACTATCATTTGTGAAAACACCCAAAGATAATAAAAGTGCATGGCAATGAGTTTTTAGCTCTTAAATGAAACGCAGGTCAAACAGTGGTTTGGGTGGCAGAGCAGGTTGGCTGCAGATCTGGAGGCTTTCAGTTCAAACTCCACTCCCTTCCTTCCCAGGGACAATCAAGGGAGCAGAAAGGGCATCCAGTGTAATACGTCTGCCAATTCTGTGCGCACACAGCTGAGTGAGGCTGTTGGGCAAAGGGAGGTGTCAAAAGGACAACAAATTATGTTTTGGGTTTTTTTTAATGATGCAGGAGGGGTTCCAGATCTGAATTTATTTCAGATGTGTGCCAGTGACTATAAAATCTAAAAGTCCAGTGCCTTAAAAACATTCATACAGGTTAAACTTTGGAAGGTAGATGGCATGGTTCTCTTTTGAAAAGTTAGTGTGACTGTCATTCTGAGTTGAAGTTATTCTTTAAAGAAGACTGAGCAAAAATCTCGAGATTTGCAAAGTCAAAAAATGCAGTTTTAATTCCACTAAAGCTCAGAAGATTGAATACAAAAGCTGGACTTTTCTGATTTTCATTTGTAATCAGACATTTAATGTCTCCTTTTGTATTGTGCAGTAAAACCAGCTGACTAAATTGCTAGGTGACGGGCAGTGCCGGCTGATTTGTGACATTACATCTGGAACACCAACAACTTCTTGCCAAAACATCTGGATTGCCTTTTTAAGCACTGGAGGTTGTTGAGATCCAAATGGAAGTACAAAAATATGCAAAATATTAATTTTGCTTAGTAGGTCCCTTTCAGTTTTAACAAAAACATCACAATATCCACTTCCTTTTAGTGATCACACAAACCCGGCTGCATCCTCGAAGAGGAGTTATTCATACTTTAGCAGAGGGAAGTCACTGCATATAACATCAGCCGGCCCGGCACAGCTAACCATGTGCGACAGCTTTTGCTGGGTCAAGATTGCAGTTGACACTTGGTTAAACACTGCCCTGCCACAGATACTCATGAGCTTAGCTTCAGATTTAAATCTCAGCTTTGGATTTCCCCTGCTGGTTTCACATCTGCTTTACTGTTTTGTATCAAGCTTGATCGGATCATATCATGCTTTAATTAAGCCCCGCCCCCCGCCCCCTGCAGCAGCTGAGTCGCATCCTTGTAACTTTTATTTAGTCTTGTCTCATCACAGAACAGGAGACTGTGTCACAGTCACTGCATTCACACTGTTTTATTCAGGTTGACAGAGAGCGACCGCGCTGCTGTAAGCAGAATTGATGTGACTTTGCTCAAAGTGTCGGTAAAACTAACAAATTATGAAATCTTGCCTCTGCTGGAGTTTCAGAAGTTGCTTTTGAAATGACAAACATTTTTATGGAATAATGAGATTTAAAGGATTCTTTTCTCTTTTCTCCAGATTGTGGAGAAAAGAGAAATGTCTGAACAGGTTTTTTGAAAACTTGCGGCTGTAAATGTTGGGTGATTATTCCTTCATGTTCAATTAAAATGCTCTGACACTTTGAATGCAGGGAGTTCTCTGACATGATGCTGACTGTTATGTTAGCACCATTTACGGCTCAAGGCAGCTTGAATGTGCAAAAAGAAAAAAATTGTTTATCAAAATCTGCTACACTTATTTGATCCAAAACATTGGAGATAAAAGTCTTACAGGTCAGCATATCAGACCTGTTTCCCAGCAGAATAAGCTCTAATGAACTGATGAGAGGCATTTTCTAAAGAATAACCATTCTGCACAAGTGCAGCTTTTTTTATATGTCCTTGCTTGTTAGCCGAATGAATAATTCAATAGCAATGGCCGTGCCAGAACAGTGTCACTTTGAAGGATTTACTGAAGAGAGTTGAAAACACCGGAGAAGACAAAACTTGGTGCATTTTGATGGACTCATCCGGAGTCTTTCTGCTGAAAGCCACTGAGATTGAGATACAAATGAGGATTGTGTCTCAAGAAATCCATTTGATGAGCAAAATAAGGAAATCCTAGATTTCTACCTATGGAAAATATTAAGAAATGTGAGATAATGGAGGTAAGGATGGAGGTTCCCTCCAGTCCCATCATACTCTCAGAGAATAAATATTTGTTCAATCCCAATCATTGGAAAGACTAAAAAAACACAATTTCTCTCCCATTCCTACTCTTGTCTCACTCCGATTGTTTTTCTTTGTTTAGTCTTTAGGCACTAAATTTTATCAGACCATGCTACTGTAAAATGAGTTTACTTTAATCTTCAACTGGTAACAGCGAGCTGTCAGAATCGTCACATCCATGTAAAATCCAGCATGTTCTTCAATAATAAGCTCAGAAACATATCTGTGTCAGAACAAAAGTGAATCTACATTATCTGGTTGAACATTTCCCAGCAAACTGAGACTTTGCTCAGAACGGCTTGTTGCTAGCAGCGTCTTGGCATCTGACACCAGTCCACTTGACCTCTCCAGAGGTCGAGAAGAGACTGGAAGGGTATCAGCTCAGTCATTTATTGCATCATATGTGTTTGATGTTTGATCCTCCATTGCTCTTCTTTGGATTCCAGCGGAGTGCAGCCAGCAGAAACACTGTGGGCTTCTGGGTCACGTAGTTCTTTTAAGCACAGGCTAGGTTAAGAAAACAAAAAAATGGCGGCACCTGTCATGGCAATTTTATCTATTGTATCATTCCCGTCTGCTCCCATTAACTTTTTATCCTACAAATTACGTGATTAGCAGTAAAATGTACTCCCGCCCTGTGGGCATCTAGAAAAAATGTCAGTCTGAAGTCGAGCAACCAGTCTCAAGAGCGCATACCGTGACTGCCGCTCTCTGCAGCAGTGACAAGTGTGCGGCGGCTGCCCACACACATCAGATTTTGACTCTAACATGCCACTCTTTCCTTCTCCATTATGCTTTTGAATGTGATTTAACCTCAGAGCATTTCAGGTGTGTATGAGTAATCCCCTTTCTGCCTTGTCGGGTCTCTCCCAGGCCCCCCCATCATCTCCAGTGATCCAGTTCAGTACGCTGTCAGAGGTGAAAAAGGAGGGATCAAGTGTTACATCGCCAGCACCCCCCCACCTGATAAGATTGTAAGTCCATCCTCTGAAGCTGTAATCTTCTCTGGAGTTGCTTGACCTCTTGTGATTGCATCTCCCTCGCAGGGAATCCTGATCAAAGCTCCCAGCTCACCTGGAAAACACTCTCTCTCTCTTTAGCTTGTGTCACTAGGGGTAAAAGACAAGACGGAGGCGACATTGTTCTCTAAGAGTGTCACTAATTTGTGAGAACAAGCTGTTTAGAGGAAGGTGAAACTCATGAAAACAGCTGCTAAGATGTGTATTTGAAGTCAAAGACACACAGATCAAACCAAAGCCAACGCAGCAGAGATTATAACAATTCACATACAGCTTCCAAAATGTTTCATTTTTAAGGGACATTGGATGAGAGCTTTCAGCCCTATTACCAAAAATTATCAAGTGGAGAAAATTGTTTTATCATAAAAAAAAAAAATCTTGACATCTAATTTGCAGCTTTGCAATAAATGATAACCAATTTCCCACATATCTTTCTTCCTTTTCTTTGCCAGTAGCCCAGTGCTGAAAGTAATGACCTCTACAGATGTAGTTGGTCATTTGGAACGCTTTTTAAGCAGTAACGCCTCAGTAAGTGCCGCTGCAGCATTAAGGGAGGGTAAAGTAATTTAATTAATGGAAAACAGAGTAGCTGCAGTAAGCACTAAAGGGCACCAGGTGGCCAATGTGAGTGGTCATTACGAAATAGCTGTTTGGTCCACATCCTTTGCCAACTGGAAGCAGAAATGTGTTATTTCCATAATCTACTTTTAAACTTTTGCAAAATGAAATTTATAGCCATCAAGCACAGTAGATTTTGTTTAGATATGTACATTTAGAGGATATTCAACCCCAGAAATGGATTGTACCATGTATAGCAATTGTAAAAAAGTACATTTGTCCAGGTTGATGTTTGCATAGAAATAGCTCCATTTCAATGATAAGAAAGCCCACCTTTATTGTAATAATTTCAGAATATTCATGGCTTTTTTTTTTAAACCCTTTCATTCAGGTAGACTTTTCTCATGATATGTCAAAAATTTCAAAAACAGCTAGTCTTGAAAAATGTGCCTGAGGAATATAAGCAAGTTTATTAAAAAGCAGTTTTCTTTCTGACACATCTTCCAGATGTTTTGTCAATAAATGATGTGGGTGGTTTCATTTCACCCCCGCAAAATTGTGAAAAACAGCAAAATGATCCATCCAGACCTTTGGCTTTAATCGCAGGATGATAGCTTTATACTTCCACATCTCAAAGACAATCAATGTCTTTGATTAACAAAATTATTTGCTAAAGTCTCAAATATAAAAGAGCATAGCAAGTTTACCGTATCTTCTGTCTCTGCTTTGTGTTTTTGTGTATGCAACATCTCCCTTTTTCTCCCCTGTCTGCATGTGACAAACAGCGTCTTAAAGAATCCGATGTAATTTGTTCTGCTGCTGCAGAGAGGCGATATTTGCTTGGTTTAGCCATTTTTGGAGCAGATCTTCCTTTTTGTGCTGAATGAGAATTAGATGTCGTTGCAAATTCTGGACTGCAGAGACTTTGCTAAGCAGATAGGTTTGTAAATTTGCCCCCACAGCATTATAAACAAAACACGATAAGAGAGGTTGCAAAAACATAAACGTTGTAGATATCAGACACATCTTGGCAACATTTATGAAACCTCAATAAAATAAGAATGACCAATACAGAGTTACACCATGACATAGTTTATGTTCTGAGATCCACTTGAATGCGGAAAGCTGAAATTTGAAGGAGGTTCGTGTTCAACAACAAGCTCTGAAAGAGATGAGTGACTGCTGACCTGACCGCCTGGCCCAGATCCCTTCAGCATTTAGGAACTTTGATTCTCTGTCAGCTCTCGCTTTTTGGCTGGAAGAATTTACAGCTCTCTGCCTGAGGACTACAGTCTTCCTGCTGAACACTGGGTTACCAAAAGGTCAGATGCATAAGAAGTTGATGCCAGAAAGTCAAAAGTTCAAAGCGGTGTTTTGAAAACATTTTTAAATATTAATGGGAAGTGTTGCAAAAAGATATAACCCTAGAGGTAGGATTTCTTCACGCTTAGTTTTCAATAAAAGTCTGTTTGCTGAGTTTTGTACATTTTGGAGTTGATCAATTGGATTTTAGCTTTATATATGTGGAATAGTTAAGACTTAATAAGGCATCTGCATGTCTTAATTATCCTCTGACTGCAAAATGAACTTGTTGTTGCAGGTTACTCATAAAAAACTGATTAATTGTGATCGAGGCTGCCACATTTTTCTCAACTCAGTATGTTGGATGATGCTGCATGGATTAGAAGGTTTAGACAAATGATGAATAGATGTGTTGTGTTCCTCTAAACAGCCAGCAATGCGTCAAATATTCTATCCCTACTTCCAATAACTAATGTAAATGCTTCCAGTGGAGGTTTAGTGAGGGTAAAAGGAAATGAAACTGTTTATACAGCCTGAAGTTTTCCAAATTTGCTCACTAATCTTCTCAAACAAACCTCTGAGGCCTTCAGGGAGGGGAAGGATTTATACTGAGATCAAATTACACACAGGAGAAGTCTTTGCTTTCCCTAAGAAGTAACATCTCTTGTTGTTCAGGATTTATTTTTGTGGTATCTGAGATGCCATTTTAGCTTTCATTTGTTAAAAAAAAACATGTTTTTCTACAACTTAAAATCCCCCCAAAAACCCCAGTAAGGTTCTGAAAGTAGCTCAGGTGTAAATATCTCAAACTTCTAGCAACATTACAGAAGTATCCATTGTTTAATTTTGATATATTACACAAAGTGTGTCTTTGTACTCATGTATGATTGAAAGGAGTGCCTCTCACATTTCCTTCTCGGAAATTTGTAATTTGATTTTCTCTTCAATCCTTCAGAATGAAAATGGATCAAGCTAGTTTTTTTTTTTTTTTTTTTTTTTTCTATCTATTCCTGGAAATCACTGGAAGCAATGCTTGATAAAACTGCAATTTATTCTGAACTGAATGTTTTATGGCAGCGTAATATGTTATTGAAACCTTCGAGGGGAAAAAATAGAGGAATCTTTAGCGGTAACAAAAAGAAGCAACAAAAGGGAAAAAAAATAAATTCATTATTTCAGTTTGACATCTAGAATGAGTGAAGAGGGCTGTGGGGGAGCAATAAATTGAAATCAGAGGAAGAGGGATTGAGGGAGAGTAAAATTTTGTACCTTTCAGCGTCAATTATCCAATTGTGCAGTGCCGACGTGACAGAAATCAGAGCTTTTAGAGCGATTCAGCCCCCTGCTACACTGCCAGCGAGCCCGGAGCGTATAATGCGATACGACATTATAGTCCAGGCTTAATGCAGAGACACGGGGACTCATAAAATATGGAGTGCGGTGCTATGTGCGTGCTTGTGCACGTGTCCAATGAGGCAATGACAGACTCAAAAACATCAAAAAAAAAGGAAAAAAGACACAGACAGAAGCAATACAACATAATTATTGTTAGAAAGATATTTAAAAGAGTTGACAGTACAGAAAGACAAAAGGACGCATTGCATAAAACTGTCATGAAATAAAAACAAAATATTGGCAGGATTTTGGATTTGTAACTCAGTGAGTCATCTTTTTATTTTTTCAACACCATTTAAAATGAACATAAGCCTAAAATATGGCTGGATGCATATTTGATGTTGCAGTGCTCCATATTTAATACACTAGAAATTCCTCCTTGGCACATTTTAAGTGGCAAAACCTGCTTGAGATTTTAACACCCATGTACACCTGCTACTCCGTGTCATCTGGGTTCTGATTCCTTCATGAGGAATTCATTCCCTTTCCAGTTCGGGAATTTGCAACATGAGAAATGAAGGGGTAATTAACCTTTAATTAACCTTTCAATACCAAACTATCAGTTTTTCAGTCTTTGTTTTTGACCATGTCCCTCTAGATGTGATTTTTTTTGTAGTTATTGATTGAAGGTGAAGTGAAATGAGCATTATTGATCTTCTTCCAAGGAGCTGTGTTCAAACTGTAGATGTTTTTGTGTCCCAATCTGAAATCGGTTTGGTTTGGTTTTTCACAGGTTTGGGCCTGGAAGGAGAACGTTTGGGAGAAGGAGAAAGGCACTCTGATGGAGAGGTACACGGTGGAGCAGAGCAAACCCCAGTCCCAAGGCGGCGCCGTCCTCTCCACCCTGACCATCAACAACGTCATGGAGTCTGACTTTCACTCCCCGTACAACTGCACCGCCTGGAACTCGTTTGGACCTGGAACTATGATCATTACCCTGGAGGAGAAAGGTATGCTGGGTCCAAACAGTGCTTGCTTACATGGACAGTTAGAGCCTCAGCATCGAGGGGATCCAAGATTAAAACCTCTTTTCAATCTTCAGGATTCACCGAATGTCACAGAAAGTATTGGTTACTACTTTACAGGGAAAGTAGTACATGCTTAGCATGTAGTACTAAGCAAGTACTACATGCTTATTACTTGTGAATTTTGGTTTTTGAGTGTCATATTTGCACCAGAATATTTTCTGCCAATCCACAAACTTTTACCTGTGTCACTTTCTCTTACTGTAGAAGAGAAAATAGCATCAGTATTTCCATGTGCTTATCATTAGCATGCACTCAAAGATCAATCTATTGTCCACTATAAAGCCTTTGCACAATTTGGAGACGTGTGCACACCTGACTCCAATAACAGAGATTACATGTGGTGGCTTAAAAAAAGACAAAAGACTTGGACATAAAATATACAATCTAGTTTTAAAATATTTTACATTAGGCAGCATGTAAATCTCAGAAAGTAGAGTCACATTGAGTTGGAATAATTTCTAGTTTGTTTTTAGTTTCAGTTTGTTGCTACTTTAGACAATGTGAATCAATTAAAGAAGAGAAGAAACAAATACTGATATTGCAAATCTAATTGTTCATCATATTTGGTTATGTTTGCACAAAAAATGTCTGTTCAAATTAAAGTAGACTAGTTACACTCTAATATTCTATAAATGTTAGATAGAAAACGTTGATAGAATATTAGAATTTTCCATCTGTTGTGCAGGACTCAGAGATTTGCAGACTTTCTGCTTTTATCAAAGATTAAGTCTGAGTCTAAACTGTTGTGATAATGCAAAGAATAAAAACTTTAGTTTTAAGCAGTTGTGTGACTCAGAAGGCCCACTGCATGTTCCTCATATTTTCTTGGTGGCTGTTTCTTTATGAAATCTCAGATCTTACATTATATTGGAGAAAATGGATTTTCCATGCTCTGTCAGTCTGATCCTGCTATTATTCTCTGCGCCACTTCATTCCACAGGCTTTAGAAAATCTAGCAAAACATCTCAGAGAGTGACAGAGTTTTGGATTTATTCTTCATACACGTCCACTGAAAACGTTTTCATCCCCTTGTCTGACGAGCGCGCCTTATCAACATAACCAGCCCTCAGAGATTCAGCTTTGAGCGAGGACACAAAAAGGATTTTCCCTTAAAACTGAGCAGCATCCTCGTTAAGTTTTTGTGCAGCAGCGAAGCCGCAGCTGTCCCTCAACCCCCGACCCTTCCTCTGCTTGTGTTCGTTTCAGATATTGTTCCAGTGGGAATTATTGCCGCTAGTACAGTGGGCTCCTCCATTCTGCTGCTTATGATTCTGCTGGCACTCGCCTTCTTCTTCTACCGCCAACGCAAAGGCAGTGAGTTGAAAATTGTGTTGTTGGTTTTTTTTAATGTTTGTTTATGGACATGCTCGCACTTACTCTGCCTGTCAGTCTTTCTTTCATCAACAACCCCAGCTCTGTCATTTTTATGTTACACGAAGTTAATGACGTATGCCAACCGCACAGCATTTTATTCAAATGAGATTAATGAATATTCATGTTATATGGCAATCGGCCTTAAATCGCCCACTTTACGTTTTCATTTCCTTTTGCTGACATTGACTTGCTTGATATCCTCTTGCCACTTGCACACGCAGGATAAAGTAGCGACATAAATAAAGAGCTCTGAAACAAAAGCCTTTAAAGGTGAATGGCATTTAAATCATGGATTTCTATATGTGTTATTTCTACAGCCAGCGGCAATCCAATTAGTAATTATGAACACACACCACGCTCCGTCAAACCAGAGATCTAAAAGCCCTGTTGTGGCTTTCAGATGTTTAATTTCGAGCTGCTTCACCGGAAATAAAGAAACAGGAAAAGACGTTGAAGGTGACTGGCAGAGTCCCCAGAGGGATTTTCAGGGGATAAAAGTACGTACTCTGGTTCAGAGCTGATAAACACGGCTACAGAAGAGATATCGTTCAGAAAGAGAAACTCAAACAAACATTGTCGTCTCTGCAGATAAACAGTCTCCTGTTTGTTGTCTGCGATGGAACTCGAGACTTCACAGATGGGAATCTTTTCTTTTAAGGTTTCTGGCAGTGGAAGGGAGTTGCTCATGTTGGCAAACACTGAGCGTTCACTTGTGTAGACTTGTAAAGAGCAGTTCTTCAAAATAACAAAACATTAAAGTCATGAAGATTTTTTTTAACAAAATGTGATGCTCGGTGTGTAATTGGCAAAGAAAACGTATAATTTTGAAAATAAATAGTTAATTTCAGCCTCTGTTTTTCTTTCGAGTGGCTCTAGATCAGACATTTCTTTCATGTGCCCAATATTTGCCATTTTGTTCAAATCTACTTCCATTTCCATAAACAAACCATTTCATATCCATGTATTGCAAGCTGTAACTTTTATAAGTTTTTTACATATTTTTTTAAAGCTGTCAGTGTAACAGTTTTATTCTGACAGTGTAACAAGAGACAGTTAATCTGTGAAAAGCTTGATCTGCATGAACGACTATCGCTGTCTGAAGAAATGCACCAAAAACAAAATACTGTTAGAGGAAAACCATTTATCCGCTGTTATAAATGGGCATGCTAACTAGCTTTAGCATTCACAACAGACTCGGGAAGATGCTGCAGAGTAGCAGAGAGCAGTGGTGGAGGTTGAACAGCACCACATGGAGGATGATTGACAGCACTAAGACCCTCCTCCTGGGTCTGATTGGCTGTTTCCAGTTAGCACTGGAAGCACTGGGAGAAAACAGAGGAGCTTGATTTTCCAAGCTCCTCTGTTCTCCTCTTAAGAATTTTGATGCATTTTAACAGAACTCTTCTAAAATAAATCGGTTTGGTTTGGTTTTTCACAGGTTTCACAGGTTTGACGACTGTAGGCTTTTTTGGGTTGTATTATTTCTGAAACGTTTACATTACACCATATTGTAAAACATTTTTTCCCAGGTCGTCGAGGCGTCACACTCGGTAAACCAGACATCAAGGTAGAAACGGTCAACAAAGAGACCCACAGCCTGGAGGAGGAGGCAGCCAACGTCTCTACAGCAACCAGAATGGTCAAGGCCATGTACTCCGTAAGTAGACTCCCATCTGAGTCACCGGGGGCGGCGGAGAGGAGGCGTACGGGTCATTGGCCTTAAATGTACAAATACACAGACAATCAGGGCGACATGGCAGGAGGGGCTCACACACGCACACACACGCGCGCACACACACACACGCACGCACACACACACACACACGCACGCACAAGCACGCACACACATTAAGTAAAAACTGAAAGCTGAAATAATCTTAAATGTCACACAAAGATACTGTAAGTATTCTGTTGAAGAAACACGACCCCATTTCAAAAAACATACAGTGAAAATATTCACATTAATTTGCATGCAACAAATAAAACAAAAATAAAACTTTCACGTATTTTTGGGAGATTTTACCAGTGCAAGGTAGAGCTTAATTGGGAAGTGGAAGGAAAATTTATGGCTTCATGTTTTGTAACAATAAAAGTCTGAAAATGTGGCATGCATTTTTATGTAACCTCTTTACAGTTCCTCATTTTCCTGCAAGTGTTTGTCGAAAATATCTTTACCAGCGTTTCACATCTACAGATGAAACTTTTGGTCCATTCTTTCAAAAGCTCCCCGGAATTGGAATGAAAAAGCACTTTTCAACTGAGTTTTTATCTGGACTTTGACTAGGCCATTCTCCAGCTGTATAGTTGGAGCTGTGTTCCATGTGGAAGGTGAACCTCCATCACCGGTTGTGACTGTAGGCTTTAACAGTGGCTTTCTTTTTGCCACTTCCATGAAGACCAGATTTTGAAGGGTGTCGACTAAAGAGTGTTGTTCTGTCAACAGATTCTCCCACCTGAATTGTGGATCTTTGCAGCTCCTCCAGAGTCACCATAAGCCTCTTGGCTGCCTGTTTGACTGATTCTCTCCTTGTCCTTTTCCACAATGAACTTCCTGACCTGTCTGCTGTACTCCTCAGTCTTCATGACGCTGTTTGTTCACTAATGTTCTCCAACAAACCTTCCAAAAATAACTGGATTTATTTATCGGCATCAAGGCAGAGATAATAAAATACACAAATGCAAGCAATACTTCCCAGCAACTTCAATAAAATACTTTAAATGCACAGTAGATTCTGATATTTGCATTAGTTACAGACCTTCTAAAAATGTTTTCAACTCCTTTTAAATTCCACAAATCATTTGGAGTCATGTTCCTGAGAAAACTCCTCATTCTAGCTAATTTGTGAATCCTGAACCAGAAGTAGATGGGGGAGCACTGCAAAGGGAAACATATTAAAATTCTCTGATATGACGTTCATATTTGCATACTAATGTGGTACTTGTGCAATTTACTACTTCACAAGATATACTTCTGTTACTGTTTAATGTCATCAACATATTTGCTGTCGTGCCCATTAAAGCTCCCATGATGACATAAAAGACAAACATAAACCCATTCAATCAAAAATACACACTCACTTTAACATTGTGCTCCTTTTAGAAAATCCGTGGATGAACCGGAGAATCTAATCGACGGCGCCCCTATGACAAGGTTTCAAACCGCGACCCAGAAGCGTTTATTCTCCCCACGACTCGAACCGTTTCTCGTCTTTCACTCTCTTGGGATGAAAAAGCTGAAACTCTGTTTTCCTCTTCCCTCCCTGTCGTCCTCTTCCTTTCCTTTCTTCACCCTCCCTCTTTCCGTGTGTGTGTTTCGTTGTTTGATGGTTTAGTTTTTGCCCTCTGTTTCCCTCTCTCCCTCCACTCAGCCATTCAAAGACGACATGGACCTGAAGCAGGAGATCAGGAGCGAGAGCGACACGCGGGAGGAGTACGAGCTCAAGGTGAGATGAGTCAGCGAAGGGGCTTTCATGTGCTGACTCCAGAGGTTTTCAGGAAAACAATTATCTGCAGCATCTTTGGCATCATTTCCTGCATGTTGCATGAGCTTTGTGGTCAAGTTCATCTCCCAGTTCCTGTAAGGTCTTGATTTTCCTGCAGCACAGCGTTTTCAAAACTGGTTGAAAGGTTCCTGTTTGCAACAACAAAACTTTTATTTATCATGACTTTTTAAACTGTGCTGGGAAACAAAACCCCCTTATCGGTGTTTGTTTCATAGAAAGGTTTTTCTCAAAATAGGCCTTAAATATTTAAAGCCAAAAATGATTCTGCAGTCTAGTACATCATTTCTTTTCCTTTAACAGCTAAGCTTAATATGAATAAATATTTAGTTTATTGGAAATTTTTATAAAAGTTTTCCCTTTGTGGTCTATGCAGAAGCAGTATTTGTAACTATCTGTGGACGAGAACATTCTCCAGAAACAGGGCAATACAAAAATGATGGCATTAAAATGTATCTAGAGAGAGAGGGCCATTAAGTTTTATATCTGCATGACATTCTACAAACTGTTACTTCTCTAAAATTATATAAAAACATTAAAAATTGTTCCATTGCGTCATTAAAACATTCAAACAAACATGCACATTTTTTCTTGATTCATTTGATTGCTATTCAGGAAAAGCCTGTTAATCAATCATCAATTGGAACATCTAAAATTTATAGGGAAAGTCAAATAAAATGTATTTTTATAGCACAACAAGGCAGGTCAAAGGGTTTTACACCATCAACAACCAGATTAGAGTTGCTTTTCCCTGTTTGACGACTGATAAATCTCACCACAGGATCCAACTAATGGCTACTACAACGTCCGAGCCACCACCCACGATGAGGCGCGGCCCCAGTCCCGTGTCGTCCACTACCAGGGAGAGTTTCGCCCTCCAAACCCAAACACCGGGCCAGGCGGCGCCACATCCGGCGGACCTTCAGCTGCGGTCAGCGGTGCAGTTCCTCCCAGCGCCGTGCCAGGCTCCAGGGCAGGCTGCTATGACCCTCGCCCGCCCTCCCGGATGTCCCACTCTACCTACGCCCAATTCAACACCTTCTCTAGGGCGGCACAGAGGCAGGAAGCTCCTCCAAATCCTGCTCTCCCTTCACCCGGAGATTACCCCGGAGGAGACTGTGGCCTGCTGGACAGCTCAACCCAAATGCCATACGACAGCTACGGATATCCCTCCCAGTATCCCAGCTACCGCATGGGCTTCGCTCCTACCATAGAGGAAGGGCCGGCTTATGAGATGTATCCGACGGGACAGGGGACCGGGTCGGGCCCAGGAACGGGTCAGCAAAGTCCTGAAACAGGCTTGGCAAAGTACGGGAGCTCCACTCGCTTCTCGTACTCGTCCCCACCGTCTGACTATTCCCACAGACACACGCAGCGAATGCAGACTCACGTTTGAGGAAAGGCCGACGCACTTTCCTGGATTTGCTTTCGGCATCAGCAGCGTTTTCACATCCTGTGCAACTCCTCCCGATCTGTGCATGGATCTTCAACAATCCGTCCCCCATTGCAATCACAACAACATGACTCCCCAACAGTTAGGAAAGAAGCAATACATGCAGAGTGATCTTCACCCTGATTCACACAGGCCTCCTGTTTGCTGTGGCTGCCCATCAACTAAAAGAAAAAGCGAGATTCACAATCAGGAGATGAAAAGAAGAACAAGAAGAGCACTTTGCCAACTTGGACCACCTGCCCTCACACCCTCCTGTCTCTGTAAATAATGTGAAATTTGGGCCATTTTAAAGTTATATTTCTTGTATAAATATATAAACCGCAAACCTCTCAGCAAGCCACACTTTTTGCATTTTCTGACTTACATTGCTGAACATGAATCCAAACATACAACCACATTTCGTTAAAGAAAAAATGCATCAAAGGGGCAGCTTGGACTATAAACATAGCTGGCACTTTTCATTAATGTCTTTTTCTTACAAGATCTACCTTGCTTTGAGTGGGACAGTTCGTCTGGAGCGATCAGATTGCAAGTTCCTATGTGCCAACACACAAAAGTTAAATGGTATCTTTTCTTTTTGAAACCGTGGACGTTAAGGTGCTCCGGGTGTACAAGACGAACGGAGCAGTAGCAAGCGTCTCTTTGCTCCTTCTCCTCCTCGTATTGTGTTTCTGTCATCATCATCCATTTCTATACCTAACATTTCACCTAAAGTCGATGCTATTGATAGTGTTTGTGAAACAAGGTGTGGTGGGAGCGCCTTTACATTCTATACATTTCTGCAATTTGTGCAAAAAGATACCTCCCCTATCTTCAAAAAAAAAATGTTTCTCTCACTTGCACAGTAGAATAGATTTTTTTCCATATTTATACTGAAGCATATAAAAAAATCAACAACAAAAAAAAACGACGGCATTCAGAAACATTTTATAATATTTTTATAAGGAGTTGTGGACCAAAGGTTCAGCATTTTGGGTGACACTCACTTTTTAACGTGTAACGCGGCGTTACGGTCGGAAAAGGCCCGAGTTCCTTTAAAATGAAACGGTTTTTAATGTTGTTGGCTTAACGTAGAAAACCTAAAGAGCTTCACCTCAAAATAACAAGTATCCAGCTTATACCTGCTATGGATATATTTGTTTGGCGTGAAACTCTTTCTTTGACTTCCTGTCTTCTGACTGGACTGCCTTTTTTCTAAAGCTGGTGACGACATTCAAAATGACGGGCTTGGAGCGAGAAGCTGCTCGATCGGAGCTGCCCTGCCAACTTGAGAAGCAGCGAGGTTTAAATGTAGTCTAACATATCAAAGTGAGGTAGAGAGGGTTCTATCTAGCTCATATGGTACTTTGTACTATTTGTAAGTATGCTGATTTTTTCTCTGCAACAGAAACTCTGCTGGTGTCTTATGTCTGAGATTTTTTGTCGTATCATGTCAGGTTTTGGTGTGCAGATCTGGCCTTCGAAGCAGAACTTAGTACTCGAAACTTGAAAATCTGAGGGGATAAATCATGCAAGTTCCTCTCCTTCCTCTAAGTTGTGCTCAATGATGTTAAGCTAATAACTGTAGAGACAGCTTAAACATATAGCGCCCTCTACAGTTAAAAGATCCCCTTGTAAAGATATGTAAAAAGCCTAATTATAAAGGCATATTTTAATTGTTGTGGTATAATCTCAGTTTGGAAATATTTTAAAAATCCATTTATTAATTTGAGTACCTTTATTACCTGAGAGAAAAATATCCAGCACTGAGAAATAATTTGACAAACTCTGCATTTTGACATTTGTGATGGTAGGACAGAAACAGAAACATGTTTTCCTTCATGTCCCCAAAACAACAAAACGCCACTTAGGTTTCCTTTATTGTGGAGATTTTTTTTTTTTCCTTTTACCTCCCATAGTGTTGTTGTACATGTTGACAAGACAATCTTGGATGCTTATGCAGCACTATTGGGTCTAAAGGTTTAGTCCTATTTTGAGGAGAGTTTGCATGTGATGTCATAATTATATCTGACGTAAAATAAAATGAAAAGGTTACGGATAAATACTTCAATAACCCCAGACACCATAAAAAAAAATATTTGTCTTATTTTTCAGGAAAAATCTGAAAAGTGCAGTAACAATGTTTTACAAATAAATAATTATTTCTCAGTGTGAGATTATTTTTCTCTGTTTAAATGTACTTAAATTAAGTTTTTCACATGACCCTGATTTCTGAGCAAAAATCTCTGGATTGCAATTATCTTACACCTCAGTGAGGTGTTGGTGTCGTCTCAAACGGATCAAGGTATTTCTTATTATAGTTTCTTATATCATCTATTAATCCCCCGAGGTTTAATATTAGAGCATTTAAGCTTTTTGTAAACTAATGAAAAACAGATTGATTTTTTTTTTTTTTTTTTTTTGCCAAAAAGTCCTCTCTCCCCCAGTGGATTGAAGTTATTTATGTTTGCACTCGGAGCTTAATGAGATTCGATTAAACTGCTCTCTTCATTGTCATACCAGCTCAAAACATCATATTTTATGTCGACAAGAATTTGTTTTAGTGGAATACAAGAAGAGTGTGTCAATAATCACAATCCTCATGTCATGAGCTTCCACTGCATTAAGTTTGCTTCTTTTCTGGACGAACATGAAGACAATAAGCATTTCTATTGCACCCATCAGGAATAGATTCTAGATTTCATTTAATACCTTTCCAAAAGTTCCCATCCTGCACGCTTCACTGAGCAGGTAAATTTAAAAGGCGCAGAAAGCAATAAGGAGTCACTCACTTGTATCTGTATTCTACATTTTGGAGCAGTTAAAAATGATTGTGCATTAAATAAGACCCCGGGCTGCAGAGGCTATCAGCCATTCCAGAAGTAATCATTGAATGTTTATATTTATCAGTCGCCCCATCAACCCTTCATGGTATATTATGGTAATTGTCTGCAGAGGGGCTATAAAAATGTGTTTACAGCTCTTGTTTTCTATAAAGGCAGAGAAAGAAAACCACACCCACGCCGATTTGTATCTCAGAGGCAACCTCGTAGCTCCAAGGTCACGATGTAAACCATTTCAGCTGGGCTAGAACAGCAGGTGGAGCTGCGTTTAAAATCTTAAACCGTTATCACCCCCGTGGAACTGCGCACCGTAATCTATTTACAACCTTTTTACAGAGTTGGAGCTGAGCAGTATTTTGCATCTGGCTTGCAATCTTGTTACAACCGTGCGGAAGGATGAGTGAATTTGACGGAGAAGGTGCTGAGGCTGCTGCACGCATAGCCAATTCATGCAGGTATCTGGGTATTAACTGTGGTGACAGTCTGTTGACATTACAGTTCACATAAAATGTTAAACACACATGGCCTATGCTAGGGTACAGCAGTGGAAAAATAACTGCAGGTGCGTCTTACTACATGAAAACAGCATCAAACCGTAGCTGAATCTGAAGGAAATACTTTTACCTCATTAGGTTGTTTTCCGTGTGTGTTTTTTTTCTGTGTTTTTCTCTGTGTAGTTTGTGCCGATGGTTTCTTTCAAACTTGCTGCCATGTGTCAAATTAAAAGCCATCTGCCAGCTTCCAAATGTCAAAGTCAAAACAGAGAATGAAATCACATGAATATCGCAAACCTCTCTTGTTGCTTTCTTCCAGACTTCCGTCATTTAGTCGCACTATCACACAGTACAGTGTCGGTATGTCTTTTTAGCTTGCTTCTCTTTCTGGTGTCTGTTTTATAGAATATATAAATATTCATGAGTTCATAATATTCACTTCAATGTTTCTCTGATTTATTTTTATTTTAGCCAAATAAGTGCAAGTTTTGTATTTACTTTGTGGTACATCACCAGTTGAAGAAAGAACTGGTCCAAAGTGTCTTTCGCATTGTAAAACATTCTTTGTTGGTTCTGATCCACTTAATCAATTCATTTTTGAAAAAAGTTGGGTATTGAACATCTGTGGCCTAAAGAACTTGTCGGTCATGCTAGAAATAGCCTGTGGATGGTCTCAAGTAGGCCAACCCAGACTAGGACCGGGCCAGACCCATGCTGGGCTGAGCTGGGCCGAGCTGGGCCGACCCAGACTGTCTGCAGAGTCTTGACATCCAGTTTTACTGTGTGAACCTTTCAGTGAGTGCCAAAAAAACCCATCAACTGAGCAGACATGCAAATGCAGCAGCAGTTTGTGTTTACTCTGACTGTGTCTTTATGTGTGGATGGATTCAGACAGACACGTGTGTTTTCCATGTCCAACTTTAAAGATGCATGCGTGTGTGTTTGCGTTTGTGTGTGTGTGTGTGGGCAGTATGCAACCCAAACATGTTTGGACCAGTGGAGAGAAGAAATGATGGTTTGACTGATAATTTCATATGTTGGCCAGTCACTCCTGCGGGTATGAAGGAGACCATTCCTGACCTCGGGGATAAAGACCCTGAAAATGCAGATTTTCCTCCTAAGTGTAATTTTTAACAGCTCAAATGTTATTTGGGTGAAATATTGTTGCTTTAAGTACAGTTTTTGTTCAATATCTCATATGATAAACCTTATTTTTAACAGAAGAAGCCTGTATGATTTGGCTCTTTTCCTTGTACTCCAGCTTTAATAAACTTTTTTTTTTTTCACTTACATTTAGATGCAAGACAAAACTGATGCCAACAACTAACAACTATCACTGTTTGGCTGTGATGCAGATAACAAGAACACAAAACAAACATCTAAATCTTTGACAGCACTGTCTAGAAAACTATGACAAAGATTAAACTGTAAACCTGAACCTGCAAATAAGTACATAACCTAGTAGGTTGTCTTTTTTTTTTTTAATGGGGACATTTTCTTAAAATGTCCCCATATGTACTGCTGCTCTGGACTTGAGATAAATGCTATGCAAATGCATAATTTACTGATGAAAATGCTAAATAAACTGTTGTCTGAACTGACGAAGAGTCACTCACATCGGCATGCCTAGTGCTTGAAGTGCCTGTCAGAGGAGGATACTTTATTGGACTTTATTTCTGATTAATTCAGTTAAATAAACCACATGTTGGCTCTCGTATCTCTGCATAGAGAATTGAACCTTCATCCCAAGATAGTCTGGCAGATTTTAACACTTAAACTGGATTTTGTCTTGACCAAATATTTTGATGTTTGCTGAATTATCAGGTGTTTTTGGTAAATTGCGCTAATTTAGACTTTTCAAATTAATGATCTTTCCTCTCATTTTAATTTTAGGAAAAGAGCCGAATCATAATATTGATTTCTTAGGGATATAAAAAAACAAACAAACCGTGATTAGTTTTAAAAGTTGTACCGTTTGTCAGTCAAACCCTAGCTGAATGGTGGACAGATGTTTGGCCTGTAAGGAGTCAGAACAGAAAGCTTGTTGCTTATCTGTCTGCAGAGCTTGTCTGCTCTCTGCATGAAGGAACAAGATGATGTTCTGCTTGACGCTGCTGAGTGTCTGATTATCACTACAGCGAGAAAGAATCCATGTTGCACTTAAAACTGCGTGAAGTGGAGACGGAGACGGTTATGAGGCAGATAATGAGTGAGTTCAATCAACCGTATATAATCTTCATTCTCCAGTTCTTGATTTGTATCCCTATATATTGTTCACGTGAACTAAGTTTTGTTCGGTACTAGTATATCGTTTTTGTTCCGAAAAAAATGTGTGAAAACATACGAGATACTGAAATATTGTTTTTTCTTTTCACGTTTTCTGTCATGTTTTTCTTCAAATTCAATGTAATTATTTTTTCACAATATAAAGAAAATAAAAGATGACACAGTTTCATAAGAAGTTTGCAAAAGTCTTTTATTCAGTTCGCAACTAATGAACTCATTCTGTGGCTAAATTAGACGATAGAATAATGAACTTACCAGACAAATATATAATTTTTTATTCCTGAAATAAGATGCTGGGAAGTTGTTAGTTTAAGAATTTTATCTCAACAAAGACAGAATAGCTGAAATCAACCAGTCAAATACTCTGTCCACATCCTGTATGGCTGGATTAGTACTTTTTCACAGAACTGTGAGTTTTTCAATAAAGGCCTTTGAGATTTATTAAAAATCTCAATCTTCATTACTTCATAGAAACATCTGACAAAAAGATATAGCAACACCGACGCAGTAAAGTTTGTGAAAAACAAGATTTCTGGGTGTATCAAAACTTTTGCCCACAGCATGTTTGTGATCAAAGTTTCTGTATTTCACATGAAGTTTATTCAGGTCAGGCTGACTGCACTCAAACACATTGTTAGGAGTTTCTGGAGCTGAACGGAGTGAAGGAGAATGTAAAAGTGTGTCTAAGTTTAGCACAGAAGTATTAAGAAGAATAAAAAGCCGTTTCCCTGAATTTGAGCTCAGCTCATAAAGCCACAACAAACACCTGCAGAGTTTCTCTTGTTCCTTTCATTTTTTGTCTCCTTTGTCTTGAAGGACTGCTTTCTTTTTCTCTAATAGCCATCTGTCATTTTTTATAAAATATTTTTAGATTTTCTCTCTCCAGTTTCCTCCAACCTTCTCTCCGTCTCTGTCTCTTCTTGTTTAGTCACTTTTCAGGGTTTTCCTGAAAACATCGGTTTTTCTGCTTCCAGCATCTTCTCATCTCACTCTTTCACCTCTTCGGCGTCTGCATGTCAGTACAGATTCTCACTTTGCCACATTTTCATGACGCTTTCAAATTTCTGTACCGCTTTTCATCCATTAGAGGAGCTCTAACCTACTTTTCCTCAGCTTCACCCCCACCTTTCTCATTGTCACTTCTCTGTTCTCACTTCCTTCTCACTCACTTTTCTCACATCTTTCTCTCTAACCTTTTGTTTTCTTCGTTCAGACTTTCTCCTTTGCCCTCTGCTAACTTCTCAAGCTTTCTGTCTTTAACTCCATGTCTATTTTTTCATCCAGTTTTCTCATTTTCATTGTACAACCTTAATTTGTTCCTCTGTTTTAACTTCTTTCTGTTAAACTTCAAACTTCCTTTTAACTCCCCTGCCCTTATAAATCATTGTTTAGTCTTTTTAGTTTCACTTTCACTTTTTTTCCTGACATATTTTCAGATATGTTCATAGTCACTGTTTTGAAGTAGTTTATGGAAACTTAAGTGTTTTGTCTGGTTTCCAGTGCAAATGTAATAGAACGTGAAAAATAAGACAAAACTGACTTAAATATAACTTTTCAGCAACGTAAATAAGCCTGTATTAAGTCAGTAATTCTTATATACATTTTTTAAACTATTAGTTCCATTGACAGTCATTCATTTATAAAGATGTTCTTCCCGTTTTAAGTGAAACTAATACTGCTTGTTCAAGAAATACTGATTTAAAACCAGTTCATTTATCTTGCTGAAAAGTTGCTTTTAAGTTATTTTTGTCTGAATTTAAATGAACTAAAAATATTTGCATTAAAATGTAGACAAAACGTCTTGCTTTTGTTTTTGCAGTGCAGAATCATGGACAGCCTGTTTGAATTCAATTCTCAGTAAAATGTCTATTATCCTTTTGATTTTTCTTCATTTGTCTCTTACTCTTGTTTTTTTCATTTTGATGTCGAATGAAAGTTTCTCTAACCGTTTCCCTGGTCTGAGTATTTTGATCATGAGTGCATTCGTTCCTTTCTCCTTCTCATTCTTGTCCTTGTTTTCTCCTCAGTTACCTTCACCTCCTTTCTTTTTCCTCAGGTTTTTCTCTAATCTTTCATTTATAGCCCTCCATAAAAGCTGGTTATCTTCTTCCTTCTCTCCTCACATTTTTCATTTTGATTTATCTTCCTCCCTCCCATCCCTCTACATCTTTTTTTCCTTTCTCTTGTCCCATCGTTTCAGTTTATTTCTTTGAATCATAATCTCATTCACTTTCCTCGGTGTGATCTTTACCCTCTTTTCTCTTTCAATGACAGCAGAGAAAAAAAATCAAGTGAAGAAATTACAGATATGACCGGATAAAAGGACAAGGACAGAAGAAAGGGGCAGAACTCCACTTCACTTAGTGTGAACTTCTGATTATCATTTTTCTTTCCTTCCATTCTCGTTGAGGAGTAATATCTGGAATAACCTTCATCGCTGCCCTGTGGATCCCCTCTTCCTCCCCCTCCTCTTCCTCCAACTCTTTTATTTCATCCCCTTGTTCACATTTGAGGCGGCTGTTGGAAGGATTATGGCCCCTCTCATGTTTGGCACGGCTCTCGCTGCTTGAGATATATTATCATATTAGAGGAAAATGATGTAATGCGTTTCAAGACATTTGTCCTTCGCACACCCTCTGTCCCTCCGCAGATGATGTCACAGGCTTTGTCTACAGGCAGAGAAGTTGTCAAGCAGATTGTGTGGGTTATTCCTTTGTTTGCTTGCTGTTGCTGCCACCCTGTGGCTGGAGAGCAGGATGCAGGATGAGGGTCGAATTAGGATGGAGGAAATTATTTATTACTGATCTGGAGGATAATGGGACTCATAACAGACGTCCTTGACGTGTCGGTGCTGATGGGTTCTGTTTGGTCAGGGACAGATGGAAAGAGACAGACACATCGAATATGACTTGATTACAAATGAGGGTTAATTAACTGGCTTGTTTTTATAGAGATTAATAGAAAAACCTTTGATGAAACTGATCAAAATAAGCAAATATAAAAGAAATGCTCACTGAAAAATTTCAGAATTTTTATTTCCAATCTTTAAATAAGTCAATCTTTAAATATTTGCCTTGTCAAGTTGAATTAAAAATCACACACACCCACCCACCCAAAGCACCTTCATCAGGAAGCAGAAGGTCACACCAACACAGAATCATATTTCATTATGCATCCTGTCTACTCTGATTCGAGGGGCAAATCTGATTTAATAAAGTCAATCAATTAGAATATTATTCCCAGCTATGTTTTTGTAGACCAAAAAAAAAAACTGTTGCATATATAAACAAGTTTATTTTTATCAGCTGCCAGCTGATCATGAGTGTATTTCCTCATAATCAGCAGGACACAAATGTAAAGATGTTAAGTCCATCTACATATGTTTTAATCTTCACCCATCATGGATCATCAGGTCTGACAGAACAAGATCTCAGACAGAAGCAGCTGAAATGTAGCCTGATCGTTGCCTTCCTGTGCAAATCCACTTGATTCAAATCTCCCTTTACAGTCAGTCTGGGTTCTCACCTATTTACAAGAATTTCTCTACTGGGGCGATCAGTGAATAGGAATAGTTGAGAACAATGACATTGACTTTCTGCACTGTTTTAGAATCATAGTCTGCCTGTAATTTTAGCAACAGGAAGTGCAAGAAGCTTTAGAAGCGTCATGTTGAATTAGCAACAACCACCGTCTTGTTCAGATCAACACTTCTCTCTTTGCGGTGGGAGCTGCTTGTTTACAGCACAGGCAATTTCAACACACCTCTGATAAGCAATAATTTCTCAATAGCTGTTTGAAGCTAGGCGTAGCCATTTTTACTAGGTTAGTTTAAAAGGAGTTTCCTCTGCAGTGTGGTATGCTCAGAAGCTCCAATGTCTCAGAAATAGAGCTTCCCTTCTTAGTGTTGAAAGGAGTCAACACAAAGATACTTTTTATCTGAAAAAAAGTGTTATTGGGGTATTATTGTTTGACTCTGCAACCCATCTGTGTTAATATTTGATGTTTTGTGCATTTAGTAGATCAGCAGTTTCTAAAATTTTTGCACTAGCATCAAGTTCAAAGTCTCTTAAAACTGATTTTCTCCTCATCCTGAAGCTCAGTTTGAATTTAACAAGTTGTTTTCACCATTGATGCCGCAAGATGATAGAGGCCCAGATATGTTGAGTTGCTGCTTTGAAATTGGTTGAGTTGCTAATTGTGCTAATGAGCAGCAGACCAAGTTTCATTCTCTGCAAAAAACACTCAAAAGCCTCAAACTCTCCAAAAATATAGAAGCTATTTAGCTTTTTGAAACCTAAAATCTATTTATGTCCTCAAATGCAATAGTTACAAAACAAAACCTTGTATTTGGTCTGGTTACTTGTTTTTGCTTCAGGGAAGTCATTATTATGTGAGCAACCAAAAATAATTTTAAAAGATCTCTGGAGCTTTAGTTATAACTCTGTAATATAAAAATGCACTTAGTGGTCACTGATCACACATAAGTGCAAAGATATTTGAATTCTGCATTTATTTAAATAAATGTTGCATGTTTCTGTGTAGTGTTAAAGATGTGACACATTTTTATTTAAAATAAATAAATAAAAAATAAAGATTCAGTTTGTAGATTCTAACAGAGTCCAGTACAAACATCATCTGAAGTTTGGGTTAAATGAGACAGCATGGGTTTGTTTAGGTTGAGTTTTGAGTATATATTATATTATACTGGGATTAATTGATTGGTCTGAATTGACTGTAAACTGGTTTCTATATAATTAAACATTAATGAAATCTGTCTGCCTATATTTACTGTGAAGAGCAGCTATATAAATGAACTAAACTGACTTAGGCAACAATAGATTTTTATTTTTTAACATTTCTCTACAGCTTGAGCGATTCTGGCTTTGAAAAGTTTCTTGGCCCAGCTGGAGGCTTTAACCTGTCAGCCATTGATTTTATTAGTGAATCTTCTCCCTCCAGTTTTAGCAGAATTAATTTGAAACGGCTGATCCTTAGTAAGCTCGGGGTTCAGGGCAGCCCACGAGCGCCAAGGCTTCGGGGTCGTCTGTCTGCTTTGCCTGCTTGGTAATTCCACCATGATGTAATCCTAATATTCAATTCATTTTGTGATTAAGTTAAATGAGTTCTTCCCGAAGCCTTAAACCTGCAGGTATGTCACCTTGCTGTGAATTACTAACGACTGGATGGAGGTGCATGATGCATGCAGAGGACTCTGAAATAAAAATTGGGCAATATCATTTCACTCCAATGACCTTGTTAAACTTTTATATGCTTCCATCTTCATAATGCATGGGCCCATCACACACATATTTGTCTCGGAATATTTTTTTAAAATCAATCCTAATGTTATGGGTGATTCTTCAAGTATTCAACATAGGTACTGTAGATCTAAACTATCTGATTTAGATCTAACCAGATGGTCTTTAGGTTGGAAGGTCTCCTTCCCATGACCCTAATCTGAGATTGGCTGGATGCCTTCAAAGCATTGATTTTACTTTCAGTCAAAGGAAACATGTTTTTAAATTAAAATATGTCTTAAAAAACAAAGTCTGTCAGAAATTTAATTAATATTGGCCTTAACAAAAAAGTTTGCAAAATCAAAGTTAGCAAATGAGGAACTGTACGTATACATACTATACAATTAATTTTCAAGTATTTTATGTTACAGTAAGATAATTTAAACTAAAAGAAAGAACAAAACTTTTGTTTCCATCAATGCTTCTGTGTTCTAGGTTTTGCATTAAACCCTTGAGTTGTCATGCTTTAAATTATTCTCATGACCTACATGTAGAACTCATCATTCCCAGGATAAGAGTTTATGGGTTTATGTATGTAAAATGTTTAGGGTTTCTGTACATAAACAAGAAAATTTATGTTAAATAAAAAACACACAGGAAGGGATCTTTCTAGTCAAACAAAGTCACTCATTGTGATCAAATGTCTCCCTGCATCTCCTTAAATCCCAGCAGAATGATGAGGACGATTACAGAAGGTGTGCAGTCTGAAAGATCTTCTATTCAGGAAAGATGACTCACTCACAGAAAAGCGCCTTCACACACAGGCTCAAACTTTTTAGCTGATTAGATTAAATACAAGAAACTTAGTGTTGTTTCCAGAACTGTTGGCAATTTCAGTTGCTTGTGTTGGCTATGATGTGTGTTATTTTTACACCAAAAGTCAGAACTTAAGGTTCATATCACAACTAACTTCAGAAAACCAGAAGAATGTTTCAGACTCAAAACTGTTTCTAGATACTAGCTATAAAATAATTACTCTTGTCAGTTACTGCTGATTAAAGTCATTGTTTTCTATTGAGAATAAAGTGAAAGTGTGCCCTCTAGTGTGTGAAATTAAAGTGCAGTAGCAATATACGTATGAAGTTCATAAATAAAGAAAACCTTTGGAAAACAGAGCTTTCTCTCTTATAAAATCAGATGTTCAAACATAAAGATAAAAAAAACAAAAAGAAAGCAAAAATGCAATATAATGTGATTATGGTTTAATAATAAAGAACTTTTTTTACTTTTTTAAGTCTTTAGTTGTTTGATCCAGCCCCAGTAACCAGTTTTCTTTTTTAAGAACATACACTCATCTTTTCATCTTTGTCAGAGTTTAAAGGGAAATATATTGTGGGAGAAAGCAAGAGAGAGAAAATGTAGCATACTTTAATTAAGTATGCGATTGTGATACCACTTAACACATTTTAAGGAAGAGGAAATATGAAATCAGATGTGTGATTTCAAGAAAATGACTCACAGGACAATTAAGACCTAAACATAAACCTCACTGAGGTGTTAGCCTTTCAACTTACCACCCAAAAAATATCATCTTTATCAAAGATATTTAAAAGATCAACTCTTGCTTCATTTGTAATAAGGATTGCTTCAATCCTCCTACCCTAACCCTAACCCCATGGCTTTAGGTGTTTTTAAATGAAGAAAATAGTGACCCTAAAAACACTCAAGTTTGACCTTTTCCAACATTTTTGTTAATTTTGTTAAACCTTGTCTACAAGGTTTAACACCTCGTTATGTTTGTCAGGATAAAATCTTAATCAGTTATTAACTTTGTTGGAAAGCCCATATGAAGCCTGCTAAAGTTGGCAATCAAAACTTCATTACACCAAGTTTCAACAAGAATTAAAGTGTAATTTATTACCATTTTATACATGATAAAAAAACAGTAAGTTATTTTTTGGCTTTTTTCTCATCTCTACATTTTATGTTTAGCAAACAAGCAGTTAAAATAAAACTTGTCTAACATTTGTGCACACAAGAGATTCATTGCCCTAGTCTCTGCTGATGCATATTCAACACAACCAGTTGTCTAATTTATACATCATAAAGTTACTGTGAGTACTAAATACATTATATAAGTAGATATGTGTGTTTGTGAGTTTCAAATGGATGCTCTCTACTGAGAGCTATAATAACAGTTTTTTCTGGTTGAAGAATAAAAAAGAGAAGTGATGGTGACATATTTAGCAATGAGGAACCGAGAGGAGCAGCAGTTCACATAAAAAAAATTAAAAAAACTTGCAACATAACTTGTGAAACCAATGTTAAAGCTTGGTGTGATCAGCTACTGATCAGTGCAAAACACACTAACTTTGAATTTTGTGCATGAGTCCTTCTGATACTGTTGGATGAGACATAGTTACAAAGCTCCACCCTATAATATTTAGCAGTACGTGGTCCTTACAGGAAACATGTCACATCCTGTGGTGCTGGTGAATATGCATGGGGCCTCATCCTCAACAGCAAGACTGAAAGCTATACTAGTAAACCTTTACACAATTACAGAGATATTCCACAGCTGAAAGCTAACATTAGCTGGCAAACTATCTGGCTGCTCAGCTACAAACCCTGTCCAGGGTAATCACTTTTCACAGGATAAATGGTATCATCTCACCACATCTTATCACATCACACTGGACTTTTCGCAGATCTTCCAGTTCTTTTCAAAGTCACCAGTTCAGTCATTTAGAAGTTTTTTTTTTATCTGTGAATACACATTCTCTCATTGGTCACTGCTTCTAGTACTGGTGGCTCCCGCAGTCATAGAAGATTCACCTGTGCTGTTGGTGGGGTTTGCAAAACGAACTTCATCTTCAGCCGTTTCATTCAATGTTTCAGTTTGTTCGTTTACCTGGAAAACAAACAAAATCGGTGAATAAAATATTGGAAAACACTGAAGAAAATTTTTCTTCAGTGTGAATTTAGAAAATATCCCTAAACCTTTACATTCATCCTTAGCTGCTCGTGTGCCAGAGCAGCTGAACAGATACAGATTGTTCTGAAGTCACAAGTAGTTTGCATAAAAAAGGATCAAAGCTTTATGAAAAAAAAAAAAAGAAAACATTCATGATACTGCATTATCTTGTTGATTTGCAGTTTTTTATGCTGGAGCACACATTTGACTCCACAACTTAAAATGCTAATTGCAGTTTTTTTTTTGTTTGTTTGTTTTTTGTCCAATCAAAGTATAACAGTCGGCAGATCCAGTCCTCAGGGGTCAGCGTTCTCCATGTTTACATGTTTGTCATCTTAACTACACCAGCTGATCTGAAGGTTAAATGATTGCAGCCTGTTGGAGAAATTAGTGACAGACCAAAAAATGGTTTTAAACTATTTTATTCAAATACTGAAGGAGATTCTGGGCCATGAGAATCAGAAATGCACATGTTAACTTAAGGAAAAGGTTCAGCAGCAAAAATGAGGCATTTAGCAGAAAGTCTACAAAAACAAATATAAGTTTAAACATGTAACTATTTTCAGCTACGAATTGAAAGAACTGGCTGCACAGTTGACTCATTCTATAAGTTACAAAATATTTTCATGGTATTTTCAGATTCTTTTAACCAAATATTGGCTGATAAATTATTACAGTACATATATATTTTTTAGCATAGATGGGAGCGATATCGTCACTTACCACCTTGTTGTCGAAGTTGTGTTTGTCACCTGCTGGTCAGACATAAAGAAACACTCAGAGATTTGATTTGAATATTGTTATTTTTTTCTTGCTCTATTTATTTTTGCTGACTACCATTTTAATCCATTCCTTAACTTGGATTATGTCTACATAATATAAAGAAATTGTTTTTACATCCTCATCCTAAAAATAGATATTGTAGCATTACAAGTTTAGTTTTAAGTTAAGTTTAAAACAACGTAACTTAAAAATTAATTATTACATCCTAACGGGTATTCTCAGCTATTTTTAATTTAAAAAGATCAGTTAAATAGTTATTCCATAAAATCACATCACTATCAAACATTTTTGACATTAAAGTAAATGTACAACACGTAATGCAAACCTGAACTTACCTTTCTTGTGAATATATATATGTAGATTACAAACTGTAAGGAGTAGAAGAACCAACAAGATCCATCTAATTTCCCAGTAAAAGTAATGATCTCTGGGTCCTGACAAAAGAGAAAGACAAATAGTTCCTTTATACTGGTGAATGTAAACAAAAGCTGTATATTGCAAGATATATTTCAAAACCACTGCCATGAGAAACCTTCATTTGAAATAGAAAGTCTTGTTTTATAAATAGGCAGCTTAAAATATATATATTCTCTAATGTAATCAGTAAAGTGTTCAACAAAAATAAATAAACAAAAGTGTGTAAAAGTGTGTTTGCTTTGTCATAAAGTCTTACCTCCATGTTGGTTGCAGCGATTCTCAATGTTTTCGATAAATTCATTCCTGCTGACCTGGTTGCTGTGGCTACAGACAATTGATTCTTCCATCCGATATACATGAAGAGAAGATCCAGATTTGGTGACCAATCTTCTCTCTCCTCCGTCCTGGTTGCAGGTTTGTTTCTCACATCTTAGAGTGATGCTGATGGAAGAGTCGTCTGCCCTGCAGGTCGCTGTCAGGCTGAAGGAGGAGGAGGAGGAGCAGGACGTGTAGGTGAAGCTGAGATCAACTGGAGACACTGGATCTGAGGGACAAAGTTATTTTAAAACATTTTAGAACATTAGAAGATTGTTCAGATTAAATCAGAATCCAAACAAAATGCAAATCAGAGCAATATTGTTCTTTGAGAGTTTTGTTTCAAATTATACTGAATATAGATTTTGTTAATAAAAGTCATAAACCCAAATCAAGAGGGCGGGCAAGATTATTATGTTACACATGTTGGAATTTTAACTTCTTTATCAATTTGGGATTAGGCAGCTATTTATTCTGCTACCTAATATACACAAATAAATATCAGAAAAACTTACCTTGAACTGTAAAGTATTGAGTCAGTATCTGTTTAGGCAATATTACCTTTGCAGTATAAATACCACTGTGGACTTCTGTAATCCTTTAATTTCACACTGTAACTTTTTTCTATAACTTCAACTTTTCCAGAGCGATCGTTAATAACATTTAGTTGGGAGCCACTTAAAAACTCTACCAGGATATCATCTTTGAATTGCCATAAACAAATGCGAGAATTTGGTGGAATTTCAGCTTCTGTGAGATTAAGAATAAGATCATCTCCAGTTTTCACAAACACATCAGTCACTGCTGCAGAGGAACCTGAAAAATGGAAAATAAATTTAAATGAAATTGATATCAGTACAACTTTCTCATGAACGTTTGACTGAACAGATTGACTTTCTACATTGTTTACAAAACCCTTTCACTGTTTCGATATTGTCCAAACAAAGAGATTATTTATGCACTCAAATACAAGTATGATGTCGCTTTATTAAGTCATATTTTCTGTCTGTCCCTGTTTGGAGACAAGTTGTTACAGCCTGATTTCACAGGCCTTTACTGACTCTAAAACAAAACCAGTACATTGTTTGCATTCTTGCTATTCTTTGAACAATGTTGAAAAAAATTCAAAACTTTGAAATGTTAAAAATAAACAGAAAACACTGAACTTACCTTGCATTTGAAGTTCACAGACTAGCAACAGAAAAGTTAGAAATGTGACGGTCAACGCCATTTCTCAAAATGCATTAGAGGAAGGTCTCGCAGCTCCTTTACCACTTCCTTGTGGTTTTTGTCACACATTCACACAAAATAGAAAATACAATAGCATTTTTTATAGATGCTCTCGTCTTATTTATTGAAGCTCTAATGAAACAGTTTTACATAAAATTTGGGATGGTTCAAACTGGAATAACAGGAAAATACTGCAGATAAAACAGAGATCAATGTGTGTGTTTGTTTTTTTTTATGTGTATTAATTTAGGTTAATGTGTTGTGTTCTGTGTCTTGTTCCCCTGATTACCCTGCCTATTTAAATCCACCAGTGTTTCCAAACATAAAGATAAGAATAACAAAAAGAAAGCAAAAATCCACTATAATGTGATTATGTTTGAATAATAAAGAATTTCTTTTTAATTCTTTAGTTGTCTGATCCAGCCCCAGTAACCAGTTTTCCTTTTTAAGAACAGACACTCATCTTTGTCAGAGTTTAAAGGGAAATAAATGGTGGCAGAAAGCAAGAGAGAGAAAATGTAGCAAACTTTTAGTATGCAATTGTGATACCACTTAACACATTTTAAAGAAGAGGAAATATGAAATCAGATGTGTGATTTCCAAGAAAATGACTCGCAGTACAAGGAAGACCTAAACATAAACCTCACTGACGTGTTAGCCCTAAAACTTACCACCCAAAAAATATCATATTTATCAAAGTTATTTTACAGATCAACTCTTGCTACATTTGTAATAAGGATTGCTCCAATCCTCCTTATCCTAACCCTAATATGGCGACCCTGGCGACATCTGCTGGATTTAACCCTCTCTCATTGGTCACTGTTCCTAGTATTGGTGGCTCCTGTTGTATTCATTGTAGATGGGGTTTGGAAGACTAACTTCATCTTCAGCTGTTTCATTCAATGAGCGGAAAGTTTGTTCATTTACCTGGAAAACAAACATAATCGGTGAATAAAATATTGGAAAACACTGAAAATTTTCTTCACACTGAAGAAAATTTTTCTTCAGTGTGAGTTTAGAAAATATCCCTAAACCTTTACATGCATCCTTAGCTGCTCGTGTGCCAGAGCAGCTGAACAGATACAGATTGTGCTGAAGTCACAAGTAGTTTGCATAAAAAAGGAGCAAAGCTTCATGAAAAAAAAGAAAAAACATTCATGTTACTGCATTATCTCATTGATTTGCAGTTTTTTATGCTGGAGCACACATTTGACTCCACAACTTAAAATGCTAATTGCAGTTTTTTTTTTTTTTGTTTGTTTGTTTTTTGTCCAATCAAAGTATAACAGTCGGCAGATCCAGTCCTCAGGGGTCAGCGTTCTCCATGCTTACATGTTTGTCATCTTAACTACACCAGCTGATCTGAAGGTTAAATGATTGCAGCCTGTTGGAGAAATTAGTGGCCGACCAAAAAATGGTTTTAAACTATTTTATTCAGATACTGAAGGAGATTCTGGGCCATGAGAATCAGAAATGCACATGTTAACTTAATAAAAAGGTTCAGTACCAAAAATGAGGCATTTAGCAGAAAGTCTACAAAAACAAATATAAGTTTAAACATGTAACTATTTTCAGCTACGAATTGAAAGAACTGGCTGCACAGTTGACTCATTCTATAAGTTACGAAATATTTTCATGGTATTTTCAGATTCTTTTAACCAAATATTGGCTGATAAATTATCACAGTACATATATATTTTTAAGTATAGATGGGAGCGATATCGTCACTTACCACCTTGTTGTCGAAGTTGTGTTTGTCACCTGCTGGTCAGACATAAAGAAACACTCAGAGATTTGATTTGAAGATTGTTATTTTTTTCTTGCTCTATTTATTTATGCTGACTACCATTTTGATCCATTCCTTAACTTGAATTATGTCTACATAATATAAAGAAATTGTTTTTACATCCTCATCCTAAAAATAGATATTGTAGCATTACAAGTTTGTAAGTTTAGTTTAAATTTAAGTAAAAAAAAAAAATTAAAAATGAATAATTGCATCTTTATGGGTAGTCTGAGCTATTTTAAATTAAAAATGATCAATTAAATAGTTATTCTACAAACCTGCTGTTGTAAATAAAAATCACTAGAAAATATTGTTGACATTAAAGTTAATCCACATATAAACATACACAGCAACTTCCTATGGTATAAATTTTACCACATAACCAAAGTCCTCAATGTACTGTAATGATATTTTATCACATTAATATTTTATCAAATTAAAAGTTAGAAAGTAGTACTTAACTGTGCAATAAAAGGAGAATGACATGCAGTTTTTAAATAAAAGATAGAAATCTCAAAATGTATCATGAATTTGTTTTTAGGTAAAACACATATTGGAGCATTAATTTTCAAGTCTACAGATTCTGGCTTAGTCAAACTTTAAACCTAGTCAAATGTTTAAACTTTGACTAGGCCACTGTAAATCATGAATTAAGTTTAAAATGAATCATTTGATGTATCTGTATGTTTAGGTTTTTTTTTTTCCTGCTGGAAGATGAAGCTCATCCTGAACCAAACAGAACTAATGATAAACACTAATAATAGTGTTTTATCAAGTCAGAGGACTCCAAAGCACTTCACATTACATTAACTATTCACACTTTGATGGTGGTAAGCTACCTTGAAGGCTACTCCTTCTTAAAGCCCATCTTTATTACCAACTGAGAGTTGTGATGTAAGCAGAAAAAACATTTTCTTTTCCTTAATTGTATGTTACTTTATGTTGGTCTATGACATAAATCCCCACAAATAATTTGACATAAAGTGAAAATATAATGGAGATGTGAATACTATTGTAAGACAATTTATCATATGCTACACAGATATTGGTTAATCACAACATGTAATGTAAACCTGAACTCACCTTTCCTCTGACGTAGAATATAAATTATAAGGACAAGAAGAACCAACAAGGACAGGATAAATGCAATGAACCAGTTTGTGCGTTCTGACAAAAACAAAGAGAGAAATAGTTCAGTTATACTAGTGAGTGTAAACCAAAGCTGTATATTTCAAGATAGATTTCAAAACCAAATTTGAAATTGAAAGACTTAATTTCTAAATACGTTGCTTTAAAAATTTATATCAATCAATAAAGTATTCAATAAAAATAATTGAACAAATAAAATAAACATTTATCAGTTTTACTACTGGGTTAAAATTAAAATGCTCTTTTCTAGTCATAAAGTCTTACCTCCATGTTGGTTGCAGCGATTCTCAATGTTTTCAATAAATTCATTCCTGCTGACCTGGTTGCTGTGGCTACAGACAATTGATTTATGTAATCGATATACATGAAGAGAAGATCCAGATTTGGTGACCAATCTTCTCTCTCCTCCCTCCTGGGTCCAGGTTTGATTCTCACATCTTAGAGTGATGCTGATGGAAGAGTCGTCTGCCCTGCAGGTCGCTGTCAGGCTGAAGGAGCAGGACGTGTAGGTGAAGCTGAGATCAACTGGAGACACTGGATCTGAGGGACAAAGTTATTTTAAAACATTTTAGAACATTAGAAGATTTTTTTCTAATTAATGAAAGGTCAGAATCCAAAAGAATGCAAATCAGATCAATATTGTTCTTTGAGAGTTTTGTGTCAAGTTATACTGAATATGGATTTTGTTAATAAAGCTGTGAAACCCAAATAGAAAGGTCTGGCAAGATTATTTATTAGGTAACACTTGTTGGAATTTTAACTTCTTTATCAATTTGGGATTAGGCAGCTATTTATTCTGCTACCTAATATACACAAATATAAATATCAGAAAAACTTACCTTGAACTGTAACGTTATATTGAGTCAGTATTTGCTCTTTAGGCGATATTACCTTTGCAGTATAAATACCACTGTGTGACTTCTGTAGATCCTTTAATTTCACACTGTAACTTTTTTCTATAACTTCAACTTTTCCAGAGCGATCGTTAATAACATTTGGTTGGGAGCCACTTAAAAACTCTACCAGCGAATCATCTTTGAATTGCCATAAACAAATGCGAGAATTTGGTGGAATTTCAGCTTCTGTGAGATTAAGAATAAGATCATCTCCAGTTTTCACAAACACATCAGTCACTGCAGAGGAACCTGAAAAATGGAAAATAAATTTAAATGAAATTGATATCAGTACAACTTTCTCATGAACGTTTGACTGAACAGATTGACTTTCTACATTGTTTACAAAACCCTTTCACTGTTTTATATTGTCCAAAAAAAAGAGATTTATACATTCAAATACAAGAATGATGTTGCTTTATTAAATCACATTTTCTGTCTGTCCCTGTTTGGAGACAAGTTGTTGCATCCTAATTTCACAGGCCTTTACTGACTCTAAAACAAAACCAGTACATTGTTTGCATTCTTGCTATTCTTTGAACAATGTTTCTTATTTTATTTGACTGAACTCCTTTTGTCCTCTTGGCTCATGAGTGATGTTTTATAAATTAATTCAAAACTTTGAAATGTTAAAAACAAACAGAAAACACTGAATTTACCTTGCATTTGAAGATCACAAACGAGCAACAGAAAAGTTAAAATTGTCACGGTCAACGCCATTTCTCAGAATGCATTAGAGGAAGTTCTCGCAGCTCCTTTATCACTTTATGGTTTTTGTCACACATTCACACAAAATACAACCCCCATGGGTTTTTTTTATAGATGCTCTGGTCTTATTTATTGATGCTCTAATGAAACAGTTTTACATAAAATTTGGGATGGTTCAAACTGGAATAACAGGAAAATACTGCAGATAAAACGAAGATCAATGTGTGTGTTTGTTTTTTTTTTATGTGTGTTAATTTAGGTTAATGTGTTCCCTTACGTCTCCAGCTACCCTTGATTGATCCCAGCTGTGTCTCGTTCCCCTGATTAGCCTGGATATTTAAATCCATCCGTGTTTGTTTCCTTGTTGGGTTTTTGTCTATTCAGTCTCTGCATTTAGTGCCAGATGCTACCAGTTCTGAGCTCCAAACCTTCTGCTGGCATCCTGACTGTCCATGATGCACCAGACAACTACAGGTTAATCTGAGTATTTTTGCAAATGACAGACTGTGATTTAGGCTTGGAGTCTGAGGAGTACAGAGTGAAAAGGAATGTTGAGAGTCCGCTAAACTGTGATGCAACCCACCGGGGGAGACACGCACACCTTCAGTCTCTCAAACTGTGATCTGTTTGTGAGAGAGTCATAGATCCAGGTAATTGTTGAGGCCTCCAAGTGCTTCTTCTGGGGTTTCTGACAAAGCAAATCAGGCTGAATTATATTAAATGAACTTCAAAGATGATGAAAGCAGGTGTGTGATGGCGTCTTCACTTCCAACCCCATAGAGATGAGCAAACCTCCTGAGGGATAAGAGTGGATGGGTCTCTGGTTGACTGGAGGCTGAGGATGCTGAACTTCTTTTTAAGTAGAAACTAAGTACATATTCAGTTCATTATCTTTTTCCAGGCATCAGCCTGACAGCAGTTAACAGAATACTATGAAAAACTATTTAAAAGTAAAACCATATATAGTCATCAGTTCAGTCATCTTGAATAAATTAGAGTATGTTACAATTAGGCTCATTTGTCATATTGAAAACAGCTTTTAATATGACACCTTTTTAAAAATAACGACTTGTGTTTCATTTAGTCGACTACTAAGTTACTAAAATTAGTGTTTGAATGTGTGTGAAAAATTAATGTGATGTTTTGGGGTTTTCTGTTGCTGCAGGTAAATAAGAAGTTATTGTATCATATCTGTGTTTGTCAACATTTAATGAAGTATTTCTTTAACCCTCACTTAAACATTTCTTTATCTATACCTGTATATATGCAGTATTGGTGTTTGTTGTACTTGCTGTCTTGTACACTAGGGGGACTATTTCTCTACCAGAAGTCAAACTCTGTCCAAGCTCGCCATCTGGTGGTGACTGGAGTTTGTCAGAGTTTAGGTTTGCAGCCTTTTGATTCTTTTCTGTATTCAGAAAATCTATTCTGGCCACAAGTTGGAGAATAACCTCATCTGCAATCTTTGCCACATTGAAAGCATTTAAAGGGCAGTTAGTTTTTTTTTTTGTCAGCATTTCAGGTGGTTTAAGAAACAAACTTTCTGATGAGCAGTTTATATTGGTAAAAATAAGTTGGTTTGGCTGATAGTAACACTTTAAGGTCTCCTTTATACTTAAAAGATCTCACACATTTTTGTACTAAGACTTCAAGGAATGTTAGAGGTAATTGAAATTTGAAAGTCATAAAGATATGATGTTAAGAAAATATGTGGCTGTCATCAAGGCTGAAACAAATGAAGCCAATACTGTATTTACACAATATTTAATTAAAATAATGAATATAAACAGGAGTAAAAATTAGAGTACGAAAGAGGAGCAGATACAAGATTCTAAAAAATATATACTAAGTTAATCCCTCTTCAGGGTTGAACTTATTCTAAAAGTGAAATTTGTCAAAATGTGATTAGCATGTCCCACTAAATAGTTTAGAAGAATTGGATCAGATTCTTCATTTGGTTATTCTAAGTGTAAATAAAGCTGTGAATATAGAAAGGAAAACACTGTTGCTAATAGAGCTGCAGATTTATTGGTCATTCTTTTCCTATGGAAAAAGCAGAGAATTGAGTTTATTACTTCATCCAGAGAGTTTTGGTTCTCCACTGTTCAACTATTGCTTCCTGGAGGAGTGGATTGTGTTGAGGTTTTAAATTTTACCCAGTTGCTAATCTTTTTTTCAATGGGTCTCTGACTTTATATATACAAACTGAAAAATGGAAACAGAAAAAATTTTACTTTTTCAAAGAGGGGTTATAAAGGCAAGTTAAGATCAGTGGTAGCATAAATGTTCATACAAAACTATATATATAAAACACTTTGTACATTGAATACTTCACACTGTCTGTAAACTCTACACAATATTTACTGAGTGACTGTCAGTATGACCTCAAGTCACAGCAAATGACCGTCATGCAGGTGGTTGACAATACATCAAATGTAATGGTTGAGAAGGAATTTACAGAATCACCATTTCTTGACTTTCAAAATCAGTTTTTTGGACAACATGTTGATAAAGTATTATCAGCAACATACAAATGTATGGAAATAGTACAATGCTTAAAGTTAATGAAACTCACAGAAGATATTTCAATAAAAAGAGTGTATGAACCAGATCATAAATTGCACTGGAAGCCTAATATGAACATTTTACTATAAGCTAAGCTAAGCTAAATTAAATGCCGTAAAATTGCAGATGAAGTTATTTGACTAAGTAGAAATGAACACAACACTAATATATAATATACAAATCGATCAACAATCACCGTCAATACTGTTTTCATCCTGTCTGTTTTTACTTTTTTAAACATGCCATTTATATACATAATGTACAGAATGAAAACTAACATTATCTGGTTTCTCTGCTCAAAACGATGCCCAGTGAAAAAGCTTAAACTTTTACCAAGTTTTTAAGCCTTAACTTTGTAAAACCCTCAGTTAATCTATATACAAGAAAGTTATTTAAATGTCTAGAATATGGTACTTACAATTTAAAATACATAAAACATTCTATAGGCTATTTTCCATTTGCTGGACTCAGTCACCTCCAGATTATAGGAAATGCAGCAGCCTGTCTTCTCATAGGAAAAATGTCATAATCTCACTATATCAGGTCTTCACTCCCACAGCATTGATCTGTGAATACACAGTCTCTGGTTGGTCATTGCTTCTAGTCTTGGTGCCTTCCTTACTAATAAAAGGTCCGACTGTGCTGTAGGTGGTGGTTGGGGAACCAGCTTCAACTCCAGGTGTTTCATTCAATGTTTCAGTTTGATCATTTACCTGGAAAACAAACATAATCAGTCAATAAAACACTGGAAAACAGTTCTGGAAAAGGTTTTCTTCAGTGTTAATTTAAACAAAACATCAAATCACTTAACCTTTTACATACATTAACTGCTCGTGTGCCCGAGCAGCTGAAAATAAATTGCTTGTGCTACATTAGAAAATAGTTACCATGAAAAAGAAGCAAAGCTTCATGAAAAAAACAGGACTTAAAGTTTGTGTTCCTGCATTATTTCATTCATTTTTTTTACATTGGGACACACATTTGACCCACAACTTTTAAAATACTAATTGCAGTTTTTTTGTCCAATTAAAGTATGAGAATGGATGATTCCAATCCTCATGGGTCGGTGTTAGAGTTAGTGTTTGGTCCATGTTTAGTTGTTTATCATCCTACTGACACCTGCTGATCTTTAGGTTAAATTAATGCTGGAGGGGAAAAAAAGGTTTCAAACTATTTTAATCAGACAGGGAAGGAGATTCTGTCCCATGAGAATCAGAAACCTTTAATTTAGGAAAAGGTTCAGAAGCCAAAATGGGTCATTTACCAGACAGAGATACTACAAAAACAAATGTTTTCAACTTGTAATTAAAAGAAGTAGATAGCACAGTCGACTTAATGCTTCAAATTACAAAAATGTTTTCTGCCTTTTACAGATTCTTTTGATCAAATATTGTCTATTAAATTAAACTATATATTTTTAAGCACAGAGGGAAGCAATACCATCACTTACCACAGGAAGAGCATATATTGTGTCGTTAACGTTGTCTTTGTCACCTGCTGGTTGGACATAAAGAAATAATTTATTCTTTAAAAGCGTTGGCTTGAATATTGTTGTTTTATCTTGCTCTAATTACCTGTTCTGACTACCATTTTGGTTCATTAGATAACTTGAATTATGTCTACATTTTATCAAAATGTTTTTATATCCTCATCCTCAGAATAGATATTGTAACGATACGTTTGTTAATTTAGTTAAAATCAATAATTGCATCCTAACAAGTATTTTGAGCTATTTTAAATGAAAAATGATCAATTAGTTATTCCATTAACCTGCTGTTGTAAATTTAAATCACTGGTAAATATTGTTGACATTGAAGTAAATCCACAGATATACATACACAGCAGCTTTCTATGGTATAAATTGTACCACATAACCAAAATCTTCAATGTATCTTAGTGATATTTTGTTAGATTGAAAATTAGAAAGTAGTACTTAATTGTACAATAAAAGGAAAATGACAAGCAATTTTTTTATTTACATATTTTTCTGAAAGATAAAAATGTAAAAAGTATCATGTATTTGTTTTTAGGTAAAACATATGTTGGAACATCAGTTTTCAAGTCTCCACAAATTCTCAGTTGGATTTAGGTGTAAACTTTGACAAGGCAACTCTAAACCAATATTTAAGTCTAAAATAAACTATTTGATGCCTGTATATTTAGGGTTGTTTTCCTGCTGGAAGATGAAGCTCCTACTGAACCAAATAGAACAAAGGATAAAAGGCTGACACTTGAATAGTGTTTTATCAAGTCAGAGGACTCCAAAGCACTTCACATTACATTAACTATTCACACTTTGATCTAAATTCACACTTTGACTATGTGATAGACTTACGGGTACAGGCAAAGTAGAAGTGTCTTTGACACAAGGATTGTCACAGAAAAACCAGATGTTTGAACTGTCAACCAGGAAGAACTCCTCCACCCTGAGCTATTATTGGCTGAAATAATTAAATTTGTTTTAAATAATTATTTTATAATTGCCACTCCTCAAAGCCCATGTTTGTGACCAACCCAGAGTTGTGATGTAAACAGAAATAACATTTCCTTACCCTTCCAAATTTTTATTGTGGTTACTTTGTGTTGGTTTATGACATAAGCCAACAAATAATTTGATATAATGTGAAAATATGAAAGGGACATGAATACATTTTGCAAGACATCATTGGCTACTAGCTACACAGATATTGACTAACCATAACTCTTAATGTGAACTTACCTTTCTTGCATTTATGACATCCAAAATAAATCATAGGGAGTAGAAAAACCAGCAGGATCAATGCAGTATACCCATAATATTTTCTGGGTTCTGACAAAAGAGAAAGAGAAATAGTTCAGTTGTAATGAGGAATGTAAACAAAAACTATATATTACAACCTATATTTCAAAACCATTGCCATGAGAAACCTTAATTTGAAATGGAAGGTCTTTTACAAATAGGCAGCTTAAAATATATATATTCTCTAATTTAATCAATAAAGTGTTCAATAAAATTAAAGAACAACTAAAATAACTTCCATCAGTTTTCTACTGGGCTAAAATCCAGTGTGTAAAGTGTTTTTGTTTTGTCATAAAGTCTTACCTCCATGTTGGTTGCAGCGATTCTCAATGTTTAGTTTGGATTCGTCCTTGCTGACTTGGTTGCTATGGTTACAGACAATTGAGTCTATCGACTTGGAGATGTGAAGAAAAGATCCAGATCTGGTGACCAATCTTCCCTCGTCTCCCTCCTGGTTACAGGTGTGATTCTTGCATCTTACAGTGATGCTGATTGAAGAGTCGTCTGTCCTGCAAGTCGCTGTCAGGTTATAGGAGGAGGAGCCGAACGCACAGGTAAAGGTGAGATCAACTGCAGACACTGGATCTGTGGGAGGAAGTAGATTTAAGAAGTTATACAGTTTAACACAAAGAGAAAAAGAGAGGTCAGAATCCAACAGGAAGTACAATTCAAAGAGCAAAGTAATTCTTATGTAACATAGTTGAAATGGTTCAGTTTAAATTCTGCTAGTATGGGTTTTATGGTTGTCCTGTGATGAGTGTTTTTTTGGCGCCCCCTACTGGTTGCCTATAAAAGAGAACTGCAGATTCCACACAGTCTGTCAGAAACTCTACTGTGGTAGGTCATCAAGTCCAGTTCCTTTCTGAACAGTAGTGGTGGTTGTGTTCTGAGACTAACGTGGAGTTTTGTTGCAGTACCCAGAGTTGGCGAACCAGTAGGGAGGCTTACTGTATTTTTGTTATTGTTGAACACTCATTACAGGTAATTATGTTAAATGTCAGAAATTTATGTTGTCAGTTATGTTGTCAGTTATTTTTCAGTTAAGTTTGTCAGTGTGTTTATTATGTTGTCAGTTTGCTGTATTTGCCTGTCTGTCAGTTTGTTTGTTCTCTGTTTCAGTTAGAGGTTACTGTTAAATAGTTTATTAGTTAAATTTGACTGCTGTCTATGTTTATTTTCCTGATTTTATTTATTTTATTTTATTTTGTTATCAATGAAAATCCACTATACAATCACCTGTTATAAAAATGCATTTGTAATGATTATTGTAAGACACAGTCTGTCAGGAAACTACTGTGTACCCAGAGTTGGCGAACCACTAGGGAGGCTTACTGTGTTTTTGTTATTGACATCCATTACAGAAATTTACCCAACTCGTCTCTGCTGTGTGCTGTATATTGGGGAGGAAGTCACACTTATAGCTTATACTGTTTATGAATATGTATTTCATTTATAAATGTCAAAATTATAAATAGAAAATTTAGACAGTTATTAGATTACATGTTATCTTAATTTCTTTATTCATTTAGAAGTGGCTATTTTACTAAATGTTATACATATGTGAGAAATATACTTCTAAAAAAACTTACCTTGAACTGTAACATTGTATTGAGTTAGTTCTTCATCTCGAGGTGTTATAACCTTTGCAGTATAAATACCACTGTCTGACTTTTGCAGATTCTTCAGTGCGACATTGGATTTTTCATCAATTTCGATTCTTCCAGTGTGACTTTCTTGAACAGTTGACTTGATACCAGTTATAACTGTTACTATTGCCTTATTTTTAAATTGCCATGACCAAATGGCATCTGGTGGAACTTTAGCTGTGAGATTAAGAATAAGATCATCTCCAGTCTTCACAAATACATCAGTCACTGCAGAGGAACCTAAAAAACACAAAACAAAATTCCAAACAGAATTAAGATCAGTACAAAGCTATCAAGTACATCGACTGGATTAAAGTAAATTCATAAAATGTGTATATTGTTAATGTAAAAAAATCATCCCCTTTGTAGGTGTAACAGCCTGTCTACAAGGAATCGACAGGAAATATTTGATGAAATAAAACAATCAAAATTGGTGTACTTTGCAAGTCACATACTGTATTTATACTTGTAATACTTGTAATACAGTGTAAAGTGGCAGAAATCTTTGATTTTAATCTCTTTTAAAAAATGTTCTACCAAGAATTCAAATTGCAAATTAGCTTGTGACTAGAAAAGTACATATAAGACAACGGTTGCTTTGTTTTCAACATGTAACATTGTTTAATGTGCTGTTCTTGATTAAATAAACTTGAATTGAATCGAACAGAATAAATATGTAGAATTAGAGTGATGACAAATCAAATAAATCGCAGTGAAGATAATTTTGATATGGAGAATGAAGGAATGGGTTACAGGCACAACTTCTCACTTAGTCTCCATTACAAGACTTAAATTTTGACAAACATAAAACAAATATTTTGTTGTTTGAGCTTCATCTGTCTAACCTGTGAATTACCAAACATGGATACAGTGAGAAAAAAGTAGACAAAAGTTTAACATTTCAAATCTTTACTTATTTCTTTTTTTTATTGGAACTAAAATTCTTACTTCCTGGACCAAACGTTCTCACCGTTTCCCCTTTACCTCGAGGCAGAAACTTTTAATAGTGATGTCTTATGACAAGATTGTTTAACTGAATTAAAGCAATCTAAACTGTGAAATATTAAAAACAGACAAAAAACTCAGCTTACCTTGCATTAGAAACATGTAGACTAGCAGCAGAAATGGAAACGAGACACTCGAAGCCATTTTTCAAACCATTTGAGGAAGTCAAGCACTTCCTGAAATGTTCATAAAGCTGCGTGCATGAACGATAACGCGAGATCAACCATTCGTCATGGTTCATAGCTCATTTTTTTAATCTACTAATACATGTATGTTTGTATTTTTAGCTCCTGCTGTCTTATACAGCCAGGGGAACTATTTCTCCACAAGCAGCCAAATTCTGATCTTAAATCTGATCTAAAAATTCTGATCTTAAATTCTGATCTTAAAATCTACTCTGGCTGGGACTTTCAGAAGAAATATTAAAAATAAATAAATAAAAAAATTTAAAAAATTCTGTTGGTGAAATGTCTGCTTGCTATCAAAAATACAAACCACTAGTGCCACAAAAACTCTTTGAATAAAAAAAAAAAAAAAAAAGTACCAACACATGCTTATATTTTTTTGAAAAAAGGGATCTCGAAGAAGACCTAATAGACTCCACATAGATGTTTGTTTCGACTAAACATCTAATAATATCTGTGAATGATTATTGTCCTTAGTGGTTTATTATCTGAATAAGACAAATATTTTTTAACATCTCCTGGATAACGGTCATCAGCCGGGTGAAGCAAACATAAGAAACAGATAAGGTGTTGCTGTTTCTTGCTCATGTAGCTGTGGGTAACAGATCTGACTTGACACCATTTTCATATGGTCTGAAGCTAATAAAAACAAAGTTTTGACATATGTCATGTTCAAAATATAAGGGTGTTATAAGCCTAAGGTGTTGAACTGTAAGGTGAGATAATCCCAATTTTACTGCTGAAATCTCCTCCAGTAAATTAACCCTGAGAGCAAATTTTATGGGAGACACAAAATGTGTTATGCAGTATTTGAAGCTAGTGGAAAACATTTCAGCTTCACCGTCACTAGATGTCAGTACTAAGCTTAATAATTTGAATAAATTTAAGTTCTTTAGCACTTGAGCCAAAGTGTATCACTCGTGATAAGTTGAGTAAGAAGCGATGATCCAAACCCTGTGAATGTTTGTGATTTCTCCAAGTACTATGTTTTCCCTTAGATATAGCAGGAAGCATTTCACATTTAATCACATTATCATCTAACTGTTTACAAAATATTAATATCGATATTAGGGATTTTCCAAAAAATATATGTTCTTCCAGGCTTTATTAATTTGTGGAACAAATCGGTCACACGGTTATAACTAATTCAAATGTCAGTTCTTGCATGGAAAAGCTTTAGTTTCACTGACCACTTATAACCACTTCTTTTAACACTTTAGTCAGCGTCAGTCACTGACTTGTTTATGTCAGGGTTCCTGTGTGTGAGTGTGTGTGTGTGGGGGGGGGGGGGGCATGTATGTGTGTGTTAGTGCGAGTTCTCGGTGTTTTTTAGGGAAAAGATTTCTTGCGCCAGAAAGGTCGATCTGACCTTATTTTTATCTGGAAAGTACAAAATGTTAGAACAAAACTCGGGTTGGAAAGTAAGCTGTTTAGATAGATAAGAACAACAATTATTAATTGACTTGTTTTGCAGTTCTGATATGGAGCAGATGTTCAGATGAGAGGTCAGTAAGAAATTCGGAGAAATTCCAATACACACTCAGTCAATGGGCAGCCAGAAGTCTTGACGCAAAACCGACGTCATTGGAAGCTATAAATGTCTGTAGACAAAGAACGGAGAGATTTTGGGGACTTTTGATTTTGAGACTTTGAGATTTGAGAAACAATGTTTTGTAATGATGCATCCGTGGTAGAAGAGTAAATAAATCTCCTGACCCGTCGTGGCTGGCAGTAAGAACTCGTCTCTGTGGTTTGTTATGTTTATCTATATATTTGAGAGTTTTGCGCCTCACAATTCTCCAATACTTGTTACTCAAGATTTATCCTTGAGCCTACCTGAAGTTTTTTGGTCTCTGTGTTTGCTGCCTCTAGGTTTTTGTTCAAGTATCAATTTTTTGTTCTCCCCTCCCCTGGACCCACCTGCTAGTACCTGCCTGCCTGCTCTGCCGTATTTCCCATCTCCACCCCTTTCCAACAAGCTCCTGGCTCTCTGTCACCTCCCTCCTCGCACAGGACCCTGGGCACCTTTCTCCCATGCCTCATCAAACCACCCTGAAGTAAGCCGTTTTCAATTACGTCTCCTATCAACTCATTCCAGGCCATCTATAGGCCAACTCTCATTTCAGGTATCTCTGATCGTGTGATTCTAACCCTCCCCAATAAAGTCAAGAAGACCCGTTATTGTTTTGTTCTGTTGACAATAAACTTATTCCTTTTACCTAAAAATGTGTGATACCAGTTATTACAGGAAAGTAATGAATAGCATTAGAGTTATCTAAACATTACATTTCATTTATGCAAATCAATTTTCACAACAATGCCAAAATGATGTATTATTACTTTATATCTGGCAAAAGATATAACAAAGCTGCCTATTAACACAACTTTTAACAGTGAGAGAAATAATAGAAATACACACAATATGAAAACATTTAATATTTGATTCACCTTTAACTATTCAAGGTTTTACACTTCCAATAGATGAAGAGGTTAGTAATTTGAAAATGCATCTCAACTGTGAGTCTTTTTAAAAATTCAGCAATTCACAGAATTTTTTTAAAAGATTTTTTTAATATTTGGATATTTATGCACATTTACTTTGCATTTAATTGCATGAACCATTTTAACCACCCACCAATCAGCTGGAGTTTACCAGACACCATCTGGATGATTCAATCAAGAAGGTCATGCAGAAATAAGATCACATAGGAGTTTATGGTAAAATCCACTTGCCGTGTTTAGAGGTAAAACATAAATGAATAAAAAGAGGAGGAATACTTTGGGGTAACTTTTCAGTAAAGCGGGCAGGACGACTGCACCGTACTGAGGAGAAAATGCATGGCACCATGTATCGAGAGATTTTGGTCAGCAACCTGTGCTAACCAGATTACACTGGTTTAAAAACCATTAAATTATCACATGCACTTAATACATGTGGGTCTAATACAAGGTATCTTTGACCAGTTCCGATGAACTGCACTAGTATAGATTTATTGAAGGAAAAAAACTACAATGCTTTTCTTAAGAAGACTTGTGATTTTTCTAAAAAAAAAAAAAAAACTTTCTTTTACATCGGTCAAAAAAACAGCAACAGAAAAAGAAAAAAAGAAAAACATCCTTCACATTTAAAAAAAATACAATGTAATGAGAATGCAGAATACCATGAAATTGCATGAATAATCCATATCTGATCTTTTTCTCTCAGATATATAGTTGCTTTTTAAATAACTGAAAAACAAGGACTTCATTTCTTTCTCAAGTTCAGTTAGAAAATCCTGTAACCTGATGAATATCAGTCTGAGACATTCTGCAATAAACTAAATCGACAGGGTGATATCTATCACAACGTATAACTGTACTTTTAGTCAAAACCTGACATCAAAAACATCGCCGATTATTTAATTAACTATTTTACTTTTAAGCACCTCAACAAAAAAAACAGAACCTGTAGCAGCAAGAAGTATGAAATACAAACATGTGCAAAAATAGAAACATTTAGATTTTCACAAACGGAAAAGCAAAATACTAAAGTTCAAGGCAGTGCTTTTTGGAGAGAACAATGATGAAAACAAAGTATTAAATATGCTGTGCTGATATTAATCGTAATAACTGTAAATCTCTTAGCTCTACAAACTGAGTTTGTGGAGGATAGGAAGATTTTATGCTTTATCAGTAAATACATGCAAAATAAAATCTACAAAAATAAGTAAAAACTAGTTTAGAGTTAAAGCTAGTTTACTCGTTTGGATTATTTTTGGTACAGTTAAAACACAGTAATATACATTGTCCATTTTGATTTTCTTTTGTCATCTTTTGGCTGCTGCAGGTTTTGGGTTGGACTTGGCAGCTCTGTCAACTTGAGCATAAATTGTTTCAGGTTGTGGTTTTGTGGATGTACTGGTGACACTGGGTTGTACAGTAGGATTGTGAAACTGCACCAGTGCATACGTTGATGTTGGAGAAGGAGTTTCAGTAATTTCTGCAGGATTTTCATATGGGTTGTGCTGTGAAGGTTCCTAGAAAGAAAAATAACAAAGAGAAAAAAAAAACACATTTTAATATTTTAACATTCTCTGGGTGGCATTCTGTGGAAGCTCACTAAAAATGTAAACATAAAGATCAGAGTTAAAATGAATTTACTGCAAATTATTTCTGCTAACAATGTGTTTTTCTCTTTTTAAGTCTAATTATTTTTATCTCAAGAGATCATTGTTTTGTAAATGTCTTGATTATTTTGACAAGCAAATAGGGAGAGTTTTCTTTTAATAAATAACAGCTTCAACTCCAGCTGTTTCATGCAATGTTTCAGTTTGATTGTCTTTTGCCTGGAAAACAAACATAATCAGTCAATAAAACACTGGAAAACAGTTCTGGAAAAGGTTTTCTTCAGTGTTAATTTAAACAAAACATCAAATCACTTAACCTTTTACATACATTAACTGCTAGGGTGCCAGAGCAGCTGAATATAAATTGCTTGTGCTACATTAGCAAATAGTTACCATGAAAAAGAAGCAAAGCTTCATGAAAAAAAAGCAGGAATTAAAGTTTGTGTTCCTGCATTATTTCATTCAGTTTTTATATTGGGACACACATTTGACCCGCAACTTTTAAAATACTAATTGCAGTTTTTTGTCCAATTAAAGTATGAGAATGGATCATTCTAATCCTCATGGGTCGGTGTTAGAGTTGGTGTTAGGTCCATGTTTAGTTGTTTATCATCCTACTGACACCTGCTGATCTTTGGGTTAAATTAATGCTGGAGGGGAAAAAAAAGGTTTCAAACTATTTTAATCAGACAGGCAAGGAGATTCTGTCCCATGAGAATCAGAAACCTTTAATTTAGGAAAAGGTTCAGAAGCCAAAATGGGTCATTTACCAGACAGAGATACTACAAAAACAAATGTTTTCAACTTGTAATTAAAAGAACTAGATAGAACAGTCGACTTAAAGCTTTAAATTACAAAATGTTTTCTGACTTTTACAGATTCCTTTAATCAAATATTGTCTATTAATTTAAACTATATATTTTTAAGCACAGAGGGAAGCAATACCATCACTTACCTCAGGAAGAGCATATATTGTGTTGTCAAAGCTGCCATTGTTACCTGCTGGTCGGACATAAAGAAATAATTTATACTTTAAAAGCGTTGGTTTGAATATTGTTGTTTTATCTTGCTCTAATTATCTGTTCTGACTACTATTTTGGTTCATTAGATAACTTGAATTATGCCTACATTATGTCCAAATGTGGTTTTTATATCCTGATCCTCAGAATAGATATTGTAACATTATAAGTTGTAAGTTTAACACCTGATAATTTCAACCTAACAGGTGTTCTAAGCTATTTCAAATTAAAAACGATCAACTAAATTACTACTTAACCCTGGTGTTGTAAATAAAAATTGCCAATAAATATTATTGACATTAAAGTAAATCCCTATATATACATACACAGCACCTTGTTATCTCATATATTTTACCACAGAACCAAAATCCTCAGTGGCTCTTATCAGATTAAAAATCACAAAGTAGTACTTAACTGTGCAATAAAAGGAAAACGACATGCAGTTTAACATTTTTCTATAAGATAAAAATCTCATGCATTTGTTTTAAAGCTTAATATTAAGGTAAATTTAAAGTAAGCTTAAAATTAACCTTTTGAAGTATCTGTATATGTATGCTTAGGGTTGTTTTTCTGCTGGAAGGTGAAGCTCATCCTGACCCAAATGGAGCTAATAACCCATCGATTAGAGGATGAACTTTTACCTCCTGAACCATTGTCGGCCCAAATAATTAGAATTGTTTTTTAAATTTTATAATTGCCACTACTTCTAAAATCCTATATTTATTACTCAACCAGAGTTGATGTAAACAGAAATAACATTTCCTTGTCCTTCAACCCTTAATTGTCCATTACTTTGTGTTGGTCTGTGATATATAATATTATAGGGACATGAATACTTTTTGCTAGACAATGCATCATAGGCTACACAGATATTGATTAACCACAACACTAATGGAAACCTGAACTTACTTTTCTTGTGACTCCGACAGAGAATATAAATTATAGGGAGTAGAAGAATCAACAGGATCGATGTAAAGTACCAGTAATTTTTTCTGGGTTCTGACAAAAAAAAAAGAGAAATAGTTCAGTTATACTAGTGAATGCAAACAAAACCTGTATAAGATTAATAAAACCATTGCTGTGAAAGCAAGAAGAAACTAAATTCATGTCATACTTTTCAGGCCTGAATTTGAAATAGCTTTTTTTTGTTGTTTATAAATACTCAGGTTGAAATGTATAGATTCTCTGATATAACCAATAAAGCATAATAATAAAATAAGTGAACATGCAAACAACTTTTATCAGTTTTATAACCGGGTTGAAACCAAAATTTTATTTTTATGATGTCTTACCGTAATTTGTACAGTGATTCTCAATCTGTCTGATTGATTCATTCCTGCTGACCTGGTTGCTGTGGCTACAGACAATTGATTCTTCCATCCGATATACATGAAGAGAAGATCCAGATTTGGTGACCAATCTTCTCTCTCCTCCGTCCTGGTTGCAGGTTTGTTTCTCACATCTTAGAGTGATGCTGATGGAAGAGTCGTCTGCCCTGCAGGTCGCTGTCAGGCTGTAGGAGGAGGAGGAGCAGGACATGTAGGTAACGTTGAGATCAACTGGAGACACTGGATCTGGGAGATTAAATTTATATGAGAAGCTTTAGAACATCAGAAACAGAAAAAGAGGCAGAAATTCAACAAGAAATGTAACTCAAAGAGCAACATTATTCTTAGAGCATTGTTTTAGCTTGTAATGTTTTTGAATATGGATTCCTTTATTAAAGGTCTGAAACCCAAACTGAGATTCTGACAGGGTTATCCTGTGGGCTACATGTGTTGAAGTTTTAACTTCTTCGTCCATTTGGAAGTATGTAGCACATTATTCTGCTAAATAGTATAGACATCAGAAATATAAATATCAGAAAAACTTACCTTGAACTGTAACGTTGTATTGAGTCAGTATTTGCTCTCTAGGCGATACTACCTTTGCAGTATAAATACCACTGTGTGATTTCTCTAGATCCTTTAATTTCACACTGTAACTTTTTTCTAAAACTTCAACTTTTCCAGAGCGATTAATAACATCTGGTTGGAAGCCACGTAAAAACTCTACCAGGATATCATCTTTGAATAGCCATACACAAAAGCGAGAATTTGGTGGAATTTCAGCTTCTGTGAGATTCAGAATAAAATCATCTCCAGTTTTCACAAACACATCAGTCACTGCTGCAGAGGAACCTGAAAAATGGAAAATAAAATAAATTGAGATGAGGACAAAGTTGTCAAGTATTTATAGTGAACAGATGAAGGAAAATTTCTAAATTAGTAATTTTTTACTTATTTATTGTTTCACAGAAACACATTAGGTCTAGTGGCACATTGAAATTTAATATTTTTTTATTTTTGTTTTTATCGTCAGTTGAAATCAGAGAAAATTCATATTTCTTTCATCCTCGTCTGAACAAACTGATACTCAAATGAAAATGGAGAAATTGAAATTATAAAAGATAAAAGGAACCCAAATAAAATAAAAATTTAGGTTTAAAGGCACACCCATCTTACTTAAACTCCATTACAAGACTCAAGTAATTTCTACAGATCTCAACCAAACATCTTTTCATTTGAGTTTCGCTGCTCTAGCTTGTGAATTAGTGAACCTGAAGGAGTTTCAGTGCAAAGAAAAGTGCACAAAAATGTATTTTTAAAAGTTTTAAATAGTTCTTGTCTTACTGGAACTCCCTCCTTACTTCCTGAACTGAACTTTCTACTTTCTTCCACTTGCTTCATGAAACGAAAACACGTATAACTACTTTTGAACTAATATAAAATTGTCAAAATGTTGAAAAGTTAAAAACAGAGCTGTATTACCTTGTATTTGAAATGAGTAGAATAGAAACAGGGCAAATAGGAATGTGACGATCGCCATTTTTCAATCGTGCCTAAGAGGAAGCTTCTTAGGGACTTCCTATATGAACATAAGTCTGTAAGAGAAGTGGTTGGGGATGGTTGATTTTAATGAGTCATAAATACTGGATAGAAATCAGATTATTTTGACACAGTGAAGCTTGAATGAAGCCTTAGCAAAACAGTTCTGCAAAGGAACATTTTTGTAATGGCTCAAAATGGGAGAACAATAATATACTGTAGGTAAAACAGTATATTATGCAGTATGTAATGCTCATGACAGCTTCCACAGGAAGACTTCAGAAAGCTAAACATGTGCAAGTTTAACCACAGTGTAGGTATTGTCTTTCTACAGACAGTTCATGTCAGAACACACAAGCTTAGATGTTGGATAGGTTCACGAGTGCAGAATATCTCTCAGGAAACAGTTTTCTAGATATCCGAATTTATGCCTTTCTACTAATCTGTCTGTCTTGTGTCTGTTTCTTGCTATAGCATACAACTTAATCTCTCAATTACTATTTTGTTTAGGTGTGTTTAGTTGACTTAAATTATAAATCCCAAATTTATCATTATAAGGGAAAATGTTGTGACTCTTATATAACTTTATTTTTTCATATCTATGGTCAGGTAGGATATTATGTTCATTCTTTAATCTGAAGAAACCTTTGAATGAAAACAGATGACAGAAAATAAAAGGTTTTTTATTATGATGATCATTTTATGAAGTGCTCTATGTTGTACAGGATCAAAACATTTCATTAAATCCTTGTTGAGTTTTATATGTCACTTAGTTTGAAATAACACACTCACAGTGTTGCACCAAACACTTTTGAGACTTTTGAGAGTGTACTCTAAGAAGTGTACTCTAAAAATGTTATATTTAGAGTACATTAATCATGCTGTAGAACGTATTCGTTCAATGCTGCATTCGAATCTTAAGTCTGATGTCATTACACAAGCTTCACCAGAGACAGATCCTGTATCATCCAGTGTGGTGAAGTGATGCAGGGGTAGAGCACAACTTGGCTGTTGTAAATTTTATTTCAGCCTGATGACCTTAACTGTGTGTCCTCCCCTTCTTATTTCAGCTAAATCAACTCAATGGATTAAGTTGGTTTAACTTAATTGACTTACTTGTTACCAATTGAAGCAATTCAATTAAGTTGGTTCAACTATTTTTTTTTCTTTGAAAAACTAAAATAACATGTTACATTTAAAATAATTTAAATTCTAGCCGTATTTAATGTACAATGTGAGTGACAATGTAATTTTGTATGTTTTAATTTGGAACAACTTAAAAGTTTGAGTTAATTTTCAGTAAAATTTAGGTGGAGATTTGAATTATTCATCAGGAAAAAATAAACAATTTCACTAGGACTGACTTAAATATTTCATATTAAACACTCTTAATGAATTAAGTTATAAAAACTTATAAAATCGTGTTAGAAGATTGCAAAAGATTCATTGGTCAGACGAAGAATATGAAACTGGCATTGAAATCTATTGTTTTAAGTGAAGTCAAAGTGAAAACGTTTCTTGAAGTCAAGTTAGCTAGATTGTAACTTTTAAGTTAATTGAACACAAAGGCACAGCACTACCCACTGCACAGTGGCGCAGTGGGTAGTGCTGTTGCCTTGCAGCAAGAACGTCCTGGGTTCAATTCCCGGCCCGGGGTCTTTCTGCACGGAGTTTGCATGTTCTACCTGTGCATGCGTGGGTTCTCTCCGGGTTCTCCGGCTTCCTCCCACAATCCAAGAAGAACATGACTGTCAGGTTAATTGGTCTTTCCAAATTCTCCCTAGTGTGAGTGTGTGTGCATGGTTGTTTGTCCTGTTTGTCTCTCTGTGTTGCCCTGCGACAGACTGGCAACCTGTCCAAGGTGTACCGCCTCTCGCCCGGAACGCAGCTGGAGATAGGCACCAGCACCTCCCGACCCCGATAGGGAGAAGGGTGCTAGAAAATGGATGAATGGATGAACACAAAGTAATGAATTGCTACAGCCATAAATGAACTACGGCCAAAAACACTTTTTAGAGTGTAACGTCGTTGAACTATAAGGTGAGACAACTACAATTTTACTATGTGTGAACAAATTTTACAGGAGGCACAAAATCTGTTATGAAATATTTGCTACAAAGTTTATTTTACATAAAAATTGCACACAATATTGCACTTTTATAAGAATCTTTCATTGGATTAAAGACAATATAACACTTTGTAAACAAAAACAGACTTCCATCATGGCAGCTCTAAAGGCTAAAATGAAGTAACATGCAAAAGTCTATAAATTAAAAAGTGCAACCATGATATAATCGTCTGTGGTAAAGATGTGTTTAAATACAAATGTATAAATGTACTCAGAAATTTATGTTTAGAAATGCTTACATATTCTGATTTATCAATATAATTATACTAATAAATGTTCAGCGTAGGTTCCAAATGTCCAGCATTCATTTTATGTCAACCTGTAATTATGTTACATTGCAAATTCAACTATTGTCAAAGCATATTACAGTTTTGCAAAAGCATCATATTTGTATTTTTGAGACAGTGAATGGGATTCTTCCATTTGTTTGAGCGTGTTTCCAGTCTCTCCATCGTTAGAAACCACAGAGTCTGAATGTTTCAGATCTGTCTGAAGAATCTGCTACAGGGCTCTCATTGGCTGACTGACCTGGTGTGACATCATTAAGAGATTTAAATGTATTAGTATTTATACATACTCCACATTGTGAAAATTGTCATTGTTAGAACACAAATAACATATGTCAAAGAATAAGTTGCTCCAAAACTTTAGAAATGGAGAAAGAAGCAGAAAGTTGATGAGCAGACAGGATGGAGAGCTGCTGATGTTGCAGTGAGATCAGATGGAGGGACAGAGTGGAAAAAAGTCTTTGCAGAATAACCAGAGCTAATTCTAAACTTCATTTGGATAACAAAATATTTACTGATGAGTTTAAACCTTCAAATTGTCCAGTTAATCTTTAGAGAAAGAACTTGCTGCTCACCTCTTCAACCTCATGTGCCGTTTGCTCTGGTTTGCTTTTTCATTTACCTTGAAAACAAAACAAAAAAATTGTTTTGGATTAGATAAGCCATTCATTTGTCGTAATACTGCAGAAATTTCCTTCTTGTGTTGAATAGCTTTGAAACAAAAATGTCAATACTGAGTATTGATTGCAACATCTCTAGAAGTTGCAATTTCTATGCTTTAATTATGCATTATTTTTAAACAAATTAAAAAATGCTTTTAATCCTAAGAGTCAAAAAACTCTTCAGAGATTTTAAAACTGACTACTTTGATTTTGCCTCTTGTATGTTAAACCTATGGATATAAACATTTCTTAAATACATTATTCCTGTTTTTCACTTTTCCTTTTTCATTCCTTTTTAAAATCCCCAATGTCCCTTAAAACATCTACATCTTTCATATATTTTAAAGGCATATAAAAAAACTTGTTTTAGTCCAAAGAAAACAATCAAAACTGAAACAACTTTATAAAAAGCCATAAATATCTTTAGTTTTCTATGACTCATGAATAATCTATAAATAGAAGAAACAAGAGGTACAATCATGACATTTTTATTAGAAAAGGTTTTATTTTTCTTCATCTTTTAAAGTCAGGAAGTATTTTATATATACGTTTATATAAGTGCATATAAATACTAATACTCACATTTTCTTATAACAGCAAATAATGTGCAAATTACAACCAGAATTGCAGCCAAGGTAATTCTTATGACGTTAATTATGATGGTTCATTGTACGCTGTAAAAAGAGAATAACAACGTAAAACTTTCACATTGCATTAAATTTCACATTGTGCCTGAATTTTGACTGGAAAAATAATAGATAAAATAAATATGAGTAAATAAATACTATGCATTAAATACTTTTTATCTAAATGTATTCTATGATTAACTTTATTTCTTACAGAATATTAAGGAATTTTCTGAACTCTGAAATGTTACTTTTAAATTTGAATAAAGCTTTAACTAAGTTAATAAATAAATAAAACTGGGACTTTTGACACTCTACAAAATCATGGAGTGCCAAAATTTTGGAAGCAATGCTCAGTTTTTGTGCATAGTTGTAAAAGAATGAAAAAAGTTGTTCCAATTTGAGAATCTCATTTTACAATCACAGTGAGGTAACAGGATTTGGACTCAATAGGAGCTGATAACAAACAAAACTTAACTCCCTCTAATGTCTGTCTACTGCTTGGAAATTCATACAAAATGGAAAAAATTGCCAGATATTTCTTTCTTATCCCAGCCAAACATTTTTTTAGTCAAATGCAACATAAAATGTCCAATTCCAATGTTTATTAGAAGCAAAATAATGCTATAAAGAAATTCTAAACAGCTTGCATTGGTTATTGAGGTTTATGTGTTTTGTTTATATTTTCAGTTCAGAATTATGCAGCATCAGTTTGGTTTTACAATGTAAAACATCTAACTTTCCGATATTTGAAGTTTAAAAGTATCAGACTGTTTTTGCATAAATCTTACCAGGTTGTTTTTCACAGAAAGATGAAACATTCTTCTCATCGTGTTGCCAGCTCACGTTGTTGCTATGATTACAGAAGATGATGCTTTCCTCTACATAGACCTTCAGAGATGAATCCTTCAGGTTTGCTTGATCCAGTAAACGGCAGGTTTTATTTTCACATTGAAAAGTTCCACTGATTTGAGAATCCACTGTTTTACACGTCACAGTGAAGTTATAGCAGCTGGGGTCAACGGGGGTCACTGTTAGTTTCACTGGAGACACTGGATCTGATCAAAACAAGATTTGAGTTGTTTTAAAACAGAGTGCTATAAAAACATTTAGAATGATTTCAATATAGGAAGCAAATGAGAGAAAACTTACCTTGGACTATAACTGTGTATTGAGCTACAGTTTTTTCTTGGACTCCATTTGCTTTTGCCTCATAGAGTCCAGTGTTATTGTGTTGCACGTTTCTTAGTAGCAGTGAGAAGTTTTGTTGAAAATCAGTTCTTTCTATATAGTTGATTACAGGCTCCTGGCCAGGAATACTGCTTACAAGATTGTCACTGTTATTAAATTTCCAAAAAAAAAAGTCATCTTTGCCAACGTTAGTCTTGTTTACTTCCAGTAAAAAGTTTGATCCAAATTTCACAAACCGCCGTTCAGAGCCTGAAAGAAGAAGTTTAGTTACATTTCAACAATAAAAACAATAATATCATAATAAATCTCTGGAACATCATGAGAAAACTTTCACAACAGTAAAGTGGAGAGGAGGTTATAGATTAAGTTCAATTAGAATCAACACATAATTCATCTAACCATTTCATTATTTAAATATGCATTGCATATATAATATAATGTCCAAATATAATTATATTTGTATGGATCTCTTCACTATAGTCCCTTATTTTATTTATATGCAATGCTTCAATGATATAAACATAAGACAAAAACCAGTAATAATATTGACTTCATTGAATAAGTTGTTTAGTGAAAACTTTTTTCTAATTATAAGTCCTAAAATCTCATCAATTTAAAGAGAGATTTTGGGGGTTTTTTGTTTGTTTTTTATTAATAGAGCAATACCTCTTCTATCAGTGTGAATAAAATGTTTGCTTTCTTGTCAGTGCATGATAATCTTCTGTTATCACAAATTACAAAATGTCCATTATTTGCTTTCCTTCCCCAAAGAAATTTTTACATCCGTCTCAAAATGATTTTATTGTTGGTTGTCAGTTTTACTTATGTTCATTATTATGGGATTTTTACAATGTCACTGGGTTTTGGAGTAAATTAAAACTTTTTGGGAACTCGGTTTTGAATAAATTAGACCAAAAGACATGAGCCAAATGCAACACTGAGCAATAAGCTTTATTAGACCAGTTGTTAAAGAATTACCTAATTTAAAATCTGAAATTCAAAGAGCTAAAAGAAGATGCACCACACTTTTATACTCACATCAGGAAAAGGAGCTTTTTAGACTGTGTGAATTTATTCTTTGTAAATGCATAGATGAATGTAAAATACTGAAAGTATCCTAAAAATGGATCTCAGTGAAAAAGACAAATAGTACATTGGACCAAATTAACAAGGTTAACTCAAGGTATTATTTATTCATACAGATGAAGCTACAGTGGAAACATTTCAGCTTCACCGTCACTAGATGTCAGTACTAAGCTTAATAATTTGAATAAATTTAAGTTCTTTAGCACTTGAGCCAAAGTGTATCACTCGTGATAAGTTGAGTAAGAAGCGATGATCCAAACCCTGTGAATGTTTGTGATTTCTCCAAGTACTATGTTTTCCCTTAGATATAGCAGGAAGCATTTCACATTTAATCACATTATCATCTAAATGTTTACAAAATATAAAAAATATACTCGTAATTAGTTTTAGGGATTTTAAAAAAATCTATAAGTTCTTTCAGACTTTATTCATTTGTGGAACAAAATAGTCACACGGTTATAACTAACTGACAACTAACGTTCAACTGTCAGTTCTTGCATAGAAAAGCTTTGATTTCACTGATCACTTATAATCACTTCTTTTAACACTTGAGCCAAAATCAGTCACTGACTTGTTTAAACAGAATTATAATAACTATAAACTTATGATACTTTCTCTGCAACTCAACTGAGTTCTAGGTGACACAATAAGACATTGTTTATAAAACATAGTGAACATTTTACCTTCAAACTGAACCCAGCAGAGAGACAACAAGCAGAAGAAAGAGTCCAGCCATGGCTTCGTGTCGCTGGTCAAATGAGGAAATATTGTATTATTTCCTGTACAAAGTCACAGAAGTATAGCTGACACAACACATGTTCTGCTAATACCTCATTAGGTCCATAGACTTATGTGCCCAAAGTCACATTATGACCTTTAAACTGTCTCTGATACCAGTTATTTTACATTAATTGGATAAATTAGTTGCTAAAATAAAATGTCGAATAAGTTACAGTATAGTGATTAGAGGGATCTAGACATTACATTTCATTTATGCAAATCAATTTTCACAACATTGCCAAAATGATGTATTATTACTTTGCATCTGGCAAAAGATGTAACAAAGTTGCCTATTAGCAAAAACTTTTAACAGTGAGGGAAATAATAGAAATACACAACAGGAAAACATTTAATATTTGATTCACCTTTAACTTTTCAAGGTTTCCACTTCCAATAGATGAAGAGGTTAGTAATTTGAAAATGCATCTCAACTGTGAGTCTTTTTAAAAATTCAGCAATTCACAGAATTTTTTTAAAAGATTTTTTTTTGTATGTGTTTGGATATTTATGCACATTTACTTTGCATTTAATTGCATGAACCATTTTAACCACCCACCAATCAGCTGGAGTTACCAGACACCATCTGGATGATTCAATCAAGAAGGTCATGCAGAAATAAGATCACATAGAAATTTATGGTAAAATCCACTTGCCGTGTTTAGAGGTAAAACATAAATGAATAAAAAGAGGAGGAATACTTTGGGGTAACTTTTCAGTAAAGCGGGCAGGACGACTGCACCGTACTGAGGAGAAAATGCATGGCACCATGTATCGAGAGATTTTGGTCAGCAACCTGTGTTAACCAGATTGCACTGGTTTAAAAACCATTAAATTATCACGTGCACTTAATCCATGTGGGTCTAATACAAGGTATGTTTGACCAGTTCCAGATGAACTGCACTAGTATAGATTTATTGAAGAAAAAAAACTACAATGCTTTTTTTAAGAAGGCTTGTGAATTTTTTTTTTACTTTATTTTACATCAATCACAAAAACAGCAACATAAAAACAAAAAAGAAAAACATGCTTGATATTTAAAAAAAAACAATGTAATGAGAATACAGAATACATAAAATTGCATGAATAATCCATATCTGATTTTTTTCTCTCAGATATATAATTGCTTTTTAAATAACTGACAAACAAGGACTTCATTTCTTTCTCAAGTGCAGTTAGAAAATCCTGCAAACCTGATGAATATCAGTCTGAGACATTCTGCAATAAACTAAATCGACAGGGTGATATCTATCACAACATATAAACTGTACTGTTAGTCAAAACCTGACGCATGTCGCCAATTATTTAATTAAACTATTACTTTTAAGCACCTCAACAAAAAAACAGAACCTGTAGCAGCAAGAAGTATGAAATACAACATGTGCAAAAATAGAAACATTTAGATTTTCACAAACGGAAAAGCAAAATACTAAAGGTTCAAGGCAGTGCTTTTGGAGAGAACAATGATGAAAACAAAGTATTAAATATGCTGTGCTGATATTAATTGTAATAACTGTAAATTTCTTAGCTCTGCAAAACTGAGTTTGTGGAGGATAGGAGAATTTTATGCTTTATCAGTAAATACATGCAAAATAAAATCTACAAAACAAGTAAAAACTAGTTCAGAGTTAAAGCTAGTTTACTTGTTTAGATAATTTTTGGTACAGTTAATACACAGTAATATACATTGTCCATTGACTTTCTTTCTGTCATCTTTTGGCTGCAGCAGGTTTTGGGTTGGACTTGGCAGCTCTGTCAACTTGAGCATAAATTGTTTCAGGTTGTGGTTTTGTGGATGTACTGGTGACACTGGTTGTACAGAAGGATTGGGAAACTGCACCAGTGCATACGTTGATGTTGGAGAAGGAGTTTCAGTAATTTCTGCAGGATTTTCATATGGGTTGTGCTGTGAAGGTTCCTAGAAAGAAAAATAACAAAGAGAAAAAAAAAACACATTTTAATATTTTAACATTCTCTGGTGGCATTCTGTGGAAGCTCACTAAAAATGTAAACATAAAGATCAGAGTTAAACTGAATTTACTGCAAATTATTTCTGCTTCTTTTAAATCAAGAGATCGTTGTTTTCTACATGTCTTGATTATTTTGACAAGCAAATAGGGAGAGTTTTTCTTTTAATAAAATAACTCACTGCTTACCTGAGGAACTTCATACACAGTATTTGCGCTCCTCTTTCTTTTACCTGCAGGTTAGCCATAAAGAATAAAGTTGTGTAGTTTGAAGTGATTAAATTTATAAATTTGTTTATATGTGTTTCATCAATGCATGACTGTTGGTTGGCAACACAAAGTTTGAAGTGATTAAATTTACTTTGAAAGTGATGCTTTAAACAAACATCACATAATAAACAAAGTAATTTAAATGTTAAATTGGAGATAACACCAGAATTCATTGATTTGGAGGTTTATCACCAGTTAAAAATTAATGTTTGAAAGGAATATTATTTTAAATTCAACAGCATAACAACCATAAATCATAACAGGCCTTTAAATTGTTTTTTCAAAGCACTGATGTCATTTTACAACAAATGTTTCTCAAAAACAGGATTTGGTGCATCGCCTCAAAAATAAACTACCTCATGGATGTTGAAGCACAACCTAAACTAAACGCCCTGCTCATCACTGCAGTAAATAGAAAACATATTAACTGGCCACTTATTATTATTAACCACAGAGTGTTTTTAAATCTCTTTGTAGGGTGCCAGTCTGTTAGATGTCCAGGCTGCTGCTCTCAGACATTTCTCCTGATTTCTTTCTCTTTACTGGACAAATCCTATTAAACGATTGGCTAAAAAAAACTTATTATACATATATATATTTGAAAATGTATACCCCTAACATAATAATGTTCAAAAATTATTAAGCTAATTTAATTGTTAAAGAAAAGAAAAACTCTTCCCATTTTGCTGGCAAAATCCATTAATCTATTATTATTATTTCACATTTTGTTTGAATAATTCATTTAAGTAAACACATACTGTGATTGTTATAGCCCAATATTATTCATACCCCTGACAGATTTCAGTCATTTTTATTTTATTCAAACAGGAAGTTGAAAAAATGCCATGTTCAAATAATTTATACTCTTGAAGAAAATATTTTTCTTGTATTGACGGCAATAAAGACCTCTTTGCATTTCTGCTGGTGATGAGCTCAAAGTCTCTGATGTTGGACGGCCATCACTATAATCTTAACTATTTCACAGATATAAGTTGAGATTCCAACACTTCAAAAATAAAATATAACTTCCAGCCAGAACAAAGTACCATAGTCAAATGAAAGATTAAACCTAAATCTGTCAAGGGGTTGACAACAATCTGATTGTGGGAGAAAAATTAAGAGGTACTTACACATGAACACAGAGAACACAATAGATGCCACTAGCAGCAGCAGTAATACTCCAACTGATCCCCCAGCTATGGCAGCTGCACTGAGGGCTGTAGAAAGCAAGGGGGAAAAAACATCAGAAATGCTTTGGTCAAGTTCACTTTCTGTTTTTTACAACTTTAATATTAAAATGTCAAATCTTCTGAATGTCTGACAGTCCAGATAAAAATAGTTGCTAAAATCAAAAAAGATTATGATGGATAAGATTACAATATGGTCACATCTGCTCATCATGTCATATGAAATGTTTGTGAACTCTCACCAAAAGAACTATTTAGGTTACAGGGACGAGGTTGGAAGTTTGTTTTCCTCAGCTGCATCACAACCAGACCGTCTTGCCTCTTGTTTTTCATTCCTTATTGTTGTATAAAACTTCAAGTACAGAATAAAAATGCTGAATATCAATCTTTATATTAAATTACAGGCTGAAATATCTTTAAATATTTTCTTTTGGACAGATTTTATAAACATTTCATATGACATGACTAGCAGATGTGACCTTATTGTAATATTTTTCCATCACAAGATATGTAAGATATTTATCATGTTCTTCTTCCAATATCACTTTAGTATTTGGATGTTCATACTGAAAGGCAACATGAACAGTTTGTTGATGTTGTTGCAACATACTGCAACATGACTAACATGTTCCTCATATATGCCTAAATATGAGAACTAGATTTATATTTCTACACACTTCAACATATTAAGTTTGGTTGGGGGGATTTGTTACATGCAATATATAAAAAATATAAAATGCCAATGTCTGTTAAAGTGTGTAGAAATATAAACCTAGTTTTATTTTGCCCTATTTATGCAAAGTTTTGTGTAATATTGCAAATTTTACATGTCAAACATTAACAGACGTTACATTTTTAAAATGTTTTCACAATATTGCAAAATTTTCATAAATATATGTTAAAGTTTCTACACACTAACATATTTAGTTTGGTGGGAGGCATTTGTTACATGCAATATATACACAATATAAAATGCCCATCTCTCTCAGGAACAATATGATTCACACAATGTACTTCAGTGTTTATATTAAAGTAACTATGGTTGGATAGTTTTTGAGAGAACAGTCATCCAGCTCCCCCCTGCAGCACATGTGACTTGGCCCCTTAGCAAGGCACTGTAGATTAATTTACCAGCTGATATATTTATAAAAGTATATGAGTAAATCTCAGTGAATGAAGAATGGTATAAAAGTGTTTTGAATGGTCAGTACGTCCAGTAAAGCACTAAAAGTCTTCACATTTTCAGGCGGGTATTAAAAAATGTAAAATAAGAAGAAAGTAAAAATAAAGACTGTGAAATACAAGAAAATCCTGCATATCTGTTCGATAAATCCACATGGATAATATGCACAAGTCGGTGCTCACAGTGGTTACAGGTATGGTGTGAAATAAAATACGTCCACTATATCGGTGCAGGTTAAGTTTGGGGGAAAGTACCGTATTTTCCAGACTATAAGTCACAGTTTTTTTATAGTTTGGTGGAGGTGCAACTTACACTCCATTGCGACTTATAGTCCAGAAAGTACGATATTTGGGATACACACAAACACAATGGAAAAATAAATGGAACCTAATTCAGTCTCTTCCTGTGGTTTAAACTAGTCATTTGTTTATGTGCATACATGCATGCGTGTGTTTACTCATAACTATGATGAATAGCTTTACGTTTTACCATGTAGAACATTTATATGCACAATAATTTCATAAAAAGCACCTGGATCTTTTCCTTAAATCTTACCTGGTGGATTTAAACAGAGAGATGAAACATTCTTCTCATCGTGTTCCCAGCTCACGTTGTTGCTATGATTACAGAAGATGAAGCTTTCCTCTACATAGACCTTCAGAGATGAATCCTTCAGGTTTGCTTGATCCAGTGAACGGCAGGTTTTATTTTCACATTGAAAAGTTCCACTGATTTGAGAATCCACTGTTTTACACGTCACAGTGAAGTTATAGCAGCTGGAGTTAATGGGGGTCACTGTTAGATTCACTGGAGACACTGGATCTGATCAAAACAAGATTTGAGTTGTTTTAAAACAGAGTGCTATAAAAACATTTAGAAATGATTTCAATATCGGAAGCAAATGAAGAAAACTTACCTTGGACTATAACTGTGTATTGAGCTACAGTTTTTTCTTGGTCTCCAAATGCTTTTGCCTCATAGATTCCAGTGTTATTGTGTTGCACGTTTCTTAGTAGCAGTGAGAAGTCTTGTTTTAAAAAAACAGTTCTCTCTATATTTGTGATTATAGGCTCACTGTGGGGAAAAAGTCTTACAAGATTGACACTGGTATTAAATTTCCAAAAAAAACTGTCATGTTCGCCAAAGTCAGTTTTGTTTATTTCCAGTAAAAGATTTGATCCAAATTTCACAAACCGACGTTCAGAGCCTGAAAGAAGAAGTTTAGTTACATTTCAACAATGAAAACAATAATATCATAATAAATCTCTGGAACATCATGAGAAAACTTTCACAACAGTAAAGTGGAGAGGAGGTTATAGATTAAGTTCAATTAGAATCAACACATAATTCATCTAACCATTTTATTATTTAAATATGCATTGCATATATAATATAATGTCCAAATATAATTATATTTGTATGGATCTCTTCACTATAGTCCCTTATTTTATTTATATGCAATGCTTCAATGATATAAACATAAGACAAAAACCAGTAATAATATTGACTTCATTGAATAAGTTGTTTAGTGAAAACTTTTTTCTAATCTCATCAATTTAAAGAGAGATTTTGTTTCTCTCTCTTTTTTTTATTAATAGAGCAATACCTCTTCTATCAGTGTGAATAAAATTTTTGCTTTCTTGTCAGTGCATGATAATCTTCTGTAAATTTCTATTATTTACTTTTCCTTCCCCAAAGAAATCTTTCAATAATCAACCCAATAGATCCGTATCAAAATTATTTTATTGTCGTTGTCATTTTCCTCCAGTGTCTGTAAACATCAACTTTTAAGTTTTCTGCAGTAGTTAGTTCCCAACTAGATTTAGGCCTGTAAATGGAGTGGGTCATTTTAACACTGATGTATAAATTTTAGCTCGTTATGTTTAATGTTTTTCTGCTGGAGGGTGAACCTCCAGTATCAGATCTTTTGGAGGTTTTGTTCCCTGTTTTCAGCTCCATCCAGTTTCCCTATTCATACTGAAGAGAAAGATAAGCACAGCATGATGCTGCTACCACCGACTCTGATAATGGGCCTGGTATGTTCAGGGTGTTGTGCTGTATTAGTTCTCCATTACATAAAGCATTTAACATGTTGGTGAAATATTCAGGAACTTCTTTAGCATATTTGTTGTGTCCCCAAAATGCTTTGTTGCAAACTGTAAGTGAGACTTCTCCTGACTTTCACATTTCTTCTCCTCCTCAATTTTGTTTTTCAGTCTGAATATCTGCCTCAGCTCTTCTCGGGTTACCATGTTCCTGTTGGCAGACTCTCTTATTTATGGTCTATTTGAAAGTCTTGGCAGCTCAGGTGAACTGCGATGTCTTGGCAAGTTTATAGTTGTGCCACCTGCTATTTCTATTTTCAAATAATGTATTCAACACCATAAATGCAGTAACTTAACCGTCAGTGTTGAGAGGGTGTCTCTAAATATCAGAAGCGGAAAAAATCTGCTCTGCTAACGAACTTCCTCATCAGCTTTTACAGCTACACTAAATGTTGGAACCTGTTAGGTACTTGACAAATTAATTATTTGCTACATGATAAATGTTATTATTAATCCAAAATTATTCTAATGATTACAGATGGTGGATGAGTCTTTATATTTGTTATGTTTTGTTTAGGACCTTTTTGTCAGGTCAGCTTCTGCTGTGATTAAGAAAATGCAGCTGCTGTGGTTGGTCTGATTATTTGCACTGAAGAAATGAGAAGTGAAACACTTTTTCTACCTCAAGATAATGTGTATAATAAGAATTTGTGTTTAGTTAATTCTGAGAATATTTCTGTTCTGTTAAATTGTTCTTTTGATGAAACTGAAACATCTCCGCTCAAGCTTTTTATTTTTAATCCGCTCAGAACCTGGTCCTCAAACTGACACTCTTTTGTTTCAGCTAATTACGATGCAAAAGTAGCCATGACAGAACCAAGTGTCATCATGTCCTACTTCAGACTATTATCAATTAATTTATTTATCATTTACACAGGGAAGAAACTGTGATCAAAAGTTTGTCCTGGACAAATCACACAGCTGCACAAGAAAAGACAAAATTACATCATAAAATCTCTGTGAGGCAGCAAAGAGCGCAGTAAGAAACCCGGCTCACTGAACTCAACCAGATCTATGAGGCTCGCTGACAAAGCAGGGTCCCAATCATCATCCGCAGTCCAACACAACAATGGATGCTTGCTAAAGCCTTTTTAACGCTGCATAAGGACAATAATAAATCTAAATAAACTAAGCCAACACAGTTAAAACATGCAAACTCCAAAAGTCGCGCTCAAGGTCTTTGCGTTGCAACACGATTGTTATTACTGCATCAACAATCCTACAGAAAGCTACTAGACTTCAATACCAGCCCGCCAAAAATAACCAAACAGAAATTAAACATCTGTGAACAACATTTAAAGGTTTTCTAAGAATTTGATCCACTTAGAAAATACTTGTCAGTGCTGAGTTTCGTCATTTTCTTATAAATAGACTGATCAGTCAAAAATAATTTTATAAAGCATAAATAATTTACTGCCATATCAGACAAGCTGGAGCTTGAATTAAAACTACAACAATCTAAGGATGTTTCATTCACAACAGAGTTTTATCAGCATAAATGTCACATTTATTCATCTGTTGCAGATGTACATTTATGATTGATGGCAGCGGCAACATAAAATCTAAATGTATAATAAAAATGCATATTTAAATATCTTGGTTTAACTTTTTTACCTTGTTTGTAAAACGTTCACATTTTACTAACTGTAAGCTAACAGTTGTTTACTCAACTCTACAAAAAATCTTGTATTACGTTTTTTAACAATAATTATATATCTTGACAGCTGAACTTTGCTTCAGCAGATTTTCTTCTAATGTACTTTCTACAGCTCCACATTTTTGTCAATTGAAATGTTAGCTTTCCACAGCAAATGCTAAACACGTTTTGCAACAAATAACAAATTTTACCTTCAACTGAATCCAGCAGGGATGAGAAAAAAGTAGAACTACCACTGCCATGGCTTTGTGTCGACTCTGTGACATCAGGAAGTATAACATCTATTTCTGAGCCACAGTTTCCTCAATTCAACGGGGAGGATGTCAAATAAAAAATTTTCACAGTTCCACTTAACACATCCAGTAAACATCTCATACCTCTTTCCCACACAGACAACATGTTTGGTTTTGTGCTCATCCACTGATATCGTTTTGAAAAGAGCATTGTGACCATTTTAATTATGAACTTAGCATCATTGCAACATCACCCTGCAAATGTTACTGTTTCTAATCTGTTCTTGAATTTCTTTTGATCTGGTCATGACTTTTTTCTGTTTGAGATGTTTTAGTGCAAACATGTTGCAGGTTTTACTTAAGAGATGTTTTGAATCTGTGAGTTTGGCAGTGATCAGCTCTGAGTGTTTGACTCAGGTGGGTGGAGTGGACACAAAGGGCCCAACAAGTATTTTTGGGGGAGGGGGAATGGCTACTCTGGTACTGAGTCCCAAGTTGTGACATCTGATCTAATATTTAAAATGAGCAAAAAAACAAAAATATAAAGTTATGTGCAAATTCTGGAATTTTCTAAATATAGAACCGAATGGAATCGGTGGAGAGAATTATATCATCATAAATAAAGAGATGCCGTTCCAGCGGTTTAGCAGTTTAGACCAAATAGTGAGATCAGAGCGACAGCCATCATCTAATCTGATCTAACAAAGAAGCATCCTGGGAAAAAAAGTACGTCCTTGTGGATTTATACGTAAGGCGAAGTCAAGATGCCCATGCAGGGACAAAAGCTGAGGTTTGGAAAGAGCAGGAGATGAGAGGTGGGCTTGAGAAATCTCACAGATAATTTGTCAGTCGGCAACGAAGCCAACATCTTCTCTGACTCCAGGGTGATGCCGAGAAATTCTAACTTTATAGACGGACCGGCGGTTTTTTCCTTAGGAAGGGGGACGCTGATGCAATTAAAAAGATCTTCCAGTTTCTGAAGCGAGTGGAGGGGCTGAAAGGGCAGATCAATGAGGAGGAAATCATCAAGAAGATGAAGCACAGAAGGAAGTTTAATGATAAGAAGAATCCAGATGAGGGCTTCGGATAACATGTTGAAGAGATTGGCCACAATATGGCTTGGTCCAGCGTTGATAGGTCGATGATGATGAGCGAGACGCACCGATTGGTTGATACAGGTGGGGCTACAGAGTCTTCCAGTTTGAATTTGCATCTTGGCTTCATTTTAGTGAATTGTTGCTATAGAAAATACAGAACTGAATTGATACTTTAATGTAATGATTTCATCACTTATTCTTACTCTTACACTCTTCAGAAATGCATCAGAGTTTTAGATATTTGCTCTTTTTTTTATCCTTATGCCAATTATTATCTGTTTTTTACAATGTCACTGGGTTTTGGATTAAATTGAAACTATCTGGGAACTCAGTTGTGATTAAATTAAACCAAAAGACATGAGCCAAATGCAATAAGCTTTATTAGACCAGTTGTTAAAGAATTACCTAATTTAAATATGAAATTCAAAGAGCTGAAGAAGATACACCACACCTTATTATCAGTCACAACCTCCTTGTTTTATATAACATTCTTATATCTCAGCCCTTATTGATCAGGTACTTTCATTTATATGTGTAGGAGAAATTTTTTTTTTCATTTCACGAATTAGTAACTCCAACAATTGTTTATGCAGTGATTGCATCTTACAGACTTTCTTCGCTGTTGAAGGCACAGATGCATCTCTACATGAGTATTTACATCCACTGGAGTTTGTTCATTTGCACGTTGTTGACAAAGAAACAGCAGGTTTCTGACTATCTTTTTACATTTACAGCAGCTGTAATGAAGTTGGTCAATATAAATTCAGAGTGCTTACAGTGGAATATTTTACAAATGGTAACAAATTGTCAACTAATCTACTGAAGGTGCAAATAATCATTATTTACTTCAATAAAGTGCTACAATATTCATTTGATACAGAAACAGATATCATGTTCTAGTTTAACAAAATAATTACATTCAGCACTAACAGATGCAGTTTACTATCCACCATAAGGAACTCTAAAGTGGAGAAAAACATTTCTGAACAGTTTCCACTGCAAACTGCAACAGGAAATTTTAAAATACTGATCAGATGCTTAGGAGGAAGTTGAGAGAGAGACTTCTGAGCCGGGTGTTATTTTTTCTTTCCATATAAGAAGAAAATACTTCAAGTCATAGGACTTTCTGCTTCTGTGCTCAACAAACCGTTGCTATTTGCATCTTAAGCAATTTCCCTTTTGGGTTTAGTTAAGCACTTTTAAAGTGCAGAAAATTATAAAACATTCACTTGAACAGCAGAGGGGAAAAATAGTTTTTCTTTGAAACTGGGGGTATTTTATGTTTAATCCCTTACTTCTGTTTTTCACCTTTTTAAAAACACATTCAGACTGTCTCACCTTTGAGTGAGTAAGGTGATGCTTCAGTGCTCTGGGAAGTACCGAAAGAGACCAGAATAAGTTTCTGACCTTTCAGCTTTTACACGATTATATGACACTATAAATAAATGGGTGTTTATGTAAATCAGCTTTTGTTATCTACATTCACAAAACGGTTGTTTTCATGTACTGTCTAAGTTTGCAAACTTTGTACTTCATTTGTTTTAAGTGACGTGTTTTCAACTAGAGTGAACAAAAAAAAAATCTGGTAAAATACCAGATTTTTGTGACATATAAAAATTTGGCCAAGATAAATACTTTCCACCTTTGATGTAACATGTCCTTTTACACGACTGAAAAAGGAAGATGGATCAAATTAAAAAGCTGCCAACATGTGCATAACCTTAATCAAAAACTTTAGCCACTTTTTTAAACAATGTTCAACAAAAACTTAAAAGCATTTTTTCAGGAGGATTGTACAAGAATCATCTGTCATGCCACAGTAATGACAGTCATGCTAAAAAAAGAAGTATTATGGTTCACATGTGACAGCAACGTCAGGGATTTGTCATATGGTAGAACTGCATGATAAATGTTTTTCCTTTAAAAGAAAAGTTCTGGCTAAAAGCCCATTGTGGTTTGATAGAAACAAACTGGAACTTTTAGTCACAGTTATAGGCGGTAAGTCTGGCACAAAAACACCACAAACCAGCAAATGAACAGCAACCAAAGTGAAACAAGCTGGTGACTGAATCATTCTCTAAAGTTACGTTTCCCTCAAATGATATAAGACTAGACTGTAAAGTCATGAACATTTCCTCATGCTAGATACATTTCATCTAAAACCTTCAGCTGACAGAAAGAAAGAACTGAATCCAAAACAGAAACAATGAAACAGCTGATCTGATACAAGGGATGAACTAAGATGGCAAAAAGGAGAGTAGAAGTAAAGAAGCAACAGAAACATAAATAAAACTTAAAGCTACAGATTATTACAGAAAGCTGAAGAGAAAGATATTTTTTTCACTATCCAAATAAATCAGCAGAAGACCAGCTTCACCACTGCACCGCATGCAAAACTAGGTTCTAATCAATTTTATAAATCGGTGAGACTGTGAACACAGAGGGCACGGGAAATGTTTCTAGGTCAAGACATTGGGTATTAAACTCCTACCAAAGGAAACTGAATGCGAGAAATTAATCAAGAAGAGATTCAACAAAGAGTTTAAGGTTGAGCACACTGATGACTCCAGGTTGTTGCAGATTTTTTGCGTTATCTCTCTTAAGTTTTTACTAGGCTCATTTCGAAAAATGTCACTAAAAAAGGTGGAAAAAACTTTTTAAAAAATTCTTATAGTAACAATTTACAAACATTATGCGTTATAAGTGTTTCAGTTCCAAAGATTGCAAAAATGACTTAATCTCATCCTATGCCATGCAGACACTCTGTCTGCTTTGATAAAGATTCACTGTGTGAGTGAATGTTTGGAGTGACTGACATGGTTGGGGAGAGGGATCTGCTTTCTAAATAAATAAGCTGAAAACAATTTAAGCAAATTGGAGGCACTAATAGACGATATGGAGTGCTGAGCATTCAAACCCTGGACGGTCAGATCATCACTAAGTGTGCAAGGCAAAAAGTATGTTCCTCTGTTGTCGTGAAGGTAGAACTCTGTAGATTTCACATCCTTCAGTTTAATTTGAGATTAATTATACTGGACTTACACTGAATTTCTCTCTTACTTGACTCTTTTAGCATAGATTTTTTAGACATTCCATCAGAAGTGACGAGATGAGAATAAATGACAGCAGTTTTAGCAAATATTTCCTTACAAAAATCCGTACCGTACGTTTTGCCTTAAGTCATTTTGATAAAAAAATTAAAACAATCATTGTCTTACATGTGTGAAAGGCTTCACAAACTCTCATGTTGTTTTGCTACAAAATGTCCGACTTTCAGCCAGTTTAGCTGTTCAGACGTTGCTGATTCGAACACTTATGGGGCCGTCTCTGACTCGGCCTCGGTCTTCGCCTCGCTGCTCCCTGTAGCTCTGCTCCAGGCGAATTTTCTCCGGGTCTGTCACTTCAGACATGGGTCCACCTCCGTTGCTCTGGTATTCGTGTTGCAAACTGGTTGATTTGAAAACAGGGGTCGTCTTGGTCTTCGCCACTTTGTCAAAGAAGGAAAAGTCTGCTACATATTTGCCAGACTGGGAGAGAGAGACGACGGGGGGGAACTCGTAACCCCAGAGGATCTCGTCTGGCAGGTAGGAAGTGCGGACCTGGCAGGTGGCAGAGGTCGGCTCTATTGTGGCACTCATGATCACCAAGAGTTCAAAGTCAGCCAACTCTGGATCTGTCCATCCACCACCTGATAAAGTAACATTAGAGGGTTAGCTTAAGAAGATGGTAAAGAGACAAGAAGGAATCTATGCTAACCCTGATTTTAGGGTGTTAGGGATTTTCTCCAGCTGTTCCAAACTCCTCCATTTATATGAAGACATTTATACTTATATTTGTGTATTTGTACCTTTTAAGTGTCACTTTTACAGACAGTAAAATAAGCTTTTCATCATACAGGAAAACATGTTTCTATTGTGACCAATAAATATTGAACTGAAATGCAAGGTCCATGGCCCATCCTAAACTGTAATTAGATCTGAGTTTGTGCATGCATTATTGTTTGCTTTTGTCTTATCCTGTAAAGGTTCACAGAGTTCAGAAATGTATGGATAAGAAACCAAATGAAAATGGAAGTTGAAGTAAATCTAGAAACTTCCAGCAAGTAAAATGTATCGATAGATCTCCCCTAAATTATTTTTCACATAAATGGAAAAACCTACAAAAATGTGCTGCACATAAAGAAAGTAACCTTGGTACAAAAACAAATGTTACCATGAAAAAGAAGCAAAGCTTCATGAAAAAAAAGCAGGAATTAAAGTTTGTGTTCCTGCATTATTTCATTCAGTTTTTTATATTGGGACACACATTTGACCTGCAACTTTTAAAATACTAATTGCAGTTTTTTTGTCCAATTAAAGTATGAGAATGGATGATTCCAATCTTCATGGGTCGGTGTTAGAGTTGGTGTTTAGTCCATGTTTAGTTGTTTATCATCCTACTGACACCTGCTGATCTTTAGGTTAAATTAATGCAGCTTGTTGGAGGGAAAAAAAAAGGTTTCAAACTATTTTAATCAGACAGGGAAGGAGATTCTGTCCCATGAGAATCAGAAACCTTTAATTTAGGAAAAGGTTCAGAAGCCAAAATGGGTCATTTACCAGACAGAGATACTACAAAAACAAATGTTTTCAACTTGTAATTAAAAGAACTAGATAGAACAGTCGACTTAATGCTTTAAATTACAAAAATGTTTTCTGAGTTTTACAGATTCCTTTAATCAAATATTGTCTATTAAATTAAACTATATATTTTTAAGCACAGAGGGAAGCAATACCATCACTTACCACAGGAAGAGCATATATTGTGTTGTCAACGTTGTCTTTGTCACCTGCTGGTGAGACATAAACAAATAATTTATACTTTAAAAGCGTTGGCTTGAATATTGTTGTTTTATCTTGCTCTAATTACCTGTTCTGACTACCATTTTGGTTTTTTAGATAACTTGAATTATGCCTACATTACGTCCAAATTTGTTTTTTATATTCTCATCCTCAGAATAGATATGGTAACATTATAAGTTGTAAGTTTAACAGATAATTACAACCTAACAGGTGTTTTAAGCTATTTTAAATTAAAAACGATTAACTAAATTACTACTTAACCCTGCTGTTGTAAATAAAAATTGCCAATAAATACTATTGACATTAAAGTAAATCTGTGTATATACATACACAGCACCTTGCTTTGTGTTAGATTTTTATATAAATACAAATATAAATATTCAAGATTAGGAGACTACAAGGGTTGATAAACCTTTGTTTGGCCCTGGGATCTGTGTTTCTTTTATCTTTGAAGCAATGAGTTTGTCACTTTGGAGACGGATGGCCAGGGTGACAGAGCCTCAGGAACTGAATTTTACGACCCCAAAGGGGGACGGGAACTGAACCAGAGAATCCCGGGAACGGAGCAGGATGCTTGCAATCACAATTGCCCTGACAGGAGGACAAAGGGACCACAGATGTAAACCAGGGAGGAGAGTGGATCAAAGTCTAGATCTCCCAAGAAACTCTAGTTTTATGGTCCAGAGAGACAACAAACAACTGTAACATCAGGAGATGCAAAGACAGCACCTTGAGAATGTGTATTGGGTTTGCCACTCCTTCTATGCAAATGTTTGTAATTAAGCTACGCCTCAATATAATAAAATATGCAGTTGCAGAGGAGCACGTTAGAACTGGTCCGGAGACAGAGACAATGGGATGTCTTTGGGCAGAGTTCTCTGTTCAATTGGAAGATTGCATAAGAAAATTTAACCGTCTCCCTGTGTCCTTATTAATGTCCAGCAAGAGTGTTGGGTAATAGATCCAACACTATGACATACATTTTACCACAGAACCAAAATCCTCAGTGGATCTCATCTGATTATCAGATTAAAAACTGTGCAATAAAAAAAAAAACGACATGCAGTTTTTTGACATTTTTTTATAAGATAAAAATCTCATGCATTTGTTTTAAAGCTTAATATTAAGGTAAATTTAAAGTAAGCTTAAAATTAACCTTTTGAAGTATCTGTATATGTATGCTTAGGGTTGTTTTTCTGCTGGAAGGTGAAGCTCATCCTGACCCAAATGGAGCTAATAACCCATCGATTAGAGGATGAACTTTTACCTCCTGAACCACTGTTAGTCCAAATAATTAGAATTGTTTTTAAATTATTTTATAATTGCCACTCCTTCTAAAATCCTATATTTATTACTCAACCAGAGTTGTGATGTAAACAGAAATAACATTTCCTTGTCCTTCAACTCTTAATTGTCCACTTTGTGTTGGTCTGTGATATGTAATATTATAGGAACATGAATACTTTTTGCTAGACAATGCATCATAGGCTACACAGATATTGATTAACCACAACACTTAATGGAAACCTGAACTTACTTTTCTTGTGACTCCAACATAGAATATAAATTATAGGGAGTAGAAGAACCAACGGGATCAATGTAAAGTACCAGTAATGTTTTCTGGGTTTTGACAAAAAAGGGAAATAGTTCAGTTATACTAGTGAACGTAAACAAAACCTGTATAACACTAATAAAATCATTGCTGTGAAAGCAAGAAGAAACTAAATTCATGTCATACTTTTCAGGCCTGAATTTGAAATAGTTTTTTTTTGTTGTTTATAAATACTCAGGTTGAAATGTATAGATTCTCTGATATAACCAATAAAGCATAATAATAAAATAAGTGAACATGCAAACAACTTTTATCAGTTTTATAACCGGGTTGAAACCAAAATTTTATTTTTATGATGTCTTACCGTAATTTGTACAGTGATTCTCAATCTGTTTGACTGATTCATTCCTGCTGACTTGGTTGCTATGTTTACAGACAATTGATTCTTCCATCCGATATACATGAAGAGAAGATCCAGATTTGGTGACCAATCTTCTCTCTCCTCCCTCCTGGGTCCAGGTTTGTTTCTCACATCTTAGAGTGATGCTGATGGAAGAGTCGTCTGCCCTGCAGGTCGATGTCAGGTTATAGGAGGAGGAGGAGCAGGACATGTAGGTAACGTTGAGATCAACTGGAGACACTGGATCTGGGAGATTAAATTTATATGAGAAGCTTTAGAACATCAGAAACAGAAAAAGAGGCAGAAATTCAACAAGAAATGTAACTCAAAGAGTAACATTATTCTTAGAGCATCTTGTTTTAGCTTGTAATGTTTTTGAATATGGATTCCTTTATTAAAGGTCTGAAACCCAAACTGAGATTCTGACAGGGTTATCCTGTGGGCTACATGTGTTAAAGTTTTAACTTCTTCGTCCATTTGGAAGTATGTAGCACATTATTCTGCTACATAATATAGATATCAGAAATATAAATATCAGAAAAACTTACCTTGAACTGTAACGTTGTATTGAGTGAGTATTTGCTCTTTAGGTGATATTACCTTTGCAGTATAAATACCACTGTGTGACTTCTGTAGATCCTTTAATTTCACACTGTAACTTTTTTCTATAACTTCAACTTTTCCAGAGTGATTGTTAACAACATTTGGTTGGGAGCCACGCGAAAACTCTACCAGCGAATCATCTTTGAATTGCCATAAACAGATGCGAGAATTTGGTGGAATTTCAGCTTCTGTGAGATTAAGAATAAAATCATCTCCAGTTTTCACAAACACATCAGTCACTGCTGCAAAGGAACCTGGAAAATGGAAAACAAAATAAATTAAGATAAGTACAAAGTTGTCAAGTATTTATAGTGAACAGACAAAGGTAAATTTCTAAATTATTATAGTAATTTTCTACTTATTTATTGTTTCACAGGAACACATTAGCTCTAGTGGCACATTGAAATGTTAATTTTTTTTATTTTGTAATCAGTTGAAATCAGAACGTTTATATTTCTTTCATCCTCGTCTGAACAAACTGACACTCAAATGAAAATGGAGAAATTGAAATTAAAAAAGGTAAAAGGAACCTGAATAAAATAAAAATGTAAAGGTTTAAAGGCACATGGCCTACAAGACTCGAGTAATTTCTACAGATCTCAACCAAACATTTTTTCATTTGAGTTTTGCTGCTCTAGCTTGTGAATTAGTGAACCTGAAGGAGTTTCAGTGCAAAGAAATGTGCACAAAAACGTACTTTTTAAAGCTTTTGAATAGTTCTTGTCTTACTGGAACTCCCCTCCTTACTTCCTGAACTGAACTTTCTACTTTCTTCCACTTGCTTCATGAAACGAAAACACGTATAACTACTTTTGAACTAATATAAAATTGTCAAAATGTTGAAAGTTAAAAACAGAGCTGTATTTACCTTGAATTTGAAATGAGTAGAATAGAAACAGGGCAAATAGAAATGTGACGATCGCCATTTTTCAATCGTATAAGAGGAAGCTCTTAGGCACTTCCTATATGAAGTAAGAGAGGTGGTTGGGGGATGGTTGATTTTAATGAATTATAAATACTGGATAGAAATCAGATTTATTTTGACAGAGTGAAGCTTGAATGAAGCCTTAGCAAAACAGTTCTGCAAAGGAACATTTTTGTAATGGCTCAAAATGGGAGAACAATAATATACTGTAGGTAAAACAGTATATTATGCAGTATGTAATGCTCATGACAGCTTCCACAGGAAGTGTTCTAGAGCTAAACTTGCAAGTTTAACCACAGTGTATCTGTAGGTATTGTCTTTCTACAGACAGTTTATATCAGAACACACAAGCTTAGATGTTGGATAGGTTCACGAGTGCAGAATATCTCTCAGGAAACAGTTTTCTAGATATCCGAATTTATGCCTTTCTACTAATCTGTCTGTCTTGTGTCTGTTTCTTGCCATAGCATACAACTTAATCTCTCAATTACTATTTTGTTTAGGTGTGTTTAGTTGACTTAAATTATAAATCCCTAATTTATAAGGGAAAATGTTGTGACTTTTATGTAAGTTTATTTTTTCATATCTATGGTCAGGTAGGATATTATGTTCATTCTTTAATCTGAAGAAACCTTTGAATGAAAACAGATGACAGAAAATAAAAGGTTTTTTATTATGATGTTCATTTTATGAAGTACTCTATGTTGTACAGGATCAAAACATTTCATTAAATCCTTGTTGAGTTTTATCTGTCACTCAGTCCGAAATAATAACACACTCACAGTGTTGCACCAAACACTTTGGAGACTTTTGAGAGTACTCTAAAAATGTTATATTTAGAGTACATTAATCATGCTGTAGAACGTATTCGTTCAATGCTGCATTCGTATCACAAGCTTCACCAGAGACAGATCCTGTATCATCCAGTGTGGTGAAGTGATGCAGGGGTAGAGCACAACTTGGCTGTTGTAAATTTTATTTCAGCCTGATGACCTTAACTGTGTGTCCTCCCCTTCTTATTTCAGCTAAATCAACTCAATGGATTAAGTTGGTTTAACTTAATTGAGTTACTTGTTACCAAATGAAGCAATTCAATTAAGTTGGTTCAACAATATTTTTTCTTTGAAAAACTAAAATAACATGTTATGAAATTAGACGTTGTAATTGCTGGTGTAAATATGCAGAACACTGAGGTGAGTCGGTCAGAACTCCAAAGAACGCAGAGTCCTACTCCAGGTGATTCAACTTGTACTTGTGGTTTATTTCTTATTTAAGGTAATTGTGTGTGGTTCTAGAAAATAAAGAACAATACAGCGTCAGTGTCTGAATAAAATAACTGAAATAACATCACACATACTAAATAACTGCACTATCATTGATAAACATCATGTTTCTGAATAAATGCACCACACGAAAAACCCACCGTGTATAACTCTTAGTGCACACGTGAACAAAGCATGTTATTAATTAAGGGTAAAAAACCAAGATACTCATATTTATTTAACAAACATCACTTACTTGTATTCCCACGCACACACATCAAGAAACCTACTCTACTCTTTTGTCTCTCTCCCTTTCTTCATCTGTGTTATGACCCGTCTGGGTCCAGGTCATAACACGAGTGATCCATCTTCTTCAGATCTCAAGCGGTTGACACACTCAAAGTTGAACATTTTATGATGTTATTTATTGTAAAAAGATGTATTTTTTTACTGAGATGTTACAACCAGGGGAGCATATAACTTCAGAGTGCTGAAAACAACAAACAAAAGGAACTAGCTAAATATTAACCGACTTACCTAATTGAAATTAAAGAAACCAAATAACAAAAACTTACCTCCCTAACTAAGAAAACAGAAAAAAAACCTAATGAAACATAAACGGCAGCTCACTCCTACAAACTCCAGGATGTTATATAATTTTTTCAAACAAAACAAACAAACAAAGCGTGGGGCCGGTTGAGATGAACAGAGGATGGATGACAGGAAGTGCGAGTCTTCAGCTTTTATATCCGTCACCTCCGGGAGAACACCAATAGGCCGTCTCCGTCATCTTCCGGGAACCAATCGGAGATGGGCACCTGCACACTCATATTTGCATAATTACAACCCCAGTTGTAACAAGTTGCAGCTGCTCCAACCAGCTGCAACTGGTTGAATTATTCATCAGGAAAAAATAAACAATTTCACTAGGACTGACTTAAATATTTCATATTAAACACTCTTAATGAATTAAGTTATAAAAACTTATAAATTGTGAAAAATTTCATTGGTCAGACGAAGAATATGAAACTAGCATTGAAATCTATCGTTATGTGAAGTCAAAGTGAAACGTTTCTTGAAGTTAAGTTAGCCAGATTTGTGTTAAGTTGATTGAGCACAAAGTAAGTAAATGAGTAAGTAATGAACTAGAAAATTCCTGAAGAAATTTAACCGGGGCCTGCCAAAGTGTGCCAGTCGATTTGGACCCAGGGTTTTGATGCTAAACATTAGCATCCATGCTAAAGAAAGCTGCAATGTAATCAATAGCACATGGAGAGTCACAAGCATGACTTACTGCATTCAGTATATTAAACATGGGTAATAAGTCAGAGAAATAGCTAATACCTCATTTAAGGTAAAAGGCTAGCGCTAATGCTCTGCCTTGCTGCTCCGAATCCACCAAAAGTAATAGCTCCAATGCCGGGAACAAGCTGCACGTTTTGATAGCACTTTTGTGGGTGGGTACGCAGTGGTACGAGCTACATTAACAGTACGGAATAATAATAAATAATATTTAAAAAAGAGACATTCTATTAGGTGAAGAACAATAGGAAGAACAATAGGTGCCTGCCATGCTTCGCAAGTCAGTCACCAATTACTACAGCCATAAATGAACTACGACCAAAAACACTTTTTAGAGTGTAACGTCGTTGAACTATAAGGTGAGACAACTACAATTTTACTATGTGTGAGCAAATTTTATGGGAGGCACAAAATCTGTTATGAAATATTTTCTACAAAGTTTATTTTTACATAAACATTGCACACAATATTGAACTTTAAAAAGAATCTTACATTGGATTAAGCACTTTGCAAGCAAAAACAGACTTCCATCATGGCAGCTCTAAAGGCTAAAATGAAGTAACATGCAAAAGTCTATAAATTAAAAAGTGCAACTATGATATAATCATCTGTGGTAAAGATGTGTTTAAATACAAATGTATAAATGTACTCAGAAATTTATGTTTAGAAATGCTTACATATACTGATTTATCAATATAATTATACTAATAAATGTTCAGCGTAGGTTCCAAATGTCCAGCATTCATTTTATGTCAACCTGTAATTATGTTACATTGCAAATTCAACTATTGTCAAAGCATATTAGTTTTTCAAAGGCATCATATTTGTATTTTTGAGACAGTGAATGGGATTCTTCCATTTGTTTGAGCGTGTTTCCAGTCTCTCCATCGTTAGAAACCACAGAGTCTGAATGTTTCAGATCTGTCTGAAGAATCTGCTACAGGTCTCTCATTGGCTGACTGACCTGGTGGGACATCATTAAGAGATTTAAATGTATTAGTATTTATACATACTCCACATTGTGAAAATTGTCATTGTTAGAACACAAATAACATATGTCAAAGAATAAGTTGCTCCAAAACTTTAGAAATGGAGAAAGAAGCAGAAAGTTGATGAGCAGACAGGATGGAGAGCTGCTGATGTTGCAGTGAGATCAGATGGAGGGACAGAGTGGAAAAAAGTCTTTGCAGAATAACCAGAGCTAATTCTAAACTTTATTTGGATAACAAAATATTTACTGATGAGTTTAAACCTTCAAATTGTCCAGTTAATCTTTAGAGAAAGAACTTGCTGCTCACCTCTTCAACCTCATGTGCCGTTTTTCTTTTGCCTTGAAAACAAAAACAAAAATGGTTTTGGATTAGATAAGCCATTCATTTGTCGTAATACTGCAGAAATTTCCTTCTTGTGTTGAATAGCTTTGAAACAAAAATATCAATACTCAGGACAAGGGACCATAGCAGCTATTAGAAATTGCAACATCTCTAGAAGTTGCAATTTCTATGCTTTAATTATGCATTATTTTTAAACAAATAAATGCTTTTAATCCTAAGAGTCAAAAAACTCTTCAAAGATTTTAAACTGACTACTTTGATTTTGCCTCTTGTACGTTAAACCTATGGATATATAAACATTTCTTAAATACATTATTCCTATTTTTCACTTTTTCTTTTTCATTCCTTTATAAAATCACCAATGTCCCTTAAAACATCTACATCTTCCATGTATTTTAAAGGCAAATAAAAAAAACGTGTTTTAGTCCAAAGAAAACAATCAAACTGAAACAACTTTATAAAAAGCCATAAATATCTTTAGTTTTCTGGGTTAATGAATAATCTATAAATACAAGAAACGAAAGGTAAAATCATTACATTTTTATTAGAAAACGTTTTATTTTTCTTCCTCTTTTAAAGTCAGGAATTTTTAATGTATACGTTTATATAAGTGCATATAAATACTAATACTCACATTTCCTTACAACAGCAAATAACGTGCAAATTACAACCAGAATTGCAGCCAAGGTAATTCTTATGACGTTGATTATGATGGTTCTATTGTACGCTGTAAAAAGAGAATAACAACGTAAAACTTTTACATTGCATTAAATTTGACATTGTGCCTGAATTTTGACCAGAAAAATAATAGATAAAAGAAATATGAGTACATACAATGCATTAAATACTTTTTATCTAAATGTATTCTATGATTAACTTTATTTCTTACAGAATATTAAGGAATTTTCTGAACTCTGAAATGTTACTTTTAAATTTGAATAAAGCTTTAACTAAGTTAATAAATAAATAAAACTGGGACTTTTGACACTCTACAAAATAGTGGAGTGCCAAAATTTTGAAAGCAATGCTCAGTTTTTGTGCATAGTTGTAAAAGAAATGAAAAAAGTTGTTCCAATTTGAGAATCTCATTTTACAATCACAGTGAGGTAACAGGATTTGGACTCAATAGGAGCTGATAAACAAAACTTAACTCCCTCTAATGTCTGTCTACTGCTTGAAAATTCATACAAAATGGAAAAAATTGCCAGATATTTCTTTTCTTATCCCAGCAAAACATTTTTTTAGTCAAATGCAACATAAAATGTCCAATTCCAATGTTTATTAGAAGCAAAATAATGCTATAAAGAAATTCTAAACAGCTTGCATTGGTTATTGAGGTTTATGTGTTTTGTTTATATTTTCAGTTCAGAATTATGCAGCATCAGTTTGGTTTTACAATGTAAAACATCTAACTTTCCGATATTTGAAGTTTAAAAGTATCAGACTGTTTTTGCATAAATCTTACCAGGTTGTTTTTCACAGAAAGATGAAACATTCTTCTCATCGTGTTGCCAGCTCACGTTGTTGCTATGATTACAGAAGATGGAGCTTTCCTTACATAGACCTTCAGAGATGAATCCTTCAGGTTTGCTTGATCCAGTAAATGGCAGGTTTTATTTTCACATTGAAAAGTTCCACTGATTTGAGAATCCACTGTTTTACACGTCACAGTGAAGTTACAGAAGCTGGAGTTAATGGGGGTCACTGTTAGTTTCACTGGAGACACTGGATCTGATCAAAACAAGATTTGAGTTGTTATAAAACAGAGTGCTATAAAAACATTTAGAGATGATTTCAGTATAGGAAGCAAATGAGAGAAAACTTACCTTGGACTATAACTGTGTATTGAGCTACAGTTTTTTTGGTCTCCAAATGCTTTTGCCTCATAGAGTCCAGTGTTATTGTGTTGCACGTTTCTTAGTAGCAGTGAGAAGTTTTGTTGAAAATCAGTTCTTTCTATATATCTGATTATAGGCTCACGGCCAGGAATACTGCTTACAAGATTGACGCTGTTATTAAATTTCCAAAAAAAAATGTCATCTTCGCCAATGTAAGCTGGGTTTACTTCCAGTAAAAAGTTTGATCCAAATTTCACAAACCGACGTTCAGAGCCTGAAAGAAGAAGTTTAGTTACATTTCAACAATGAAAACAATAATATCATAATAAATCTCTGGAACATCATGAGAAAACTTCACAACAGTAAAGTGGAGAGGAGATTATAGATTAAGTTCCTAAAAGTTCGGTCAATTAGAATCAACACATAATTCATCTAACCATTTTATTATTTAAATATGCATTGCATATATAATATAATGTCCAAATATAATTATATTTGTATGGATCTCTTCACTATAGTCCCTTATTTTATTTATATGCAATGCTTCAATGATATCAAAAACCAGTAATAATATTGACTTCATTGAATAAGTTGTTTAGTGAAAACTTTATTCTCATTATAAGTCCTAAAATCTCATCAATTTAAAGAGAGATTTTGGGGGTTTTTTGTTTGTTTTTTATTAATAGAGCAATACCTCTTCTATCAGTGTGAATAAAATGTTTGCTTTCTTGTGAGTGCATGATAATCTTCTGTTATCACAAATTACAAAATGTCCATTATTTGCTTTCCTTCCCCAAAGAAATTTTTACATCCGTCTCAAAATGATTTTATTGTTGGTTGTCAGTTTTCCTTATGTTCATTATTATGGGATTTTTACAATGTCACTGGGTTTTGGAGTAAATTAAAACTTTTTGGGAACTCGGTTTTGAATAAATTAGACCAAAAGACATGAGCCAAATGCAATATTGAACAATCAGCTTTATTAGAGCAGTTGTTAAAGAATTACCTCATTTAAAATCTGAAATACAAAGAGCTAAAAGAAGATGCACCACACTTTTATACTCACATCAGGAAAAGGAGCTTTTTAGACTGTGTGAATTTATTCTTTGTAAATGCATAGATGAATGTAAAATACTGAAGTATCCTAAAAATGGATCTCAGTGAAAAAGACAAATAGTACATTGGACCAAATTAACAAGGTTAACTCAAGGTATTATTTATTCATACAGATGAAGTGGAAACCATTTCAGCTTCACCGTCACTAGATGTCAATACTAAGCTTAACAATTTGAATAAATTTAAGTTTTTTAGCACTTGAGCCAAAGTGTATCACTCGTGATAAGTTGAGTAAGAAGCGAAAACCAAACCCTGTGAATGTTTGTGATTTCTCCAAGTACTATGTTTTCCCTTAGATATAGCAGGAAGCATTTCACATTTAATCACATTATCATCTAAATGTTTACAAAATATAAAAAATATACTCGTAATTAGTTTTAGGGATTTTAAAAAAATCTATAAGTTCTTTCAGACTTTATTCATTTGTGGAACAAAATAGTCACACGGTTATAACTAACTGACAACTAACGTTCAACTGTCAGTTCTTGCATAGAAAAGCTTTGATTTCACTGATCACTTATAATCACTTCTTTTAACGCTTGAGCCAAAATCAGTCACTGACTAGTTTAAACAGAATTATAATAACTATAAACTTATGATACTTTCTCTGCAACTCAACTGAGTTCTAGGTGACACAATAAGACATTGTTTATAAAACATAGTGAACATTTTACCTTCAACTGAACCCAGCAGAGAGACAACAAGCAGAAGAAAGAGTCCAGCCATGGCTTCGTGTCGCTGGTCAAATGAGGAAATATTGTATTATTTCCTGTACAAAGTCACAGAAATATAGCTGACACAACACATGTTCTGACGGTAACACATGTTCTGCTAATACCTCATTAGGTCCATAGACTTATGTGCCCAAAGTCACATTATGACCTTTAAACTGTCTCTGATACCAGTTATTTTACATTAATTGGATAAATTAGTTGCTAAAATAAAATGCCAAATAAATTACAGTATAGTGATTAGAGGGATCTAGACATTACATTTCATTTATGCAAATCAATTTTCACAACATTGCCAAAATGATGTATTATTACTTTGCATCTGGCAAAAGATATAACAAAGTTGCCTATTAGCAAAACTTTTAACAGTGAGAGAAATAATAGAAATACACACAATATGAAAACATTTAATATTTGATTCACCTTTAACTTTTCAAGGTTTTCCACTTCCAATAGATGAAGAGGTTAGTAATTTTCATTGAAAATGCATCTCAACTGTGAGTCTTTTTAAAAATTTAGCAATTCACTGAATTTTTTAAAAAGATTTTTTTTATATGTATTTGGATATTTATGCACATTTACTTTGCATTTAATGGCATGAACCATTTTAACCACCCACCAATCAGCTGGAGTTTACTAGACACCATCTGGATGATTCAATCAAGAAGGTCATGCAGAAATAAGATCACATAGGAGTTTATGGTAAAATCCACTTGCCGTGTTTAGAGGTAAAACATAAATGAATAAAAAGAGGAGGATACTTTGGGGTAACTTTTCAGTAAAGCGGGCAGGACGACTGCACCGTACTGAGGAGAAAATGCATGGCACCATGTATCGAGAGATTTTGGTCAGCAACCTGTGTTAACCAGATTGCACTGGTTTAAAAACCATTAAATTATCACGTGCACTTAATCCATGTGGGTCTAATACAAGGTATGTTTGACCAGTTCCAGATGAACTGCACTAGTATAGATTTATTGAAGAAAAAAAACTACAATGCTTTTTTTTAAGAAGGCTTTTGAATTTTTTTTTTACTTTATTTTACATCAATCACAAAAACAGCAACAGAAAAACAAAAAAGAAAAACATGCTTGATATTTAAAAAAATACAATGTAATGAGAATACAGAATTCCATGAAATTGCATGAATAATACATATCTGATCTTTCTCTCAGATATATAGTTGCTTTTTAAATAACTGACAAACAAGGACTTCATTTCTTTCTCAAGTACAGTTAGAAAATCCTGTAACCTGATGAATATCAGTCTGAGACATTCTGCAATAAACTAAATCGACAGGTGATATCTATCACAACATATAAATGTACTGTTAGTCAAAACCTGACGCATGTCGCCGATTATTTAATTACACTATTTTACTTTTAAGCACCTCAACAAAAAAACAGAACCTGTAGCAGCAAGAAGTATGAAATACAAACGTGTGCAAAAATAGAAACATTTAGATTTTCACAAACGGAAAAGTAAAATACTAAAAGTTCAAGGCAGTGCTTTTTGGAGAGAACAATGATGAAAACAAAGTATTAAATATATTGTGCTGATATTAATTGTAATAACTGTAAATTTCTTAGCTCTACAAACTGAGTTTGTGGAGGATAGGAAAATGTCATGCTTTATCAGTAAATACATGGAAAATAAAATCTACAAAAACAAGTAAAAGCTATTTTAGAGTTAAAGCTAGTTCACTTGTTTAGATAATTTTTGGTACAGTTAATACACAGTAATATACATTGTCCATTTTGACTTTCTTTCTGTCATCTTTTGGCTGCAGCAGGTTTTGGGTTGGACTTGGCAGCTCTGTCAACTTGAGCATAAATTGTTTCAGGTTGTGGTTTTGTGGATGTACTGGTGACACTGGGTTGTACAGTAGGATTGTGAAACTGCACCAGTGCATACGTTGATGTTGGAGAAGGAGTTTCAGTAATTTCTGCAGGATTTTCATATGGGTTGTGCTGTGAAGGTTCCTAGAAAGAAAAATAACAAAGAGAAAAAAAAAACACATTTTAATATTTTAACATTCTCTGGGTGGCATTCTGTGGAAGCTCACTAAAAATGTAAACATAAAGATCAGAGCTAAAATTAATTAACAGCAAATTATTTCTGCTTCTTTTAAATCAAATAATTTTTATATCAAGCTATAGTAGTTTTCTACATGTCTTGATTATTTTGACAAGCAAATAGGGAGAGTTTTTCTTTTAATAAAATAACTCACTGCTTACCTGAGGAACTTCATACACAGTATTTGCGCTCCTCTTTCTTTTACCTGCAGGTTAGCCATAAAGAATAAAGTTGTGTAGTTTGAAGTGATTAAATTTATAAATTTGTTTATATGTGTTTCATCAATGCATGACTGTTGGTTGGCAACACAAAGTTTGAAGTGATTAAATTTACTTTGAAAGTGATGCTTTAAACAAACATCACATAATAAACAAAGTAATTTAAATGTTAAATTGGAGATAACAGCAGTATTTCATTAAATTGGAGGTTTATCGCCAGTTAAAAATTTATGTTTGAAAGGAATATTATTTTAAATTCAACAGTATAACAACCATAAATCACAACAGGCCTTTAAATTGTTTTTTCAAAGCACTGATGTCATTTTACAACAGATGTTTCTCAAAAACAGGATTTGGTGCATCGCCTCAAAAATAAACTACCTCATGGATGTTGATACACAACCTAAAACTAAACGCCCTGCTCATCACTGCAGTAAATAGAAAACATATTAACTGGCCACTTATTATTATTAACCACAGAGTGTTTTTAAATCTCTTTGTAGGGTGCCAGTCTTTAGATGTCCAGGCTGCTGCTCTCAGACATTTCTCCTGACTTCTTTCTCTTTACTGGACAAATCCTATTAAACGATTGGCTAAAAAAAACTTATTATACATATATATATTTGAAAATGTATACCCCTAACATAATAATGTTCAAAAATTATTAAGCTAATTTAATTGTTAAAGAAAAGAAAAACTCTTCCCATTTTGCTGGCAAAATCTATTAATCTATTATTATTATTTCACATTTTGTTTGAATAATTCATTTTAAGTAAACACATACTCTGAGTGCTATACTCCAATATTATTCATACCCCCGACAGATTTCAGTCATTTTTATTTTATTCAATCAGGAAGTTGAAAAAATGCCATGTTCAAAATAATTTATACTCTTGAAGAAAATATTTTTCTTGTATTGACGGCAATAAAAACCTCTTTGCATTTCTGCTGGTGATGCGCTGAAAGTCTCTGATGTTGGACAGCCATCACTATAATCTTTAACTATTTCACAGATATAAGTTGAGATTCCAACACTTCAAAAATAAAATATAACTTCCAGCCAGAACAAAGTATCATGGTCAAATGAAAAGATTAATTTAAACCTAAATCTGTCAAGGGGTTGACAACAATCTGATTGTGGGAGAAAAATTAAGAGGTACTTACACATGAACACAGAGAACACAATAGATGCCACTAGCAGCAGTAATGCGCCAACTGATCCCCCAGCTATGGCAGCTGCACTGAGGGCTGTAGAAAGCAAGGGGAAATGCTTCAGAAATGCTTTGGTCAAGTTCACTTTCTGTTTTTTACAACTTTAATATTAAAATGTCAAATCTTCTAAATGTCTGACAGTCCAGATAAAAATAATTGCTAAAATCAAAAAAGATTATGATGGAAAAGATTACAATATGGTCACATCTGCTCATCATGTCATATGAAATGTTTGTGAACTCTCACCAAAAGAACTATTTAGGTTACAGGGACGAGGTTGGAAGTTTGTTTTCCTCAGCTGCATCAGAACCAGACCGTCTTGCCTCTTGTTTTTCATTCCTTATCGTTGTATAAAACTTCAAGTACAGAATAAAAATGCTGAATATCAATCTTTATATTAAATTACAGGCCGAAATATCTTTAAATATTTTATTTTGGAGAGATTTTATAAACATTTCATATGACATGACTAGCAGATGTGACCTTATTGTAATATTTTCCATCACAAGATATGTAAGATATTTATCATGTTCTTCTTCCAATATCACTTTAGTATTTGGATGTTCATACTGAAAGGCAACATGAACAGTTTGTTGATGTTGTTGCAACATACTGCAACATGACTAACATGTTCCTCATATATGCCTAAATATGAGAACTAGATTTATATTTCTACACACTTCAACATATTAAGTTTGGTTGGGGGGGATTTGTTACATGCAATATATAAAAAATATAAAATGCCAATGTCTGTTAAAGTGTGTAGAAATATAAACCTAGTTTTATTTTGCCCTATTTATGCAAAGTTTTGTGTAATATTGCAAATTTTACATGTCAAACATTAACAGACGTTACATTTTTAAAATGTTTTCACAATATTGCAAAATTTTCATAAATATATGTTAAAGTTTCTACACACTAACATATTTAGTTTGGTGGGAGGCATTTGTTACATGCAATATATACACAATATAAAATGCCCATCTCTCTCAGGAACAATATGATTCACACAATGTACTTCAGTGTTTATATTAAAGTAACTATGGTTGGATAGTTTTTGGGGAGAACAGCTCCCCCCTGCAGCACATGTGACTTGGCCCTGAGCAAGGCACTGTAACTTAATTTACCAGCTGATGAGTTTATAAATGTATATGAGTAAATCTCAGTGAATGAAGAGCGGTATAAAAGTGTTTTGAATGGTCAGTACGTCCAGCAAAGCACTAAAAGTCTTCACATTTTGTGGCGGGTTTTAAAAAATGTAAAATAAGAAGAAAGTAAAAATAAAGACTGTGAAATACAAGAAAATCCTGCATATCTGTTCGATAAATCCACATGGATAATATGCACAAGTCGGTGCTCACAGTGGTTACAGGTATGGTGTGAAATAAAATACGTCCACTATATCGGTGCAGGTTAAGTTTGGGGGAAAGTACCGTATTTTCCAGACTATAAGTCACAGTTTTTTTATAGTTTGGTGGAGGTGCAACTTACACTCCATTGCGACTTATAGTCCAGAAAGTACGATATTTGGGATACACACAAACACAATGGAAAAATAAATGGAACCTGATTCAGTCTCTTCCTGTGGTTTAAACTAGTCATTTGTTTATGTGCATACATGCATGCGTGTGTTTACTCATAACTATGATGAATAGCTTTACGTTTTACCATGTAGAACATTTATATGCACAATACTTTCATAAAAGCACCTGGATCTTTTCCTTAAATCTTACCAGGTTGTTTTTCACAGAAAGATGAAACATTCTTCTCATCGTGTTGCCAGCTCACGTTGTTGCTATGATTACAGAAGATGATGCTTTCCTCTACATAGACCTTCAGAGATGAATCCTTCAGGTTTGCTCGATCCAGTAAACGGCAGGTTTTATTTTCACATTGAAAAATTCCACTGATTTGAGAATCCACTGTTTTACATGTCACAGTGAAGTTACAGAAGCTGGAGTTAATGGGGGTCACTGTTAGTTTCACTGGAGACACTGGATCTGATCAAAACAAGATTTGAGTTATTTTAAAACAGAGTGCTATAAAAACATTTAGAAATTAATCAATATAGGAAGCAAATGAGAGAAAACTTACCTTGGACTATAACTGTGTATTCAGCTACAGTTTTTCTTGACTCCATTTGCTTTTGCCTCATAGATTCCAGTGTTATTGTGTTGCACGTTTCTTAGTAGCAGTGAGAAGTTTTGTTCAAAATCAGTTCTTTCTATATAGTTGATTACAGGCTCCTGGCCAGGAATACTGCTTACAAGATTGTCACTGTTATTAAATTTCCAAAAAAAAAAGTCATCTTTGCCAACGTTAGTTTTGTTTACTTCCAGTAAAAAGTTTGATCCAAATTTCACAAACCGCCGTTCAGAGCCTGAAAGAAGAAGTTTAGTTACATTTCAACAATGAAAACAATAATATCATAATAAATCTCTGGAACATCATGAGAAAACTTTGACAACAGTAAAGTGGAGGAGGTTTATAGATTAAGTTCCTAAAAGTTCGGTCAATTAGAATCAACACATAATTCATCTAACCATTTTATTATTTAAATATGCATTGCATATATAATATAATGTCCAAATATAATTATATTTGTATGGATCTCTTCACTATAGTCCCTTATTTTATTTATATGCAATGCTTCAATATCAAAAACCAGTAATAATATTGACTTCATTGAATAAGTTGTTTAGTGAAAACTTTTTTCTAATTATAAGTCCTAAAATCTCATCAATTTAAAGAGAGATTTTGTTTCTCTCTCTTTTTTATTCATAGAGCAATACCTCTTCTATCAGTGTGAATAAAATGTTTGCTTTCTTGTCAGTGCATGATAATCTTCTGTTATCACAAATCACAAAATTTCTATTATTTACTTTTCCTTCCCCAAAGAAATCTTTCAATAATCAACCCAATAGATCCGTATCAAAATTATTTTATTGTCGTTTGTCAGTTTCCTCTCCTCCAGTGTCTGTAAACATCAACTTTTAAGTTTTCTGCAGTGGTTAGTCCCAACAAGTGGCGGAGCCAGATGGGTGGCCGGGGTGGCACTTGCCACCCCCAACAGAGCCCTTGCCACCCCTAGTGCCACCCCACTGGAAATGGTAATTTTAAAATACTTATAATACTTATGAGATCGGCAAAGATTTGCCAGGAAAACTGTAATTTCTGACTGTCCCTGAAGGCAGCCCGATGCCCGACGCTGTTCATTGGTTAAACTGACATGTGGGTCCTGCTTGATCCAAAACACATCAACAGCTTTAGAGTTACACCGTTGAGGAGTTTTGCAGGTATTTACAACATTTTACCGCTCTGTGGTAACCGCTGTTACCTCCTAATGAGAGGCGGCACTTGTCATACATTTCTAAAAAGAATAAAAATGGTTGTGTACCGCTGCGTAGTGCCTCGTTTATTATATTAGCCATGCTAGTGCTGGTAGATCGTGTTTTAGACAGATTCTTTTAACATGTTTTAGTGACATGCTGCCCTGTAATGTTTTATATCTCCCAGCTCTTGCTTGAAATGTGTGTGGTAAGAATATGAGAAAAACCATTAAGTTTTATGACTGAAATGTAAGTAGGCTATGTCATATGAAAGCTTTGAATTATAACCTAACTAGTTATATTAATTTTGAACGAAAGGAAACAAATATTTTTTCCTTTTGTTCCATGGAACGGTCCATTTGTATATGGACCCCTCTGATAAAGCCTTGCTCACCCTTTGGCCACCTCTTGAAAAAACATCTAGCTCCGCCACTGCTCCCAACTAGATTTAGGCCTGTAAATGGAATGGGTCATTTTAACACTGATGTATAAATTGTAGCTCTTTATGTTTAATGTTTTTCTGCTGGAGGGTGAACCTCCAGTATCAGATCTTTTGGAGGTTTTGTTCCCTGTTTTCAGCTCCATCCAGTTTCCCTATTCATACTGAAGAGAAAGATAAGCACAGCATGATGCTGCTACCACCGACTCTGATAATGGGCCTGGTATGTTCAGGGTGTTGTGCTGTATTAGTTCTCCATTACATAAAGCATTTTACATGTTGGTGAAATATTCAGAAACTTCTTTAGCATATTGTTGTGTCCCAAAATGCTTTGTTGCAAACTGTAAGTGAGACTTCTCCTGACTTTCACATTTCTTCTCCTCCTCAATTTTGTTTTTCAGTCTGAATATCTGCCTCAGCTCTTCTCGGGTTACCATGTTCCTGTTGGCAGACTCTCTTATTTATGGTCTATTTGAAAGTTCTGTCAGCTCAGGTGAACTGCCATGTCTTGGCAAGTTTATAGTTGTACCACCTGCTATTTCTATTTTCAAATAATGTATTCAACACCATAAATGCAGTAACTTAACCGTCAGTGTTGAGAGGGTGTCTCTAAATATCAGAAGCGGAAAAGATCTGCTCTGCTAACAAACTTCCTCATCAGCTTTTATAGCTACACTAAATGTTGGAACCTGTTAGGTACTTGACAAATTAATTATATGCTACATGATAAATGTTATTAGTCCAAAATTATTCTAATGATTACAGATGGTGGATGAGTCTTTATATTTTGTTATGTTTTGTTTAGGACCTTTTTGTCAGGTCAGCTTCTGCTGTGATTAAGAAAATGCAGCTGCTGTGGTTGGTCTGATTATTTGCACTGAAGAAATGAGAAGTGAAACACTTTTTCTACCTCAAGATAATGTGTATAATAAGAATTTGTGTTTAGTCAATTCTGAGATATTTCTGTTCTGTTAAATTGTTCTTTTGATGAAACTGAAACATCTCCGCTCAAGCTTTTTATTTTTAATCCGCTCAGAACCTGGTCCTCAAAAACTGACACTCTTTTGTTTCAACTAATTATGATGCAAAAGTAGCCATGACATAACCAAGTGTCATCATGTCCTACTTCAGTCTATTATCAATTAATTTATTTATCATTTACACAGGGAAGAAACTGTGATCAAAAGTTTGTCCTGGACAAAACACACAGCTGCACAAGAAAAGAGAAAAGTACATCATAAAATCTCTGTGAGGCAGCAAAGAGCGCAGTAAGAAACCCGGCTCACTGAACTCAACCAGATCTATGAGGCTGACAAAGCAGGGTCCCAATCATCATCCGCAGTCCAACACAACAATGGATGCTTGCTAAAGCCTTTTTAACGCTGCATAAGGACAATAATAAATCTAAATAAACTAAGCCAACACAGTTAAAACATGCAAACTCCAAAAGTCGCGCTCAAGGTCTTTGCGTTGCAACACGATTGTTATTACTGCATCAACAATCCTACAGAAAGCTACTAGACTTCAATACCAGCCCGCCAAAAATAACCAAACAGAAATTAAACATCTATGAACAACATTTAATGGTTTTCTAAGAATTTGATCCACTTAGAAAATATTGTCAGTGCTGAGTTTCGTCATTTTCTTATAAATAGACTGATCAGTCAAAAATAATTTTATAAAGCATAAATAATTTACTGCTGTATTAGACAAGCTGGAGCTTGAATTAAAACTACAACAATCTAAGGATGTTTCATTCACAACAGAGTTTTATCAGCATAAATGTCACATTTATTCATCTGTTGCAGATGTACATTTATGATTGATGGCAGCGGCAACATAAAATCTAAATGTATAATAAAAAATGCATATTTAAATATCTTGGTTTAACTTTTTTACCTTGTTTGTAAAACGTTCACATTTTACTAACTGTAAGCTAACAGTTGTTTACTCAACTCTACAAAAAATCTTGTATTACGTTTTTTAACAATAATTATATATCTTGACAGCTGAACTTTGCTTCAGCAGATTTCTTCTAATGTACTTTCTACAGCTCCACATTTTTGTCAATTGAAATGTTAGCTTTCCACAGCAAATGCTAAACACGTTTTGCAACAAATAACAAATTTTACCTTCAACTGAATCCAGCAGGGAGATGAGAAAAAGTAGAACTACCACTGCCATGGCTTTGTGTCGACTCTGTGACATCAGGAAGTATAACATCTATTTCTGAGCCACAGTTTCCTCAATTCAAAGGGGAGGATGTCAAATAAAAAATGTTCACAGTTCCACTTAACACATCCAGTAAACATCTCATACCTCTTTCCCACACAGACAACATGTTTGGTTTTGTGCTCATCCACTGATATCGTTTTGAAAAGAGCATTGTGACCATTTTAATCATGAACTTAGCATCATTGCAACATCACCCTGCAAATGTTACTGTTTCTAATCTGTTCTTGAATTTATTTTGATCTAATCATGACTTTTTTCTGTTTGAGATGTTTTAGTGCAAAACATGTTGCAGGTTTTACTTAAGAGATGTTTTGAATCTGTGAGTTTGGCAGTGATCAGCTCTGAGTGTTGACTCAGGTGGGTGGAGTGGACACAAAGGGCCCAACAAGTATTTTTGCGGGGGAGGGGGAATGGCTACTCTGGTACTGAGTCCCAAGTTGTGACATCTGATCTAATATTTAAAATGAGCAAAAAAACAAAAATATAAAGTTATGTGCAAATTCTGGAATTTTCTAAATATAGAACCGAATGGAATCGGTTATATCATCATAAATAAAGAGATGCCGTTCCAGCGGTTTAGCAGTTTAGACCAAATAGTGAGATCAGAGCGACAGCCGTCATCTAATCTGATCTAACAAGAAGGGACCGAATTCGCAAAGTCGAGCATCCTGGAAATAAATCCCTTGTGGATTTATACGTAAGGGGAAGTCAAGATGCCCATGCAGGGACAAAAGCTGAGGTTTGGAAAGAGCAGGAGATGAGAGGTGGGCTTGAGAAATCTCACAGATAATTTGTCAGTCGGCAACGAAGCCAACATCTTCTCTGACTCCAGGGTGATGCCGAGAAATTCTAACTTTATAGACGGACCGGCGGTTTTTTCCTTAGGAAGGGGGACGTCGATGCATTTAAAAAGATCTTCCAGTTTCTGAAGCGAGTGGAGGGGCTGAAAGGGCAGATCAATGAGGAGGAAATCATCAAGAAGATGAAGCACAGAAGGAAGTTTAATGATAAGAAGAATCCAGATGAGGGCTTCGGATAACATGTTGAAGAGATTGGCCACAATATGGCTTGGTCCAGCATTGATAGGTCGATGATGAGCGAGACGCACCGATTGGTTGGTACAGGTGGGGCTACAGAGTCTTCCAGTTTGAATTTGCATCTTGGCTTCATTTTAGTGAATTGTTGCTATAGAAAATACAGAACTGAATTGATACTTTAATGTAATGATTTCATCACTTATTCTTACACTTATACTCTTCAGAAATGCATCAGAGATTTAGATATTTGCTCTTTTTTTTATCCTTATGCCAATTATTATGTTTTTTTACAATGTCACTGGGTTTTGGATTAAATTGAACTCAGTTGTGATTAAATTAAACCAAAAGACATGAGCCAAATGCAATAAGCTTTATTAGACCAGTTGTTAAAGAATTACCTAATTTAAATATGAAATTCAAAGAGCTGAAAGAAGATGCACCACACCTTATTATCAGTCACAACCTCCTTAGTTTTATATAACATTCTTATATCTCAGCCCTTATTGATCAGGTACTTTCATATTTATATGTGTAGGAGAATTTTTTTTTTCATTTCACAGAATTAGTAACTCCAACAATTGTTTATGCAGTGATTGCATCTTACAACAATCAGACTTTCTTCGCTGTTGAAGGCACAGATGCATCTCTACATGAGTATTTACATCCACTGGAGTTTGTTCATTTGCACGTTGTTGACAAAGAAACAGCAGGTTTCTGACTATCTTTTTACATTTACAGCAGCTGTAATGAAGTTGGTCAATATAAATTCAGAGTGCTTACAGTGGAATATTTTACAAATGGTAACAAATTGTCAACTAATCTACTGAAGGTGCAAATAATCATTATTTACTTCAATAAAGTGCTACAATATTCATTTGATACAGAAACAGATATCATGTTCTAGTTTAACAAAATAATTACATTCAGCACTAACAGATGCAGTTTACTATCCACCATAAGGAACTCTAAAGTGGAGAAAAAAATTTCTGAACAGTTTCCTCTGCAAACTGCAACAGGAAATTTTAAAATACTGATCAGATGCTTAGGAGGAAGTTGAGAGAGAGACTTCTGAGCCGGGTGCTATTTTTTCTTTCCATATAAGAAGAAAATACTTCAAGTCATACGACTTTCTGCTTCTGTGCTCAACAAACCGTTGCTATTTGCATCTTAAGCAATTTCCCTTTTGGGTTTAGTTAAGCACTTTTAAAGTGCAGAAAATTATAAAACATTCACTTGAACAGCAGAGGGGAAAAATAGTTTTTCTTTGAAACTGGGGGTATTTTATGTTTAATCCCTTACTTCTGTTTTTCACCTTTTAAAAAACACATTCAGACTGTCTCACCTTTGAGTGAGTAAGGTGATGCTTCAGTGCTCTGGGAAGTACCGAAAGAGACCAGAATAAGTTTCTGACCTTTCAGCTTTTACACGATTATATGACACTATAAATAAATGGGTGTTTATGTAAATCAGCTTTTGTTATCTACATTCACAAAACGGTTGTTTTCATGTACTGTCTAAGTTTGCAAACTTTGTACTTCATTTGTCTTAAGTGACGTGTTTTCAACTAGAGTGAACAAAAAAAAATCTGGTAAAATACCAGATTTTTGTGACATATAAAAATTTGGCCAAGATAAATACTTTCCACCTTTGATGTAACATGTCCTTTTACACGACTGAAAAAGGAAGATGGATCAAATTAAAAAGCTGCCCACATGTGCATAACCTTAATCAAAAACTTTAGCCACTTTTTTAAACAATGTTCAACAAAAACTTAAAAGCATTTTTTCAGGAGGATTGTACAAGAATCATCTGTCATGCCACATGCTAAAAAAAGAAGTATTATGGGCCACATGTGACAGCAACGTCAGGGATTTGTCATATGGTAGAACTGCATGATAAATGTTTTTCCTTTAAAAGAAAAGTTCTGGCTAAAAGCCCATTGTGGTTTGATAGAAACAAACTGGAACTTTTAGTCACAGTTATAGGCGGTAAGTCTGGCACAAAAACACCACAAACCAGCAAATGAACAGCAACCAAAGTGAAACAAGCTGGTGACTGAATCATTCTCTAAAGTTACGTTTCCCTCAGATGATATTAGACTAGACTGTAAAGTCATGAACATTTCCTCATGCTTGATACATTTCATCTAAAACCTTCAGCTGACAGAAAGAAAGAACTGAATCCAAAACAGAAACAATGAAACAGCTGATCTGATACAAGGGATGAACTAAGATGGCAAAAAGGAGAGTAGAAGTAAAGAAGCAACAGAAACATAAATAAAACTTAAAGCTACAGATTATTACAGAAAGCTGAAGAGAAATATTTTTTTCACTATCCAAATAAATCAGCAGAAGACCAGCTTCACCACTGCACAGCATGCAAAACTAGGTTCTAATCGATTTTATAAATCGGTGAGACTGTGAACACAGAGGGCACGGGAAATGTTTCTAGGTCAAGAAATTGGGTATTAAACTCCTACCAAAGGAAACTGAATGCGAGAAATTAATCAAGAAGAGATTCAACAAAGAGTTTAAGGTTGAGCACTGATGACTCCAGGTTGTTGCAGATTTTTTGCGCTATCTCTCTTAAGTTTTACTAGGCTCATTTCGAAAAATGTCACTAAAAAAGGTGGAAAAAACTTTTTAAAAAATTCTTATAGTAACAATTTACAAACATTATGCGTTATAAGTGTTTCAGTTCCAAAAATTGCAACAATGACTTAATCTCATCCTATGCCATGCAGACACTGTCTGCTTTGATAAAGATTCACTGTGTGAGTGAATGTTTGGAGTGACTGACATGGTTGGGGAGAGGGATCTGCTTTCTAATTAAATAAGCTGAAAACAATTTAAGCAAATTGGAGGCACTAATAGACGATGGAGTGCTGAGCATTCAAACCCCGGACGGTCAGATCATCACTAAGTGTGCAAGGCAAAAAGTATGTTCTGTTGTCGTGAAGGTAGAACTCTGTAGATTTCACATCCTTCAGTTTAATTTGAGATTAATTATACTGGACTTACACTGAATTTCTCTCTTACTTGACTCTTTTAGCATAGATTTTTTAGACATTCCATCAGAAGTGACGAGATGAGAATAAATGACAGCAGTTTTAGCAAATATTTCCTTACAAAAATCCGTACCGTACGTTTTGCCTTAAGTCATTTTGATAAAAAATTAAAACAATCATCGTCTTACATGTGTGAAAGGCTTCACAAACTCTCATGTTGTTTTGCTACAAAATGTCCGACTTTCAGCCAGTTTAGCTGTTCAGACGTTGCTGATTCGAACGCTTATGGGGCCGTCTCTGACTCGGCCTCGGTCTTCGCCTCGCTGCTCCCTGTAGCTCTGCTCCAGGCGAATCTTCTCCGGGTCTGTCACTTCAGACATGGGTCCACCTCCGTTGCTCTGGTATTTGTGTTGCAAACTGGTTGATTTGAAAACAGGGGTCGTCTTGGTCTTCGCCACTTTGTCAAAGAAGGAAAAGTCTGCTACATATTTGCCAGACTGGGAGAGAGAGACGACGGGGGGGAACTCGTAACCCAGAGGATCTCGTCTGGCAGGTAGGAAGTGCGGACCTGGCAGGTGGCAGAGGTCGGCTCTATTGTGGCACTCATGATCACCAAGAGTTCAAAGTCAGCCAACTCTGGATCTGTCCATCCACCACCTGATAAAGTAACATTAGAGGGTTAGCTTAAGAAGATGGTAAAGAGACAAGAAGGAATCTATGCTAACCCTGATTTTAGGGTGTTAGGGATTTTCTCCAGCTGTTCCAAACTCCTCCATTTATATAAGTATAAATGCATGAAGACATTTATACTTATATTTGTATATTTGGCCCTTTTAAGTGTCACTTTTACAGACAGTAAAATAAGCTTTTCATCATACAGGAAACATGTTTCTATTGTGACCAATAAACATTGAACTTAAATGCAAGGTCCATGGCCCATCCTAAACTGTAATTAGATCTGAGTTTGTGCACGCATTATTGTTTGCTTTGTCTTATCCTGTGAAGGTTCACAGAGTTCAGAAATGTATGGATAAGAAACCAAATGAAAATGGAAGTTGAAGTAAATCTAGAAACTTCCAGCAAGTAAAATGTATCGATAGATCTCCCCTAAATTATTTTTCACATAAATGGAAAAACCTACAAAAATGTGCTGCACATAAAGAAAGTAAAGAGTGAGGTGCATAAAGCACTCACAGGGAGGAAGTTAAGGCTGCTGCACTCACACAGTTTACTAACCACCAAAAAAAGACTATTTTTATCCTCCCTTTTGCAAGTTCATTGCCCAACTTCTTCTTTTTGAAAGGTAAAAAATTCAGTCATTTAGCCATGTGCCACCAATTAATCAAACTCAAACAGTCGCTGCATAAAAATTGCATGTGCAGAACACTGGCAACTTTTCTTGGGTTCTTGGCAATCAAATATGTATAGTTGTTTTCAATACATGGAGGCTGGTGAACATTAAAAAAAACAATGTTTATTCATTCACTGCTACTTCAATATTGCAAATGTTTCAGAAATTAAACAAACATCATTACTTGAACTTAATGTTATGCTGTGCAGACACTTTAAATGTCATACTCGTGATCAAGGAGCCCTATTGATATTTTGGTCTACTTCTGCAGTGAATTTAGCTTTTCAGACTCTAGCAATGTTCCTCTCCATTTGTATTTCTTAACAGCTAATGGAAAAAAAAGGTTTTGTTGCTAAGCACCAGGGTTTCTCAAGAGCACAGCCCTCGAAAGCCTCAAGACGTAACGAAACACCCTAAACATGTAGTAATACCAACGAACTACTGCTTTTTCGACCAAGCTCACCCTTGGCGGCCCAGGCTCTCAGGGGGCTGCTATCGTCGATGATGTGGTAGAAGGTGAGAGGAAGGATGAGGAAGGGACTGTCGCTGGAAGTGTCCACCTGGAAGGGCACGTTCCTCTGGTCCATACGAACCGTCTCACCTTCCTTTGTCAGGGACGTCTGCAGGAGTTTCCCTGTCACCTACATGAAGTAGCACACTCATTCTCGTTTTGAAGAATTGCACAGTAAAAAACTCAAATATGCATGGAAATCTATGTTAAAAAAGGCAAACTGAAAGTATTCATTCCACAAATCCAACAATGAGCAATCTAAATATTAGTCTTTTTACTTATGTCCATGCAGCATGTGCACCCACCTGGCATCCGAGAAGAAGACTCTTGCGCATGTTGGCCACCCGGATCATCAGGCAGGGTTGGCCTTCATGCGTCGATACAACAGCATGCTGGCTGAACTTCACCGTCTCACTTCGCTTCTTTGGCCGTGCAATCTAACCGAGAAAAGCTCAGTTTTTATTTTTGTCAGGTGTTTTCAGTTGATTCTCGCGTGTCTTGCAAACATATTTACATGCCTGGAACCTTTTCTTATTATCAAGAGAGTTGACAGAGTTTATATGAAGTAAGTGATGCATGTTTTCAAACCTTTTTTAGACATATAACAACGAGAGACACAGCAAACAGCTCTGGTCAGATGAGACCAAAGTTCACTCAGGAAAACTGTGAGTCAAGCTGCTTTTTCCTATCGTGCTTCTCACACTTGAAATACGATTCAGAGTAACATAAGGAACCTCTCACTTCTAATCTCTTTAAAAAACATTGAAAACCTTTTCTTTATCAGGGACATATAAGCTGGTCAGACTTAATTGAAAGACTCATATTTAGAAAAATACAGAAAAGATTCTCGACTGGGCCAAGAGTCGCCAAAAGTAGAAAACTAGAGGGGGTATGAATACTTTTGGCCTACACGTTCCAACTGTTTGGATCATTGGATTGGACACCCTTTCATCACACATTTCTCTATTCAGTGAATGACCTTGGCCAGAAAGGTGCCAGTGATGAAGATTTCCATCAGCATGGTGATGACCAGCTGGAGGATGAGGAGGATGATGGCAGCCGGGCATTCCTCCGTGATGCATCGGAAACCATAACCGATGGTTGTCTGGGACTCCAGAGAGAAGAGAAAGGCTGCTGTGAGGGTCTGCATCTGCATCACACAGGGTGTGTGGTTAGACGGTGGGTCGAACTCTGGAAAGAAAAAACCACAGTTCATCAAGGCTGCAGTAAAGGAGCAGAAGTTTCTTTTTTTAATGCCTACATTTTCTGGAGAACTCTTGTCAGGCCGAACAATGGAAAAATTAGTCATCAGAGGAAGAGGGGGAGGTGATGGTGTGTTTTTCTTTATGATTTTTTGAGGATAAAGTATTGGGCTTTATGTGCATGATCACACCCATGTGGTTTCAGTTTTACAGGAAATAAAACCAGAAGCTTTGCTTCTTTGTAACTGTCAAAACGTCTTTATGTGCATGTGTGAAGAGCTGCATAGTGGAGTATACTCTTCACCCTGCAAAAACACGAAATTTTACCAAGTAATTTTGGTCTAGTTTGTAGTGCACACTCAAAATAAGACAAACTACCTTAAAAATAACTTTTTAGCAAGATACAGAGGCTTATGTTAAGAAAATAATCCCTTAATATTAATAAAAAAGTACCAGTTCAATTGGCAGATTAACTTATAACCTTAGAAATATGTTACTATAAATTAAATAATCTAAAGTACTTTTTCATCAATATAAAGAAATTATTTGCTGAGAACAAGCCTCTATAGCTTGCTAAAAACTTACCCTGGAGTTAGTTTCAAGTGTACTAAGTTATTTGCAGTAGTAGAAACTGAACTAAAAATATTCCGTGCAATTTTCTGTTTTTGCAGTGCATGCAAGTATTTATGGTTAATGATTTCATCATGTTAACATTTAGCTTGTCTGTTAAGCATATGCCGACTTTAGATGAAAAAGTGCATCATTTTGGGTGAAACAAGCAGAAAGGGATCAAACTATCAGTTCACATCAAACTCTACAGATATTCAGTTTCACTTCACAGGTCAGTGAAGGGAAAATGTTCTTCACAGCATTTTCTTACTTAACAGTTCTCACTAACTTTCGCACCTTTTCATATTTGAATTTTCTCACCTCTCTCTAGTCTACAATCCTGCAAACAATGTTCTCAGCTTTGTTCACCTTATTTTGTCCCACATTTTGCTGAGCTGTAGAACAAACTGCTGCAAAACCAGTGAGGTTTAAACAGGAAAAAATAGCTCTGACACTGAAACCAGTGTATTTGTGTCAAAACGCTTTTTGACTCTATGGTTGGTTACAACTTGAGCACCTGATTCTCCATTATTCATAACATAAGGGAGGTTTTAAGAGATTTGAATCAGGGTGGTGAGTTATTGTTTCACTGAAGTACAATCATCTTTTCCCATCAAGAAATAATTAAATCATTGGCGCATAAATTTAATGGGAATTTTCTGCAAGCTATAACCATGTTCCTGTTTAGTGAACTATCATATCAGGGGATTTTAGATCATAGGTCAAAAGTGTTTGGTTTTGGTCATGATATGAAATGACTTTATATTTGACTGAGAAAGATAAATTTAAATATTTCTACCTGGGTTTCAGTTCCTCTCTCTGATGAGAACTACTGAAGACGAGGCAGCTTCATTCTTTCTCTTCACCACACCCTTCCTCGTATTTGTTCATAGACGTGTGCGGCTCTGGTCTTAACTCAGCAAAAACTCCTCTTCTTAAATTCTCAAAGGAACCTATTCTGCTATGAGGATAGATGTATTTGCTATCCAAACATGTTCATCACATTCTTTGCACAAAATCATTCATATAATGAGATTTTATTCTGTCCAGTTCTGCCTGTTTCAAAACTTGGCAACCTAACTGGTTCAATAAAAACCAAAAGTCATATGAATATATAAACCAAATCTAAAACGATCATCCCTATTATATTTTAGGCCTGTTTTGGTTACTAAAAGTACAATTCAACTTCAAATGTTGGGACCGCATACCCTAAAAATCTTGCATGAGAACCTTCTACCCCGAGGCAAAACAGTGAAAATGTGTCACGTAAGGGTTTCCCAGCAAAAACATACGAACATATCAGCTAAACCACAAAGCAAATCGAGGTCATGAAGAGGCTAAGCCAATCTGAACTTCAGCAACACTGACAATCAGTGAAGGGAGGCAACAATGACAACTAAACCATTCAGTTGGGCCAAGACTCCGACTGAAAGGTGCTCTGATTCTGGAGCCCGATTACTGCATATTTGAGTGACAATTGGAACTGTGATTAACAATAACTAAGAAATAGCTTTATCATTAAAAAATAGAAACTTGTATAACTAAACATCTATATATAAACTTTTTCAACTAGCTAACCTTTTTGCTGATGGAAAAAGTTATTTTGCTAACTTTTTTTACTTTGATATATATATGTGTGTGTTTACTGTCTCTTTAAGATGCTTGCATTTGTCTGTCCATAAGCTTTAGATCTTGTTTTGATAAATCCTTTTCTTCAGTTGCAATCTTTTGTTGACTCATTATGAAACTCGTAATGACACCCTGTCAGTGCTGAAAGTTTCTAGAGAATTGGACTTTATTCACACTTAAACTGGGAAGTAAAACTGTTTCTTCATAAATAAAAAAAAAGAAAAGACAGGAAAACTTCAGTGAAGTTTCCGACACATTGGGGTGAAACTGTGGGATAAACCCTGATGTCAGTTTATTTCAAAATCCCTCCCTCAGACGGAATAGATATGGAAACTCTGAGGGGGGAGTGTTAAAGAGGTACTTTTTTAAATAAAACCTCTGCTCTCTCACCCAGTAGGTCTCCATGCACCAAAGCGACGAGGTACCACACAACCCCAAACACAAACCAGGTCCCTGCAAACGTTGCTGTAAACAGGAAGAACTTGTAGCGCCATGGCATTTCAAGAAAAGTTGTCCAGAGGTCACGCATGTAGAGGGCGTTCCTCCCACTGACGTGCTCTATGCGCATGTTGCTTCGGCCATCTTTGGACAGAATGCGCCTCCTCTTCCTCACAGTCCCACCTCCACCAGAAGCACCACCGCCCAGCAACGGCTTCAGAACGTCAGTTTGGGTCTGAGAGTGGCAAACCTTTTGAGGGGAAGAGCTGCGAGAGCAAGGCGGGGTAGCAGAAGTCATCTATGAAAAACAAACAATGGAAAAAGGAAGTTGAGTCGTGATATATTTCATCTCTACGGCCAACTTTAATAACACCAGCAGAAATATGACACATGAGTAGACACGCTTCTCTGATTAAAAAAAAAAAAAAAGCTGGTTTACTGTTAAACTTCAGTGGAAGTTTAACAGTAAACGTTTAATATTATCTAACTTCCTTCAGAGAAATTCTTCCTCAAAATGAAATATATCCGTCTCATGCGCAGCACTACCTGAAATTACCAGAACACATTATTCAAATTGTATTTTTTTTGTTGTTTTGATTTTATTTTGTTTTAAAGTCGGGGAAGTATCACATTTATCTTGAAGCCAAAAGTTAGATTTGGAAATTACCTAAACTTTTTCTGAGGTTTAAGCTGTCATGGGAAAAAAGCTGTTTTTCTTCTGAATTTGATATCTGTAGCCACAATCAAATGATACCATCACAGGAAGAAGCTCTCGTCCTGCTTATTTTGCAAAATTTACCCATGTACTCATTCTATGCAAACACAAATGTAATAGGTTGAACTCTTCTGTTAATCTTTCTGCAAAATTCAAGACCAATTTGAGGTGAAAAAGCTACAAGTTTGAAAAGTAAATTCACCTTTAGTGTGAATATGTAGGATTCATGACAGTGAGTCATTTTCTCGATATGCAAATTGTGTGCTTCTGTTGACGACCACAAACATATTAGCAAACCAAAACCACACAGTCGAGGTAAACAAGCAGAAAAACTGACATATAGTCAAGACTTAATTCTGCAATATTTGCAGAAGAAGAAACCTGGAGTTCACATTTAAAGAGGTTTATTTCTACTAGCATGTTAAAACTATGAAAATCCATTGCTTTTACATAACATAAACCCTCTGAATACGGTGTTCAGAGGAAATTAGAAAAATTAAAAGTAAAATTAAAAGTAAAATTAAACAGAAAAATGTGCAAAGAAAAACATCTACGATGCTTGTTAAGATGTAATATTTTAATCACAGCTACAGAATATTTCACCTTGTCCTGTATTATAATCAGTGAACAGTTTAAAAGCCATTCTCTTGCATGGGTGTGGCTGTTAGTGTATGCTCTGCAGATAATTTAATCTTCAGACTCAAGTGTTTTATTTCAACATTGCCACCTTCTGTTTAACTAGTAGAAGTTCAAATAAAGCCATGCAAGTATCCTGTCAACTACACAAGACCTTCACACGTTAAAATCATTTTTGAAATGGACAACTAGTGATTAATAAAACTGTCAAAATGTTTAAATAAGTAATTTATCTACTGATGTAGACGTTATGTATCACTGTCTACATTAATGTAAGTCTTGTGCATGTGTGGGTTCTTCCCGGGTACTCCAGGTTCCCTCCTCAGTCCAAAAACTGCTAAGGAAGATAAAGATTTACAGCTGCATGGAGGTTCAAAACAAAAGAAAGTAACATCAGATATCTGGATGCTCATTTGTAGAGGCCTTGTTTTTTATCTTTCATTGTCATCAAAGACCTAGATTGTTGTAACTTGGCCTATTTATCATTGATGACTCATTTCCGCTTAGTTTTGTGCTTTGAACACCTTTTCTGAAGTTTCTGTAAAGTTTAAAAGTAAGGAGCGCCTCAAGAGTTGAGATTAATAGATGAATGAGGGGCAAATGAGACGGGGGGAGAGGGGGGCAAATAATTTTATTAAAGTTATTTGCTGTTGATTTATTCCTGTCTTTTTAAAATAACTTTGTTTTCTTTAACTGTACTAGTGAATAGCTTTTCACCGACATATTTCCTCTTGAGTTGATAAAACTGCTTGATAATCTAGCAGAAATACATTTGTAACTTTGGAAATTTAATGTTTTTCATTTATTGCATCACATAAGCCATGCTTATAAAAGCTGTCTGTAGTTATCTTCATTAACATAACAACACATATATGCTACCTTAGACTAAATTAAATATATTAAGTATTATAAAAGCTGTTTTATTTTTCATACAGTTTCTGTATCTGTGTGATTCAGCCTGAGCAAGGTCACAATTCAATTTGGATGTGGAGCTCACACTTTTCTATTTAATCACAAATAAAAACGGTATTTCTTCTGGTATCCTCATCCTCCACCTGTCTATCTTCCTCTTGCACAGTTCCTTAGTAAAACCACATACTCCCTCTTAAGTAGAGCTTCACCCCACAGACGGTAAATCACTTGTTTTTAGAGCCCACACACAGCAATAAATGTGTAGGACAGAAATGTTGAGGTGAATTGGCCCCCCGGGGAACGATGCTGTAATATCATGTTAAGGATAAATTGACCATGTATGAATGAAACTGCAGTCCTCTGAGTGCCGCCAAGTGGTCTCTTTATTGTTAGCTGAATTACACAGAAAATATAATGCCAGTTTTATGCTTCGAGCATCCTGAGGTGAGCAAATCGCTATTAGTGCCGACATTGTTGTAATATATAAATAACTGTAAAAAACAAATAACCTTTATTATGAATTGATGCTAAATAGATAACATGAAGTCAGTAATTGTGTGAATTCTGTAACAGTGGTTTAAATGTGTTTTTATGTAAAAATGTAAGAGCTGCTGGTCTCATGTTGCTACTGCAACAAATTAAATCAAACAAAAGAAGCAACAGGTGTGTTATTCTTGAAAAACTTAAGCATTAAGAGACATTAAGTAAGAAAAAAAATCATTTAAATGATCAAAAGTGTTTAGGGCATGTCCAAAACAGCATGATTACGATTTGCTTAGTTTGGCTCATCATATTTATTTCTATTTAGGTTTCACAATGTGTTTGCTGGAAAAAATCAGTTTATATTTCTTTATAATCAGAACTTGGTTCATGCAAGAAAGATTTAACTTCAATCAGGATGAACTTAGAATTTAGTCAAGTAGTTGCATCAACTGTTGTTCGAAGAAAACTTTTACTATATTGAAATTAATGAAGATTTTGCTTGTTCTAACTATTAATCATAATTTGTTTACTGTGAATATTTGAGCATTACGTTATTTAAGATCTGCATCTTGCAAATCATTCAAAAGCAAATCCACTCAAGTCACAGGAGTGTATTATGTTGCCAGTGGTGTTCATTCTTATAAAGTCAAGATTGTAATCCTGCCACCCACAGGCTGTTACTGTTTCCTCCACACATTTCAGCAGATTCAGCTGCATTCAACAGTCACCAGAGGCCAAAGAAGAGGAAACCACAGGGGAGTAAGATGATGAGAAGGAAAGAAAAGAGAAAGGAGCAGAATAAGATGCATTAGCCCAACAAAGCGCCCACACAGAGACTCATTTGTAACTCCGAGGAGAGAAGAGACAACTGAACGCGTCACTTAAGGTGCAAAACTAGGACTTTTACCTAGATAAGGTTTGTTTTTAAGAAGCTTTCTGTTTACTCTAGTTGGAGACATTTAGTTGGACAAAGAGTTGATTCCTTAATAGAAACTCGAGATAGCACTAAAAGTGAGAAGTCTTAAACTTTTTCTGAACTTTTAGACTACAAGGTCTCTGAAATTTTCTCATGCAAATGATGATTAGCATTGTCAGTTAGTTTTTGTTTGGTCTCAGTGCTTTTAGTCAAATTTAACAATTATATCTCTGAACACTGTTTCACTGTGAAATGTTAAAGACCAAATTGCTTTTTCATGTGAGTGGGATGTTTCTGTCGGGTGTTTTTGTGGGTTATGGAAACAGTGCAATGTTCAAAAACCTGGATTTTGAACAGAACATTTCCGTTGTGGTGAGTTCTATTTAAAGGCGATAAAAGGTGTTTTCCCAAAACTGATGGCACTTTTTAATCTTATGGTAAGCAACACATTAAAACTGAGAAAGATAAGAAAATGAAAAATTAGACGTAAAGTATTGAAAATAGAAAGTAAACTCTTTGAAGACGTTAGCCTAGAGGTCTGTTGAAATTTGTTTAAAATCTGTTTCTATTTGATTCATTTTACATATTTTTATGCAAACTCCTCAAAATCAACATTTAGGGGAAGTTAGCAGCAGCTGTCCCTGCTGCACTTTGCTCATATAAAAATAGACGTGACCTCTGTACACCAAACCCATTATTTTGTTTAATTTTATAGCTTTATGATGCTCAATCTAAATTATTAATCCCAGATTTTTGCTTCCTTGGGCTACAAATATGGCATGACGCGTAGATTGATTTGGCTACTGAAAAATATTTATGCTGTTAAATTTCCTAACCTACGATAAAAACCAAGTGTTTTTCTGTTTGTTGTTATATTCCCAACTCTGGGACTTTTTTTTTTTTTTTGATAGCTTATGCTAGTGTGGAGAGGTTAAAACAAGCTACAAATAAAATATAAAAATAAGTACGGCGGCTTGTAATTTTCCTCAGCAAGTGTTTGTGCTTGTGTGTTCATGCTCCAACGTAAAGTAATTTCCCAGAAAAGAGCGAGGACGACCACACACTTCATGAAAGTGTGCATTTGCAATCCCGAGCTTGGCTTACATAACCAGTTGCTTTTAATTACGTTGCTTTGCTGTGATTATGCAAGAGTGAGCTTTGTAATTACAATGACACCATTGAAAGTGTCTCGCTCTGTCAACTGTGACTCGCCCTCGCCCAGCTTGTCGCCCGAACTCAGCGCGGCACTCACGTGTTCGTGGAGGAAAAGCAAAATTCACCTGGGCCGTGTATCAGATAACTGATGGAGCTAATGGAAGCAAATGGGATCAACCTTTCCCGCTGGCTGTATCCGTTTTCCATGGCAATGCTAATGCACAACTCTGCTCTGAATGAAAAACTTTTAAAAAATCAAAACTGACATAAAACTTTCTTCTTTGGGCCAGATAATGGAATGCTGGATGTTTTTCCTGATCTTCCTGCCCTCCTCTTTTCCTTTCTTTCTTTTATCAAACTCTCCTCTTTCTCTCTCGTTCGTTTCCTCTCCCTCTCTCTCCCTGTCTCTCTCCTCTGTGTACACAGGAATGCTTTGTTGGGAACTGAGATAAAAGAAACAAAAGATGCCATTCACAGAAACGACTTTGTGTCCATCTACGTTTGTGTGGACGTGTGTGAGAGGGAAAGCAGTTGCACGCATTAATTGTTTTTTTTCTTTTGCATATGTTTTGTTACAGTAAGAATGTCTTTTCTTGCAGAAATATTTTTGTTTTTGTCTAACTGAAGGCGTTTTTACCTCGATTCTGAGGTGGAAAATCTGACATTTTTGTTTTGGGATGGTGAAGGACGTGACTGAAGGTTAATGTGAGGAATTTTTAAAGATGCATGCATGAAAGATGGAGTGAGAGAACATTATAGAGGGAAAGAAAGAGTAAAAAGATCTGTGACAAAAGCCCTCATTAATATTCTGAGCTGAGAAGTAATCCTCCTCCTCTTCTCTTTTTCCCCCCCTTCTCGCTTTTGGATGCACTCACACACCCGGGCATGTTTCTTTCATTTCCACAACAGCTTGTTTTCCTCTCACCTTTACTTTCCCTGACTCACGTGAACTCTGCATTACATGAGCTTCATAATTTATCAAATTCTCTCCAATTTAAAACTTTGCAAAAATAAATATTAAGCACCTTTCCATCCCTTTTAGATGTACACCCTCCCACTTCTTGTGAATCACATGCAAAACAACCAGTAAACATGTTTATCATGTGGCTACAGAGATTAAATTCACACCGGATGTTACAACCAAGGAAATGTACAAATACTCAGAGATCATAACAAATTAACTGCTCAATGAGACAGGCGTTAAGTACTGAGTAAACATGCTTTTTATCTGCTCAGATCAATATCAACTCTATTAGAGTTATACAGAGGTTACTTCTCACCAAGGTAACACACCATTAGCATTTTATGCAAAAAACTCATCTAAAATTTTTGTTACATTATTGTTGGAAAACATACTGATAACTTTGACTACAGATACCTAATCTACTAATTATTACTGTCAACACAAGTTGGAGCTTTAATCAGGAAAGAAACAACATAATTTCATTATAAATCAGATGATGAAAGAATCTTTAGAAAAGGACTAACAAGAATACTAGAAGAGCAAAGAACCGCCTGCAGAGAGCTTCAGAAAAACCTGGAATTACATGGATTTGATGAATGCTCTCTGCACAAGTCTCCACTGCTGAAGGAAAAGAATTTTGAAAATAATTAAAAGTTTGCTTCAGAATATTTTGACAAGCCAATGAAATGCTGGTAGAAAATATAATAAATGAACTGTTTGGATTCCACTGATAGGACCCGATCGGATCAGAAATGCTCCTGCATGAAACCTGGATTCCTACAGCGAAGTCTGAAGATGGGAAAATCTTGATGCAGAGCAGTTTTGTTGTTGTTATAATGTAGAATGGTTGAATGCAGAAATGTCCCAAAACAAACAGTTTTTTGTTTGTTTGTTTGTTTCATTAAGACAATGACCCCCAAAAACAAAATCATTGAAACTCTATTGAGTTTAGAGAAAGAAAACGAAGCTGCTGTAATGAGACGATGAGTCACCAGAGTTAAATCCGGTGGAAAATTTATGAAAAGTGTTAACGATCAGATTCTTTAGAAGATGTTCGCTATAAACTTTAAACATTTTGTGTGGAAGAATAGTTAAAACTCACACCACAACTACTCTATTAATTAGTCAATAAAAGTTTCTCTATTAAGTTTTTAATCAATTTCAGCAAGTGCAAAAAGTGATTAAGTTTAGCTGTTATGCTGTGAGTTTCAATTACATTTCTCAGTTTTTGAAGAAAGTTTTGTTTTTTTTGGTACAGATTTATCTTTAAAATATTTATTTCAATTCTATTTTGGTGTCTAATGGTTCTGATGTGTTTTATGGGGAAGTTTCTTATTCCAAGCTGCCGACTCTCTGAACCCGAATACAGCGGAGGAACATTTTCAACTTGGCTCAGTTCACTGCTTAGTGCTGAAACCAAAGCATGAGCTTTGGACAATTCAGCCTTTGTAAAGAAAACAGTGTCTATTTTCTGTTTTATTATCCAATTTATTCCTTATAATGCCACTTATTGTCCTGTTTTTGCATCAAATTCCTGCAAAAATATCATATAAATTCTAAAAATGTGGCAATTGTATCACTTTTTATTGAATATCAAATAAATTTGGATTCAGCTTCATAATGTTTCAAATGTACATAAACATAAGTTTTTTAAATATACATATATAGAGTATAGTAAGCATATTAAATTACTCTAATAGAATCAAATAAAAGGAGCAAGTTAGATGTTGAGATAATATTATCACCTGCAAAAAATGGGAATCACATAAGTTTGATTTCTCCGCCGACTCTTGATTTATTACTTCACTTTTGCTGATAAATGAATTTTCTTACCTTTTCAGAGCAGACTGTAAGCTAATTGTCACGTGCAGAGAGGATTTTGGAGCCCAGAGCCTCAGCCTTTTGCTCTACATGTCTTCTCTGTTGTCATACGCATGCTCACAGGACACACTGTAATTCTGCAGTCCCACGATACTGTACACCACTTGAGCAGAATTATGGGGCCCCTCATTGGCTCGTTTGGGCTCCCGTTTCGCACCCGAAGCCCGCCGACTCACTGCCCGCAATTTCTTCCCAAAGTGGCAGGACTTGGCTTTTATAAAAGGCCTCCCTCTCTCGGTTTCCCTCTTTCCTTTCCCTCTCTCCCTCACCCTGAATTCCTGTTGTGAACGGATTATGTCCTGTGTAATTGCTGCAATAACTGATCATCGTTCCCTGGTGGGCCAATTCACCCCAACGATATCAAATGTACTGTACTGCCCATTCATACTGTACATCATTGTCAGGGAAGAATGACTCGTGGACCTGTGGACTTAATTTGCATTTTATAGGAATGCATAGAATTATATTTTACCTTCGAAGTGTTAGGATGTTTGCTTGAAACTTCCTGCACACATGCAAAGAAGGACATGTTTTGGATGTTCCATGTGCGCAGGCCAACACACAACCCCCCAACAAAAAACCCTGCACACACACACACACTTCCGCTCATGCACAAAGATGGAACCACAAAACCCCTTTTAGGCAGCCCACAGAGCCCCCCATTCACCCTTTCTGTGGCCGGCGCTTGCTGTGTCCAAGAGCATCTGTACGGAGCGTCCTGTGAGGCTCCAGCACATAAAGGAGGGTCGGCCGTGAGGTGAATACAAGTCCTCCTCCTGCACCAGGACAGGGTGACAAAGCACTATTTCAAAGAAAAGAGGGGAGCAGATGAGGAGCACCGGCCAAATGAAGGGCTTCTGTGACACGGCATGGTTCAAAGTGCAGGATAAGCATGGCTGAGCTCCACATTCTGTATCATTAGACCACTCAGAACCGACAGTACTCTGGGCTGGTTTTACCAAGAGGTGCAGGAAGTGGAAAGTGTTTCAGTTCTCGTGGTAAACCATTAAAAGATGTTTCATTTCTATACTGCTCAGACACGCAATGAGGGAGTCAAGTGATAGACCAATAAAAAGTAATTCAGCTGTGGATTAGAAGGAACGTGATAAATGTATCTCAACATTTTTAATGAATAAAATCTATATATAATAATTTGCACAAATGCATTTCTTTCTAAGCCCTGATGCCTTTTGTTACATTCATATTTAAAGTAAAATGGAGTGTCTGAGCATCATTTATAAAGTCTTGCAGCAGATTCCCAGATGAATTTAGGCATGGACTTTGACTAGGCCACTGTAGCGCTTTGATTTAAACCGTTTCATTTTTGATTTAGTTTAGAATTATTGCCTTGATGGAAGCTGAACCACTGACACACAGTTATCCTGTGTTTCCACTCCATCCAGCTGCAGCATGATGCTGCCTAGGCCTGTCACGATAACAGATTTTGCTGGGCGATATATTGTCTCAAAAATTATTGCGATAAACGATAATATTGTTTGAAGACCTTTTTACATTGATTTAATGGAAATTACATAATAATACATGCAATTTCCTGCCACAGATTCATACACTTTACTTTCAAAAGAACACTTAACACTGGGACTGATGCACAAAATAAATAAAACAACCAAAACCAAAAAATAAAATAGATTCTTAGTCTCAATTGACAATAAATGTACTTGAATAAAAACTAAACAACATGAAGCCAAAGTGGAAATAAACACTGCATTCAACCAAAAGAGTGCAGATTATGAAGTCTGTATAGTATATTGCCCTTCAGTAATCATTAGATTTAAATAGAGAAGAATCCGACTGCCTGATGCAAAAGTTCAAACTACAGGATTTATTTTACCCCGAACGACAATCTTAGAACGAAGAACGTTCTTAGATTGTCATTACGGTACATCGTTATGGCCGCTCCTATCTAAATCAAAGATTTGCCCAGACTGGGAGAGTGACGCAGCCTGTTGAATGTGACCGGTAGCCAATCAGAAAGCGCGGATTCTCCTCGTGCTTTCTGAGGGGAAACACGGAGGGAATCCCGAACAGCTGACACGGTGCAACCCGAAGTCCAGCAGACATCGGAAACAACATGAATGTTTATTCAACAGTTCGAGCAAAGAAAATATAAATAACTAGGGGAGGAGTTGGAGCGAAATTTCTACCAGAAAACCCGGTAACTTTTCAGCTGTTCTTTGTTAACGTGACATAAATAGGTTATAATGATTTTCATTCAGTCAGACTGACATTCGCCACATGCATTGCAGGTAGATTGTAGTAAGGAATTGATTAATACCTGGTTTCAAAGTTAGTGAACTTGACTTATTATTTTGTGTCCATTGTTGGACGCAAGACGGTTTCGATCGAACCGTTATAGCTAGGCTTTCTGTCGGCTAATGTGTCTCTCGGGTTTTGATAATGGGTCGACAATCCGCGACATCAGATCGTGCAACGCGCGCTGGGCATTACAGTAAGGAAATAAGGAAAGGAGGGTCAGTGGAGAGCACCGGAGTGGAGCCTTTTTTCATTTTTCATTCATTTTTGCGAGACAGAATCGCTGCGGTCGCAGAGCTCGGTACACCTGAGAAACATACGCACCTAAACCAGCCAAGTTTCAGTTTTCTTTCTCTTGCGGTTCATTTCCGCAGAATTCACAATGACTCACAACACACAAGGTAGTCTGGATTTTTTACTCCCCTTAGCTTGTCTTGTGGCATTCAAAAGGAACGATTGCAAAAGGAAGTTTTCTCTTGTTACAGATCATTTTTAACTTCCATAGAACATTTTAAGTGACAAGTAACTGGATTAATTGTTTTTATTTAAAACTCTTCAGCATGAACTGTCTCTCTCGTCTTCTACAGAGCCATCATTCCTATCCTCTGTTTGTCCGTCAATGCAGAGAGGATCATCATGGCTGATCCTCTCTGACTTTCATTGTCCTTCCACGTTCAAGCAAATATCAGGAAAAGGGCAGTTAACCTGCAGACCCCACACATCCTGGACTCAAGCCACTTAGACTTTTATCTTCAGGTTACAAAAGAAACAGTCCTAAGAGTCCGATGATCACTGCCATGCATATAAGCACTTATTCAAACTTGTTTTCTTCTTCTGTAAAGCCATTATATTTATGTAGAATATACAAAACCGTATATTCCCCCATTTTAGAAACATATATTTAGTTTTAAAATATCTGTACATTGGGGAAAAAGTAGAACCAAAGTCAAATTTCCTGTTTTTTGATTTGCTTTGTTGTTTTTAACAAATCTTGTGAAAAGGTCACAATGTGGGTGTTTTGTGTTTTTGTTTGTTTTTCTCAGTTTAGGTGTCATTTCATCACAAATTACGACACTTGAAAACCCAACATGTTGCTTTTTCTGGGAATCTTCTCACTTGTGATCACGTTTTCGCGTGGTTGTGTGATCGGCATGGTTTTCATCATCAGGCCTGAAAAGGAACTTTATTTACCACATCCTCTGTTCATGAAGTGAAGGGGAAACGGATTCTGTTTGTGAGTGTTTGTGTGTTTTCTGGGGTCAGCCAGTGCTTTTGGCTCTGAAGGCGTTGTTGATGGAGTTACCTCTGTCTTATTCTTGACTAAAACTCTTTTTTTCTGCCTCTCTCTGCAGTCTTTCACCCAGCACCTTCTGTTCTCTTGAATATAAATTTTCTGTTTCGCCTGCCATTTCGCTTCCTTCCTGTCCTGATTTAAGTCGGCCAGCTAGTAAAAGCAGTGACATCATTACATAAATAGTTGTATGGACCTTTTGCAAATCTCAAATGAAGTTCACATTTATGCAAGACTTGTTTTATTTATTGGTCTCTGAGATTAAATAAAGTAATTGTAAATGACAAGTTAAGAGAAAATTAGTGCAGCTTTCAGTGATTCTGGTAAATTTCATCTCCTAAAATCTTTAAAAAGTTTTTAAAAGTAAACATGATACATATTCAATGTCTGAAGAACACAGCTTGCTGTGTTCTGATTTGACCACCAGAGGGAAGCATATATCAGTTTTTCAATATCAGTCTGTGAACGGAGACTCTCTGTCATAGTGATTGGAAATTACAGTTTATGGAGCAAGTTTTTTTATTTCTTTGTGAAATAAACTTAATTAAGTTGTCCTGAGAGGAGGAACTTATTTTCAGGATTGGGTTGGTATTAATTAATGTACACAAGTTTACAAAAAACTGTTCTTACAATATGTGTTCTGTTTCCAGTGCAGATACATTTTAGAAATTAAGCATGAATACCTATGGATAAAACTGTTCAAATTTATTATATAGTGCTAATTATTTAAATTAAATTCATTAGATTTTTTTTTGACATGTTGCTTGTATTTTGTTTCTCATCAACTAAAAATGAAATAAATGTTTCTACATCTTTTTCAGCCTGCAGCTCCTTTTAGTAAATTGTGTCCATGAAACCTTCAAAAATGCAGGTAGTTGTAATTGGTTTAAAATGATTTGAAGCAATTACAAAACATTTATGTATTTGATTACAAAAACGATTTGTAATTTTTGTACTGAACTGAAATTAATTTATTTCAATTAAATAATATTTTACTAACAGTAACTGAGCTGAATTTAACTGAACAGAATCAAATAAGGCTTGGAAAGCAACAGTTTGTGCAACATGTGCTGAAAATTGTTGAGGAAATTTCACAAGTGGAGGACAAAACAAGACATTTCAGCCCTTCAACTGTCTTCTAAAGCTGTTTTCTGTCTGCTTGTCTTTTAAATCAAGCATTTTTCATACATTCAATAAAAAATAAAAGAATAAATTGAGTCTTTGTGACAGTCTGTTGTGACCAAAGATGCATTTAAAATGTTTTTTTGTTTGTTTGTAAAACAATATAAAATATAAAATCACAAGTTCATTCCTGAAGTCTGTAAGCCCTTTTAATTGAATAACCAAATAAAAATCTAGAAATGGTCTACTACTGGACTAAAAATGAAATAAAAAAGCAGTGCAAGACTTTTACAAATACAGAACTGTTCGTTCTGATATTTTTTGGCATTCCTACAGTTTCTAAACTCACAGTCTGTACTCGTGCTTGAAAGCAACATTTTTTATAAGGAAATTGCAGATCAAATTATAAAAATGTACTTCATGCCTTTTGGCCTCCCATGTGAGTGAAAACAAAATGTTCCTTATCTTGTATTTGCAGTACAAGGCTTGCAGGTCACTGTCAGCCACATTATTCAAACATTGCAGGCAAGTCGGTGCTGATTTTCCCACCATGTGTTATTTATGATTTCAATAAAATATTCTACAATGTTATATCCAAATTGTCTGGTTAAAATTTTTCTTGAAAGATGCAATCATATGTTAGAAAAGTTTCAGTTTCTTTGACATACAAAACCTAGATCTGCTGCTCTGTAGTTGTCAACAAGTTTTCCACAAGGATTTGTTCTCTGGCCATTGCTATTTAATTTTTACTGCAGCTGATTTCAAGCCACGTTTTTTATTGAAACATGCATTTGTTTGCAGATGATCCAGTAACTTATATCAATGTTTGCAGTATGATGTAAACTCTATACTGCATGTTAAAGTATTGTTAGAGCACTGCTGCTTGAGCCAAGTTGTCTAGGTTTTCTTGTATGCTTTTAAAGTGTCAAGACATATGCATTTGTATTAGTGGATACATTGTTTTGAAGTATATTGAAGATTTAGTTGAAAATAGCTGGAATGATACGATCAGGTTAAGCTCTCACATGACAAGTTCAAACAGCTTTTCCATGCATGTGAAGAAAACCTCAAAGAGAACGGAGATGACAAAAATGTCCCTTGGGCCAATTTTGTTCTGGATCCGGTACTGCCTGAGGCCAAATTCCAGCATAATAACTTCTGATGTGATATAAGCTTGAGGTGCTCAACTGCCATATTTTCTTGCATGAGAGGAAAAGCTGCACAAACAGAGCCACAGGCTAGAGTAATATTTCTCTTTGCTTTCCATTCCAGACTGTTTGGCCCTTTGAGAGCTGGAAGAATATAGGGAAATGATTCTTTCATAAATTAAAATGAATTATTTATGACGCATTCAATTTATATCTGCAGTCAGAGTTAAGATAAGGAAATGGCATTATAATAAATCGTACAGCATGTGTGAAAATCCTTTGGACTTGCTATATTTGGGGCTAACTTCGACACGTAAGACAAGTCATTCAAAATGTATTTTTCCACTTTATGTATTCCAACATAAAATTAACATGATCACAACAGAAATGATGTTGAATACACTCTATATTAGCATCTCCTCTTTAGTCATAAGAACGTATTTCTCAGATTCAAGTTGGAACTGTTCCTTATGGTTTTGGTCCGGTCTGACATGAGTGTGTCTTTCAAGTAGAAATATAATGAATAAGACATCCTGGAAAATAATTTATTAAAAACTTCTCAAGGTTGCAAAGCGTAAGCTAAAAAGAAATTAACCAAGCAGGATTTTTGCATCTTTTCAGATTTAGTTAGGCAGATAAAGTTACAGTAAAGGTTCGTAACATGTCGTACGTTAAATAAAAATGAGTCCAGAAATATCCGCTTCCATCTGTTCGGGGTTCTCTCACTTCCTTCTTTGGAGACACTTCCTTTATTTGTCTGCAGTCTGAGAGCAGCAGGTTCAGGTTAGTCAGTGAGAATACACGACAGCTAAACTCACTGAATATAAATCAGCAGTTACATAACAGCCAGAGGGTCAAACAGAGGCTGCTCTGTGCTGCTGGACAAATGAAGCTGAACTCAGAGGCACAGGACCTGGGAAGGTATTCACGCTTGTGTTTGTTGTTTTCATTCACAAATTTTAACAAGAATTTAAGAAAATAAAAAGAAATCTACAAAAAAAAAGAACAACAATAAATAAACTAATTGCAAATAAATTAACTCCAGCCAACATGTCTATCATAAATACAGAAAATTGAAAAGAATTTGGCAAGACCTGTTTATTTTTTCCTTATCGCAAAAATTCAAATAAAATATATTATATGATTAAAATTTCTAGTTGTAAAGTGACCAAATAAGAAAGATGCTGCTGCACTTTAGCTGCAATATGGATGCATAAAAAGTACTTTGCACAAAAATTTCTATTGCAATTAGGTGATTACTGGTGTTTTAGGGAAAACCTATTGTGATTACTGTTTCTATTGAAACATGTTCAATTTCTAAAATTAATAGAGATAGATTGTGTTTCGTTGGCGTAATTGTTTTGTTTTATCCTGCACATTTTAAAGTGACTCATATTCCATGACATATTTCTGCCTTCATGACTTCTTGGACCTGTTCCTGTTCACATAAAGGGCATCCTGTTCACATAAAGGGCATCAATTTGGGGACAAATTAAAAGAGCTAGTGCTTAGTGAGTCAATCAAACAGGATAATAATTATATTTTAATTACATAATTACAATTATCCCATTACTGAACACAAATAAGTGTGAACATCATAATTTTAATAACTGTGAAATACAAGGAAATAAATCACTTTGGGCTAATAATATAAAGGAAAAAATGCTACCTCAGTTAGGTGATTTATTTCTGAAGTTGCAATATTTTTTTGCTTTTTTAAATCATTGTTTGAGTCTGGTGGATTTGCTTATGGCAGATTTAAATCCCTTTTTAAATCTGTAAGAAGTGATTGCATCAGCACCAAGGGGAACGCCACCATGCGTTCCTGTGTTGCCTTCACAGTCATGTTCAGCCTGTAGCTGAAAATCTAAATAAGTCCCGGAATGTATGTTTTTACAGCAGAAAATGGATTGTGCCAGCTTAACAAAGATCATATTTTAATTTCATAACCTGTTTAATTCTCTATGTGCCTTTTCTTTTGCGGTAATTAATATCGGAAAATAACCCTATTGTAATTTTTACCGACGTTCCTGAAGGCAGCATTAGGTCCGAGAACAGTGAGTTTCTGGTACAACCTCACTGTTCAACCAATCAAATACATATCTGAGAGCAGATGCAGCACGAGCTCCCAACCGTATGGGTAGCTACATCGTCGCCATATTTTGAGTGGCATTATTTTTTAGACGTATGAAAAAAGCCATTCAACACACTTTTGTTCCCATTTATTTAGATCAAGATGATCTAATTAAGACCATAATGGTTTATTAAGACCATGAAACCATAAAACCTTCAGATGTTATTTGTTATTCAGATTTTAAGCTGTTTATGTGTCCTAAATAAAAGTAACACCGAATGTCAGAAGTTAGGTGCCACTTTCAGTCTGCTAAGTGAGCACTAAATCCTAATAGAGACCAAGTCTTTTGTCATACTTCTACTGCTACAACTACTGCTAATAATAGTAATAATAATAATAGTAATAACAGAGAGAAGATATGTGCTTGTTTTGTGCTTTAGTTTCTTTTTGCTTTGTTTTTTTAGGCAAGGTCAAATTGCATTTAGTTATGTATATCTCTATATATAGCATATCTCTATATATAGCACCAGCTCCCAGTTTTAGTTTGGGAAGCAAATTGTCTACTTTTAAGGCCAAGCTTAAAACTTTCCTTTTTGATAAAGTTTACAGTTATACTTCTTAGGTTGTTGTGCTCTTATAGGACGTTTTTGCTGCAAAGTCAATGGCACAATGCTGGCAATTGTCTACTGTTGATCTGTTCTTATCCAGGAGGAGTAAATACTGCAAGTCAAATGCCAGGTTTACATAATTTTTTAAAAAACTAATTTGAATAATAAGCTAAATTTGACTGTAATGTTTGATAACTAGGATCAGTTGAATGTATGGTTGGATTGAATTGACTTTTTGCAAACAGTATTGTCCTAATTTAATTTTTAAAAATAACATACGTTAGCATTTACTTATTTACCAGAGTAAAACTTTTATTAATTTAAATATTTTGACATTTAACATTTGTGATGTTGTGTTGTGAAATATGAACTAAACTGAGCTGGTTTCTCAACCATGCCTGTGCTAATTCTACGGGTGAACTTGCCACCCACAATATGGCGGACAGCGACACTTCGTCATTCCTTCTCTTTTCTTATGCTGGATGTGACGTAGAGGGTGGGAGAGACCGGAGCCGGTGTAGGCATTTAATACCCGGTTCCACCATCAGGAAACCAGAACCAGGCTGGAAGACAACGAAACACGGAACAATCTGCTGAACTCATCATCATCCGTCATCATGTCTGAGAGTACATTTGGGTGAGCGAAGAAGCCATTATTTTACCAGCCTACATGGTTCCGATTAACAGTTTCAACAAGCTAATCGAGATGTAAGCGCTCAGTTATAAACCGGTAGTTAAGTTTAATCATCTTAGAAAGTGACCCAACTCTTTCCTCTGGTGCTTTTTTAATCTTATGGTGGTTTAAATACATCAGCGAAGTAACGGAAGACGTAACTTCTGAATCGGTAAAACTCGGAATCGTTCGGTTCTGAACCGTTAAAACACGTGAAGCGGCTGCGGTTGGCCATCTTTCTGCCGGTATACGTCAGCTATAACCCGCCGACTCATTACCGGCTTCTGTGTTCGCTGCTTTTCCCGCCCTCAGTGTGCGGCAGATCCGGCCACATGTGGCACAAAGGGGTCCGTGAACCACTCACACCTGGCAGAGCCGCCACTGTGAGTCATTTGGGTTTCACAGCCTCCATCATTCACCAAAGAGATGGAGGAGGCAGAGCAAAAAACCCCGAGGGGCCAGGAAACAATAACCTGTGTAGATCTGATTATTACTTTTTAATGTCTAATCAATCAGCTTACAGTCACAGCTGGTATTAAGAGCAGCATGTTGTTGTTGTTTAGGTGGTTAGATGATTGTGTTCAGGTGCAACATATAAAGAAAATAAATGTAAAGTAGATGTTTTTACCTAAGTTTCAAAAGTGGCCTTAAAGCTGACTACAAATATTTGGAAGTTGGCATCTTTAAATTACCAAAATTTTGAAAGATTTAGGACAGAGGTGGACCAAAATCATCAACTTAGGAGCAGGTGGCCTAACTTTTATTTTTCAGAATGTTGTTCCTACTCAATAATAAACAAACCATGAAATATTATAATTAGACAATGAAAATAGACAGTTTTCTTTGTAGGAAAGGAATGTGTGAGTCATTTTAGATCCAAAACTTCAAAAAGCTTTCATATTTTTTGTTCATTGACAGAAGGCAACCACTTTATTTCAGACTCGACTGAAGAAAGCTGAAAGACATTTATTGTTTTCACAGCAATAAAAAAATGTATTTAGGTCAGTTTCAGCAGTTTTGTCCTAATTTATTTTATTTTATTTTAATTACAGAAAATGTTATTAATTTAAATACTTTAACTCTATTCGTCTTCTCCTTTTGCTGTTGTTTAATGTTTGGTGAAAAAAACAAAATAGTACTAAAGTACCTGAGTGAAGTTTGCCCCCCACCACCACCTTCTTCAAATCAGACAAAATTGGTGTCAAACATTTGTGCTGGTTTGTGTAGCAAAAAATTTTTTGTTTGTGCCACTATTATTCTAAAGATATGAACCTTTAACCTTTCATTAATATCTTCAAAGCAAAAGCAGCACAAACGAAAATTTTTGCTGCACAAACATTTGACACCATTTTTGTCTGATTTTAGCTCCTCTCACTGTCTTTCCCAGGTCACTCTTCTGGCCATATTGCAGCTGGATTTAACCTGAGTTACAGTTTTATACCTCATTTTTTGTTATGTTTCATAAAACAAGTTGATTGAAATATATACATTTTTTATTTCATTTTAATTATGGCGATCACAAATTAAAATCTTTGGCTAGAAGATTTATTGTGTAATATCCCCGTTGGTTAAGAAGCAGATTAAATGGTTTCTTTTGATTTTTAAATTAGGGCTTTAACGTGTGTTAAACACTAAAAATGACTCAGTTTGTAGTTGCTGTCATATTTGGGGACCTTTTGACATTTTGTCTTTACTGCAGACTTGATCACCTGTTAGGAAAAATCAAATTGATCATGAAATACTATGGAAATAGTCATGGTTTTAGTCACAGTGGGTGTCCCTGTGAAATGTAAAGTGTTATTTTGTGCTACTGTCAGGTCTACTCAGTTCTTATGCAATAATACAAGCCAGACAGGATATGACCTATCCCTACTACTGTCTGTTTGATTGCGTTCTTGTAAATATTTCCAAAGCGCAGGGAAGGTATTCATCTGAAGCCAGTGACTGTGCAGTGTCCTCTGACTCATTCATTCCCTTATTTTGACTTGCTGTCTGTAGTGTAAGTGGAGCATTAATGAACTCACTGTTTCACTGTTGGGAATTAAAAAGCTCTCGTTACAAATGTCACACGCTGATCCTGCTTATCGTTATAATCTGCGTTGTTCTGCTTCCTTTCTCAGTGGAAGCTATGAGGAGTGCAGAGCCACAGCTGACTGGCTGCTGGAACACACCCAGGTGCGACCCACTGTGGGAATCGTGTGTGGGTCGGGCCTGAGCGCGCTGGGCGACATGCTCAAGGATCCGCAGGTCTTCAAGTACTGCGACATTCCCAACTTCCCCCACAGCACAGGTACGAGCAGCAAAAGGAGGAGGAAAACAAAACACCTATTAACACTTGCATGTTAAAAAAACGTCTAACGTCACGCGTGTGTGTTGCAGTGCGCGGTCACGCTGGCCAGCTGGTGTTTGGGACACTAAAAGGGAAGCCGTGTGTTTGCATGCAGGGCAGGTTCCACCTTTATGAGGGCTACCCAATCCAGAAGGTGAGCAAAAATACAAACATGTTGCTTTGGCGAAAGATCCATTAATCTACTTAGGATAAATGATTCATTGGATTAAAATGAGTTCCAATTGATCGTGGGATGCAAAATTCACTTTATGTTCACAATATTCTTTTTTTAATCCAAAATATTATAAAAACTTTTGCTCATTATGTTATGGAAAGACTGTCAACCCACAAGTTTACTTCTTAAATAAAGTTTCCTCTTCATTTAAGGGAAAACTGGTTTTTAAGAAAATGGCCGCTTACTAATAAATCATTAGTCAATCAACAAGCTCAATTACTTTTAGATGAACTTATTAATCAATAACTTGCATCACTAATTCAGAGGCATGTTTGCTGCAAGTCAGTTTTAGTGCTAAAACAGCTGAAAAGTAACATTGAATTGATTAATTGTTAACTGGAATATATAGACGTAATGAAAGGCCATTTGCTGAATGAACGACATATACAGAGCCATGACTAAGCAAAACTGTTAAAAAATATACACTTAAAAAACAGGTTCTGTTTGATCCAAAAACTTCTCATGTGTCACTTGGCTCAAATTCTGTAAAAAGAAAAAAAAAGTTATGTGAAATCACATTTTTGAGCTTTATATCTTGCGATTAATTGCCAGAATAATTGAGAGATTATTCAATTACTAATTTATAGTTGCAGCCCTAATCTAAAATCCCTGATATAGATGCATTTATTTGGTAGAAATGTCATTCCCACGACAACAAGACCAACAAATTTTACAAAAAAATTAACTCTTAATGTTGAGGTGGTCGCTACTAATCTCAGATTTTTCACTCTGTTCTGGTAATATTTAGTAATGACACTTTTAAGAGTCATTAATAATCTGTTTAAATGTAATCCAGATTACACTGCCCATGCGCGTCTTTAAGCTGATGGGTGTCAAGACGATGATCATGACCAACGCCGCTGGAGGCCTCAACCAGGACTACAAAGTGGGAGACGTCATGATCATCAAGGATCACATCAACTTGCCCGGCTTTGCTGGAGTCAACCCGCTTTGTGGGCCCAACGACGACAGGTACCTGCAGAAGAACCCAAACTGAAACTTCAGAATCACAGTGGGATTTAAGTTTTTAATCAAGTCGATTACAGGGTGTCTAATTAATTAGTTATTTCAATTGGAAATCATGTAGTCAACTACATAAGCAACATTTTCACTTACAAAAACCCATGTTGCTGCTAAATAATTAAATTTATAGACATTTGAAGTCAGCATCAAATATATTGATTGTTTTTAATTTGTTACTTAAGTTATTCACCATCAGGTTGGTGCAAAGTGCTGCTAAACACATTCAGCTTTTATTTTTTTAGAAACTCTTGATCTTTCTTTGAACAAATATTTTTTAGAAATATGGACGGTGGACAGTGAGGTTAGCAACATGTTTAGCACTGAGATGCTATTTTAGGCTATTTTCTATGTAAACAAAAATGTGTTGAATCAAATTATAATATTTGACTATTTAAACCTACTAAATAAATTAATTGGGATTAACGGATTAAAGTCCCGGGCCTGGTTTATAGCCATGTTATTTTTTATTTCACTGGATAATTTTCTTTCCTGCCATTTGAAACTCTCTACATCCTGTTCTGGGTACTTTAGAAAAAAGGAACAAAGAGTAAACTTAAGGATGTAAGTTGTGTTTTCACGTGTTTGATTAACGTTTTGAAGCTATTGTTGTATTTAATCGTGCTCTACTGGTGACAAACCTTTGCATAAAGGTGGCAGTTTGATCAACCAAGTCCTTGTGATTCAGATCTAGAAGCACAAAACATTTTATATTTTGATTGGAGCAATTTGAAACATGTTTGTAGCTGCCTATTGACTCTGGAAATGTTTTGAGTATGTAAGGATTTCATTGTCACTTTAGAAAAGGTTCAGTTTCCCCTCCGACATGAGATTGTTTCTTGTTTATAGCCTTTCTCTTTGGTTCCTACACAACCCGCCTCCAGCTGAAAACACAATAAACATTTGATAACGAGCCAAGAAAACATCAGATATCACATGACACTGTGAGCCTCACCCCAAACCAACACCAAGCAAAATCACTTCTCTGTTACAACTTGTTGTGTTAGGTGTTAGTGACATAGTAATGTTCTTTTATTTAATGTATGTGGTAAATATTTGACGTCTTATTGAAAGCTGTAGCTGTATATTAAAATTACAAGAGTAAAGTCAGAATAGTGTGAGAATAAAGTCATAATATTACAACTTCATTTTCAAATTATCACAACTTTATTCTTGTGCAATATTGTGACTTTACTGTCATATTATTTTGGCTTTATTCACATAATTTTATGATCTGATTCTTGTGATTTTGACTTTTTCTAATAATCTTATGACTTTATTTTCATATCATTACAACTTCATTCTTGTTTTTTCGACTACTCCTGTATTATTATGACTTAAGTGTTGTAATTGTATTACATATTTCTCACACAAGTTTACTCTCATAATATTATGACTTTGCTCATAATTTCATGTTTTTGTTTGTAGTAATAGAGCATGCTGCTAACTATTCATCATGGCAGGTTCTCTCATTAATCATTTTTCGCATTCTTTACTAAACAATAAGTTACATTGCAGAGGACTAATCATGGCGTAGGTTTTATTTTACTGGAACATTGGCAGTTATAATATTACAAGAATAAAGTCAATTGAGAAGTTACATTATTGCATCTGGGAAGATTCCAGCACTGAGTCACCGTTCTGTTACTTTCTACCAGGTTTACTTTCTGAAGGTTTTCCTCTCGCCTTCAGGTTCGGTGTCCGTTTTCCCTGCATGTCCGACGCCTACGACCGCGAGCTGCAGCAGCTGGCGCACAACGTGGCGGCCGAGCTTGGCTTCAGCAACTTCCTGCGAGACGGCGTGTACTGCGTCCTCGGAGGGCCGTCCTTCGAAACCATCGCCGAGTGCCGCATGCTGCACCGCCTCGGCGGCGACGCTGTTGGTAAGTAACATTCATTTCATTTCAACCGCATGATTAAATCTTTGCTCACAGATGTTTGTGTAAATGTGAGGACCTTTTAGAGATGTTTTGTTTATGTGTGTGTGCATAAACACACTCAGAAAACACGGAGGTCAAGAAAAACAGACCATTCTGACTGCGTGACTCAAAGAGCCCAGAGGTCAGGAGAAGGTCAACAAACATCCTCTGTGTTTGTGTTCAGATTCAGTCTGACATTTCCAGAATTACCAAAGACACACAAACACACACTCCCTGGAGCAATAAAGCCGGCCGATAAGGAAGGAAGTCGTTCTTTATTGTCATGTTTTAAATTTAATGTGCAAGAAATGCTTTCAAAAGAGCCTTTTACAGAGCAGTTACCCAGCTGCATCCTGGGAATTATTCCAGACTTGATTATGTTGTAAGCTCAGCTGAAGGATACAATGCTAACAGCTTAGCATAGAAGCAGTTATGAAAGCTGCTGCTGAGAAAGTAAACACTTATGTTCTTTTTTTAGCATGAATTTCTGTTTTGCCTGCCAGTGATAGAGTCCTGACTAAAATCTGAAGATGGAAGTTATTTCAGGTTTCATGCTGCTGCATCATAAACTTTTAGTCGCTTCAAAATCTGACAAAGAAAGAGACAAAAAAATGAAGTTTCTTTCATTGGGTGACCAAAACTTATTGACCAAAAACACCAAAATGCTCACACTCACACTCATGAGCAAGTGGAGAGATAAATTAGTTGTTCTTGGCCTGGAGAAAACATGCAGAAAGACTTCAGGTCAGGATTCAAACCCATCTTTCTGCTGACTCAGCAAACAGTTCTTCAAGAAAGCCAATAGTTGCTGCAGAGGAGGATAAATGTCTTTTCTTTCTCTGCAGTTTGTCCACATTGTGAAGCTAAATAAAATGTCTGAAAGTATTTCCTCTGATAAAATGAGTTCATACAGGAAGCAGAGTTTGGACAAACCAAGGCAGGAAGAAATTAACGTTCCAGGAAATGAGATCATGCAGAAGCAAAATTCATACAGACAAAAATACTGGAGATAAAAATAGCTATTATAATGAAGGCATGACTCTAAAAGCCTGGGCCTTCAGTGAAATATTATTCCTTCCACAGTATTTGTAATTTCTCTCTCTTTTATTATGTTTTTAATTTATATAAATTGTTTCCGCTCCAGGCAAATAGTGCAAAATGTCATTTACTATAATTATTCTGATACAAAATCATGAGCAAACATTTCTAGTGAATACATGTGAAATATAGTACTAATTACAGTAATCATAAAGTATGTGCTGTGGTAAAGTGCTATGCAAAACTTCAGTGGTTAGTAGGCATAGAAAGTCACACATAATTATTTTTTTTAAAGAAAGGAAACATTTGACTCAGCAGAAATAGGTGGGGGAGGGACAATACCCTATCTTCCAAGAGCATAGGATTATTAATGCTCCCCTTAATGCAGCACATTAATAATCCTGTCACTATAATCAGTTGATCAATTAATCACATTGACCATTTGATGATAAATTAAAATGAGCTCAATAATTTCCATTCTGATGAATATTTTCCATCTCATTTATGATTTTGGTTGCGTGTGGTTTTTATTTCACATTTTATTTACATTTTTGATTTAAGTAAAGAAACATTTTAAGTCAGTTTAGAGATTTTTTTCTGTATCGGATCATACCAGCCGATACTAAACCTCAGATATCAGCATCGGAAATGAAAAAGTGGATCGTTGCATTTCTAATTTCTAAGTTGAATTTGCATTATTATGTATTTATTATTAAATTTCTTGAACTTAAATTACAGTATTTTAGTTTATCCCAATGACTTCTGAGACATTTTATTGACTAACAAAACTTTAGTTTTAGTGATTTTGAAACCTAAACTTTTCCAAACCTCCCAACGTTCTGATACCAATACGTCTGCTACTGATAAAACTGGATTTATCTCCTTGTCTTCTCTGCAGGGATGAGCACCGTCCATGAGGTGATCGCCGCGCGCCACGCCGGGATGCGCTGCTTCGCCATGTCGCTGATTAGCAACCGGTCGGTGATGGACTACGACAGTCGGGAGAAAGCCAACCACGAGGAGGTTCTGGAGACGGGCCAGCAGAGGGCCAAGCAGATGGAGGTCCTGGTGTCCACCATGGTGGCCCGGCTCGACGGCGACGAGAACGAAGACAAGAACAGCTCCTAAACCCAACGACCATTTGTAAAATGTTTTAAATCCCGAGAACGGTAATAGAAAAAACTTCGACTGTTACTTTAAAATAAGTCAAATACTATTTAAACAAATCCACTTTGACACACTCCTCTTTCTACTTGAGTTGTATAGATTGTAGATTTTCACAGATTCCTGCTGTGCTGCCTTGCACTGTGTTCACCTGACTAGATTAGCATTTTATAACTTTATTTTCCAATTATTTATTGTCAAAGCTGTAACATTCCCTGGTATCGGTACAAAGCAGACCAACTCACTGCACGTCTGAAAATGCTGACAACTGTAAAAGTGAGATGTAAAAGGATCTAAGATATTTATGAGATGTATTTATGTGTCGGTTCGGGTCGTTTGGAGAATTATTTTAAGAAGGGAAGCTACCCTAACAGGGCGGCCGTCAGTGTATTTAAATGTGATTAAAATGTCCTTTCACTGTGGATAATAATAAGTATTTGTCAGTTTTACTTTATTTTACAATCATGGCTTCAATTTTCTAATAAATTACCTAGAATCAAAATTATTTTGTGCCTCAAATTTCAGTTTTTTGCGCTTATGCAAGGTTGAAAATATTGACTTTTGCATCTTTCTGCAGCAGTTTTTAGTCACTACCTACGTTAAGTTACAGATTTACATGGTTCCTATTTGATATTTCATGTTATAATATCAAATATTACAACCATAAAAACAAAACGTTGTTTGTGTTTCAATATTTTAAAGCTTGTATTAGAGAGGAATATGTCTTTTTTTATCAAGAATAACAGAATCATACAAAAAAATGTCATAATATCATTAATATGGTGACCAATGCAACAAAAAAATAGTGATTAACAATTTCTTTGAATTCAACAGTCATCAACATTTATTGTACTCGGCTCCAATGAAATATTATGTTTTGTTTCTGAGGCATCTAAAATATCTCCATTAACTGTGAAGATGTTCTCTTATAAAAGTACCAAAAATCATTTTTATGCAATTCCAATGTTATGCAGTTTCTAGAAAAACGAGAAACTAGTTTTGAAATAAGATAAAACTAACTTACAGGTAACTTTTCAGCAAGATAAGGAGCTTATTTTAACTTAATAATCCCTTAATAATCCCTTAATATTTTATAAAACGTATTAGTTCCACTTTCAGATGATTTCATCCATAACTGGGAAAGATCTGTCAATGCACTAGTACTAGAACTAATACTTTTTAAAGCAACATGAAGGAATTATTGACTTAAACAAGTTTCTGTATGACTTGTTATAAACTTACATGGAAGTTAGTTGTTTTTTTCCAAGTGTGCTAAGATATTTTTACTAGAAACTAAACCAAAACTATTTGCAGTGTGTACAGTCCAGCTTCATCTCGTGGGTACTTCAGTCTAATTCTGGATGTTTCGATTATCTTTCTTAGATTTTACCCCTTTGCTTCTTATACAAAATGGGGGGGAAAGTTTCCATGACGCTCCATTTTCCATTATGGCCTTACAAGGTCCTGGGAATTCCACAAGCTGAAAGGAGGAGCTCCAGGTGTCTGAACAAAATGTACTAATTTAGTGAACTTCAAGGCTGCAGCTGCTCACCGTAAAGGGAGGCTGGGAACCTCCCCGTAGTTTAGCTCTGATTGCTCCAAGAAAATAGTTTCTCACAGAAAAGCCTCATGCATCTCCAACAGCACAGCACTGCAAAACATTTTTCACTTCAGCATTTCTCTGCAGGTGCTGATGTTGAATTCTTTGAATAAAAATATGTCTTCGGGTCAAAATCACAAGTGTCAGCAAGCAGCATGAGGTGGAGAATGTTTTTGAAATTACAGAACTTCACTGTACTTGACAGCTGTTGTAATTACCAACAATCAGTTCTTTGTGTCACTATGGAGAAGGTTTGCAGGCCTGGTTCAGTTCTGGAGAGTTTCCAAACATAAAGTATCTCTTCTAGGTCAGATTTAAGTTTAAGATGAGCTTTGAAAACACTTCAAAAACACAAAAAGTATTTTTGGTCCAGTTTCTAGTGCTAATATTGTGAAATTATAAACACTTTAAATGAAACAAAGGTAACTTTTTGCCTTGTTTTAAGTCAATAATTCTTTTATATTCATGAAAAAGTATTAGTGAAATAATCTACCAGTGGAATATGCAGTAATTTGCAAAGTTTTACACAGCTTTTAAAATATACCTCATAATTTGAAACACTCGAGTGACAAAACAGCAGAAAATAGAAATCTGCAGGGGTGAATACTTTTTCCACTGCGTTGTAAATTTGCAGCAGTGTTTCTTCGTTCCTTTGAATCCTTTGCGCTCACATCACAATGGCAGCTGCTTCATTTATTTTACAACTTGTTTAGATAACGTCTGCAAAAGAAGGAAGTGCTGAGCAGGACAGATCGTTCCCGGCAGAGCTGAGAAACCGAACAAGCAGAGTGTTGCCAACGCTTCGAGAAAGAGGACTTTAGTTCAAAATGGACAAAACAAAAAGCAACATAAGTATGAGGCTGATTGAAAGCTTGATTAGCTGATTAAAAACTTTCTACTTGCAGGAATCAAAGTTGGAAATAAAAAATGTTTTATTATTCACACCTGTTCAGAAGGAGAAGGAGATTAAGTGACTCTGAAGCCAAACAAGCTGTTCTGAGTATTTCAGAAAAAAAAAATTACTTTCACACGCCCACCTTTTTTATCTTTGGTTTATAAAATGAGAGAAAATATCTGGTTATGTGGATCAACATGATTTGGTCAGAGAAACTAAAACATTTCTAACATTTAAATGATGGGCCACAGCGCCCTCTGCTGTTCTTTCCTTACAAGTTTCAAGAAGTTGTAATATTAGTCCAAAAAATCAGCTTCCCCACTGTTTTTATGTCTACAATAACATATTAGGGCTATTGCACACAAAGACTAAAAAAGGAGTAAATTCCTGCAAAAAAAGAAAAATTTGGAGCTTAATCTCAGAAAATGTTTAGATTGGAAAATATCTGAGTTTGGAACTTCAAAGCTAATGCTCCAAGTTTTTCGTTTATATTTGAAAGTTCTCCCTCATGATCAGTTAAAACAAGTTTTTATCGTTTCACAGATATTGTTCAGTGTTTCTCTAGAAAATAAGACTGTAATTTTGAGGTGCATTGTCACAGTTTAACCCTTGACAATATCAGTTATTTAAAATAAAAAAAGGGAATCAAAAAGAAATTAAACACTGGTAATGGACCAGAAAACTACAATCAGTGCACCTCCAATTAAAAAGTCACTTCAGAAACTCAGAGATCTGAAAATTTCTGAAATGTCAACACGTTTTTCCTTTAAACCAGAGTCAACACAAGTCTGTTTTTCAGGTCTGTTTAATGTGAAACACGAAGGGATTTTGTGGACGTCGGTGTGCTGGCATGAAAACCTGAGAAATGCTTCAGGAGGTCTGAACAGAAAGCTGTTGCAGGGATAAAACACGGAACAACGCGTCAGTTTAAACACAAACAGGATGCGGCGTTTGTTCACACGACAGAGTAAAACCGTCTCTGTGCAGGTAAAGGTGCATCAACACACCTCTGCTGAAAAGTCAGGCAACAACTCACTTAATAGTTTTTATTTAGCCCTCAATTATGTATTAATAATGAGTTTTTTATTGGTGTGAAGTCAAATTTTAATCTTAAATGTTTGGTTTTCATTCACTTTTAAGTGCAAAATCATCATTGATAAAAGCTTTAAAACCAAAAATTCTATTATTGTAAAGGGTTTGAGTCGAGTTACTGAAATAAAGGAGCTTCTCAATAATATTCCTATTTATTGAGTATGACTGTATTTATGCTTTTCGGAGGAGAGAGTTATGGTCCAATGGAGCAGAGGTTTGGCACAGACATCACCAAAAGAACACCATCAAACAGTGAAACACGGTGGAGGCAGCATCATGGTGAGGGTTTTCTTAACTTCAAATTGAAATAGATTTTTTTTTGTCAAATTGGAGAATTAAAAAAAAGGGATGTGGATGAAATTTGTTCTCACATCTTGATAGAAATAGCTTGACAAATTGCAACCAAGGAAGACTGAATATTGGAACTAAATAAAAAATGCAGAATATTATGAACATTTCTTTGTAACTCTTTTACCCTAATCAAGTTAATTGAAAGTCTAATTGTGTAAATTTTACCTGAAAGAAGACAAAAAAAACTTTAAATATTTTATATCTTATTTTTGCAGCAAACTGACGTTCTAGATCAGGGGTGTCCAAAGTGTGGCCTGAGGGCCAATTGTGGCCCTTGCATCCATTTTATTCGGCCCTCAACTGCAAAATATTTGCCGGGTCCTGCACAACTGAATAGCAGGAACTAAAAGGTTTTATCTGTAATCAGAGTAAAATTATTACAGATATAATTTCTTTACAATAAAAAATGTTGACTGCAGCACAAAGCATTAATGTTTTTGTATCAAAGCTTTGACAATAAGCAGAAGTAAGAGTTTCTGAAGTTTTTATTTTACTTATCAACTTGGCTAAATGTAGCAAACGTGTTGAAACTAATTCTGTTCCTATAATTGACAATAAATTTATTCAACTGAGCCCAAAAGAAATGTGAAAACTAAATGTTTTTCTTTTAATAGAGCAAACAGGATTTTTTTTTAAGTTGTGGCTCTCTGATAAATAACATTCCTTTCCTACAATAAACAAAGCAACAAAAAAATGGATGTTTTTTCTATTTCCATGGCCTCTGTGCTTCTGACTCGATGACAAAAGGTTTGGACAGCCCTGCTCTAGATTCTCTGTAAAGGTCAAAGGTGGAAGGTTTTGTTTGAGGAACCCACATCTTTTTTTTATTTTATTTTTTTGGGATTTCTAGCTTCAGACATTTCTCACACAACTTACTGTCACATTTTATCATCATAAAACAAAAAGCAGATCCATTACCTACGACGGAGTATTAGGGCCATACTGAGGTAAAAAAGTAAATAAAAGAATGAAGGCATAATAAAGTGAAAGTATTTTGAGGATTAAATCAAAAATAATAGGAGAAAAGTCGTAATATTACGAGAATAAAATTGTACGAGAAACTTTAATCTGTGTAAAGTCTCATGATAATGTCACCATTACAACAATAAACTCATGTTATGAGAATAATTGAGAATAAATTGAGAATAAAGACAGGATTCCAAGAATGAAGTCATATTATAGAATAAAGTTGTACAAAATTAAAGTCAAAATAATATAACAAAGTCAAAATATTATGCCTTTAGTCTTGTAATACTATGACATTATTCTTGATTTATTTTGACTTTATTCTTGTATAAATTTATTTTCATAATATTATAAATTTATTCTCATAAATGTGTTTTTTTTAAAATAATTTTTTAGTGTGGCCCTGACACTCTGTCGAAAGCCCAGATGGATTTTGCTCAGTCAATCAAACAAACAAACAAGCTGTGGTTCATTGGCTTCTTTCATTTGGTTGTGGCAGCCGCCGGCGCCTCAGCTGTAGGTGTGGATGATCCTGTGTCGCTTCAGGTGGTGCATCATGATGAAGGACTTCCCGCACTGCGAGCAGCTGTAGGGCCGCTCGCCGCTGTGTGTGCGCTGGTGCACCCGCAGGCTGCTCTGCTGCGTGAACCGCTTCCCGCACTGTCCGCAGCCGTACGGCTTCTCCCCCGTGTGCGTCCGGTGGTGGATGCTGAGGTGCGACGAGCACTGGAAGCTCTTTCCGCACACGCTGCACCAGAACGTGCGCTTCCTCCTGTGGCTCTGCTGGTGCAGCTTGAACTGGTGCAGGCGGCTGAAGGACTTGCCGCACTGGGAGCAGGCGTAGCCGCGGGAAACAGGGGCGACGGGTTTCTGGGGGGCGTGAGTGTAGAAGCAGCTGGTGGTGAAGGCGTTAGCCGGCTGGGCGGCGTTCGCTCCGTCCTCGGCGCCCGCCTCCCTCTGCCGTTCCTCCTGCGGCGGGCCCAGCTGGGCGGCGTGGGAGCCGCTCCGCTGCAGGAACAGCTGCTCCTTCTGCTTGTCCTGCATTCCGGGCTGGAAATGCGACAGCTGCGCGTCCTTCTGATACTCGCCGCCGTACACCCCGTTGCACGGCTCCTGGACGCCGGGCGACTTACTGGTGTTGGACGCCATGTTCGTGGCATCCGAATGCTCAGAGAAAGAGCTGGAATATTCCTCCACCACGCTGGAGAAATCAGGAAACCCGGCGTCAATTTCATTCCCTTCGATGATCGATGACCAAAGCTGACTTTCCCGCTCGTCCACGGGATAGTCGACAGCGGTGGGAGTCTGCTTCCCCACGCGGTGCTGGCATCTGTCCTGTCTAAAGGACAGCTGGTCCTCCTCCTTCTCTGTCTTCACTGTGAACTGGAGGCTGCTGATGTCGACTGGCGGCTGGCCGGAGCTGAACGGGCCGCTGTACTCTGCAGGCTTGAGTCTGGTAACATCTGGATGGATGACCTGCTGGCTCTCCTGAGCAGGATACGGGACGGCATTGCCTGGAAAACAAGACATGAGTCAGCACTTTCTGCCTGCAGAGAGAATAAAGAGAAAGTTAAAATGATGTTTTCCAGGAACATAGTGCCTTTTCTTAGCATAATCAAGTAACTGGGCTAACTTCAGTTTTTAAAAAATGCTACATATAGCAAATATATTTTCAGATTTACAAATGTTTAAACCAGATTGTGTAACTCTGTAAAACCAGCTGTACTCACCGATGGCTGCAGCAGAATCACTGATCCACAGCGCCTCATCCGGACTTTCCTCCTTAATTGTGAAGGAAACACCGGATCCTTGAATCTCAGGAAACTACAACAACAAAACAAGCTGTTAACATCTGTAATATGTTCTTGTTGTTGTTGTGAATTACTAGTTTTAAGAAGATTAAATCATGATTTTTTTATGCTTGCGTCTATGTTTATTTATTTAATCATCTGGGCCTGAATCATATTGTTTATGAATTATTATATAATAATATGTTCCAATTGGGGCTCTAATTTAACATGATTTTAATAAACTGAGCTGAATTTAAAATACTTTACAACAATCCAGGTTGTTCACATTGGGTTTTTTTTTAGTTTTTTTTTAGTCTTGGCCCTTTTAATTAATTCCAGCCTTTATAAATGTATAAATGTATTTTTGCTAAGTAACAACATTAAAGTTTTGAGTAACAGAAAAAGAGACACTTACCTTTAAGTCTCTAGTGGGATGTGAAACATTTCTTCCTAATTCAGTTCCTCGATCCATGTAGTTTTCTAAAGGAAAATAAGTGATTTCATTACTAGAATTGGGCCACATTTAGAACAAAAACACACATAACTCAAGAAAATTCAACTGAGTGCAGAAATTTTGCAGAAAAACGTATCTTAACAGGTTAATGAAGTGATGCTGCTGATGCATTGAAGGAAACAAAACAGCTGAGCGTCTTACCGAATCCCCGCTGCAGCTGCGCATTCTTGCTCTCCATCAGCAGCAGCTTCCTCTTCAGCATCTCATTCTCGCTTTGTTTGCGGGATATTTCCAGATGCAGGAAGGCACATTTGTCATCCACCAGCTTGGAGATTTGTGCCACCGCTGCCTTGACCAGGACCTCCATGATTGAGGACAACTGGGTCTGGAAGGGAACGCACGAAGCCATGTTCGCAGATTTAATGTCGGAAGCGGGTAGAAAAGGTGTAAGTTACTCCGTTTTTCCACGATGTATTGATAAATCACTGGAAACAAAACATAAGACGACGTGGAAGACGAGCTTTACATCCCTGCGTGTTTGTGGCAGCTAGCTTAGAGCTTTCTTCCGTGTGGTGGAGAGCTCTGCCGTAAATGCACGAGTAAAAACGCACTCGAATTTACCGCTCGAGGAAACGGACGTTTCTACCACTTTTAAGTCACGTTATGTGAGTTAACGTGACTTAACGACGCTGTAGTTTACTCTTGATACAACAGTCCAGAAAAAGGGCAATAGCTGAGCTGTTTTTGAGAAACGGTTCTAAAATGTGGGGTCAGGGAACTGTTTGTGGAACAGTAAACGCCAAGGTACGGGTCCTGACACAATTCTGCTTTCTACTCAATACAATATTTACCTGTATTTGAATCAGCTTAAAATATTATATATATATATATATATATATATATATATATATATATATATATATATATATATATATATATATATATATATATTCTTTATATAAATATATTCCCCTTGTTATTTTTCCCATGCATTCGAATACTAAAGGAACTGTTCCCACCATTTGCATGTAGAAGTGTTAACCATTTGAGATATAGTAATGTGAATAACTATTTCACAATTATTCTGGTTTTGCTATATTTTTGTCTCACTTTAATCACATGTTAATATCAAAGAAAGACAAGCTGAATAAATACAAAATGTAGTTTTAAAATGGTAAATATTAGAAAATGTGAATAAAACAGTGATTATCTGGAATCATTGTTTTAGAGCTTTTTTTGATACACTGTGAAAATAGACATATTAAAAATTAGCTCTGATTTCCTGCTAAAAATGTAGAAAAATATCTAAATGCTCTTTTACTTTTTACTACTCAATTTTGGAAAAGAGTTTTAGATGTTTTAATGTAATTTTTTTTTTAAAAGTTTCCCTGTAATTACAAAAAAATACATGCAAAAAAGTAAAATAAATCCTATAACATGAATTTAGTTTAGAAAAAATAGTTAAATAAGGAACAATCATTTGTCCAAACCTATAGAACCACACAGACTTCAGAAATCATCTGATGTTTATTTAAAAAATACAAAAAGACACAGAAGTTACCATAAGTATACTCAACATATTCAACCAACACAAATGATTATCATTGTCGCTGCCATGTAAAGACAGTAACTGATGTGAACAGATGTTTACAAAATATAAGATAAGAAATGAGGAAGCATTACAGTTATAAGAGATAATAACACTAAAGACTATGGAATCTGTTGCTGTTTAAATAAGTTATGTACCTTTATTTTACCAGAAAATAACAACTTTAACTAACAAACCATAACAAAAAAAGATTTTTCATATCAGTCAGGCCAAATTTTGTTTGTTTGATCAAAGTTCAATCTCAAAATTTGGACTTTTTTTGACAGAATTCTGGCAGAATTAATCTCATGATTCTGAAATTAAAGTCAGAATTCTGGTGAGAAAACATTAAAATGTGCAAAGTGTAAATATAATGCTGTATTCATGCCATTTGCATACAAAATATCTCCACAGTTAAGAAACAGCATTTAGTCTTCATTTTCACATTGATTGACGCCTTAAAACATAATCTTACTTTTCTGTTATTACAGGTTACGTGATGTTTCCATTGAAACGAATTTAGCAGCCTTAGTACACATTTACTGAATAAAGTAAGACAAACTGTTTCATCTGCTTTTCTGAGTTGGACAGACTTTCACCAGAAGGTAACTTGAATAACGTTTTTTTTTTACCTTTAATGTTTATAATACTTATTTCAACACCAGTTAAAATATGGGAAAACCTGATTCAGCAGAAATGGGCTTCACTGTGTTTTCAACAATGCAAACACTGATTTGATTTCATTGTAAATTAAATTACACACTCCCAAGGTTTTAAATATCTGGACAATCCGGTTAGTTTCATGTATTAAAATAGTTTAAACATAACCTAAACTAATAATAACACATATTCTGTATTGTTAGTATTTAATAAACAAAGATGAAGCCAAAACAAAAAAGTGTAGAAAAATGCACACACTCACATAATGGTAATGGAGGGTGAAGGTGAACAAAGAAGACACTTAACGCAAGTTCCTTTTTTAGAAAATGCAAATAAAAATGTAGCAGCATCAGATTTTAGAGTTTGTATGATTTCTCTTTTGTCTTTGTCTCTAGCGCTCGACTCTCATGTTTGTTTTGAAAAAATAAAATTTTTTATTATGCCCTTTTACATTAGGTTCCAAGGTTGAGAGAAGATGTACTTTCTTTTGTCACAGCTGTGCAATGGGCTCATATTTCAGGAAATATGAATTTTTTCATAATTATTTTAGGAATATGGTCTCAAGAAATAAGCAGATGATTCAAGTCTGATTTTGTTTCACCAAAGCTCTACATTTCCAGAAGGTTTCTTGTAAATAAAATGTTTTTATTCTTAATGATACCAACAGACAAAAAACAGAAATGATGTTGGTAAACAGGAAGTATTAATAATTCTGTTTTCTTTTATTTTTCTTTCTAACAAAAAATACAGTTAAAGTGACAAAAATGTAGCTAACACAAGTAAAATTAACGTTTTGTCTTTTTTTTCTAAAAAGACAAAAGCTAAAAATGGTGAAAGACAGTGAAAATGTACCGAATATAAAACTGGCACATTTATTTAGCATGTAGCTTAAGGTGCAGCTTCAGGATGCTCAGCTGGTTGAAAGTTTTTCCACACATCTCGCAGCTTAACGGCTGCTCTGGGAGTTTCTCACACTGATGCTCCTGGAAAATATGGAAACTGTCAAAGCTTTGCCCACAGCTGGAGCAGATGTAGTTCTGTCTGGCGGGGTCAGCGCTGCAGCTCTCCTCGAAGCTGTCCGACGCTCTCAGGGTAAACTCATAGACGCCGTCTTGGTTCACGCCGTCGCTGCTCTCCGAGCAGAAATCCCTTCCAGCTGGATTGTGACTTAGATTTGAAGTCCTTTGCTGCAATCCCACGGCTAAAAACGGATCCTCCTTCGCTTTGTTGTCTATAAAAGCCAAATCCTTTGAGGTGAAGCCCTGCTGCTCACTGGCTCCCCCTGCTGGAGAACCGAGGTGGTACTTCACATCTTGTAAAAGGACACAGACTGGTTGATCTGGGCTGTCGATGCTTTCCTCCACTGCAGACGTCCACAGCAAACTTTTGTCGGCTGCTGCTGCTCTGTTGTCCGTCCCCACCTGAGACACGGAGAGGAAGTTCTCGTCGCTGGGCTCCAGCTTCACCGCCAGCGGCTCCTCTTTAATGGAGTGAGCGTACGCCGGGGCGGGAAACGGCTCGTCCGCAGCTGTTGCTCCGTTACTGGTTTCCATGTAACTCTCCATCAGCTGGTTGTCGGACACCGAGAACATCAGGTGATGGGCCTCCAGCAAGTCTGTTGTCGTCCCTTCATGATGAAAAAAATATTTAAAAAAAAATTTGCATCAAATCATGTCAACATGTTCTGGATTTTTTTTAAAAAAACAGAGAAAATTTTCCTTTTATCTGGGTTTGTAGACTTTTCTCACAGTAAATTTCAAAATGTCTCACATTCCTAACTGGTATTTTATCCTGTTTGTGTTTATTGGTCTGTTATTTCTTGTGCAAATGTTTTCTTCTGTTGATGTTTTTGCTTTTTTTAATAGAACTATGCGTACGGTCTTGTGAATTATGGTGTTTTGTTTTTTGAATAATGAATAATGCTTGGTTATTTTTACTTAAAATACTGCAGCATATTATTTTAGCTGCTCTAAAGAAGGACAAATGTCCATAACTGAGTTTTTAATTCCTATAATAGGAGTTTTTTTATTTATTTAGTTGCCAGCAAGTAAACCTTCCAGAGTTTTTCATCATGTAAAGATGCTTGGTGTCATCTTTGGCCAGGACATGTCCTTTAATCCAACATTAAACAGGTTTCTAGGACATCTTTCTTGCACCTGCGCACTATTGCCAAAATTAGAGCCGTGATTCCCCCCAGAGTCCTGCAGGGAAACTAGTCCATGCATTTATTACTTCTAGGCTGGACTACTGAGTATCTTTACCACCTAAGGAAACAGTAAAAAAAATCCCCCAAATGTTTCAAAAATGCTAATATGAGAATTTAAAAGGAAAACACTTCAAAAACTTTAATCATATTTCTTTTTTTCCCCTCTTTGTTGGGGCCCAGTTTAATCCGGGCTAAAATTTAAATGTTTATTCTTACATATAAAACTCTTGATAATCCAGGTCCATTATCGATGATTGGTCCTTATCGCTGTTGTGTCCATTTTTATTTGCTTTCTTAAGAAAATCAACTCTTTTGATCACATCCACCTACAGTTTCAATAATAAATATAAATTGAAAATCCATACCCTAAACCCCAACCCTCCTTCCAATCCTAATTCTAAGTTTATTCTTAGAGAAGAAGAGCTTCAGTTACGTCCAATTTGTTGAACTCTTACCGTTTCTGTGAGTCTTCATGTGACCTTTAAGGCTGCTCTTCTGGTTGAAGCACCTCCCGCAGATATGGCAGCCGTACGGTTTCTCCCCGGTATGAATCCGCAGGTGTCTCTCCAGGTGTCCGGCTCGCTCAAACACTTTCCCGCAGTAGGTGCAGACAAAGCATTTCTTTGGTTTCAGAACTCGAAACGGCCGGTTTTTCCTCTCTCTGAGGTGGTTCGAGGCCTCTGTCGCGTCTTGCAAGTCGGGGTTACTGGAGATGATGACCGACCCTGAACACCCATAAGGCGTCTGAGGGACGGTGGAGGTTTTCAGCTGCCCATACATTTTTCCTCGGACAGAGAAGTTGCTATAAGAAGTTTCCTCTGCTGGCTGGAGTAACTGAGTAATGGCAGGGAAGGAAGACATGTTCTGCGACGAGCTGTTTAGAAACTCAGTCGGATTGTTCTGTAACCTGGATGCCCACAGTTGGCTGCCTGGATCCACGTTTTCACCCATGTTGTCAGCTCTGTTTGTTGCCTGATTGTTTTCCACATGCAGCTGCGGTTGTGTAATATTTTCCTCGACCGGCTCAGATTTTACCTGAACGGATGATGGCAGAACTTCTTCAGACTTTGTTTGGTTATCAACGGCCTTCACCTGGCTGACCTCTTCAGGCCGATGCTGTTCCACACATGGATTCACCTGTGGGACTGGGATTTGTTGGCTCATCTGGACTTCTCCTGGTCTCGTCTGAAGACCTGAAGCACAAAAAAAATAAAATAAAATCGAAGCTTTTACCAACACTTACAAAGTTAATAAAAAGACTGGTGACTGTGCCTTTTATTGAATGATTTTTTTGGATATCTTGGCCGAGAAATATTCAGATGCAGCTCTACAAAACTGACAGCAGCAAATGATTAAAGCTAATGTAATTATCGAGAGGCCTTCAGATTCTAAAGTCATCTACTACAGGAGAAAAAACATAAGTAATATATTAAACACTAAGTTTAACAGATTAACAGTTAAAGTGAGCCAATGCAAATAAGCATTGATCCAACAGGTCATGATGAACGTACGACATGGCGAGTCCTACAGGAGATCCCCACCTCCTCATGATAAGAAACAAAACAATATTTGCTTAAGGCTTCACCTCGGAAAAACGACAAACGCTCTGGGAAACACTGCAACTTGAGTCTGGTCTGAAAATATACAGGCTTAGCAGAACTAGAGAGGTTTGTCCATGTGGGCTGCATATGAATTCATTTTTACAGATTTGGTGCTTGAAAAAATCTTGATTAAATGTTTTTAACACATAAACCTTGCACAATCCTCATTTTTCAAAATTTACTGAACTGTAAAGGATTTCTGACTCCTAAACTGAACTTAAAAACTTCACAACACAACTGAGAGAATATATATATATATATATATATATATATATATATATATATATATATATATATATATATTCACAATAAACACCATCTTAAAATAAAGACATGAAAGTGACAGGAAAGGAAAGGTTTGCAATTTCTACCAGATGCACTTTTGCTGCATGTTATGAGTCAAAGTCAGAGACTTTCACCTAAACACTAAAATATTTAGACCGGCCCAGACTAGACAAAAGCGACACCATAGGTTATTCGTCAGGAGTCTAAAATTAGGAGGCAAGTTAGAACTACTCCGCATCTTAAATGTGCTTCAGACAGAGGAAAGTCTCAGTTTTCCAGTTGAATATAAATGCAGCATGCTGGCAGAGGTTCAGTGAACCACCCATGTTCAAATACACAATCCCCCCCTCATGCAGTAAATCAGGCTCTTTATTTTTCTGGATCTTATTCCTCGTATCAAAGAGGAAACTGCCTGAGCGAGCCCTCACTGTAATGTGACAGTTTACATCAAAATCAGAGGAAAAGGAAACTGAAAAAAACCCAAAACATCCAGTTGTTGCACAAACTCCTTCTGTCTTCCAGTGAGGGAAGATTTGTTTTTTTCTACTAAAGTGTTTCCAGAGCGAGCCGAGATGGTGATAACTGGTTCTACACAAACAACCCAGCAAAAAACCGGCTGGTTTTTCCACGGCCACAGAGCCAACACAAAGCCACATCATTACATCATTTTGAAGGGCCTCTATATGTTTGATCCTCCCACTGGTGAACACTGAGTTTCTGCAGGGGCCACAGCGCAGGGAGACAAATTACAGCAACACAGTCGGGTTTAGAAACAACAGCTCAACGTCTGGATGATGCTTGAAAAATGAGCTACCAAAATAAATCAAGAACATTATATATCGTGGCAGACAATCGGCTCAATATTTAGAATACCTACTGAACTCTCATCCAAAACTGCAAAGCATTCTGGGAGATGTAGGCAGAGGAAAGTCTGTAGCCTCTCAACCTAAGCAAGATTGCTGGCATGAACTAACTCACTCTGTTTGGCTCCCTAGTGACTCACAAATCCTTTGGTTATCTGGCAACAACCTGTTGAGTAACTTGCGCAGCAGCAGTTTAAGACAAATCTTTATTTGGATGGAATAAAAACTGTGGATAAAACAGAGTCAATCACAATCGCAGAAGTATTTCAGATCTTTATAACAGAAACAAGAAAGGCTCATATCACGATACGTTTCTCAGCCACATCGTCCAGCACTAAGCGGGATTTATAAATATTGACAAAATATGAAACTGTGTTGATAGGGTGATAAACAGCACTGAGAAATGGCCTATCTGTTTACATTATTTATTGCAACTGGAGATGTTAAAACAAAGATAATGAGAGACGGTAGCCGTGTTTCCACTGACCATCAAGTTACACAAACTGGAATTGCAAAATCAGATTGGCCTAATGGAAAAGACAATTTTGAAAAAATTTTCTTTGATTTAAAGTTTTTACGTCAGATTTTTCTTGGACTTGGAGAAATGTTCAAAACTTTGGCCAAAGTGGTGCTTCTAATTCCAGCCTTTCACAAGTTAAAAAGCATAAAAAAAATCACACAAATCTTGTCATCTATGTTAATAAACTGCAATCCTCCTTTGAAAGTCAGTTTGCAACTGAGCAAATAAACATTTATTGGAAGAGAGAGCTGTACCGTGTGTCAAATCACAGTCAGCATGATTATCTCTCAAAGGCAAATAACGCAATATTTCATAGGCAAATATATTTCACGTTAAAACTATGCATGCAAATGACATATTTAGCCAGCTGGATGTACTTTCACTGTGTTTTATCCCAACACCTGATGCAGATTTCAGTGGTTGAAATGCTAAAACTCAAGTTAAGAGGAGTGAATGAACTGGGAGGCAATCACAACCAGAGAGAGATTTAAAATTACATTATGACATGGCTTTCTGTTAACCCTGTCGTTTATCTTTAATTTCCTTTCAGGACCAATAAAGTATTTTTGAATTTGAATTGAATTTGGCAAACTGGCTTCTAACGGTTGTAATTGTTTGTGAAACCAGTTTAGAGAAGATAATAGCTGCAACATAAAACTAGTGGTGAAACAGCTGTGATTGTTTGTTTCATATGCCTGTTATACCCCTTACTGGGTAAAAAGGAACTAAATTTATTTGATTTCAAAGCACAGTTATACTTGCCTCTCCTGTGAATCTTCATGTGCTCCTTAAGGCTGCACTTCTGGTTGAACCGCCGGCCGCAGATCTCGCAGCGGTACGGTTTCTCGCCCGTGTGAATCCTCTTGTGTCTCTCCAGGTGTCCGGCTCGCTCGAAGCACTTGCCGCAGTACGGACAGATGAAACCTTTCTTGAACATCAGCCTCTTCGCCGTCCGCCTGCGCACCGTGTTCCTGTACTGGTTGTATCCCAGCAGGCCGCGGCTGAAGGGGCTCTGTGGAAACCCACCGGAGCTGCCGCAGGACAGAACGAGCCCGCCATCCAACGACGGCTCGGAGAGACACGACAAGGAGTTTTGACCCAGAGTTAAGTAATCAGAGCTGCTGCCTCCAGCCTCCTTCGGCACCCCTGACCTCCACTGCCCGCCTCCATACAGAGACCCTTCAACTGGCCTGTCCAGCCGTCCTCTGCTGTCCTCGTTTCCCTCCTTCACAAGTTCACCTTTATTTTGTGCTTCAGGTACAGATGACATGCTGTGGTTTTCAACAGAGGGAACCTTCTCAACCAAGATCTTCTCATCTCCAACACCCCTCTGACTTTCTGTGGAAAAGACGGGAACCTTTATTAAAATTCACCTTCGCTGGACGATGACGATGCAAAATAATGACGGTGTAACAAGATCTTGCGATATTAAATCATCACAATATAAACGCTACATCATGAGCACTGAAGATGTTTGAACAGAACTTAGATCATTAGTTAGGCTGCATTTTGGGTTTCCAAATGCAACAGAGTGACAGACAAATGTGTGAGTATTCCAAGATGTTTAGATGCAAAAAGAGGTAGAAAGCATTGCTATTGCAACCGCTGGAAGGATTTTTAACAGTCATAAAGCTACATAAAAATCACAACACTCTTATCAGTTGCAACTGGTGAAATGTCATACAGTAGACCACGGTCTGAAAAGTTGAAAATAAATTAGAAAATGACGGATCAGGATGTTAAATTTGTTGCAAAATTTATGAAAATACTGAATAAAGGCTTTTTGGAGCATAAATTTGGTCTTTGTAGTTTTCTTGGCAGTAATATTAAAATCTCAAACAGTCTTTTTCTCATAAAATTTGTATTGTGTCTCAGTTTTAGGAATTTTGCACCGATGCACAACAAATATTGTCTTCATTCCTGGTTTACTTAGAATTTTATTGCAATTATGTGATGAGTTTTGCACCAAATTTTGAAGAATATGATATTTGAATGTAGAAGTGGGCACTTATTGTATCGTTTATCATTTATTGTGATAGATTTCAGATGATAAAATTTTGATTCATATCCAATTAATGACGTCTAAACCCTATTAAAGCTGTCCTATTGTTGGAATTGGTATTTTTAATTTTTTTCTTCAGTGTTTCCTCAATGAAAGTAGTATCAATAAATATGAAGATTAAATGGAGTTAATATGTGCAGATAAATGATAAAAATCACACTTCTTTATTTGATAAAGAACGATGAGCCTAACAACACAGTCAGAGAAACTACATCTGCATCAAAGCATCTTTGAGTGCTGAAATGGCATAGTCAAAGTCCAGGCCTCAATCCTAATGAGAATCCGAGGCAAGACTTGAAAACTGCAGTTCACAGATGCTGTTTTTGCAAAGAAAAATGTGCAATTCCTCAATTGTATGCAATCCAAATGAAATACATGGAAGCTTTTAAAATTAATGGGACACCCGGTGAAACGAGAACATCTTGACCCAGAAATGTAAATAAAAACGGAGAATGTTGCGTTTCAACCTGATTTATAAATCCTTTCGCAGCACTATAATGTGTTTGTGGTTGTATTTGTTTCAAGCGGACATCTTAAGTGTTTTTGTTTTCATTCTGCAGCTCACCGTCTCCTCCGCGGTGCTCCAGCCGGTGGGTCTCCAGCCGGTGGGTCTCCGCCTGCCGCGCCGCCCGCAGCTCCCCGTGCAGGACCTCCACGCTGCTCTTCAGCCTCTCGATCTCATCCTCCCGCTGGCACATCTCCAGCCGCAGCACCACCATGCCGTCCTCCACAACTTTGAAGATCTCCGCCACAGCTGCTTTGGCCAGGGCATCAACCACGGAGGCGATCTGGGAGCGCAGAGCCACGCCGTTCAACATGATGAACCAGCCAGTCCCCGAAAGATCAGTCTAAACTTTAAACAACCCGGAGGGCGGAGGAAGCGTCGGGGTTCCGCGGGTCTCCTGCTGGCGCTAGCAGACAGTTAGTTAGGCCCGCTGAGCGCTCACACGCTGCATCTCTTTCCATTTGCTCTGTTTGTGGTGTTTATGAAGCCAGATTTTAAGCTAGCAACAGTTAATTGGTGCCATACGAAGACATAAACATCGCAAGCCCTCGTTTTACGGAAGTGATGACATGAAAAGTACCGTAAGACGTGGAAGAAAGACGCAGATTCTTCTGAACAACAGGGTTAGGGTTAGGTCAGGAATCGTTAAAAACGCAATCACCTTAACAACCAATCCCAGAGCGTCCCAGAATTGTAATGACCAATCGCAGCACAGCGTCTTGTTTTTAATGAAAATGATTTGATTTTGAATAAATATTTTTTCTCGCAATCATGTTTTAAAATTCCACAAAAATAGAGATGAAATATGTAATTATGTTATTGATTAAAGATGATATTCAGTCAACGACAAAAGATAAGTTATAAAGCTCTCCATGAGAATTTGGACAAATTTTATGCTCTTATGTTCTGTCTTAATCCATAATCTTATTTTTTTCTCCAGTTTCATTTACAAACTATTATTTAAAAGTGTAGATAGGGAGCAATTATCCAGTAATTTTTGAGATACTTTCAAATCATTGTAAATAACTAATTCGTAATGATGGGTAGGAAACATTAACTATAATATAAAAGTTTATTCAATTTCCATAAAATTTTTGTAATACAATTCAAAAAGATTTATTCTACAGAGTGATATAAAGTTCAGGTATTTTTTAAAATTCATGATTTTGAAAAATATCAAAAAATAAAACTAAAAAATTCTGTTTTGCAGGAAATTTTAATATTACCACTTAAAATAAGAGTGATCTCACATCTTCCCCATTTTATTCTGATTAAGTTTGAATAAAACACACTGCCATGATTGATGCTACTCAGCAGAAACACTCAAACATGTAACTGATAATAGATATTAGAGGAAAAACTCAACAAAAACTCATAAAAGAAAGTCTATACTGGGAAAAAAACATTAAGGAAAAAGTTGTATGAAGCACAAAATCTTTTTATTGAAATACATGTAAATGTAAAGGTGACATCCAGACAAAACAACATTTGCATTTATAAGATTTGCTTTAAGCACAAGACAAACATTTTAAAAATCCCTTTTATCTAAAATAAATCAGCATTTTGCTCAACATCCAAACATATTTCTTAGACCTCTGGAGATTAATTATCCATGCCTTAAGCTGAATCACATTTTTGCCTTAATGTGGATTATTACGATTAATAAATACATCTGTGAAAGTTTTCCGTTTGATGCAACGGTTCAAACACTATTGGTGCTAACGTCCACGCAGGTGGATCACCTGGTGGATTTTGAGGTTTCCCAGCACGGTGAAGCTCTTTCCGCACTGCCTGCAGCTGAACGGCTTCAGCCCGCTGTGGAAGCGCTCGTGTCTCAGGCAGTTGTCCTGCCTGGAGAACTTCTTCCCGCAGATGCTGCAGCTGAACGGCCTCTCCCCCGTGTGGACCCGCTGGTGCGTCTTCAGCCGGGTCTTCTGTGTGAACGACTTTCCACATTCGAGGCACCTGAAAGGTTTGGAGGCCTGGTGGGTGCTCTTGTGCTCCTCCAGCTGAGACAAGCGGAGGAAACTCTTGTTGCACACCGAGCAGATGTAGACACTCTGATTCCCTCGCCACATGCTCATAAGCCTTTTTGACCTGTAGTTAAATTTCTTGACGATAATATCTTCATTTGATCCAGAGGATTCTGCCTGTGTATAAAGTGAAGTTGTTGACGGCTCTCCAGATTCCATACAATCATCACGAATGACACCAGGAAGCAAATCGTCTTTATAAACAGACTCAACAAGCACAGAGAGCTCTTCTTTCACCGGTACATTAAAGCAAACATCTTCTCCTTCCTTTCCTGAAGGTAAATATGTACTTTGCATGTCATTAGATGGAAACACCTGTGATTTCTCCTGAGCTGCAGCAGAGCTTTTATCAAACCCTCCACAAGCCGGCCAGATGGGGTCGCCCCGATCCGGTGTGTCCGTTGCTGCATGCTTGGTTGTTTCATCGAACTGAAGTTCACCTTCTGGCTCTTGCTTCACATCGGGACTGATGCGAGTCTCGAAGAATGAATCAGTAGCTTTTAATTCAGGATAATCCCCGTCAGTTTCAGGAAGCTTCTCCTTATCTGCAGCCAAAAGAAAACAATGGCATGATGTGCTCACAATCTGAAAATGTTCAAAACAATAAGTCCAGCAGAACCTTCGCCTACATTCACACAGCAGGTCTTCATGCTCAGATTAATGTTTTTGCTGAAATCTGATTTTATCCGTATACCAGCTGCAATGTACAGAGGTGGAAGTGTCATGTTTTGGGAATGCTTTCCATAAGCCTGTAGTAGTAAGCAATAAAACAATCACATGATAAATTAACATGATTATTGAGCCAATTATTCTCTCTTTCTACCAAAAACTGGATGATAAAACTCCTTAGGCTGGTGTTTTGGTCTCAAATAGTCATTTTCAACACCAATTGTTGCTTTGTTTATTAATTTTGGACATTCAAAATGTCTTCCAGTTCCAGTATTAGACGACCATTAGAATTTCAAGTTTATTTGATCTTTGAGAAATTGTTATTTCATTATTATACTGTGTGAAAACAATTATATTCTCTTTTATTGCAATAACTTCTGGGAATATAAATATCAACCTGTTAAATGTGTTACTGTGGCTTTGTAGCAGCAGTAAAACTTTACTCAGACTGATTGCAAGAGTTTCACCTTTAATTTTCAATATGTGTAATTAAAATAAATAAACATGATATAGCTTTAGACGAATTTAACGGGAAGCTAAAACAATTACTTTACCTAATGTACTTCAAAGGTAGAAGTTAAGGAGATCTTGTTTATCAGTTGTCAGACTGAATTAAAGACATTTTGAATGCAGTTTGGTGTCTCCTCCCCTCACCTCTCCACGGTTCCTGACCCGCCGCTGCTGCGGTCTGCACCTGTTTCTCGGCTGTAGCTCGCCTTGCAGCCGCTTCCTGAGCTTTCCGGAGCTCAGCCTCCGTCCTCTTCAGGTTACTCCGGAGCTCCTGGATCTCACTGTCCCTCCTGCTCACCTCCAGCCGCAGAGCCACGCTCCCCTCCTCCACCAGCATCGTAATTTCTGCTACCGCGGCTTTGGCCAGAACATCCATGATGGCGGCCACCTGCGTACTGAAAGCTGAGGGAAAAGACATCCCGATGGAAAAGTTTAACAAACTCTACAGAAGTGAGGTTTTAGCTTCCTGTGCAGAAGAGAATCAGCGTCCCTTCTGTTTTATTTTGATTTACTTCCGGTAAATTCCAAGCCGGAAGTGAGGTAGACATCGGTAGCCGTAAAGCCTCTAATATAAGCGAAATGTTGGAATGCCTCCCTGTACTTCTTAGCATCGCTGTATTTGAGATACGCGAATGTCTACATATCCAAACGTCCACGTGGTTTCCAATACAAGGTAATAACATCTAGTGTTTTCTAAAAAAGAACATAATGCATCAAACACTTAATTAATTCACAATGCTCTTTATTCAAATGCCTCGAGCCAGACATGTCAATCAATTTCAGATAAACTATTCATGTACATAAACTTTGCATAGAAACAACTGACCCAAAGATAAGTGCAATCAGTAAGTGCTATGGAGCCACTTTCAAAAACTAATCTTTAAATCTTGAGAATCAAAATGCAGGTAAACAAAGTGAAATGTTTTTTTTATACAACCATCACACATCAGAGATGCAGAATATAAAGGCTGTTTATCTGTTTAATGTCTGATGTCAGAGCAGCACTAAATACTTCGTTCCACCTCAATTTTTTTATTTTTTCATGTTTTATTTTGAACTATTAAGGCCTGGGATTAAGTTAGAATGATCTCTTCAATTTAATTATAACAAGCTGAATGTCACCTTTTATTTTAAATGCATCTTATTGCATTTGTGTCTGACGAATGCAAAATTAAAATGAGAAAAATCTGGTAAAGATTAAAGTCTTAAGTTAAATTATAATCTTTCATTTCAGTTCCATAATCTCACCATTGAAAATGAAGAAAATAGAAAAATACACTTTTAACTTTAGCACATTTATTCAGTAGGATTGAAACTCTCATGTTAGTTATTCACAATTATGGTGACCTAAATGAAGCAGAACTTTTTTTCTTTTTATTTATTCTCTATATTTTTAAGTTGTTCCTAGTTCTGGGGTGGAAGTGTAACGTGACACAGTGGCCGATTTCTATTAGGCGTTTTTCAAAAGAGGAGGAAATATATCATTAAAGTTAGGGAAGTCGGTATACAAATGAGAAAATAAGTAGCTTCTCGTTGCAAAACAGCTGGAACCCACATTGTTCTTTCCAGTGAGGAGGCCGGTGATGGAGGATGAATAAAGTCTCCACAAAGTGGCATACTGGGGTCACCAAGGGTCACCTAAACATTTGATTATACAGATGTTTAGGTGCATTTTTCCACTGAAAAATGAGTTGAGTCAAATATTTTGGTGAGATTTTACCACTAAAACATATGGTGGTAGCTTTTTACACATCTTTACTGGGGGGGCAATAACTGCAAAGGGTGGTGTGTGACCTTGTAAAATGTTTTTCTTTTAATAAGGACAACAGAGCTACTATGATGCTTGTAAACCAATAAAACTAAATATTAACAATGATGACAAAAATGGCAGCAATCACAAAATAAAACAATGATACAGTTTTATTTTCGTTTGAGGAGAGAGCCTGGTGAACATTGCGAGCTGAATCTGAAGCATCTCCTTCACTCGCTGTGTTTCCATTAATAGTGCATTTGGGCAAACTTGGATTTTTAAAATCCGGTTCATGGAAACGCAGAAAACTTGAAAAAATTTCTAATTTCTGTGCTAGAATCAGGTGTTTTTTTAAGTCATATCAAAAGGGAGGTAATTTAAAAATCTGCCATGGAATACATTTTTTGTATCACAGGGATCATGTGATCGACAGCTGGATCTTACTACTGTTGGAAATGCCAAAGAAGATGACAGGAAGTGATAGGAGGATAAAGATTTGTTTTATTCTGACAATGTCCAGCTGGCTCGAACAAAGCTCTCACAGTTTATAAAAAGATGAGTTTGTCATTCAGACTTATTGAATCTGGAGCTAAAATCTGCAGCTACATTTTCCCCAAAAAGCTGTTCTTAAATATAAAAGACTTGTCGCTCCAACGCCTGAATAAGACGTTGACGTCTCCTCTGAAGGCAATGAGCGCTGGTGGCTGAGTTATGAATATAATCTCCAGTTACTGTTTACATCACATAACTGCTGTGGCTTTTCAGGACTTATTACGTGAACAAAAGTATTCACGTGATTTTAATTGTTTTTCTTATTTAATGAAAACGCAATTGTGAAATTTTGTTTCTTTCCACACAAGCGAAATGTCGACAAAGTTTTGTAACACGTTTGTGATGGAGACCCAGCTACTGTCCTTCATTTTCCCTCTGGTTCAGCCTCTCCTTCTCTTCCTCGCTCTTTCTCCCGCCTCAGCGTTGCGATGGCCACCGCCTCGTCGAAGCACATGCTGAGCGGGCTGTTCCTCTTCGTGTCCCTCACCGCCGCGTCCAGGCCGTCCCTCCTCTTCTCTCTGAGCATTGACGGCCTGTCCTTTTTCTCGGCGGCCTCGCTGTCCCCGTCTCCGTCCCGCTCCTTCAGAGCATTGTCTCTCCTCTCTCTTTCTTGCTGCTGCTGACGGAGGGTCAGCGCGGTGATTTTGCAGTGCTGAGGCTTCGGGGGAACGACCGGCACCGCTTTGACCTGATAAACCTTAGGCTGCTTGGAGACGACCAGCTTCCTCCCAACGCCTCCTGGGCTGCCACTGCTGTTTGCAGGATTACTTTCTTCCTTTGAGTCCCTAATATCAGACAAGATCACTGGCTGTTTATCGGCGCTCGGTTGTGTTCTGCTTTCTGCTCTGTCTTCCTTCTCCTTTTCTGTCTCTTCGGAAACCGCGTCTTCTCTGTTTTGATGCTGAGCTTCTTGATTTAACTCGTTTCTCTCCTCATCTGAAGGTTTCTCTACATTTGGCTCCGGTGATAACGCCTCTGTCTTCATCATGTCTTCCTCCTCCACTTCTCCGTCTGCTTCGACATCTTCCTCTGGAGAAGCTTTCCTCATAGACTGCTCACTCTCCTCATCCTCAATCACTTCACAAACAACATCCTCAAGCTCACTCCAAATGTCACTATTTGTCCTGCTGTTTGCATTGTCCTCCTCACTAACTTGTCCTTCATTGTCTTTTGACGTATTATCTATTGTTGTCAAAAGAGAATCGTCTCCAGGCTCATCCAGAACCTCTTCCAGAACCTCTTCCCCATCCTCGGCTTTGGCTCCGGTCGGCCCGTCGGTTTCCTGAAGCTGATCACAGCAGCTTGTTGATGCTTCTGCAGTTGGACATTTTTCACTTTCACTGGACTCTGCAGCGCCTGCAGATTCATCTGTTGTCCTGCCACAAGGACAAAACAAAAAGCAGTTCAGACGTCTGCAATAGACGTAAATCAGCAGAGAAACGTACAGAATCTTCCTAAAGGAACTTTATACTCTTTGGTTACATTAAAATACAAACAAATTGAAATGTGTTCTATTGAGGTACACACACTCAAATTAGCACATAGTTTAGTTCATTTCACTTTAGTTTAATTCACATTAACTTAATAAGTATTTACATTCCTATTGGTATCTGTAAAACTTTATTTTTTTGTACTTTTTATTGTCACTATTTGCAAAAAAGTTTTTAATTTGTGTTTTGTACATTTTTAGTTAACCAACTCGCACATTCTTCTTTACTGAAGTATTTTTTATTACTACACTGAATTTATTCTGAAATCTTGCTGTTTCTGCAGTATTTTTATTCTTTATTCTGTTTATTTTTGCACCACAGAAACAAGACATTAACAAGCACTGAATCAAATGTTCACTCCGTCTGAAACTAAATCAGATCAAACTTTTATTGTTTCTGCTTAATTGGAATTAACAAAAATAATTTCTAGAAAACTTGGCAAGAACATTTTTTAGAAAAAAAAGTCAGTATTAAGAAAAATTGTATTTGAATCTGTATTATCTGGATCAAACCTTTTGGGCTTCCTTCCATGAATGTCTGACAGATTTACTGCCACATTTGAGTCAATGTTAGAAACACCCGTGGATTTATTTTAAGACCACACCTTAAACACACCGCGTTTTACGTTTGACATGATGGGAAAGGCAAGATAAATCGGCCAAGATATCACGACGAGAGCTGTGCAGCTGGATAAGTCTGGTTCATACTTGGGAACAATTTCCAGATGCTTCAATGTGCTGCGCTCATCTTTTAAACAATTATATGGCAGAATAGACATGATGGGAATGTCCAACCATCATAAAGCTCAAGAAGGAGACGGATTCTGTGTCCCAGAGACGACCAAATGGGAAGATCGACCCAAAAGAAAAGACGCTAACAAAGCGCTAAGACGCTAAGACAGTGTCATTATCCACAGTCAGACTGCAGCTTGAAAATTAACACAGGGTCAAAAATATTCATTTTTGGAGACATCTCCTGTTTTGGGCATAATCACCACCAGGAGGAACAGCTGGGATGGGTATACCGTCCTAACCGTGGCGTACGGAGGTGGCAGCATCATGTTGTGGGGCTGTTTTGCTGCCCTTCTTAAAATAGATGGCATAATGAGAAACAAACATTATGTGGAAATATTGCAGCAACATCTGAAGACGTCAGCCAGGAAGTAAAACAATCTTTCTGGTCAAAACTCAGAACTTTGTGTATAATGTGAATATCCTCATACTATTTATAGTTTTTTCTTCATATTTTACATTTTACATTCATATATTCGTGAGCAAAATGTTAATAATTTATTACCTCTGTGTGTCCTCATCAAGCTGATCTCCTTGACAAGATTCCTCCTCTTCCTCCTTTTCTGTCTCTTGCTTTTCCTCATCGTTTCCGGTGTTTTCCTCCCCAAGCTCAGTTGTTTCTTTACAAACAGAAAGTTCAACATCCGCCGTTTCGCAGCTTTCTCCTTCAGGCCTCTGCAGCTCCTGAACCAGACGCCTGTCCGGGCCGGAACAGTCCTGCTTGTCTGATTCAAGCCCAGACAGATTGCTCAAGAAGAAGTCCGGCGGCAGGCTCTTGACAAACATGCTCTCATCTTCGTCGCTGCTGTAATCCTCTTCATCGCCTTCATCTTCTGAAACGTCGTCAGAAGAGGACTGCTCCTCCGGTCCGCGTATGGGTGACGTCATGTAGGGCAAGCTGAGGGATTTGGTGTGTCGACTGTTCAGGTCGAGGCTGAGCGGTCTGTGTGGAGTCGCCTCGGTCACACTCAGCGTCAGCCTCTCGACTTGAGCCATGATTTCATACTCGTCATAAGAGTGACCAGGAGGCTCCACAGAGAACTCGTTAACCTGAAAGGCAAATAGACCAAAATGCTTAAAATATTAACTTCATGTGTCATAATAACAAATTTTGCTGGATGACAAATTGTCCCCCATTGTGAACAATAATGTTGTTTTGTGAAACGCCGTATCAGGAACCATTGTAGATTTAAAAAAGAAGGTCATTTCTCGGACATTTTCTAGAAAAACACAGGAAATTCCTGAGTTTGAAAAGTTGAAAATGTGCTGGAAAAAAATCTGAAATTTTGGGATTAATCTGAGTAATTTTGTAGAAGAAAAACTGGAAATGTATGAGACTGAAAAGTCAATAATTTTCTAGACAAAAATTTTAATTTTGAGATTAATTTCAGAAACTTTCTAACTTCAAAAGTCAGACATTTTCAACTTATGAAACCGTTTTTTTCTAGGAAATCTCTGAGATGAATCTAAAAATTTCTGAGTTTTTTTCTAGATTTTAAAAAATTTTGAAACTCCTAAATTTGTAAGTATTTTCTAGAAAATTTCTGAAATTAATCTTGAAATTTCTGAGTTTTTTGGAAGAAATGTAGTCCTCTTTATTTCTCCTTCTACAATACCCCTAATAATGTTTAGAGACCTTTTGTAAGTAACATACTGATAACGGTACAACAAAGTAAGTTCGCCTTCTCAACGATTAAGAACTTTAATTAATTAATTCTACATAATTGATGAGATAATAATGTCCCCACCTGATAGGACGCACTGCAGTCCATGTGGTCCATGGCGCTGCAGTCCATCTGGTCCAGGAACTCAAAGTTGTCCTGGATGTAGCCTGACAGCTTGCGGTTATCTTCCTCGGCTTCGGTCGAGTTTAGAAAATCATCAGAATCAGAAACGCTGTCGTCTTCATGCTGCGAGGCTGCAGCCGCCTGCTGACAGTTCAGCTCTGATCCCTTCATTTCTGTAAACAAACCATGATCAGAAACATGAGCTCCCAGTGTCGGACATCGTTTGAGTATGATGGACCACGAGGACTAAAGTTAGAAAATTAAACAAATAAAATGAAATTATGTGGATAAAGGCACACTTTTATGAGAATATTGTCATAATATAACAAGAAGAAATTCATAATATTACAAGAAGGAATTTGTAAAAGCATAAAGTTGAAATAATATGCTGAGAAAGTAAAAATATTACGAGAGTAAAGTTGTATTATGACTTTAGTCTCATATTATTTGGACTTTGTTCTTGTGTTATTTCAACTTTAAAACCTCCAAATACGGGTCGCTTCTAAAGTCACTATTCTCATAATATTGTGACTTTATTCTCATAATATTGTGACTTTATTCTCATCTGGTTTTATTCTCCTAATATTATGACTTTGTTTTTACACTACTGTGACTTTATTCTAGTAATACAACATATTTAGGTCAACATGTTTAACTAATCCTTTTAGAGGTAGTTCTGGTTGTGAATTTGTAATAATTACCCATGTATTCACTGTCTTTGTCTTCATCCTCCATGTTTTCGTGAATGTCTTCCTCTGTGCTGGAGTTGTGGCTTTTCACTCGTTTTTCTCTTGGTGCATGTTGGTCTCCCGTCTCCTTGAGTTCACAATCTTTTCTTAGCTCCTCACCTTTTTTCTCTTCTCCTCCTTCATTCCTCTCCTCCTCAGAAACTTCTGGTGCCCCTTTATGTCCCTCTGTGTCCAAATCTTCCTTTTCAATTTCACTCCTGTCCTTTTCTTCAACATTTTTGCTCTCTTCCACGTTCCACTCCATTAATTTTGGCTCCTTGATCTCGATCTTTCCCCCTGGCTCCTTGACGTCCTGCTTGTCCCCTCCGTCTTTGTCTCGTCCCCGGATGATGACCCTGTCAGCGCCACCTCCTTGAAGAACCCCCAGCGCCAGGTTAGAGGTGATATGTAGCGGCACAGTGACCATGGTGGGGCCGGTGATGTGCATAGCCGCCCGTCTGGCTTTGTTGGAGAGTCCTGGAGACCTGGTCTGGACGCCCTCGCTGCCTGGCACTGCTAAACCCTCTGGGTCCAGAGCCGTGTAGGTCCCCTGGGTGCCTGCTCCTCCGCTCACTAAGCCCGTTCCTCTGCGGTAGGTCACGGCATATTCGCTGCTTCCTAACCCGCAGGCGGGCGCTGCGGAGTCTGAGCCAGGTGCAGACAGGCTGGCGGCCGGAGGGGACAAGTTGGTGGATGGAGGACGCGGCCCGGACCGCCTGGAACCTGAAATACAATCAGCAGCTCAAATCGACCAGAGTCGGCTAGTAACTAGTTACATTGGCTCAATTACTTGGGTAACTTTTTCATAATAGAACATACAATTTTACTGAAAATAAAAAGGCCTTTGCATCACACCAATTAGGCAAAGGAAATAAATAAAATAAAAAGAGTTTCTTGGTATAAATCCCCTTTGATTAGTCAAACCAATTTTTAAAATACTTGAGAGCAAAGCACCTTCATTTGGGTAAGACGGTGTGCTGAGGGAGTCCATGCTTCTTGCAGGTCTTAAAGATGTTCTGTCCTTTTCTGAAATTGCAAATTATCAGATGATATGGAGCTTACTCAATTAAAATAAACAAATAACTAACTAAATAAATCTGATATAAACAAATTTAATAAAGTAAAACCAAACTGAAACCACTTTTTTTCAGAAAAGACCAAGAATATAGACAGAGAAGTCAAATTTGTCATTTTATACCCTTGGCAGAGTGTTTGTGTTTCCGTCGCGGGTCTGGGAATCGTCCTCCAATGTTGAAAATGGACATCCACTTCCTGCCTTTGAGCGATCCTTTCCTCCTGAGGAAAACATTTTAGTGAACAATGTCTACATGTTACCCAAATGGGCTGCAACGTCAACACATATCCATGAAGCTAATTTACATTCATGTGGCCTTGGATAAGTTTAACCATCTTTAAATGTGTGTCTGGTTCTGTATCAATATTTCAGCTAATAGATCAATGATCCCCTCACTTGTCTGTGCCTTCAATGATTGCGTGGTAGGGTCTAATGGGAAGGGGGCCATCGCCTGGACTAATGTTCCCAAAGTTAGGCTGAGACCTGAAGAACACAAGCTCCTGATTGGGCAGCGCTGACGGCGAGGGGAGGGACTTCCTCCTCTCTGTCGGTGTGCCTAAAGGATGGAGGACGCAGAGATGAAGCAGGAGTCTGAATGTGGGGAATGTTTGAGTGTTTCTCCAGACCTTCGAGAGGAAACAGCTGAGGGACGTGAGTGAGGACGAACTCCACCACGATGGACTGGACCCGGACCTCCATGAAGGCCGCGGTACCGTTGAATCCAGACGCCTCGATGTCCTTGGACCTTATGCAGGGAAATAAATGTGTTTATCAACTGGGTTTTAGACAGAACAGCTTTAATTCATGTTAGAAACACAAGGAAGGAGAATTTGAACAAAGAGCAAGATGAAGAAATAATGGATTAAGGGAAGATTTCAATGGAAAATAGTTTATAAAGACAGACAGATGGACAAATCTCGTCAATTCAAAGTAATGCTTAGCAACAAGCCAGTTTTAAGTAAGAAAGCAGGTATAAAAGCCTGACGTTAGCACACCTGAGCAGGTTGGGGGCCCAGACGATGGCCAGGTTGCGAGCGTGCATGTTGGTCTCTGAGGAATAGGAAGCCATCTTGACCAGGTGACGCATCAGAAACTCCAGAGTCCTGCAAGGCAAATGTTTAACGTCATTTGATCTTTTAAAAAAATTACAATTTGCCATAATATATAAATACGAACATCTCCCAAAGAAAAAAGAGTCATGTCTGTGTTTACTTTATGAATTTAAATCCTCTGTATGATTTTATTTATTTATTTATTTATTGCTAAGATTTGAAGATATTAAACTGTGAAACTCATCTAAATTAAATCAGCGCAATTTAAAAAAAATCAAATCAAGTGGGTCCCAAAGATGCAGCTTTAAATATATTATTAAAAATGTGCATTCTTAGAAATATTTTTCTGTCACTTGAGCATATGGCACAATAAGTTTCCTTGCACAACTGGAACGATTTAACATAAGATACATAAAATTCATTGGATTTAAAGTTAATTATCAGATAATTAACTTATCCTCCCTCTATTTCTCTCTTGCTTGCTCTACTTTATTGACTTTATTTGTCTTATTAATCTATTTCTAAAATATCCATATTCTGATGCTTTACAACATACTGAACTATTACAAGTATTTTTATTTATCATCCTTGATTGAAGCATACAGAAACATTATCAAAAATATGATATTTTTGTTCATGCATGTCAAAAAAATAAATAAAGGAATAGCTCATTATCTTCAATCCTCAATTTTTTAGTAAAACTGTTTATCTGGAACCTCTGACATTTTCTGACTTGAGGTGATTACAGTTTTATTAACACATTAATAGTTTATCAGGTAATTAAAGTGATCAATAAATCTATGGGTTAGATATTCCGAATTATGAAAAGAAATGTGAAAATGTGTCGTGCTTCCATTAATCCGCGCTAAATTAACCTGCTATAATGTTAGTAAATATTAAGAAGCAGAGGTTTTCAGTGTTAGAGTCTGTCGCTGTGCTGCAGAAGTTTCTACCTGTAATGAGGATCTGGCAGTTCCTTCAGCACATCCCTGATCTTTACCAGCCTCTCCTCCTCCAGCTGGATGGCCACCGCCTCCTGCAGGAGGACATGCACTGTCAGCATTTTCCGTTTCTTAACAAATGTACCGCCTCCAAAATCAGTCAACATAGTTGCCGGTGAGAATCCACTTGATCTTGACCATGGAAGTTCAGAGAGCAGCATCAGAGTTACTCACAGCAAACTTGTCATACAGCTGGTATGTGAGCAGAGGGTTGGGCAGCTCTCTGAAATAAGCTTTGCACAGAGAGCTGACGCAGTGGATGTCCTGCAGATACACATCTTTGTTCAGATCTGCAGAGCCGTCGCTCTCAAACTCGCCCCTGGTTTCACAGAAACAAAAGATTCACCTCATAAGGTTTTCACAATCAAATCTAGATTTGATCGAAATTCATTTTCGAACGTGGTCAAAAGAAGGACATGGTACAGACTGCAGAATTACTGTATGCATTAATAATTTGCATCCTGACAAACCCTTTTCCAACCGCTCTGTCATAAACTCCATTATTTACGTGAGACTTTTAGAACCTGAGATGGAGCTCTTGTGTTTTTGCTAGTGGTGGGACTCAATGAAAATATTTAATTTAGTTCATTTAATTGTGTTAACTGTAATTAATTCATCAAATTTAATCGACAAAATAAACATTTTCAATTCCAAAACCCTTTTTGCTGTTAAACTGTTGAATAAAAAGACATGTGGCTACATGAATACCTTTTCTTTTAAATTTGTTATTCAGATTAGTGCAAAGTGCAATTATCATCATTCACCTTTCAGTTTCATCAGGAACCCCTGATCATTCATGTAACTTCTTCCTTCTTTCAGACATCAGCACCAACATTAGCATGTGTTTAGCATTGAAATGCTATTTTAGGCTGGAACAGCTTAGGAGATTGGCTAACTCCTTTTAGCACAACTTGAACATAACAAAAATATTTACCAGGGTCCCAAAAATTGTTGCTGTTTTTTTATGTAAAAAAAATAAAATAAATAGGCACTTAATTGCGTTAAAATTGTTAACATGTTAAAATCTAAGTAATTAATTAACTCGCTAAAGTCCTGACTCTAGTTTTGCATTTTATTTTTAGGTGAATTTACATCAACATTCCCTTCTGGGAAATTATCAATTTCTGCATGGGAATAATTTTGCAACTGTAAAATTATGGATTCAGTTTGTTTAGAAATGGTCTTAATGTCCCTCACAGGTCATTACTAATGTCTTTCCATCTCATTTCATTTTATTTAATGAAATAAATCAGGTGGGTTTGATTATAAAACACCTGGTTGTGTCTCTTCCCCCTCCTATTCCAGCAGAAACCTTAAGGTTGTACTTAGATTTTTCCTTTGACTGTATTGAAAGCATGAAAATATCTAATGTGAATGGGCAGCACACAATTGGCCAAATGAAAAAGACTAACCGTAGTTTCTGGATGTTGGACGAAACTCCAGACAAACGGTAGATTCCATCCACGATCCCATGTTGCTCCACAAACTCGCTGCAGGATCGCAGCACCAGAGGAACTGCAGGAAATCACTGATTATTAAAAGCAGCTATAGAACAACAGACAAAATGAGGTATAGACAAAGGTTATAGTACTTCTGTTGATACATTTGTTGAATTTCAATGTAGGACTTTACATATCAAACCAGATCATCAAACTATGGCAAGCTAAAGCCAGCTGTTGCTGCAAAAACAACAGCTTTGCTAAGTACTTTTGTCTAGTTTCTAATGCAAATATTACTTGAAATATGTTTTAAGTCAGAAATTCTTGAATGTTGATAAAATAGTACAAGTTGCGCTGGCAGATAGAAAACTTTTTGCAGTGAAAAGATAGGAGATGTTCCTCATTTTTAGAAAAATATTAATGTACTGGGCAGATTAAAAAAAAAACTGGTATGAAAAAGGTGTTAAAAGACTTCCATGCAACAGGAAAGATAAAACTTAGGTGTTTAGATGCTAAACAGAAAAAATGATTTTTTTTTTTTTGTGTAAAGTGCAGTTAATCCTTTTTTTTAATTATTGTTATTAAAAATAATTCCTTCACGATGATCTAGAGGAATTCAATCAGCAGTTAGCTTTATGTTTGATCTTTCATATCCATAAAAAAATCATTTTTTTGTTGAGATTTTTCTATGAAAATAAACAAGCATGTTTAGTTTAACCACCAGATTTCGTATTGAGACATTCTGCTGTAACAACCACAAAACCAACTGCTGAACAAATGAGTGAAACAAAATATTAAGACTGCAATTCAACTTCTTCAATCTGTGATGAAATCCCAGTAACAGCACTCTGGCATTTTTGCACAATTTACAGGCGTGACTTGTGTGTCTGACAGGTTTTCAGCTGTTTTCTTTTGGTTAAAAAAAAAAAAAACGTAATTTGGTGCTAAAAGTTGTCCAATCGAACCAGAGAACGCAAGAACGAAACGAAGACTGAAATTCCACCTGCTGTCTGAAAAGTCTTAAAAGTTTTAATTAGCTCTTATTGAGAAAATCACTCAATCAGATGCATCTGATGCTTTACATTCAGGTTCTCAGCAATCTGACTGCGGTTTTGTGATGCAGAAAATACAGATGAATGTGTGAGGACAGAGGTGATGATTATCCACTTACTCTCCTGATTGGAGGTGGTGAGATGCTCCAGCAGATCACATCCAAACACCTTCTCTTTGTTGCCTCCTTTTCTCCGATTTCTCCTCATCTCTTCCTGCCTCGGGTTTCCACCTCACATTCAGAGCGGCCTGCGGTGCTCCTCCGTCAGCTCAGCCTTCCTGGGCCGGATTTGCTCTCCAACTCTCGTTAGTGTGGCAGTGAATTTGTGGAGGAGCTGTGCATTTCAGGGACTGTGGCGCACTGCTGCTGCTTCTGCTGGAAACTCTGCCACCTGTCTGAGCTGTTTCGCATTGTAAAGCTGGAATCTTTGGACAAACTGTTAAATCTTCCGCCCTGCAAAACCAGAAATAACAAGTTTTTCTCGGTACAAACTGCAGATGACTATCCCTGCAAAATCAAACAAGCTGCACTCAATCCTTGGTGTGCAAATGTGGCTTTCCACTTCCCCCCCGATGAACTCAATTTATTTTTCGAATCACAGGCCACACCCTTGTCCCTGTACTTCTGCTATTCAGCGAAAAGAGCCCCTGAATGGTCACCGCTGTCACACTTTTTGGGACTCTTTGAGCTGCTGGACCAACTGAAGCCTCCAGTCTCCGCTTTGACCCCACCGCTGTCTTCACAAATGGCCTCTTCGCCCTTCCTGAACACATGTCACGGCCATCGCAGGGCCCTGTCTCACTGCAGCGGAAGTCGAGCTTGAAAATACAAACTCAGACCGACATTCAAACTCAACCCTCCACCGTCTCCACCGTCCTGGCACCTGCTGCCTCCCTCCCATCGCTCGTCCCATCCCCACACTCACAACCCTTTTGAGGTTGGAGTTTAAAACTTGGAACAAAGGCAAAATAAACAAGTTACAAAGCAAAAACAAGTCTTCCTACCTTCACTCTGCAAGGCGCACCAGAAGCAGCATAAAGTGATGACGCAAAAAAACCACTAAACTTCCCCTGTTAACTTCCTGAGTGTCTCTCCTTCTCTTGTGCTTTCGCTGTGCATGCTGCTCACAGTTTCTCCGCCTCTGTAGGGAAATCAGTTCATTGTATCTGCATGTTGCATCTATTTCCCTTTGTGAGCAACGTTGGCCTGTTTGTCACCCAACTTCCATGTGGTTTACTCACTCAGATGGGAAGAAGCGGACATGTTAATGAGTATATGAAAGAAACAATTTTCCGTTTCTGTATTTGGAGTTTTTGTGGCCTTATATTGAAATCAGTCATGTTTTAAATGTTTTTATGTTTTCTGGACAACATTTTGGTCCTTTTGGTAATTTAAGGTGCTTTCTAAATTGACCTGGATTGGATTGAATGGGATTATTATCTTTTTTAGTATTATTAATAGTTTAATAGTTAGTATCATGTTATGCAAATTAACAGTGCAAAAATAAGCACTGTTTGTGTCAAAGAACCACAGTTGGTTATAATCCCCATAAGAAGTAGCATCATAAACACAAGTGTGCACAATAAAGGCTTCAAAACAGAAACAAACAATAAACTAGACAGAAACTAATATGGAACTAATCTGGGATTAACTCCTACTTCAAGTTCAATTATCACCTCCATTCTTGTGTCTGCATACTAAAAAAATATTTAGGTAACAGTTACGCACTCATGAATAAGTCTGGAACGAACCCTGAAATAACTCTTAATTCACCAATACCTTATATTTTGGTATCCAGTGATGACAAAATGCTTTATGGATGGTTTTATGGGAAGGTTTGGTTATTTTAGCCCAGAACTAAAATCTACATATTGAAATCATGGCAGTAATGTGAATATAAGCAGATCTTTTTGCCTAACATTGACATTATAATCATAGCATCAATTTGCAAGGGAGAATAAAGATGGAAGTAAAGAAGGTCATGTGTTCTGATCAGTCCAGATTTACCCTCTTCCGGGGGCAAATGTGGGCAAGAAGGAGGGCAGAAGAAGTGATGCTCCCTTCATGCTTTATAAAATGTTTCTGGCTGTGAAAAAAACGACAAAAAAACAGAAAATTTCGGGAAAATTTTGTTATTTGATCAGAGAAAAACAAACATTTTAATCTATATTCAACAGGTTTCGGACAACACCACAGTTTTACACAAATATACAAAGAGTAAGACATTAAAGGTTTTCATAAATATCAAAGCTTTATCCTGTAAAACTACATGATCAGACTTGCATAGAAAAATAGCAAAGGTTGTATGTTTTTTCTTACATCTGAGACCAGATTCAGGCCTAAATAATAAATTTAGATAATTCAGTTTGAAAAAGGCAATTTTGCAAAAACACTTCAATGCTGAGAACCTAAAAAAACCTGAAAATCTCCTGCACTAGATCTGTTCTAGACACATAGTAGATATAGAAACCAAAATATTAGCAGCTGTATTATCTAGAGACATTTACCAAAAACATTTGTGGCCAAATTGTGCTGTTTTCTTGCGTTAACAAGAAATGAACCACAATACTTTTTTTTACTGGTACAGTAAACCCATGTTCTCATTTTAAGCAGCAATCTGACCTCCAGACTAAAGAGTTAAGAAGTAATTTGCAAATTTTCTGAATAATTTTGAAATGCTCTTCCTCCCAGAACCAAAATGTTTGAAAAATACGTCCTTGATAGAAATCAACAATGAAGATGTTATAAGTGAAAGTCACAATTTGGAGGGTTAAAAGTTTAAATAAAATTTGGATCATTTATCGGCTTAAATCCAGGCAACTGAAGCCACTATTACTGAATATTCAGCAAAAATGCAGAATATTTTACTAGCCAGATGTGTTGGCTATTTCACCCTGCAGATATTAAACCGTGTTGTCACTACTTTACCACAAGAAATGGTTCTGATAAATTATGTTGTGGCTTAAACTCTAACTTTATAAACTTTTGGAGTTTGGGGGGTTAAAAGAGAATCTTGAATATTCAAAAGAATATTCAACTATGGAGCCTCAAAAGTGCCACAATGCCACAAACAATTGAGTTATTTTTATAGGTGATAATTTTAAAAAAAATCAAAATAAAGTTTAATTGTAATCTGTCTTAAAGACAATTTTAAGTGTTAATTTACATTTTATTCTGAATAGTGCATGACAATAAAATATTAATATTCCCTCTGACCTTTGTAATAAACCCAAACTGATTGCTTAACTCAGCTGCTGACCAATCATCTTATCTATATAAAAATTAGCCCCGCCCACTCATTTTTATCTGAAAGGCTAATAATAATAAAAATCACAATGTGCTGCAGCTTTTAAAATATGTGGGATTTTTTGTATTATCTATGCATTTATAGATTTAAATAAAGATCAATTTGTTTCAAATTAAAATTTTCAAATGTATTTAAAAAAAAATCACTGTTTATTAAATTGTGGCACTTTTGACCCTTGATAGAAAGGAGTGACAAACCTAAAATTAAGACTAACAAATGAATAAACATTAAAAAAAAGAAAGAAAATTTACTCTTGTCTGTTTTAGGCTGAAATTAAACATTTGCTGTGAATGAAAATTTCTCAAAGGACCATCAGTGCAAGACTTTCTTCATCACAAACAGGAAGGGTTTGTTTCTTTAATTTAGCAGAAGCATTTGTCTCAGAGTCTGAAAATGATCAAAACAACTTTAAATTCACACTCACAAACATAATACAAGGGATCATCGATATCCCACAGAGAAACAGAACCAAACAAAAAGACTTGGAGGAAAAAAACAAATATCTACATCTCAAAATATTAAATAACTGTTTCAGAATATAATCTTTACAGAAAGCGTGTAGATAAAAGCCTCTTGCGCTAACCGGGTTGAAAAATAGTTATTTGTCTAAATCAAGTGGTTCCTCTATTCAAAATGTGATCCATTCACTTGACAGATTAGAGAAAATTGAGTGCTTTATTTTAACAATGCAAGTTTCCAGTCTTATATCTCCACCTTCCTGAATGTAGGAGTCTACAGTCCTGCTGAAATGTTCGTCACACCAGGCAGCTCTCCGTCCCTCGGTCCGGTTTCTCCTCCTCCGGAGCAGTCCATGGCCTCGGCGCTGTCCGTTTCGCTGCTGGTGAGCATCGGAGACCAGCTCTCCCCGCTCGTGTCTTCCGTCCTCGTGTCCTCCGTCCTCGCCTCCGCGTCGTCGTCGGCACAGCCTCCTCTCTGCCTGCAGAAAGGTGGGATTTCCACCACCACAAACTTCCTCGCCCAGCCGCTCAGAATCGCTTTCTGCCGCATGTCGTTCAGGATCGGCGCCGCGTCGGACCTGGAATTCGTCGCTAAAGAGAAGAGAAATGAAAATATTTATATCTGAGAAGATCTGTTTTATTTTGCAAATAACTTCTGAAAACATCTTATGTTTTTTCTTACAAACTTGTAATAATCTTTCTAAATTAGAACATGGAGTCTAATAAGTCTGATAAGTTGTTAGATAATGAAAAATACATTGACAGAATATATACATATTTGTGAATAATGAACATTTACAGCTTTCCCATACACATGAAACATTCAGCAGGTTTACCTGGAAGCGTGGCAGAGAGCAGAGTAGACGTACAGGTAACAGAACCGGTGTTATTGGATCCAACCGGGTCTGTAAAGTGGAACATCTCGGAGCGCGGCAGCTGCGGAGACACCGGTAAGGAGTGGCACTGCCTTCCTGGCAGCTGCTGCCAGTAGAAGGACGTCTCCTGCTGGGACGCTCCGGGCCCGTGGGTCGGCGGCTGGTTGCTGAACACGCTTCCCGGAGGCGAGTGCAAATCAAACACCAGCGAAAAGACGGACTTGCTGGGCACGTCGAAGAACTTGATCTTGCCCCCGCAGAGGTCCTCCCGGGCCGTGAACGGGTTGATCTTGCGGGTCCGGAGGTTCCTTTGAGAAGTGGGCGGGTTGTAGTACGGGTCGTGGACGTTGATTTTCCTCCCCGGTTTGCAGGAGAAGATGTCCGACTGACTGCGGCTGAGCCAGATGTTTCGTCTGGGCCGGGGCGATTTGGGAGGGATCTTATCGTTTTGGCAGCCAAGAGGATTCAGTCGTTTGAAGGCCTGGATTTTTTCACCTTCAATGCAGAAAATAGAGTTTTTACTACTGCAAAATAAAACAAAAATTATTACAAAAAAAATAAAAAACAGAACCTCTATGTTTCTTATTTTGTAGATTTGACTGATCCAAGGTGATTCGCACAAACTAGTAGAAACTTACTTTCATAACTGATTATTGTATTGATTATTTTAACAATTAATTGATTGATTAATCTGGATAGAAAATTGCCACATTTTGCTGATTTTTTTTTTGTTTAACCACTAAAGTCTTTTTGTGTAATATTAAAAATGCATTAAAAGATGCAAATAAACATATAATTCAAATAGTTTTGAAACATGAAAATAATAATTTCATTGTCTAAAATAAAACTAAGCATTACTTCACTCTGCCAGTTGAGTCAGTCTGGATAGAACATATTTATAAAAAACATAACTTAACAAATGATAAGTTATTTATTTGTGCAAAGGTAAAAGACGATGGCAGAGAAGAAGTTAGTATGACCACTAGGTGGCAGCAAAAGTACATTCTTCAAAGGATTTTTCTGAGTTAACAGCAGTTTTCAAAGGCCATGGATTAAACGATTATTCAGACATTTGGACAAGATTTACTAACTACGATTCATATATCAAGAGGTTTACAGAAACAGAGATCTTTGCTTCTGTAAATTTATATTTTTTTTCTAATCAAAGATGGAAAAAAAGCAAAACAACAAAAATATGTGACTTTACAACAACATGACTACAAAAAATCATGTCTGACAAAAAACATTTGGGACGTCTTATTATGAAACATAAATACATCCAACCATGAGAGATGGTGTCTTAAGAAGATCTGGTGTTGTCAGCCAAACCAACAGCTGCAAGAAGGGATCATCACTTCCATGTTGTGTAAACAACAGAAATAATTCAGATTTTTTTATTTCTATTTTCTGACAGCCAGGCAGGCCGGAAACCAAACATTAGGTTGAATTAGAGGAGACGTGTCAGGTCTCTCATTTTTATAAACTCACCAGTTTCTCTTTAGCTCAAGATGAGGTACAAACAATACATATAAATAAGTGATTTTAATAGACATTAAGGCTGCAGTTTTATTGAAGTGCTCTTACTTTTCGACATGGCTTTCTTCTCATTGTCGCCGGTGAGTGAAACGCTCTCGTTTTCCATCTCTACGACTTTGAGCCGAGCGAGGATCTCCTCCAGCTGCCGGACGATGTCTGCGAACGACGGACGGAGTTTAGGATCCATCTGAAGGGAACATGGAAGGCAGGAAGCGGCATTTAAACCTATATACAGATTTTTAAATACTAATATAAAGCAGCAATCAATCCATCAAATTTTATTTTTATAGCACCTTTCCACAAGGCATTTGAAAGCTCTTTACACCATAAAAGCACAGTCAACAGTTGAAGCATAACATTTTACCATCATTACACATTAAGATTGTTGATTAATTTTTCATTGATTATGTTTCAAAAGGAACTTTAAACTGGTGGGGTTTTTACTCCAGATCCAAAGTACACAGTGTTTTCCAGTTTTCTGGAAGTTTGTTCCAGATTTGTGGTGCACAGAACCTGAATTCAGCTCCTCCACGTTTGGCTCTGGTTCTGGGCAGACATGCACTTACAACAAGACATCATACATAATCAATACATTTTTATTGTTCTATGAGAATTTAAATAACAATGCAGGTTTCTTTTGCTTTTAATTTTCTAATTTTGTAGCAGATTGCTTTGCATCCACTTGTGCATATTTTCCTTTCAGAACAATATGTCTGTAAGCTAGTTTTGTCTTACTTAAGTGTACCAATTAATTCTCACAATACCTTGTAAAATTTTTAGTTTTTGCAGTGTTGAGAGGAATTTATTTTGCCAGAAAAAGCCAAAAAAAAGTTAGATTTGCTCTTTTTGGACCAGAGTCAGGTTTTCCGTATCCTCTGCACCATGTAATTCTACGAATAGGGTGAGTTCAGATGGCAACTGGTTGCAGTGGTTTTCATTTAGGGACTTCTGACTTTTCAGATTTTTAACATTGAAAATATTTGAAAATAATTTAAGTCACAAAAAAGTCCAAGACGTGTGAAAACTTTCATTTTGATGCTTTGGATTTATCATTTAACTTTCATCATCTTGGGTTTTTCCCCAGCAAGAAATACTGAATCAAAAGGAGAAGCCGCATTTCTACTGGGTTGTTTAGGGAAAAACTAAAATTTTAAGCCAGATTTGAATAATCTTATAGGGCAGGGATGTCCAAAGAGCAGTTCGGGGGCTGATTTCTATGCAACCTTAGCCAACAATTAAAGTCAAAAGTGGATGTAGATAAAGAAATGAAATTTTTTAAATAAATAAAATTGTGTTTAGTTTAGTAGGTACACATAAAATAAAAAATAAAGTTTGCTGAACCCCTTGATGCTTGCAGAGAGATACAATGCAGTTTACAGATTAGGTAGAATAAACAGACTTGGAAAAAGGGTAACAGAGACACGAATGATTAAAAAAAGTCAACAGAAAAGGATGAGAGCGGATAAAGGAGTCTGCATAGGATCAATTAGCAGGACGCTCCAAAAACTTTAATGCGATTATCCTATTATTAGGAGATGTAATTAAACAAAGAGCGGAAATAACCAACAAATGAGAAAAATAAGGTTTCGGCGAATTGAAAATTTGCTAATTCTCACACCCAAATCTGTTTGAAATTTTTATACCAGCTGAGAAAATACTCCAGACTGCAGAGAACAAAATCCTTAATACTGCAGATTAAATGAAATTAATGCCATAATCTCATTGCCTTGTATTTCTCAACAAGAGAACTCAACGTGCAAATGAAATTAAAAACTGTTCAGAAATGCCTCTTCTGTCAGCTGGTAAACAGACAGCAGGTGCTGATTATATTCGCCGATTTGACGCAGAAAGATGGCGGACTCACATTGCAGCAGTTGAAGGCCAGCTGGAGGAAGTCGGGCGGACAGTCTCCAACCATGTGCTGGAACGTGTGGTAGTCCAGTCCGAAGTTCTGCTCAGGAGGATATAAACAGGAAACTCATAATAAAAGAGTTTGAAGCACGGATGCTTCATTAGATGTTTGACATAGTGCAACTCTGCAGCCAAAGCCAGGCTGATGTCACAGTAATCTCCCTGACATTGTCCTGCTGTCTGCCAAGTCCCACTGTGCTTGCAGGCCATCAAACTATTACCAACAACTGCTTTCTAAAATGGGATTTACTTGTAAGCCTGACTTAATCTATGCTAGGATGCAATGGATGATCCCCTCTTGTAGTTCATATACTGACCGGATTTCAGTATTAAACAAGGTAAATTAGAGGAAGAGGATATATAAACAACATATCTTTCATGTTTTGCAGAAAAGCTGTGCATTTTTAAAATATTTTATAAGGAAGTTTTCTCTTCTTAAGTTTTAAACCATCCCGATTAACTAGTGACTTATGAATCAAATGTAGCAGATAAATCAGATTTTTATTCATGTTCTAATGGGCAATAAAAATTTACAAGTCACAAGAAAAACAACAATACACCAACAATTAATATTTAACTAGAGGGTGTGACACTGAATTACACTGCTTCAATATATAGACATTAAAAAAACAACAAAAACTTGTTGGTCAAAAACCTATAAAGAGCTGGAAGGACTAAAAAGTGAGCAATAAACAAGCCAGTAAATACATAACACAAATTTGAAATCCCTGACTTTACAAGGCAACACAGAATTGAAACTCAGAGGTTAAAAGTACAAACTGCTTGTTTGTTAGAATATAAGCAACCAATTTTAAACTAGATCTCTTAGCATCTTTCATGCATTTTTGTGCATGTAACATCAATTCTTTATGTGGTAAAATTGTAAGGAAAGTATTCAACTTTTGCAAAACATCATATCCTTTCAGGTGTATTACATATAGATATTGTTTATGGCGTTGCCCCTTTCTGCAATTAAAAATTGAAAAAATGAGTGGAAAAACCAGAGAATTTCTACATTGTTTGAAGAATTATTAATGAAGACTAGATTAGAAATTACTCTGGTTTAATATCAAGACACAATGAGAGTTTTCTGACCTTTGCACAAGTTTATAAATTGCCGTTTTCATGTTCTACCTTCAGAAACAAGACAAATATTTGCCTCACACCATGAGGTTGGATTATAAAACTGCAGAAGTAAATATTTTAACATTCTTCCCCCGATTTGTTTGAGAAGTGTACACTGCAAACATGTACACAGGGTGTTATGAAGTCAGGAGGTAGAGAAGAGGGAAAGAGTCGTTACCTCTGTGCGGGGAAGGAAGTCGGGGTCGGCTTGGATCCTTGCAATGACTTCACAAAGGATGATACCGTAGGAGAAAACATCAGCCTGGAAACAGAGACAATAAGCTCAGAAACACACATTACATAATACATATATAATATTCACTCATTTTTATGCAACTTTTGTGCAGCTATAGTTATGGTGGGAAGTTCACACACACACACTCAGCATGGAAATAATGTAGTAGGAATTTGAACTTTTAAAGGGGCAGTATTCTGTATTATTTTATAGCACACTCAGCTAACTCTGCTACATTCAGTTGTTATAAAAATGCTACATGTCAAATATAATGTAAAATAATTTTGACTTTGCAATTTATTGGCTTGAGATTGGGCCTCCGTCTCTTTAAGAAGCTCCTTCAGATACTCCATCTTCAGCACATAATCACAACATTTCTCCATTATGCCATTTACAGCTCTTCTTAGGAGCCTCAGACTGAGAAGCAGCTCATATAATGAAGTGTCTGCACAGCTAAAAAATATAAAAATTTTGCATAACAACCAGTGTTGCCAAGTCTGCTCATTATAGGCCACTTTGAGATTGTTTTTGATTGTGAAGTTGCTTATTTGGGTTCGACTGTCTTTCTGGAAAAAAGCTCCACATAATAAAGCAAAACACTAAAGCCATGTAGTTTGCAGTAATGTAGTGTCATATTCAGGTATTTGCTCTAAACCCACTTTAAAATCTCTTAGTCTGGTTGCCAGTTGGGCTTTTTGGCCTCATTTTCATAAAGCTGGTTTCTCTTTCAATATCTGGCAACACTGGTAAAAACTGCCTTTAATGAGTTCCTTGCATTTAGCAGCATTTCTGGGTACTCTGCACATTTTGTTGTTTTACATACCTACAGTCAACCATGTTCAAAGTCAATAGGTTTCACATTCAAGAATCTTCACAATCGCTTTTTATGAACCGTATATAATGTAGATTTCATAATAAATTCAAATGTGTGCATCCATTTCTTGCTCATGATGAGTGAACGTTACGCTGTGCTTGTAGCTGTGAAGTCATGACGGTGGTGCATAGCACTATGTAGATGCAAAAAGCAAATTCTGTCTGACTTAGACTGATCTGAATCTGCAAACCTTCTTTGAAATAATAGAGATTTTACCTTCTCGTTATAGGGTTCATCTCTCAGCACCTCAGGAGCCATCCAGAAAGGAGAGCCAACCACCGCAAGCTTTTCCCCGTCAGCCCTAAACAGAACATATGAGCAGAAACGAAGCTTAATGTCTGCATCGTTAGACCGATGTGTGAAATAAGCTGGTACAGAACGTGAGTCCAAAAGGAACTAGATGTTCTGCCAGTTTATGTTTAAAACAACCCACAGATGTATCTAATCAGTCCCATTTGCTCCATTTAAATTTAAACGGATGTAATTTAGATGCATAATGTTCTGCCTGTAGGTTAAATAACACTCATCTACATATCTATAATCCAGTTACAAATATATATATTTTTAAATTTAAAAGTTTCAGGATCAGATCAAAGTTAACCGAAACATAAAAAACATAATAATTAAATGTATTAAGGGAAAGCAGCCACCCAAACCAATCAGAAAAAGTATCTGAAACTAATACATGGTTGGTCCAACCGTGGCAGCAATAACTCACATCAACTATTAGCAGAAAATGTCAGTGAGTTTATTACATCTTTATGGAGGAAATTTGGCCAACTCTTCTTTCCAGTATTGTTTTACTTCAGCCGCACTGGAGCCATTTTGAGCATGAAAACTTTGGTAAAGTTCAAATCACGTCATCTCAATTACATTTAGATTCATACTTTGAGTAGACCACTCAGAAACCTCCTTTTGTTGCATTTGTTGCTTGTCAGGTTGGTTTGGATAGATTTCTTCACCCCAAAGCAGACTAAAATCAGTCTGTTACGTATTTACTCAAGTTATTTTTGTCTGACAACAAAAACATAGCATTTTGTTTGATGACTTGAAACAGTTTAGAACCTTTTCACAGCACAGTAAACAACCAAAATCTGTGTGGTCACATTCATAAACCTTTGGAAAAGATCAGAGGAATTATTTTGGACACTTTAGAGAACAGAAAGCAGACTCCCTGCTTCTTTTTTGCTACTGCAGGATTAGAAAGTGAAAACCCCATACTGATAGGATCCTCCTGCTATCAAAACACCGAGGCAGGGAATGTGAGCTGTAGAGGCGGCTTTTAGTGACCTGTGTGCTAATAAATAACCCCTGGAGGAGGAAGAAGAGGAGGAGGAGGAGCAACTAAGCCGAGTTTGCTGTAGGAATGAAGAGCTGACACCAACAAAAAGATGATTAAAGAAATAAAATTTTTATTTCTTGACAGGTTCTCCCAGAGTATAGCCATAATAATATAAATATAACTGATATTAAAACAGAAGATGGGAGATAAAGAAAAGAAGGAGCTTCACTAGTTTGAAGGCCAATATAAATGAGACGCATTAAGGAGATAAAACTGAACTGGCCTTCAGTTTGAGTCACTTAAATATGATTTTTCTTCTGAAAATTTTCCCTCATAATGAAATGAGTAGAAAAAACAGCCAGCATGTTTCAGTTTATTTTATCTTCTAATTCTTTCTTCTTCCTGCAAACTCCCCCTGGTATTTTTAGATTCACTTTGACTATTCTTACTGTTTGGTGGGAATCTTCTCTGCCAGGCCGAAATCTCCCACCACCGCCGTGTAGCCGTTGTCGTCGCATTTGATCAAGCAGTTCTGTGAACACAGACACCCCCAAAAACACCGAATGTCACTTGGGGAAGTTGCAACACAGACGGATTTAATAACAATTTATGGCTTATCAACCAGCCCTTTACTTCTTATTTAGAGTAGTTATGAGAAAACTGTGTATTGCAAGTTTAGGCACTTCCTTCCTCTTCAACCTACTACTACTCTCACTGGAACTAGCAGAATAGCATGGGAATAAAAGACACCTGTAAACCCTGAGGAATTATCATGACACCTATTTAACAGAGCTGCATATTAATGTTCACAGTTTATTTATGATGCATGAAGGTAATGCACAACTTAAATCTCACAACGCTTTCCTTCCTAAACTCTGTAATTTGCAGTTAGCTTCTCTGAAAACTGCAGCTTCATTTCCACATGCTCACTGGGGAAGTTGAAAGTTAAATTACTTTAAATGATTTGAGGAAGTGCAATGTTTCTTCCCTCTGAAGGCAGAGAGAAACAACTTAACCGTAAACAACTTGCAAGAGAACTTACCCGCTGTCCTTTAATGCCAAAGTGTCTGGGTTAGTTTAAAAAAATATGTAGTAATGAAGCCATTGTTGTTTACATTAAGATAAGTTGTTCTAAAAGTGATTAATTAGAAAAAAAACAATGCAAAAATAGCATATGGAATGGTTCTCTGCCAGAGCAAACAGCAAAACTTTATCACCATTTTTAAGAAGGAAGACTGTGAATTTCTTTTTACAGTGTTACTTTAATCAAATGACGTTTGTAGGATTTATGTGCACCAGTCCAATTATATAGGCTATTTTCTTCTCTAAATATATAATAACTCAATTTGTTCCATCATTTTTTTCCTCTGTAAAATTGCACACACCGTCTTTCTATGATCTAAATCTTGGTTCTTTAATTTTATAATTCTATACTGCATAGATTAGCATATCTAGACAAGTTTTATTTTGTAGGAATGATATGCAAAAGTAGAAAAAGAAACTACTGATCCCTGGCTTAAAGTTTAAAGAATTTATATCCTTTTAGGGCTTTTTTTTTTTTTAAAGGAAGTTTTTTTCCTTCCTATAGTTAAAGGTGTGTTTTTCAACATTCCAGCCAATAAACGCCTAATGAACCTTCAGGTCGTCGTTGGTCTCCAACAAATATGTGTTGGTGCATATTTTCTGAGTTGACTGGGTTCACCAGTGCACTTTAAAAAAGACAAGACGACTCGCAAGCAAATTTTCAGCAAGATACTGGAGCTCAACTAAAGTCAGTAATTCCTTAATGTTGATGAATATATTAATTCACTTTTCACATTGGAAAAATGTGAAAAGTTTTTCACTTCTAAGTGAAGTAATCTTGTAATTAGCCTTATCTAACCTTGGAGGTGAGGTCCCGGTGGAATATGCCTTTGGAGTGCAGGTAGGTCACACCACTAGCGATATCACAGGCTAGTTTCACTCTGGCGGGCCAACTCAGGTGCTTGTTGCTGTCTAGAAGTTGCTCTAGGTTTCCTCCATTGATGTACTAAAGAAAGAGGAAAAAAAATTCAGACATGTGAGCAAACAGAACATACAGAACTATATAGAAACGGTAAAAAATAATAACTTATGTCACAGTGTCCAAAAGATTTTGTTTGCAGCACAACTATAATATTTGAGTTGAGATTTTTGTCTTCAAAACACATAATTCTGATCCGTCAATGGCAAAAACACAAATTGTGGACTGAAAGAAAGTGTAGGTAGAGGCGAAATCTTATTATACTTTCACATTATTATAAATAAAGCCTTTTCAAAAACAAAGCAGCGGAATCTTTCAGAATATTTTTTAACATGTCGTGAAGTTCCAGCTAAATCAGTCGACAAACTCAAAAAGGAAAACTATAAAACTTCACAATATTTGTTTAGCAAATGATTTTTATGCATTTAGTTCTTAATTTAAAAGTGAAAAACGCAGTTTCACATCAAATACTTCACACCTGAATCCCTCTACCTGAAGTACCTGTTTTTATTTGTCCTGACCTTTGGCTTTGTAAAATAAATCCTTCTTTCTAAAATCAGTTTGTTTCATTAATTTTGAACAAATTTTGATTTATTCTGTTGACTGTAAATCTAAATTATTCACTTATTTTTATTTTTTGCAGGGCATATTTGAAATACTTGGGTGCAATGCTAATTTACACATCATTTTCCTCTGCACTGACTGGCTGCACAACGAAGAACAAATATAAGTCAGAATGTAGATGCTAGTTTCTTGTTCTGCGCCAAGATGGTTTCAACTGTGTTTTAATTCATATTAAGTTATATTTGGGGTTTGAACAATAAACTTAGCAGTTATATATATTTTCAAAGCAGGTCTCAGATATTTGCAGATTTTAGATATTTATGAAAAGCTATGTTCCCAAACCAGGCCGGTAGGAGGATTCCAACTGTTTTATATTTTCATGTGTTCACAGCTCACACTCGAATCAATAATGTATTTGGACAATTTGATGAACTCCAACTGCCCTGAATATTAAAGAAGGCTGAAATGCTAAACTTCACAGATGTTGTCTGAAAACGGTATTAATTGAAATTTTCAGCAATATTATTGCACAGCAGTAAGTCTGTTTATTGTTTATTGACAGTCTCTTGAAGTTTTCGGTAGAAAGAGAGAGAAAAGAGAAAAACAATAAATCATGCAAATGAAAATGATTTAGTTTGTTTTAACTTATTAAGTGATTAACTGATTTATTGCAACAGGCCTACTTATTGATTACATCTCATCTTTTACAGAACCGGTATTTTTCTCATATATGAATATGGAGTGTCTGTCCAAATATAGACTCAAAAATGAAAACCAAAGAAACAAACTTAACTCCGTTGGGTTTTGGGTTTGTCACTTTGTCAGCTTTAATCCTCAAGAACTTGCCTGACCTTCCTGCTGGCATGCAAACACCCTAATCCCATGTAACATATCATGAGCAGCAGCAGTTAACTAAAGAGAGTTGGCATGAAATGGAGAGATGGTCTGGTTAAGCTGTGGTTACTGACTGACAGGTACAGAATTAGAGCAAAGGCAGCACAGGGCGTTGCTGGAAGGAAGTCTCCACCATCGTGTTGCTTTCACTGATTTTTTTTTTTTTTTTTAGAAGACATTCAATCATATTTTTCAATTAAATTCTTTCAGCTGAATCTAGATACACAGTTTAGACCAGATATTTATACACTCTGGGTCATTTTTTCTCACTGTTGAACATTAAATCTCACTAAATGTTTCCTCTTTTATGTCAGTTAGGACAGAAGGTCAGAATTGTTTATTGCCATCTTCAAATTCAGAAGCTTCATTTACTTCCTCAGAACTTGGTTTATCCTCAAACTATACGATTTGGGTCAAAACATTTTTTTATGTGGCTAAGAACAGGCCTTTCCAAAACAAACGTGATAATGTAGCACCAATGAGGGAAATGGCTCGTTTTTTTTTTTTGTTTTGTTGGTTTTCTTTACCAAAGACAAAAAAGAAATCTTCCAACCGCTAAAATCTGACGCCACTCCATTTTGTTTACATTTTGAGAAAAAGGAAATTGAGCTCATGTCTTCTTCAGAGGTTTTTGTGTAATTTTCTTCAGTGGCTCTTGGTGCAGCGCCTCCACAGGTGAGAAGGGGAACATGTTTGTCAAAGGGTTTGGTTGGTTTGATGCCGTGCAGTGTGAAAGCGAACCACAGCAGCTGAAAATGTAACAAATGTTGCCATTTTGGTCCTCAATCGAACCGAGCCTACTGGACTACGAGGTGTAAAAACAACTTCAGAAACTGTAAGAATTTTGTTGATCCTAACTGGTCTAAAAACAGAAAAACTTCCGGCATTTTTCCATGTCAGACTGTGAGACAATTAATGATCAGTTTCCAACAAAATTTTCCTTTTGTCTTATAAAACTGACAGAATTTAACAGTAAATAACAATTCAAAATGATTGAACCTACAAGTGATAATAGTATTTCTCCTTAAAACTGAACACAGCTCAACATTAATTGATAAAGGGTGACTTAAATTGAAACTTGTCCAACTTCTTTTTCCTTTATGATTACTTGAACGACGCAAATTTCACTGTACGATAGAAGAACACCAGCAACTCAACAAGCTCAAATAAAATTGGAAATAAAGTTATTTTTTCCTAAAATCTAGTTTAGAGTTGCTGATACAACACAGTCAACTCAGTGGGTTTGAGCCATATAGGAACCTCTCCATCATGATGCACAATGAAGAGAAATGAGGAAATACAAAACATGTGTCAGGTCAAAAATGTTGTGGAAGTTACTGTGATGGACTGTCGGGGATTTGGGCTGTAAACCTTGGAAAGACTCGAACAAAGAATGTTTGTTTGCTCTCCAGATCAGTTTAAACCGGCATGAACCCATCAGAGGTCACGACTCACCATTAGTCCTGAATATGACTGCAGGAGCCGGATGCATTTAACTGAAAGTCAGCATAATCAGAGCATGTCATCGTCCATCAGGTCGTTTTGCCCCTTGCAGATAATCATGTCTAAATGTCAAATCATCTTGTGATGCTAAATATTTGCATTCTGGTAGAAATTGAGAAACCTAAGACTTTAAGAGAGGATGTAGCATTAAAAGTCATTCAGTCTTTATTGCAACATAGACTTCAGCTGCGCTCAGGTTAAAGGTTTACCTTCACTGCATGAAGCTTCCTCACTATTCCAAGTTTTTTTCCAGGATGTGGTTTTCATCCACTTGTATCAAAGTTAATGAGTTTCTCAAGGTAACCTTGGGGCAATCCTGTAACTTTGTTCCAATTTTCCTCTGCATACAGAGTCACAGAGAGACAACGTAACAAAAGAAGTCAAAAAAAAAAAAAAACAGAAAGAGCCTGCAGCCGACATGAGACGACAGGATCCGTTTACCCTGCAGAAGAAAAACAAGACCTACCACGGTGTCTGAGCAGGTATAATCAGACGTGTGCCTCACAATGCACTTATTTACATCACAACTACCGTGCGTCTGTGTGTTTGCACGTGTGGAAACTCTGTAAGACTTGGTAATATGGTACACAGCTGCAGAAGGCTGGTGTCTTCCTCTCCCACGGCTACAATAAACACTTTCAAACTGCTTTATTACTGCACAGAAGTAATAAAGAACATATGTGTGAGTCTGGGAGCATCTTCTACAAACGATGCCTTCATGTGAGAGAATGAAGGCATCGTTTATAGAAGATGTTACAGCTAACATACTGCTTCTTACACATCCTGTTACATAACACAAGTTTTAATGCGTTTTGTTGGGAGTTTTATCTGACCAAACGTATAGCAGCACATAAAATGTGAACACACATCCGAAAGAGTATTATTTGTCAAATTAAAAGTATATTTTGAAAATGTGTTTATTTCTAAAAGACAAAAAGTAAAAACAGAAAAAATAACCTACATAGTGGTGCCAATTGACATGCAATTTTACACAAATTCAAGAAGGAGCGATAAAAGATTAAAAGGCATTATGATTTTATGCCCCTCTTACAACAAACTTTAAGTAGGCAATGCCTGCTTAATGCCTGAAATGTAAGCTGTGTTAAGCTTACATTTCTGTTTTTAAAAATGTTAATTTTTTGGTTTAATGTCATATTCCAGTTTTGCATGGCAGGTTTTTATTATCTGTAAGTGGAAAAATCAGAAATAAAAGCTATAATCATACATCTGACCGTAATTAATCTACATATTGTGATTTACTTAGAGACAAAGTTCTTAAAGTAAGCACTTTTCAATAATATTCTAATTTATTAAATGTGTTGTTTTATATATGTACATATATAAAACCATTAAAATGCAGCATGCATTTCTTTTTTTTTATTCTTCTCTTTTAAAGCCCAATAAAATTCAGTGAATCTTAATTCTTTAATCTCTGTTGAATTGTGGAGGCCACAGGCTTTAGTTAAATAAATTTAATGAACAAATAAAATCATGAAAACTGAGAAATTTGCCAGATAGGTCAGGAATGATGTCATAAAGTCGGTTCAGGCCATAAATGAAGGCAACCTGCATCCACAAGCTGACAGGCTGAGCAAAGCGAACTTCACACCTGGTTTACACCCGTGTCTCACCACATTAGTGTCTGTTGTTTCAGGTAGTCGTACTTTTTATAAAAGAGAAGTGTGAGGATGGCCCAAGCAGGAAAAGCAGTAAAGAAGTTTGAAAGCATGTCAATTTTCACAAGAATATCCATGGTTGAATATTAACAGACATTTTAAAGACTTGTAACAACATATAAAAAGTAACACCCACACAGACCAACCTTCAAATTAAATTTGAAGGTTGGAAACACATTTCCTCTATAGATCTTTCACCTGCTACTAATTGTTGAATAAGGTCTGATTGTGAAATCCACTGCTTGAAGACAGGAAATGTGGTAAATATCTCAAGCAAGAGCATACAAATCATATAAATCTTCTTCAGGTTTGAATTCTCAAAAACATCTTTAAACCAGCCAACATAAAAGCACATGGAAGAAAGTACTTGCAGCAGATGACACCAGAAATTTTACAATTTGGTCCATCTGCAAAGTTTATGAGTACTGCACATCATCCTGAACACTCCATGCAATCTGCAAAGCACAGGGGTGGCAGCATAATGATGTGGGGAAGCTGCTTAAATTTGATGGGGACACTTATGAAGGAAAACAGGATAAACCTGGAAGAAAACGTGACTGTGAATGTAACAGAAAATCTAAATGTAAAATAAAAAAACCTTAAGGTTTACAATTACATTTAAAAGCAATAAATGTATTTAATGTGGTGTATTTTCACAAATGTGGACATAATTAATCAGCAACTCTCCCTACTTGTTATTAAAAATAACTACAAAACATATTAGGGTCTGCTTTCAGTTTTATAATTTAATTCTTTTATTGATCATGTAAATAAAATTTCATGTGGCAAAAACTGTTGAAACATTTAAACTAATAATGTAAGTAAAATTGGGAACATAAATTCAGTACAACAGGAAGAATCATTTATTCTGAAAATGACAAGTTTTAATTTTTCACACCATGTGTTTCAGATAAAACCATGCAACTTTTGCCTTTATGTTCTGAGGCTAAATGTTTACATTTACTGTAAATAAATAAAAATTTTATGGACGTGAATAATACATTTACATGCATTATCCATTTCTTGATTGATAAAAGCAATGCTTCTATTAAATTTTGCAGCTGAATGCTTTAAAAACTCCTTCCAAGAACCTTCCTCAGACAGAAACATACAACTGAAATGTTAGGTAAACGAGAAGGTATTTGGTTCTTTCGGTTTGCCACAATTACAGGCTTTTGTGCTCTTGGGTGACGCGATGTTCACCTCATAATAGTTGGGACATGAACTCCACAACAAGAGATGGAACATGACTGCAGAAGTAGTTTGTCTTTCATTAGCTGAGACATTTGATCAGAGGTATCATTACTTTGCTCTGGAGCTTTAAAGGTGACCCTGCATGCGTCCTCGAACTTTTTTTTTTTTTTACATAAAATCATTCTTATGTAGTGAGATTTTAGTCTGTTCAGTTCTGCCTATTTTGAGCCATTTTAAGGCACCTTGTCACTTTAAACCTGAATGAGATGAAGCGCGAACAGAAGCGCAATTTTACATCCGTACACATTTCACAAGCAGAAGTGGAGCCTCCCGCACAACCAACAAGCATGGAGATAGTGGTTTCTGGATGCTAAGTCAACAACAAAGCATGTCTTTTCTAGCAGCAGTAAAATCAAGTGGAGCTCTGCTTAGGTTGCTAGGTAGCGGACAGGGTTTCTGGGGTTACTGGGTGAAAGGTCAGTGCCTGCTGACTATTCTGGAGGTTTTTGAAATGGCTCATTTTCCAGACACCAAGAGATATTAATTTATTGTCAAAATTATTTTTTACAGCTGGGATGTTTGTAGAAGCTGTAGAAACCCAAATGGAAGCATTAAACATTCAACAAGTGAATTTTGTATAATACGTCCCCTGTAATGTGAAACAGTTTGTGTTTACTTCCTCTTACCTCTGTCAAAGCGTGAAGCTGGCCCTCGTGGACACACACTCCTTTAAACCTGGAAAAAAAACGACAGAGAAGTTTGAAAAAGCTTAGAATAATCTAAGGTTTTTCTAGAATATGTAAACTGAGACACCAGGCAAGACTGAACAGGTGACTGCTGTAGGACTGTCTGCTAAAAGTGGGATAATAACAGCCCATCTGCCTCACCTACATTCTTCCCATGTCTACCTTTGCCTTGCCCATCAATTTCCAAACCTAATAAATCTAACCAGCCACTTTAGAGCCTGTCTATTTCTTTAATCTGAAGTTAGGGCTGAATAATCAAAAACAAACGTCTTGTTCTTCAACTAACAGGACACAATGTGCAACAAAAGGACAAATTTGTTCATGAGCTGCTTTGAGGGCTTCATAACACTCGAGGCAAAGAAAAGGTCACATTTCTAGGTCTTTGCTGGATTTTTCAGCAAACAATGACTCCACAGTGAGTTCACACAGAGACAAACATACAAGGCACGCTCAACAAAGATCACTTTGTACAAGATTTTTGCATGTGAGGGAATGCACACAGAAGAATATTTATGCATGTATGTGCATGCTTCGTCCACACACTCTCCCACCCAGAAGTTTAGAGCAAGAAAGAAAACAATCACGTCCTGAAGAATATTTTGATCATTTTGTTTTTCTATTATTTAATTCAACATTTGCTATAACTGTAGATCAGAAAATGAAAAAATTTAAAACAGGTGCAAAGAAAAAAAAAGCTTTGTCAGATATTTACAGCATCTTAATCAGGAGTAACTTCTGGGTTCAGACTCAAGATTCTGTTTTCTACAAAGTCCTGGCCAGATGTTTACATGCATGCACGATCAGTGGATATTATAATACAACAGGCAAATTAAAAAGGAATTAAAAATGAGTTCAACTTTGATATCCATATGACGGTAAAACAATTTGTTTTTTAAGTCATAAATATTTACTGTAGACTTCCAGTTTTATAACAGCAGAAATGTTTGTTTTCCTGTCAGAAAAAAAACAAATCTAAGAACTTAAAGCAGAAGTTTTTAATTTAAATAGGATTAATAATATTCCAGAAGATAATTAATTTCCGCTTTCACCGAAAAAAGTCCTTCTGATTTGTGTTTGTGATTTTTGGAACACCAATTTGTGTCAATTTCCAATCATTCAGCTGTTAATTTGGGTGGACATTACATAGCCCTCCATTATGCCCCACAGGATGATGTTGCCACCACCATGCTCTATCTTTGTCTTCTTACAACTAATGTAGATGTAAAACTAGCCTCTGCCTTTTGTGGGCATTATTAAACATTAGCGGCTCCTGGACAGATCCTTAATATCCTAATTAATTCATCTTAATTAATATCTTATTAATGGAAATTTTGTTGTCAGAAAAGTAATAATCAATTTTATTTAAAGTTTTGGTTTTGTGGTTATTTTAGTTCCTTTTATTTATTGTTTCTGACTCATGTGTTTTATTTTGGATGTTTAAAATGTCTTCCAGTTCCAGTGTTTGTGCGAAAATAAAAATGTATTAGTTCTTGAGAGGACAAACTGGCATTATTACCAAATTGTCATTGTAGTAGTTGAAAATTATTTCAAAATGACAATATTACCGATTATCATTATACTTTCCAGGACAATTTGTTTTCCAGGAACATTTCTTATTGTGACAGGCCTAATCCTAATGAATTTTTCTTTTGTCTAAAGGAGATAAAGAAAGAAGACAGTAATGATACAATAGGCTGGGGAAAAGGTTTTGAGTCATTATTTATATAGAAAGAAATTATAACCACGAACACGGTTTGTTAAATTCCAAAAAACATTCAGTTTTTTACATTGTGGTTAAATTACACTTTGAAAGTCGGCTGCCGTTGCGACATAATGTATTAATCAACAAGCTCAACGAAGTGAAAAATAATCACATTATTTTCTTAGCTTTGGTAATAAGCAGCATTAATAGGGATTAGTAGCCTCTTTAGTCAGATTGTTGATTACCTCAGTATGTTTGGATGGCAGAGTCGATTCATGAGCTGGACTTCTCTCAGCATGTTCGCCCTGTTGCTGCTGAGTTTGTTCATCTTCAGAGCCATGACCTGGTCTGAAGCGCGATGGCGCACCTGAAAGTCAGAACAGCTTCATTTAATGCTCAAAGACAGGCAAAACAGATTATTATATTGCATAAATTTTAGCTATAGTAATGGTGAAAAGGGTTTTATGTACCAAAAGACAGGTTTTTAGGTGCTAAAATATGTTCTCAGTACGATAAAACAGATATTGCGGAGTTATTTAACTTATCAGTAAACTACAATTGCAAAAATCAGTTAAACACAATGTCAAACTCAACTCAGAGAACCAATCATTGCAACCCTTCAATCTGGAAGCGTTAAAAGGTAATCTATAAGCAATCTGAAGTCCATGGTGAGAAACATTATTCACAAGCAGAAAAAATTAAGGACAATTGCCAGACTTCCCAGCAATTTCTCACTAAGAGAGCAGCATGCAGTGCTAAAACCATCCTTAGGAAAGCTAATGCTCAAATGCCAGCTGACTTTTCCGCTAATGATATACATGTCACCTAAAGTCTTTAGATTCAAAAATCTTCTTTTTCTGATGGTAAAATATATGCTCTGACAGTTCACTGTTCTTATGTTTCAGTTTGAACTAATTATGGCTTCAGAAAAGGCTTTGGTAGCGCGTAAAAAACGCGCTAAGCACATATTTAGCACATGCAGCGAGACACCAGAGGAAGCAGATAAAGGCGGTGACACAAACAAGCAAAATGAGGTCAGCCACTGCTGACCAGCCAATAACAGAGTGCATGTGTCATTTTCAGAACCCTACAATCAATTTAATACTGTTGTGCACTGGGATCATCTCAGTTTTTAGATAGCTGTGGCATCAGCATTCATTTATCTACAGCTGACCGGACTTGGGTGGAGATCACCGCAGAAAGATGTAGATTGCAGCACTATACCAGTTCTAAAGCCTTTAAGGTTTTCTCTTACATGCACAGTGAAACAGTTACATTAACCACATTTCAAACGCTAACACAAATATGTTACAAAATAGCATGAACAAAAAGGATGTCCCTTGAACTAACAAATAAATGTCCCCACTTCCTCACAATATTTGAAATACAGAGGTAAAAATAGATTATACCACTACAAAAAATGCTGCACATTTAAATGAACTGATGATGCATGCAGGCAAATAGGAAATATCAACCTACAAACCACTGAGAGACTCACAACGTGACTGTGCTTCTGTGTACAGACATTTATCTACCTACATTTGCTAACTCATTTCCTGGAAGCAGAAACATTTATAGATCGAGATGAAACTAATCTCACACAACTGCACTGACACTTCTATCTACTCCAGACAGAAGGCCAAAAATTATTTAACAATATCAAAAATAAATGTAAGTAGTTGCATGATGTCTATGACATGTTGTATGTTTGTTTGTACCTAATGAATTGGAGTTTTTTAGTGTAGAAAAACGGCAATGGATTACTATCATTACTTACAGGATAAAAAATAAATTAATTGAAAAAAATTGAGATTAATATCTTAGAACTTTACTAGAAAAACAGAAAAAGAAATTTGCCATTAATATGTTAGAGTTTGAAAAGTCAAACATTGTCTAAAATATTAAAATTTTCAAAAGGTCTAAAAAAAATTTACTTAATTTAGAAAATTAGATTAATGTCAACATTTCTGAGTATTTTCTAGCAAATTTCTGACTTTCAGAAATTTTCAGTTTTGAAAATTGAAAATGTGCGATCTTTGAAACAGAAATTTTCAAGATTTATTCCAAAATGTTTCTATTTTTTTGACCATTCAAATACAGAAATTCCCCGTTTTTTTTTTGTTTGTTTGTTTTTTGGTCCAGATTTACTTTTTTCTGTCTACAGTGGCCATAGTATGCCATCGTAACCATGGATTTAGATTCATACAATCAGAGATTCCTGTACCCGTTTTCCTCTCTCTCTCTTTCTGGGTCTCATCCACAGACAAAAATCTCTCTGTTCAAGTTCAAAGGAGGGGGCTTGGCTATAAGAGGCGACAGTCTCCACCACAGGGCACCAGAAACAACAGATGGCCACTCCTCTGAATGCCTTCTCCCCCATATCTGTCTATCCTCCTCCGACCCCCCGTTTCTCGCTCTTCACATCCCCCTCCTCCCTGTTTCCATGTGTTCCTGATTCCCCTCTTCTTCTCCGCTCTGTGGCTTCAAACAAACCATGATGCCCAATCCTAATCATTCCCTGCAGTAGTAGTAGCAGGAGTAGTAATATTTTCTTTCCCATCTTCCTCTGAAGTCTCCCCCCACCTCTGTCGGCTCTCCTTTCAAGTGGAAAACTTAACCCTTTGTCCATCCCCTCCAAACTCGCTCCTCTAATTTTTTCCACCCTACTGAATCCAAGATCCGACCGACCTCTTCCCCACAAACTCCTCTTCATCTCCGTCTATGCCTTCCTTTGTACTCGCCGGACACCTAAAACCTCATCTAAAACCCCCTTTTTCCTCAACTCTAACATCAGAGGTTTCTCTCTTTTGTTTCCACTTCTCTTTTAGCTCCAGCTTTCATCCTCATTATTTGCCCCATTTTTCCATACATATCACCCTCGTTAGAGTGTCAGCATTTCAACAGCCCAATGTGTTCATCTTCATTTCCACTTGCTTTTGCCAGTATGTAGATTCTTTTCTTGCAGAAATCAGACCATTAGTCACAGGAATTTCCCACTAGACTGAGGTGGTACCTATATTTAGTGGAATCATGAGGGTGTTTCACCTTACAAAGAGAAGAAGGTGAAATGTTAGGTCATAAATGTCTCACACCAAGAATGAGAGTAATACCCAACCACAATGACATCTGTTCCTAATAAATTTCTCAGAATTGGTTTTAATAAAAATCTGGAGGTGTTTTTTTAAACTTGTGTTTTACTTTTATTAGACTCAGTAAGGGGGAATCCAATACTAAAGGAGGCATTATGTACTTTCCACACACACAGTGCCATTTTACAGCACAATGAAGCAACAATGTTACCTTCAGTTGTTTTTAAAAAGCTGCATATATCAAGCATAACTAAAAACAATTTTGACTTTGCAATTTAACGCCTTGAAATTGGGCCTCTGTCTCTAAGAATCTCCTACTCTTTCCAAAACTCCCCCAATCAGCATGACATCACAGCAATGCTTCTCCATTATGCTGTTTGTAATTGTTGTAGTTCGTATTGAGCCAAACTCGAGGCCCAGGGGCCAAATCTGGCCCACCATAAGTTTATTTTGTGGCCATCTAGACTTTAGTGGGAGGCAAAAATAAAACCTTCATGACAATAGTTATGTGCTGGTGGTTTTTATATGTATGCTGCCAAATTATATCAATGTGAAAAGATGTTCAATATTTAATTTTAAGAAGAACTCATCAAATGCAGACATCTATCAATATTTTACCAGTTTGTAAATGCATTATTTTATCAATATATTCTGCTGCAAGCCATTCATGATCTTGATATGATTGACACCCATGTCTTAAACGATTGCTTTTAATATAAACACATTAATTAGCCATTGTTCCTAACTTTTGAACACAGTTGCCTTACTTTAATGGCGTGTGTATTTTGCATTTTGGAGAAAGGCCAAGTGAAATGGTGAAACAGCTGCAAAAGTAGAATTTGTTTTTAATGTACTAATATCTTCATCAAGAATATCAAATATGGTGGAGGCCAATAAATGTGTGAAAAACAAGCCTGAGAAAATGAAAAACAATAAAATATAATGGATTTACATCAGAGAATGATGCAACAAAATCAAAATTATGTGCAATTTTGTGCAATTCTGCTTTATTCTAAAGACTAGCAGCCATTACACTTTAACTAAACCAAAATTGTTCTTATAAATTTTCACTCAGACAGGCTTCCAGTAATTCAGCAAGAGGTAAATACCATGATAGATGACAGTATTTTGTAAAAAGAAGTCAAATTTGTAGTTGTGAAATTTCCATCAATTTAAACATGGTAATTGCTCACAACTTTTTTCTCAAATGATATTCTAACCTTAAGAACCCAATGAGTCAGAAAAGTCATGAAAGACCTACTATCACTTCTGTAATTTTCCAAATTGGGTGATGATGTGTGAAATCAAAAATGAGAGGACATGAGAAGAAAATCCAAAGGATCTAAAAGATCAGCATAAAAAAAAAGAAAAAAACTTCAGAGAGGATAAACAGGGAGGTAATTTCCGCTCTCACCCACCTTAAAAACATCAGAGAAAAACCCGGAGCCAATCCACTCGCAGGTGAAGTCATCAAGGCGTGTCAGGCAGGAGAAGGCACTGATAAGGGCTCTGTAGGAGGACGGACACACCCTGCCCACCTGGATGAAACAAGAACAGTTGAAAAAAGTGGCATAATATTCATGCTCCAAATTCCAAACTTTCCTGGTTATTTACAGCCTCTTGCTTCATAATAAACTCAAAAACTTGAAAATAAATGGTAAAAGATGGAGAAAGTTAGAAGGGAGATGCACACACTGGAGCCTATTTAACACAGTTTTCAATTTAAATTATATTATACAGTCTCTTATTATCATTTTATTCATATTTTACCTTTAAATTTACTGCCGGTTCACTTGTATTCGCCCACTGAGGTGCAATATTTCTATTCCAAAGCATATTTTTGTGATTTTGCAGATCAAAATCTGCAAAAATCCATAAATAAATTGTTTAACCAATGGATTAGAATCACTAATTGTTCATTTTGGATGTTTGCTGTCAAAAGCACAAATCACTAAAGGATGTTTTCCATCAATAAACTTTACAAGTCAAAGAGTCGTCAAAAAAATAATTTTGCAGCTAAATTATTGAATAAATGGACATCTTAGCTCAGCAGCAAAGATATTTATCGATCTTGTTTGTTTTTCAACCATCACATTGGTGCAAAGTGCTACAACAACCTTTCAAGTATTTCAGGAACCTCTAATCATTCATGCAACTTCTTGAAAAAAAATACTTCTTTATGTGGATGCCAAGACATTTTAACACAATAAAATGTATGTAATCAAAACTGATTGAATAGACTATGGAGTTAATAAGTAAGAATTACCAGTCTTGCATATATAGCTTTATAAATATGTATTTGAGCTTCACAATATGTCTTGCCAACGTATAAAAATTGTCGGGGATTTAAGAAATTCGGCCTGTTGAATGGAGACTTCCTGCAGAAGAGAAAAGACTGTTCAAGAGGCTGAAGCTCACAGAGTGCTGGAAGCACAGTTAAAAAATATATATATATTAAAAAAAGAGGAGTAAGAAAATGTGGGTTTTATATCACTGCTGTGAATTTTACCAATAATATGGCCTCTGAATGGCTTTCTAATACAGTACAGCCCTATTATTTGCTTTTTATTACAAAATTTAAGAACCAATATGGTTCTTTTTTAGGTTTTCATCCAACCTTTACAAGAAGAGCAATAAAATGCTCTCTTGAGTAAGATTATGCAGACTGAGTCCTTTCCATATTGTGGAAAATGGAGAAAAGCAGTTCGCCCACTTCAAAAAACTCATTAAAAGGAATAAAATATATATATATATATATATATTTGTGAAACTTTATTTTAATATCACATAAAAACAGTGAACTTCAAAAAATTGCTTGTTTCTATTTCATGCCTGCTTAAAGTAATTAAGAGTCGTTGCTGAGAGGGTAAAACGCCACATGAAGGCTCAGGGTTGGAACCACCTTTAATATTGAATATACAAATATTGATCCAATTTCACAAAACCTTACAGAATTCATACACAATAATTGCACTTCTCTTTTTTTTTCTACTCAATATAGAGGGATTATTGATCGACGTCACACTGCATCAGCACCCGCTATAACGTGCATGAAAAAAAAACCCAAGAATATTCACTATTTAAAACTATTTTTAATTAGGCTAATAAAATTATTTACAACTCGCAGCCAGATCCTCTCTCTTTGCCTGGCGCCACTTACGGAGGTTTTATTTTTAACACTGCCTCCCATTCAGCTTCCTGAACTTTTGATTTCTGATGACTTAGTTTTCTGCCTGCCTTGATGACCGCAGCTACGTGTTTATTTTCCATCTGTTTCCATGGTTTTTTCTCATCATTTATTAACTCACCTGCATGAAACATGTTTGAGTTATTAAGGCGTCTCCCATTCACAAATGTCAATTGGGTAGCATAATTTGTTTAATCACGGTGTGGCACATAGTTGTAGTACGCTGTCAACATCCTAGATAATGTTAAAACTGCATGACAATGTGAGCAATCATAGCAACCGGTGGCAGTATTTTTACTCCACTGCTGCCTCAGCCATTCTTGATCTCATCTATTCCACACGGCTTGTAAAGAAAAGTCATTTTTATCGATGTACATAAGCTCAAATTCTGCAAAATTCTTTGCTAATTTAGACCATAGAATCTGTGAAATAATGAAAACAATTCCAATCATCAATACGAAAATATTTTCAGCCTTATTTAATTTTAAGATGTTATTAATATTTTAACAGCTTGTTAAAAGGTTTAATCAACATAACCAGCACTTTGGGAACATTCATAATCTTGATACGACCCAAAATGAAAATGATTTTGACTCCCCTACTCTATAGATTCAACTTTTGTGAATGGAGTCTGATAAGATCCTTGGCCTTTATAGCACAAATTAGGCTCAACAGCGTCCATCACATCCATTAAGTACCAAAAGGTGTAAGAACTGACCTGTGAGGGTGGGCCCATCTCGCAGTTTCCTATGCCTCCGGTCCCATCCCGGTCCTCCTGGAGGCGTTCCGGCCATGTTGGGAACCCAGCAATAGAGTTGCGTTTGTTCCGGTCCATGGTGATGTAAAAGAAGCTGATACCAGTGAGGGTAATATGGGCCTTTTTCTGTAATGTACCCACATGACAAGAGGAATAGAGTGTCTTAACGGTGCCGAGGGTTTCACGGCAGCACGGTGTGTGTTCAGTTTGAGTTGTGGTAGGAGATATATCACACACATAGACTTCAGGTTTTACTTTTTTTTCTTATTTTACTTTGGATGCCTCTGTTTTCCTTTATGGTTACCAACCGGCCCAGTTCCTCACTGCTTGTGCATGAATTGTCCAAAACGACAAGATCTTCACATGCTCGACAATCCTTGAAGAGCTGGGGAATAAAAAGATAAATATGAAAGAATTAGTGCTTTGTGAGACTTATGCTTCAGAAAGGTCAATGCTTATAGGATCACATACATGCAAGTAAAGCTAAAACGGAGGCAATAGAAACAACTGAGACGAAACCCTGGATTAATAAAACAAACGTAATGGTTGTAAAAGGGGCCGATTGTTCAATTACAGAAGATAAGCTGGGGAAAAGTTCAAGTTTTGGACCTTTTGCCAGCCAAAACAAAGTCAGCAGGGTACAAAGAGGAGCAGGAAGGGAAGCCCGTGGCTACAGCACTTTTTTATTCCCAATGTAAACAATGTAGCTTTCATAATCTTAAAGAAACATAAGATTTACTCTTTAATGCAGCAACCTTTTCCCCAAATACAATGACTCATCAGTTTTACATTAATGTAGAGCTAATACAAGATAGTCACATAATATTATGTTAGTGTATAACAAACTGTTTAATGTTTAAACAGATGTTTAATATTAACTGTATAATAAGATCTGTGCTGTGACAACTCCTGTCTCTCTACCAAGTGACTTGCGTCACTTTTATTTTTAACATTCCTTAGAAAAGTACAACTAAAATAAAACTGAAATGGTCCAAATTTCCATTTACTATGTCAGAACTCAAAGGGAAATGAAACAGAAAACCCAGGTGCATTTCTAATCTACATTAATCTTTCCTTTAGACATGTTAAAATATAACTTTCTACGTAAAAATATAAATAGAGCATTTAGGTCAAAGATCACATTTCAATTAACTTGTGCAACTTTGTCGACTTGTGTCACATAAAGCTGATGTGCATTATGATATTTAAAACCTGAGGCACAGTTGGCCTACTACTCAATTGCTTATCTTCTTACTTTAGTTAAAGTAAAGAATCATGTAAAGTTTAATCTTCCTGCAAAATAGTTAAGCATGTGAAGAAAAAGAAAAGGAGGAAAATATAACAGATTCAGCTTAAAAGTGTAAGAAGGAATACATGTAAAAACTCAAGTGAATTTTATAAAGACTTGAACACATCAACAGAAATATACAAACTAGGATTGTTGCTGCAGGACAGCTGGATGGCTTGAGAGACCCATTTCTGTAGCAGTCATGACCTAAAAAGGATTCTCAACCTCCTCTTTCTTTTTTTTAAGTATTTATTTTATCAATGACACTTCATTTTATGCCTTGCTAATATGGTACAGCAGAAAAAACAAAATTTTTTGGCCTGTGCCAAGACAAACACAAGCCCAAAGTACCAGGCATGAACTTTCCTGCCTATTTTCCGAAAGGCTTCAATCCAGACGCAAAAACAGAGACACATTTAGTGAGGAAGTGAGCGAGTCGACGAGAATAGGTCAGCAAATAGAACATTAGCTCACTCGTTATTCATAACAGTGAGCAGCAGCCAGTAAGAGATTTTGTTTTCACACCCCTTCATCAAGTGCTCTACCCTTTCTTACCAAACATGAGCACAAGTTTGAACGTTGATTCCTGCAAATCCACCCATCACTGCTTAGTAACTACAGCTTAGGCTTGGAAACACTATCAGCATCACGTTTTTCAAGTTTCTAAATCTTACAAACCAATTAAATTCACCATCATATTGTAGCTACAGTTTGAAATCATTATAATGAGATGGAATAAATGGAGTTTTCCTCTTTTTGTTGCCCCTGTTTCTGTGCTGAGAGAGAGGGAGAGAGACACTGAACCTAGTTGACAGGAAATAAAATGTCTGCAAATATTACTGATTACAAAGCAAAGGAAAACAAGACAGTTAAAAAAAAATAAAACAAAACATGGTGGTGACAGCATCATCCTGTGGGATGCAACCAATCAATCTTTAAAAGGTGTTACGCCGTTTTAAAACCAGAGTGGGAAGCTATGCATGTTACGCAATCAGTTTTGTCTCTATTTCTAATTGTAAACATCTAAATAATAAAAAAAAACATAAATATAAAAAACATATTTGGTTTGTTTTCTGCTTAATATAAATATCAATTAGTTGTTATATATATATATATATATATAGTAGAGCCCTTAGATAATTTTCATAGGAATGGCCAGACCAGACCAGTAGATTATTTTTAATTATTTTATTTATTTTTTTATTGGGTTTTACATTTATGTCTTCACTGAAGATGATGAAGTTGTATGCCTTTCTATAAAATGAACATAATTTTCAGGGTAGCAAAGTAGGATGGCCAGCATTTTTCAAGAGGGAGCCATGGCCCCTTCTGCCCCCCTCTTAGGAACACTACTGAATAAATAAATACAATAATACTGAGAAGCTGTAGTATTTCTACTACAAAAGTATAATTTGGTAAGAATCTCGTGCCATCTCATGCCTACTGTAGAAGGTAAAAACATTCTCTGTAAATAAGGATTACTTCAGTTTTGAGGAAAAGATATTACCTTTGCTTTTTAAAAGTAACCCCTTAAGAAACACTGGAAATTCAAACTATGTGTGGCTAAACTAAATTTAATTGAATCTTAAAATAATCTTGCAAAAGAAACTGACATTCAAGCAGCCCTTTTGTTACCATAATCAGGTTGTATATAAATAGAGCAACAATCTAATTAAGCTATGCAGAGAATGCTGGTGTTATTTAGACTTTCCATCACGCTGTTTTGCAGACCAGAGGTTTTTGCAGCATCTTACAAAACACGGACCTCAGCATGTTGTCTTGGGCTCCAGCAGAATCGCTGCAGAGTAGGGGCGGCTGAGAGCAACAACAAGACGCTGAAGTAAATCTCTGACTTCTGACAGATATATAAATGTAGAACGACAGTTTATGGGCCAAAAGAACCACTAATTGGATCATTCTGCAGTATGTTTTATGTACAGTGGCTTCCTAGAAACTACAAACTTCAAAGTATTTTACTGGGACTTCATTTGGCAGACTAATAGAAAGAAACATATATGGGATAGCTGTCAGCACAAGTAAAGTAATAAACTGAAACTAGTTTTAATTTTTGCAACTATAAATCTAAAAAGTGTGCATTTGTGTTCAGCAATATTTACTCCAATACCCTTGAATAAAGGCAAGATAATTATGCTGAGTTTTGACCCGGTCTTCCCTTTTTGACAATTTGAAAGACGTTCTGGTTATTGTGATGCCTCTAAAGATATTTTAAGGAGATAATCCTGCTGTACGTGGTGTGGTCAGAGTGATCCGGTCCATTCGGACTGCTCAAACAACACACCAAAAAGTCAGGTAGACATTAGTTGTCTTGGTTTTTTTCTCCATTTGAAATAGTCCACAATCATTCTTCCTCGTCTGCCATGTTAATTTACGCTAATCTCTCGTTTGCGCTCGAGAGGTTTTTCATGATTTTCCATCTGATACGTTAATGTTGGTGAGTGAAGTCTGTCTATGTGTGGCATGTTTTCTGTACACCACATACTGTAGGAACAAAACTCATATTTATGATTTTTTTTAATTGACATTCATGGGGATTTCTCAGGTTTAGAAAATCAATTGACAATTTTTAAATCTTGCTATGTGAACCAGGCATAAGTAAGTAAGTTCAACCAATCGTTGTGTTGTGCAGAGATGTGATGTTTTACACAACGAGCAGAGAACAATGAAGGGCTATATTTGGATAAATAACTGTTCTGATCAGGAGTCAGCAACTTTTTACAATCCAGAGTCATTTAGCTTTCCTCCTACAAAAAACGCATTTTTCTAGACCTATAAAAATGTAAGTGCAATAAATAATGACTATAAAATTGATTAGCTCACTATTAAAATTGAAGAAGCAAAGTTTTTGTTTTTAAAACCAAGAAAAACATCAAACTTTTATGAGAAGAGAATGGATGCATTTCTTGAATGAATGCTCAATATTTATCCAAAAATTGAAAAACAAGCATCATTTGCAGCCCAATAACAAAAACACTAATTTAGTAAAATTATTCCTTGAACTTTTGGTGCCAATTCTATCCAAATATTTCTTGAAGAGCTATTAAGTTTAGCCTTTTTTTTAACTTTCTGTACACAAACTCTGCTCAGTTCTATGATATTTTCCACCAAGTAATTAAAAGCTACCAATGAGGGTTCGAAGAGCAACATGCAACTTCACAGACCTCTGCAATACACAGTCTGCAAGATTCACAGGGAAAGTTTTTGCATTTTTCATACTGGCAAAGATCCAGTGATGAGGAATTCATATCATGAAATAAACAAGCAAAATAAGCTCATATATCTCATATGTGTATTTATTTTACATCTATAATAACCCTCACTTGTGTTGTTTCAAGTGATAAAATACAAATATAGGCAAAAACCACCCATGTTGATTACTATATTTGTTTCCAAACTATACCCTGCTGGCTTCGTATTCCAATGGTATGCATTTAGAATACCACACTAAAGGGACACTGGGTGGAAAGGGTGGAAATGTAAAAGTCTGGCTTTTTTCTGTGTAAAATGTGGCCTGTTGCTACTTCAAAACAGATGGGGCATAACACCAAAGCAGCCTCAGGCCAAATACTGTAGCAGTAGTTGGAGAAGGGCGCTGAACAGCTATCCAGCTGTGTCCTAGTGGATTACAGGCTAATGGGACATGTCATCAATAAATCAAAATATAAGTGATGTTATGAAGGTTGCAGCAAATAGTTTAATGTCACTGCAAAGATTTAAATAACTGCAGGCCAGTGGGTTGTATGTTTCGTTGTAATGAAAAATGTTAAAGAGAATAAAAAAAGATTTGCAGGTCAATCTCCCAGCTGCCATTTCTTCTTAAATTTCTGGATGTATACACCTAACTAGTTTAATTCTAAATTACCAAAAACTTCCAGTAAGGTTTCAGGAAATAGATTGGTTATCAATATGAAACTGGGAAGATTTTTCCTCCTGTACAGCTGTTAATTCTGGTGTTCCTCAAGGACCCCTCTTGGGACCAGTTTGATTCACGCTATGGTGCTGTGATGTCATCTTATTTTTGTTTTTCTGTCCAACCTAAATGTATCAAATCATCAGGCAACTTACAGTAACAAGCAAAGGTAATGAGTAGTGTAGATACAGAACAGAATTTAAAATGTCTTTATTCATGAAGAGTGTACATAAAATAGATGCCCCCCTTCATAGTAACATTTTCTGAGAAACAACCAAGTTTTATTACTGCCAGACCTGGAGAATCAAAAAGTGAATGAACCTATCTGACCAGAACTACAGACACTCAAGAACCAATGAAAAATAAAGCAATTGACAGTCAGGAAATGGTGACAAAACCATTTCTATGGCTTTGGGAATCCAGTGAGGTGCAGCGAGAGCCATTATCCACAAATGGAAAACACATGGAACAGTATTGAACCACCTCAGATGTGGCCTGACCAGGCAAACAAAATTACTCCAACAACACTAACTTATGTAATGCCCTGCATGCCTAACCAAGTTCTATCAAGGTCAGTCTTCATGGTTTAACAATAATTAGCCGACTGGTTGGTATTCATCTAAAAGTTAAAACTTACACAAGAGCAGGTCTGACTTTTACCAAAAACTTCTTAATCACCTCAAAGACCTTTCAAGAAACTGTTTGTAGACCAATGAGTCAGAAATGTGTCTTTATATGAGGGTGTGTTTCCTGATGAATGTGACATAAAACCAATAAAGCATTTCAAAAAAAGGTCATATTGACCTTTGAAATACGGTGGTGGTGGTGTGATGGTCTGGGGGTGCTCTCCACTTTGGTTGAGCAGCAGGCAACAACACACAAGCAAGTCCACCTCAAAAGACAATGTTTTAGAGTGTCCTAGTCAAAGTCTGCACTTAAATCTGATTGCGAAGATGTGGCATGACCTGAAGCAAGCATGAATGCTTGAAAACCCTTCAATGTAGCCGAAACAAAACAATTCTGCAACTAAAAGTGGGGGAGAACTCCTCCACAGTGATGTAAAAGATTCATTAACAGTTATCCCAACACTTCACGGCAGCTGTTTCTACAAAGGGATGCCAAACACTTTGAGGATTAGTCAGTAGTGGTGCAAACTTTGAAAACAAACCCCTTAACATACATAAATTCCTACTAGGTTTCCTTGTCATTATTATTGTCTCAGGCTTTTTGCAATCAGTCATTTACTTTACTGTCACTGAACAATATTGTAATCAATTTTTTTTAATGTGCTTTATAAATCAAGTGAATTTGGTTTGAAAAGAGGAGATAAATTAAATTGGCGTTTTTGCCGCTCCTCATGTTCCTCCTGTACACACAAATCAACAATAGCAAAACATTTAGCAAGGTCACACAAAACGAAAAAGCAAAGCAGTCTGATATCTGACCACAATCAACTGTGGTGAACATATACTACTTGCAAGTGAGCATGCCAGTCAATATTCAATGGCTTACAAGTAATGAAGAAACCAATGGGGCGGGTAGTAAAAACCTGCCACTACCTGGATGTAAATGACAGCAATTACACGACTGGGTAAAACACCGCTAGACTGTTAATTTGCTAAGCGTATAATACAAACTCCAGGGAGAAAATGTAAACAAATACCAGAGGCAGTGGCCATTATTAAGGTTTGCCCCTGTTAGTGTTCAAAGTTTTACTCACTTAGTTTTATTTCACGGAGGAGTTTCCAGGAACAGTCCGGGCTGGGCTCCATGCCTGTACCCGGATACATTTCTGAGAAAATCACGAGCTAACTTCGAAACACCGCAGCTAGCTCAGCGATAGCGAAAGGGCTAGTTTTGTCAACAAAACTGAAGCGGAGCGAAGAGCTAACACGCATTAGCCCGAGAGGGAGAGCCAGCAAAACACGCACTTAACAACAAGTTGCTCCCAACGACGGCTTGGAAGTCCTTTTATCCAGCGGTTGAACACCGAAATCTAACACAAAGTTTGCTCCTGTCGTTAATTAGTCTACGCATTGGTAAAGTGTTGCGGTTTTCTTATCCGCTCCTCTGATAATATTTCAAACGACTGTCGGTGTTTGACAGCTCCGTCGTCTCCCTGCTCTGACTCCGCCCACTTTGGAAGGGCATGTCTGTCAGCCAATCAGCGTGCGAGCTGCTTTGTCGCTTTCGCAGTTGGAAATGTGCTAATTAAGGTTTAAATAGCTGGAGTTAATATGGTTAAAAGATTAAAGAGACACTGTTGTTTTCCAGCTTTTTGTCCATCTATATATTTGCACCTGTGTTGTACAATGCAGAATAACGTTTCTAGTTAGTTAACTTTAGTTATTTGTGAAGACAGTTTTAACTCTAATCTTAATATTGGAATCTATTCTTAGATGTGGTAAGTCTGCTTCTTACAGTCTGTAGCTGTATTTTTATTTGCAGATTTTGCTTTTTCATGTTTAGCCGTGTTAAACTCATTGTTTTTACTATTTACTGTTATCTACATGGTACATATTAAAGGTGCTCTATATAAGACTGATTGCGAGTAGTTGCTCTTTTTAGAGCCATTAGTTCACGTCTTCACTAAAGTAGAGAGGAGTGAACTTTGGTAAATGGCAGTAAAGCAAGATTGGGACCTTCCAGACCAGTAATTAGGTTGCAAGTTCCCTCATGCATTACATATGTCAACACCATCTACAATAACACTTTGGGGAATTTTGAATTTTATTTTCCTTTGTGGTTGACAAAATATTTAGGATTTGGAATTTGAATAAGACTGGTCATTGTTTGTGTGTTTAAAACACTTGTCTACAAATGATATATCTGATAATTATTTATTTTACTTTGTAAAACATTCTTTTCAATAATATGGAAATGCAGCCCCACCTAGTGGACAAAGATGAGAAGCACTATTGACTTTCATAATGTCATATTTTCCTGGTCAGAAATTGTAGCCAATCAAGAGCGCCGAAATACCTATCACGTGATCATGACCGTTTCCTGTTTCTATTGTATTACACATCCATGGTTTGGCCTCAAATCAGTAAATGTGAACTTTTAAGGTGAGAACTTCTGCTGCTGTTGGATTTGTAGTCGCATATAAAAGCCTTGTAAAAGCCTACTGACGTTGCGTCAGCTAGCGAAGCGGAGCAACATGGCTAACAGCAGCAACAACAACAACTGTGTGGCTTTCCAGAGCAAGCTAACCTCCATAATGGAGATGCTGGCTAAAGCGGCCGTTATGGAAATCAGCAAGCTGTGGGAGGAGGGTTTCGCTGTGGTTCAGGTGGAGCTGCTTCGGAGAGAGAGCGAAATTAAAGCCCTGAACAGAAAGCTCATATCAATGGAAAACGAGCGTTTAACGGCTCTTTCTCAAGCAGCAAAGTCGTCATCTTTACCAAGGAGAGAGCAGCAAAATAATCTGCCGCCACCTGCCGGTGAAGGTAGGAACAGCAGCTACAACACTGGAAGAGTCCAAGTATTCTGACTTTAATATCTAAATATTTAAAGTCAGAAATCATTTTATAATGGCCCTAATATTTTTGCAGCTATATGCATGACATAGAATTTTAATTAGAGAATATTGTTGCTTCCATGGTAAGAGCAGTTGTAGCTCAATGAATTAAAGCGATGCAATTTATTTTAGTAGTCATGTAACTTGTATTAACCTACTTCAGTAATTCCATTCAAATGGTAAAACTAATGTATTGATTTTTTGCACACACTGCACAACATATTTCAAGCATTTATTATATTTCCAGAAATTATTTTTGATGTTTTTAGCTGATAAGAACCCAAAATTTAGTTTAAGAAATTAGAATTTTACATTTAATAAATCACAGATTTCTGCATTACAAATTCTTATTTTGTTGCCATTATGTAATACTCAAATTTTTGGTTTTTATTAGTTGTAAGCCATTCAGTTTAACATACATAAGTGCTCAAAATATATCACTTTGTTGTAATGAAATAAACTTCAGTTTTGATTTGGAATACTGAAATTAAACTTGCAGTGAATTTATTTAAATGAGTCTGAATTTTTCATGTGAGAAACAGTGTAACACATGCTCTACACATGATAAATGATAGTAATGAATTTGATTTAATTGGTACAATTGATTTAATTGGAGATTATTCATTTTGTTGCTTAAACATTTCATTCTCATTAAGATGGCTTTTTCTTTTTTTATTTCAGGGCTTTCAATAGAATCAGTGCAGACACTTCCTTCAGATCAGAGCTTTCGAGATAAAGCAGACTCTTCGGAGAATAATGAAGCACTACTACCTGTTCAGATGGAAGACAATGAAAGTGCTGCAAAGCAACGCAAGTCGGATCTCTGTGAATCCGAAGATAGAGATGATGAGGAATCTGTAGTGAAGTTGGAAGAGGATGATGACATTGAGATCGTGGAGCAGGAAGTCGATTTGAATCCCAGAAGCAGCGTAGTGGGTCACCATGAACGACTCCAACAATGTGCTGAAGCGGCACCAGAACAAGAGACCCAACACTGGGTGTCTGTTTCAGTGGGAGACAGCGACACGGAGGATGATTCTGACTGCTTCTTCGAACCAAACCAGCTTTCACACAATCTGGACTCAGAAATCTTACTTATTCAAAACTCTCTGGACATCTTTGATAACTCGGCGGAGGTTGCTCATTCTGATCGGCTCGCAAGGGCCAGTGGGACTCTTCAAGGTGCTTCAAGTAAATCCAGCGCTCCCTTGACTTTCAGCCAATCAACGCCAAGTCAGCAAACATCACACCATGCAGAAAGAGAAACAGCTGTTGGGTTCTTTTTAGAAAAACAATGGCGAACTAAAAACGCGTCAGCTTTCAACCCCGACAGGAGTCTGTTTGCTTTAAATGAGCCGGAGTTTAACAAAACTGTAGCGAGTCGACGCATCAAAGAGAAATGGTACATCTGCCCTTTCTGCGGTAAAAGCTTCGACCGCATCAGCCATCTGCAGATCCACCAGCGAATTCACACCGGGGAGAAACCGTACACATGTGAAATGTGTGGCAAGAGTTTTTCCCAGAGGAGTAACCTGCGCACTCATCAACGAACTCACAAGGAGGCTCTTTCTTAAAATGTTTTAAATCAAATACACAGAAGATAATAAAAGCTAGAATTTACTGTATTTCCATGATACTGGAATATTGTAGCTAATTTTTACTGTGGAACTGTTTTACAATGCCATTGACATCTTAGCATTTGAAGATAAATACTAATTATTTTATTGTGATTGAACATCCATCTGTTTTTGTCATTAAGAAAAACATTTTGGGGTTACAACTAATTATTTTTGTAATTTATTTTGACTATTAATCAATTAATCAAATAAAAATAAGTCTAACTTTGAAGATTTTTAATTTAACCAGTTAAGCAAATATTTTAAATACATTAAAAGATGCAAATAATTGAATTACTTTTCTGAATGAAAATAATTATATAGCTGCAATAACATTGCATTTCTTCAAACACTTGTAGTAAAAGGTGAATGTAGATCTAAAATCATGCTGTTTACTAATATGTTTATTTTTTGGATTAATAAATGGATAGAAAAAGGTGCTCAATAAATATTTTACAGTTTTAACCAGGTGAAACTAAAAATGCAAATTGAGTTCTGGATAGAACATATTTAATGACGAATAAGGTTTTTTATCTGTTAACAGATGAAAAAAAAAAGTTACTGACTGTGCTCTTGAAAAAGCATCTGGAATGACATTATCCTTCCCCTTTTTCCTTTGATGAATATCCAAGGAAAAAGTAATAATGACCTTCTCACAAGTCTCTGATTTGGGCAGCAAAAAGAATTCAAGGTCAGAGGATTATGATCAGTGAAAACCGTTAAAGGCCCTGAATCTGCTCAGCAGGTAATGCAGACTGAAAAAGTCTGTATTGTGGGGTCAGCTCTTTGGTCCTGACCCAGATCATTCTGTGGAATAGACAAAGGAATATTAAAACAAAAAGAGGACGTCTGTTTATCTACTCTGAAGTCCTGATGTACGTCACTGGATGCTTTCATTGCTCGTGTCACAGCACATGCTTGAAAAACTTCAGGGTGCGATTTTTCGTTTTCATCAGGGCCACAGCTGATCAAAGGCCCTGAAACAACAACTGGAGACTCTGGTTGATCAGGCCAGACTTTCCCTCAGCTATATTGTTCCCCAGAATAACAATGACACCAACCAAAGGTAGCACAGGTCTCACACCCATCCTTACTTCTCCTTCAAACTCTGAATGAAGCATGAGTTTATGTACTGGAACACAAAACACACACATGCCCATACCCAACACAGGTATTGATAATCCAGAGTCAGACTCATCTGAAAAAGACAACACTGAGGCCAGAATGAAGGAAACGTATGAACCAGTATCTCTTAAGATGGTAACTGGCACCCTGACATCACTCCCAACTAGAGAAACTTGTCCTTCAGTAAGAAATGGTTTGTAAGAACTCAAATCAGGTTTTCCGACAAATGGCACTTCAGTCATTTTGTTAGGAAGGTTTAAAAAAAAAAAGCTGATGCAGCGAGTGCTGCTGGTTTAATTAACGGAGAATTAACCTGAGTTTTTTCATATCTTGAAAAAAAAGATATGAAAAGAGTTTAATTTTTATTTTTGGGTTTCAGCAAAGCACAGTCTTTCTTCCAATGACCCTTTCTGTGACAATAATTACAAATTTTGTCCAGGTCAGTTACTGCAGTCTGAAAAATAACCTCCAGAACATGTTCAACACCAGTTTGGAGCACTCATCCAATCTGCACGCTCTCCACCTGCATCTTTATCTGTCAAGACAAAATCATCACCAACACTGCAGCTTCTGATACAGTTTTCACTTTCTGATCATTAATGTACATTGCAATGCGTTGCGATACAGAGTTCTCAAATTGTTCCAGAACCATTAAATACTTAGAGGTCACCAAGTGTTTTAACCTCAGAGGAAGAGCACAAACGATTGAATTGAATCTCCAAATCCCTTGCAAACACTACATAAGTTTTATAACCTTTTTTCCAGTTTCTAAACCCGTCTGTATGCTTCAGGGACCAATTCATACACCTTTAGTATTGCAACTTTAACCTTCGCATAATTCTGGCCATCATTTAAGCTCAACATAGAGAAAACTTCATTTTTGTTGTTCAAAATCCAAAAGTTTAGGCTTTACAATAGGAGAACCCAAATCTTCAGGCCTTGAAGGCAAAGAAAAAAAAAACACTCATTTCAATTAAGTTGTTCGTTAAAATTGCTTTAACGTTTTCTTTCAACCGTTTGTCACCAACACTTATTTTATAGTGCTCAGCAATCATTACCAATTCTACTGATGGAGATTTATTAAAGTCTTCAGGCATTACTAAATTCTTAATCACAAAACAGTTTCAAAATTTTAAATAAATTGCTGACAATCTGTGCGAAACAAACCAACCAACCTGAACCTCCCCTCTAACCGCCCATCAGAAACTAACTAGCTCAACCCGAGTCTTCAGAGATCAGGGACGGTGGGAACTTATGCACTAAATACCAGTAGAGTGGAAAAAGGGGAGACACGCTGAGGCCTAAAGAGGATTCAGTTCAGATCAGACATACTTCACTGCACAAACCAAACAAACAATCAACACTTACCAACAATCAACTCATCAGATAAAATGAAAAACAACTCACCCCAAATCAGAGAAAGAGAAGAAAAAGGAAAAACCTTCTCCAAAACTAAACTTAAGATTCCCACACCAGCTTCCCAGTTACATTAACAAACCAAAAACGCAAAAACATAAATTTGAACAAGCCCCCAATTTGTTATGGTCTGGCTCTAGAACCATAACAAATTAAAGGGAAGCAACACATGGGATCACTTAAAATGAGATTTATTTAACACAAATCATAACCAGTTGGAAAGGAAATGGGAGAGAATAACAGAAACAGAAAGAATGAGCTGCTGGTGCATCTTAAGCTGGATCTGCTGTCGTTCTGGAGTCACTAACCAGCTGCCTCCACTTCCAATCAGCACCAATTAGACGTCCTAGATGTTAAGGGATGTTAAGAACCCAGAGGAAAGGCCGTGGGCCATAACACATCTTAAATGCAGTATATATTTAGTTAGCTGATGAGTTCAATAACTGATTAATCACAATTAATCTCATCAGTCCTAAAACATTTACCCGCCTTCACCATCTTATATGTTTTCTAGTCACTTGCACAATATAAAAAACAGTTTAGCAGTTTAAGATCTAGTCTAGTGGTTGTAAAGGTATTTCTTATATTAATCAGTAAATGTATTTGGAAATAATCAATGTTTCGCTTATCAATTCACTGATTTGGTTTGAGGGCTTCCTGAAATGTTATTCTGTAGACAAGAAATTCACCACAAAACTAGAAATGTATGAGGGTAAATGGAAGCCATAAAGTTTGTTCAAATTAAGAAAAAAAAATAGACTGAAAATTTTGAAACAGAAAAATGGAAAAAAAAGAAAAAACAGATTTAAAACTGGAAAAAAAAGATTAAAAAATTTTGAAACTGATAAAGAATCTTTTGAAGTTGAAAAAAGATATGAAGCTGAAAACAATGTTTAACACCACTTTTCATATTTAAAAGGCTTCTTAAGGTTTATATTACATTTATATTGTACAGGATTGATCTGAGTTTTCAGCTTTGTGTCAAATTAAGCCAAGCCCATTGCTGTAACGGTAAAGGGCTTGGAATTTTGAAACTCATCTATTTATCTTTTTACACCCAGCTAATTTATTCCCAGCCCAACCTGCAGCCAAGCATATAATCTCCTGGGCGAAACAATAACTTTTGCCTCCTGGGTGTATCTTCACGTTTCTCAACGTCCCTTTATAACAACAGCTTCATTTTCCCATCACTGGAGAAAAGGAAACATTAATACATGAAAGTCAGAACCACAATAAACCTCAACAGCCTCTCAATGACTGCTTTTATAATCCCATATGTTGTAATTTTAATAATAAAATCTTAGTTATTTACATTTGACTTTCTTACAATAAAACACATATACAAACAAATATTCATTATGTTCAACAGCGTTCTTCATATAAAATAAAAGGTCCAGTTCATCCAGCTGCTCATCTGTGATAATTTACTGTCCAGTTTTGTCCAATAAAATCCACATTTTTCTTCAAATGTGTTCATTTTTATCACAGTTCCTCCCTTTACGCTTTAGTTCCTGCAGGTAGCAACTGATGTTTCATATGTAGCTACACGTAAGAACCATAACAATAAGGCCGCAGACAGTAAACACTGCTTTTATTCTGCAGGGGAAAATGCATCCTGTACATAAATCAAGAGACATTTTAATGAGTTAAATTTGTCGAGCTGCAAAACCTGTTTGACCCGTAGAAAAACATTAAAGAACATATAAATCTAGCAAAAATATGTACATTGAAAAACAGAATATGTAAGATTAAATATAGTAAACTCCTCTATAGGCTTGGGCCAGCATGAGATTATCATATCTGAGTATTTACTCAGAAACGTAAAACATTGTCTCTGTTTTAGTTTGAAACAGAAAAGCAATAATTACTCCAACTGCTGCTAAAATTACTGTATATATATATTATTATTATTATTTTATTTTATTTTATTTACATAAATTCCACCAATTATTAGCTTCATTTTCATTTTGATGCAAAGACTTAAGTAAAAAATAGATTTAACGCTAGCTAGATGTAGCAGTCCAATTCCCATTAACTAAACATGAAAATAATCATTAAAAAACTTGTTGGGGGTAAAACTGACATAACTGTTTCTTTAGTCTCTCTGGAGTGTCAGTGATGCCCCATGGTGGCATGGCGCCCTGGGCAGAGAGCCATTTATCTCACATAAACGACCACTGATGACAAGGTTAGTTAGTAGAAATACACACTAATATTGCATTTCAGGCACTAAGGCACTGCAAGGCTTCCCTGCTGTATTATAAGCCTGGCAGGCCACCAGGCTTATAATTTGTTTATTTTAAATTTGTTTTTCATGTACATGTGTCGTTGACAGTATAGACAAATCAAGCTAGGTTTGTAGCTGGCGCATTGAACTGGACGCACCAATTGTGCCATTCCTACACCTACCGGTTGGCCTCATGCTGTCATTTTCAAATTGTGATCCCGACTCAAGGACCTCTAAAATTTAGTGATTAAACATTTTTTTAAACACAAAACACGATGGGCTTCCGATTGGCTGCTCTAGTACCAGTACCACCAGCATTAACCCTAACAGGCTTTCTAGGGGAAACCATGCACTTTAACATGTTCAGTACAATGTGTCAGTAAACATATAATAAATCTGTTTTAATAATCTTTTATCTCTGTAGAATAATCCAGTTCAAGTTTGTAATGTAAAGCCAGAGAAACTGAGGTTTGTAAGATTTCTTGATGACAGTGGGAGTTCTCGTTCAGATGACTTGATGTTTAGTCCGAGGAAAAGCGTTCAGTCAGTGAAGTCTCTGTAGATCTTCCAAGATTCGACGATTCCAGAGTCGAGTAAGCGCTTTTCTTTTAATAAATGGCCCAAAAATATCCCAAAAATGTTTAAAAAGGTTCCTGTTATTATGAAGTAAAAATAGAAGTTCAGGAGGTCAAATAAACAAATAAAATTGTCTTTTTTTTTCTGTCCATAGTAATTACATACTTTGTTTTTCAAAATAAAAGTCTCTGTCAGAGCTAAATTGCTGACAGGCTTTTCTCATTTCCAATTATGGAAGAAAGTCAGAGGTTTAGATAAGCTGTGGTTTGTAATAATTTTGGCTCGGCAGGAAAATGGCGTTGGGATTCTCTTTGGGCCTGAGGACCCCATTGCTTTCATAAAACATTTTACTGAGCGTTCCCTGAAGACAATGCCGACTCCTTCCTTCGTCTTCCTCGTGTTCCTCCGTTGTGGAGGATTCAACGACCGAGTCGTCGCCTGGGGAAGTGTCGTCTTCCTGTAGGTGACCCAAGTCAGGCTCCTTATGACCGTTGCCATCGTCCTGCTGGACCTTGAGGGGAACCAGCGAGGCAGGAAGGCCTGAATCCTGAAGGAAAAGGCAAAACAAGTTAAATTTGCTCAGCTTGATCTGTGAAGGTCAGTAAAGAATGCTGGCTCACATTGGGTGCAACAGTACATTTGTTTTCAGGAATAACCTACATTTGAACGTTTCTGGGATCAAAAACTGTCTTGAAAAATTGCCGACTCGGTCGACGGAAAACCCACGAGGGCGCAGTGCAGTTATTCTCGTTAATTAATTAACTGTGATTCACCACATTTTCTAATTCAGTTGCACTAGCCACACACAAGCCCTGATTACTGCCTGGCCAGCGTAATTAATCTTAAATAGATGTTGTCTGGTTAAAGATCTCAAATGCCCAGAGATGAAGAAATGCAAAAACAGATGAGAAACAAAGTCAACAGCTACGTTTCCATTGAATTGCCACTCAAATATTGAGCAAGATTTTAAAATGTCGCAAAAAAGAACAAAATCGAAAGCACATTAGCAAGCAATTTCACTTGCATAGTGAAAGTTTGACCTAAAGAGGCTGGAAAACTGCGCCGCAGTTCAACTTAATTTCTCCTAAAAAGAAAAGTTTCCTCCACAGCAATAAAAAAAAAGGTTGACTACCAGTTTTTGTTTGTTTCTGTGTTTCTCCTCCATCTCTATAAAACCAAACTGACAATATAAACAAACCATCACATTACAAACAAAACTACATCACGCCTAACCACTCAGGCGCTGACGCATACCAGCGACATGTTGCTGTTCTTCACGAACGACTCCACCCGTTTCCTGCGCTCCTCCTTCTCCCTGTTCATCTCTGCGGCTCTCAGACACTGTCTGTCATCGGTCCAGACGACGGGACGCCCGTATTCATCCCGCGGCACCTCTGCTGGCGGTCCCCACCTCCCACCCAGAGTGGACTGGCTGCCCTGATAGTGGGGCCGCTCCTGCAAAACAGCGAGGTGGAAGTTTTAATAAACATCCAGCAATCTGGAGAAGTATTCATTTGTCCTACGCTTGACATTATGTCATGTTCAAGATATAAATTTTAATGTATTTCATCAAAATTTAGTGAATTAGACCAACACAAATATAGTTAAAACCTGCTTTAAATATTCCCATTATTGTGTTTCAGGCTGATTTACTGTATTTATGATGCTGTTGCACTATAAAAACACAGAATCTTACCAAGTATTTTTGGTCTACTTTGTAGCACAAATGTTTTTCTACCTGTAAATTAAGATAAAACTAATCTACCAATAACTTTTCAGCACGATAAGGGGGTTGGTTTTACGTCAATAATTCCTTAATATTGATTAAAAAGTTCTAGTTCCAATGGCAGATTTTTTTTTCCACTTAAAACATTTTCCCCACATTTTCTCTCTATCTTGAAAAGATGTTTAGATTCTCTCCTTTTTGAATATGAGTGCTTGTCTTTGCATTTTCTGTGAAGTGCAATTGTTAAGTGATTCACAAATCATTTCATTCTCATTTCATGCTCCAAAATGTAAATAGTCTATTGGAAACTAATAAAAACATATTTTTTGAATCCTGCTGCTGCAACAATTTAACTCCTTTTCATCCAATCAAGATTATTTCAAACTCACCAGAGACATTTGGCTGTATTTTGTGTGGCTGTCGACTCTGAGTAAGGCATAATCTTCAGGCTGCAAAATATGGAGAAAATATTTAATATATTAAAAAATGAGTGAACATGAGTGCAGAAAAACAAAGAAATTCACTCTGAGTTTCATGTTCAACAGAACTGCATCATGCTTTAGTCTGATTTGTCTGAAGCTGCAGCAAACTGTAATTGCGGACTTCCACAGCTCCACCCAAATCGGACCCGAGTGCCAACCTGAGGTTTGTCTCTGATCTCCAAGGTATCAGGTGGTTTTTTTATACCTGAATTCGTGAAATTGAGCCTGTTGAGTTCAGTCTCCTGAAGGAGGCTTGTCTCGAGAGAGAGTTAATTTCTTCCCTAGAAAAAGCAAAACAATAAAACAAGCCTATTTAGAGGATTTATCGAACAAAACGTGTCTGAGAATGTGACAGGTTAAGCACTCGAAACCAAACATTTAACAGCCAATCTGTCATCATCGCTTGAGCTTTAAGGGAAAGCCTCATTTAGTTTCTCACTCTGCTAAAGAAAACCTGGCTCAGCTCACTTTGTTTCCCGGAGCTCCATCTTCAGCTTTTTGGTTTTTCTCAGATGGCGGCGTTTGAGGACCAGAAACACGATGAGCAGCAGCAGAACCAAAGCGCCGGCCACGGCACAAATAACAATCAGCAGCAGGCTTTGCTGCAGGATAGGCAGCTCTGTCAGGAGAAAGTTAAAGCAGTTAGCACCCTGAACTCTCGCTTCTTTTTTATCAGACATATAACCTGAATATAACCTTATAACCTGTAAAACCTCTCCTAAATTTTCTCCCAGGCCTGTTAAATGTTATCTTAACTTCATGATGATTTTTATTCACTTATCTTCTGTAATAAACCTCAGACACCTTCAAAAAATAGTTAAATTCACAAAAAAGTCATTTGAGACTTCTAATTTAATTAACAGGTATCAGAATAAAAAGGCTTGAATGCAATTGCATGCCACACTTTTCAGATTTTTATTTTGAAAAATACATTTGCAAAACCTTGTTTTAGTTCATTCTGATATATTGGTAAATTTGTGTATGAATATATTGCAATCTTGTATGTACTTTTCACCTTTAATACTTCACATCTTATGTAATTATATCTGTAGATACTATAGATTCACCACAAGGGGGCAGCAAACTCACAAGTCTACAGTAGGAGAAAACCGTCTAATTTTGTTGTCTTTTTATTTGGTACAATGCAGAGAGATTCCCAGATCTTACCTGATATCTTCAAAATAAACTCTGTTTTTTCAGATCCTACAGCGTTCTTGACCGCGCACTCATAAGTCCCACTGTCATTCAACTGGACGGGCCGTCCGAAAATGAGCTTTTCTCCTTTGACAGACACCCCGTCTGGCAGAGCTCCTTCTTTCCTGATGATAACAATAAGAAGAAGAAAATGTCAAGCCAATTTGGAGAGATGTCAGCGAGGGGTGAACCACACAGAATGCTTGAGTCACAACTTGAAACAACAAAAGGGTGTGACTCGCTTTAGCAAATGGAAAATGAAAAAGGAGGCAGAGAGTAAACATGCATTCCAGTTTTAGGCCTTTGTTGAGTAACAGCTTAAAATGCAACAATTATTGGTTTATATCACGGAAGAAATCATTTCAAATAAACACAAAAGATTACCATCAGGTCACCCCTAAACTATTGTTTTACATGCACCTGAACCAAAACCTGCAGCCCAGTCTTCCAAACAAACTAAATAAAGGCCAGCCTTAGTTGGTGCATGCAGACTGGATAACGTGCAGTTGCAGAGGCATCACCGTCACATAATGGAGGGCCAGTTTCTGATCAGGTCCACTGAGACGGTTCAGGTTGCTGAGTTGGTTTCCCTGAGCTGCAGTGGCTATTTAATCACTGCTTTACCCCCCGCTGAAACTGGAGCAGGCTCATGTTTCGCACCTCAGAGCCCCACCTAGCTTCCCTGACCACCTTTTATGACAAAGTCACACGAGAATATTTTATCTGACGAATAATCTACAGTCAGCAGCTGAAAATGTCCTAATCTGGCATCTGGATTCACAAAATTCGTCTTTGACAGCGAGTTATCGCTACATCAGTACTATCAGGGTTGGTATAATGCGGAGACATTTCCAGATTATTGTCCACAGCCGCAAGTGAAACCAAGCGGTCAGTGGAGCGTTACTACAAGACACGTAGCATTTACACTAGCAAATTCGCAGTAAGGGTCAGAAACTGAGAAGCTGTTGCACTTTCTGGGTTACAAGTCATTTCATGTTCCTACAAACCATTCAGTAACTCAGTTCTTAAACATGCAACAACAAAATACTGGATTAAATCTGGACCGCAGAGTCTTTTTGTGGATTTTGCATGTTATATACTTGCATATATATATAGATATATCTCTATATATATATATGTATATAAATAAATTTTCAGGTGATTTGTTCTCTTTGCATAGTTCTAAGCCTTGTTTGTATATTCGGGTAAATTGTCATTCTAAGTGTCTCTTATGTGTAGGAATGATTCTCCATCTGTGTGATGGAGAATCAAATCACTAATTGACCTCTGCAGGGACTAAACAGGTGTAGAAAATAGATAGATGGATGTTTTGCACATGTGCAAACTCATGTGCAACATGCACATTTTTTAAGCTTTTGTGTTTTTTTTTAAAGAGTCTTAATAACTTTTATCAAAGTTAGATTTTTAAAGACACCAAATAAAAACACTCCAGTCAAAGTTTTGGAATCTGTGTGACTGAAGTGGTTTTGAAAAGAGCAAAAATGTGAAACAACACAAACAAACAAGGGATGGAGGAAACTGTGGTCCTACACTGCAAAGCCAGACAACCAAGTTTGGCAAAACATTTTCCAAACATTGTTTTACTTTGCACTGTTTTCACTTTAAAGTTATGATACCAGAAGTTACAGTGTATATATAAATGAATATAACAACAAATGACGATGATTAATTTAGGAATATCCATAGTTGATTCTGTCAATCAAGTCGACTTGTTGGTCCACTCTGTGCAGCAAAAAGGGTTTATGGGCCCCTAAAGTTTGACTGTTGTGTAAAGAATGCATGTTTTAATATTTAAACTAAAATATTTTAAAATTCTGAACTCATAGTTCATCTTTTTGGGACCAACATGGAGCCAAATCACATGAGACATTTTAAAATAAAATGCTTGCGCATTTTTCTCTGTGTTTGATATATAATTTAATTATTGTTTTTGGCTACAGAACCAAAACTGGCTCTAGTCCAGATGTCACATCTGATTGTATGTCACAGTAAAAAAAAAACAAAAAACATTAACCCATAAGTTAAAGAAAATGTCTGCGAATCCAGAGGATTGTAAAAGAAAGAAAAAGGTCAAATTTCTTCCTCATTCCAAATCGAAAGAGTAGCGACATAAATAGATTTCCTGCATCTGCTAAACAAAGAGCCTCAGTTAGTCAGCTGCGGCCTTAGATGAACGTCGTACTCCAGTAATCAGACAGACGAATTACCATGTAGATGAAAGCTAGCTGGGTGACACAGAGGCCAGTGAATCATTTTGTTGAACTAGCTAAACAAAATAAATAAAGTTCTCAGTGAAAGAAATACCATGTTGGCTGCTGCAGCTCTTTGTTTATGTTCACTAACTGACATTTAAAAGAAAATGGTTAAGTTTATGAAGCAGGAGAATAACATTTTTTGTATATTTTGCTTCCACAGTTAACTGAAAACAGAGAATAGCGTTAGCTTAGCACTTCAGCTAACTGCGCAGCATGGGAAAAAAATCATCAGAAGAAGAAAGAAAGAAAGAAATGAATTTATTAGAGAGTGAATCTGCATGTCAAATATATGTAAAGAAGGACATTTAAAAGCTTTGTGTGTTTTAGGCGATGAGTTGTAGCAACAGAGTGTTTTTAGCTACCCAGCTCTGCACATTGAAGCTAACTTATAAATGCTCTGTTTACGGTGAAATATCAGGATTTCTGCAGGCTTACAAAATTATTTAATTCAGAAATTTAATTTCTGAGCCTTAAAAAAATCTTAAATATTAAATTGAGCAAATTAAGCATATTATAGATGTAAGTTCGGCTTGTTTGTTTTTTAAATTTGTAAATAAACAAGTTTATGCTCCTGAAACAGGCATATTGTGTATTTAGGCAATTAAAAGCAAATTTGATTTGTTACATTATCTTCTATGTTATTTTGAAAAGTGTGTTTAATGTGTCAAAATTTTAAACTTTCAGTTGCAGGACAAAAACACAAAAACAACATCGATGTAGAGAAACCTACGTGGGATATAATCACAGTTCTTATGTAAACAACATTGAAATGTACCAATTTTAATGAACTTTAAACCTACAGCGTTCTCAAACACATCCAGTGTCATTCCTTTATTAAAATTAGGATTCAATATCTGCAAATGTCAAATTTTAAATCACTCAGATCTTGACTGGAACATCTTCACTTTCTAATTTCTGAAGTGCGATAGATTTTTCCAAAGATCAGGTTTCTCAAACTTGCAAAATCTGCTCCACAAAATGAAGCCTATGATAGAAAAAAAATCATTACCTATAAAAATTACTGCAGAGGAGTGAGTGATGCACAAAAAATTAACCTAAATCAAAGCGAAGTTAGAAAAGCTGACAGTCTGCTATCTTTCCTTCAGCAACAGGTTTAAAAATATATAATTGTAAGCTTTACATCTGCAACCTAAAACAACTTTAATCTGCACCTGCTTTCTCATTTTAAATAGAAAGCAGGATGTGCAAGTTCAATATTGCAAAAACCTTAACATCATTCTCTCATTTTAGACCAACTTCCTCAGAAACAGTGGTGTGTTTTCTTCTTGAAACAGATCAGATTAAATCTTAAAGGTGGAGTTTGGCAGACCTCTCTCTGCACCGGTTATGCAAGAAGACTGATAATATTTTTATATCTGATTAGCGATGGGCAAGTTTGAATCCGATTATCCCATTCTTTTTTAATATCTAAAGATTGTCTCCTGTTTAAAGATTTTCCACCCGGCATTCGACTACTATGTGCACATGCAGAGATGTAATGGCTGGTACGGTGTCTCTAATTAAAGCACAGACCCTGTGTTTTCACCAGACATTAGAGTGATATTTAAAGCATCGCTCTGTGATTAAGTGCTTAGTTTGCGTCTCCTGCTCTTCCACATGTCGCTGGTTCCATCCCTCGTGTGAAAACGTCTTCTGCCCCAGAAAGTCTCACTTCACGTTTCACAACTCGATGCCACGGCTTTTGATTTCCGCAGCGAAACGAGCAGAAAAAGTCGTCCCACTTTAAACTCGAGTGCAACAGCTTTGCTTTGTACCAGTGTGTAACATGTAATTGTTTTCATTCACATTCCAGCAGCAGGTAAAGAGCAATTTAGCACTGCAGTGTGCTGAATTAACATGTAATTAGCAGAGGTAAAATGTAGGTTTGTGTGGTATGATGATGGTACCGAGTCCAGATGACGTTCTCGGGTGTTGGGTTTCCCTTGCCTTCGCACACCAGCTCGGCCTTCTGCAAACCAACATGCCAGTCACTGGGAGAACTGGAGATCTTGGGATCTGGGGGGTCTGAAACAAAGAGGCATGCATTGCAGTTATAAAAAATTCAACTACAACTTCTTTCTCTCAGAGAAAGAAGTCTCAGCAACGACGGGTGGAATGAAACTGAAACAGTAGTTGAAGTAAAACCAAATAAAAGAAAACAAAAGTCAGAAATTATAGGGAAAAAAAAGCAAAATCTTGTGAACATTTAGAAAAAGACAACTTTTAAAGGTGCAGTGTGTGACATTTATTTAAAAAACGAAATACATTGAGACCGATAATCTGTGAAACAATCGATCTATGAGCCTCCTCACATGAGCCGCTAATGATGTCTAAAGAAATGGGGAAAAAACAACCAATCAGAGACAGGAGGCAGGTCTTAGTGTTGTTAATCAATCTCATGTACTCACTGCTAAATGTGTTAATCGCAGAGAAACAACTTATTGTTAGAAAAAACAATAATCGTCCAGCTTAGCATTCAGCGAACCAGAGAGTAAAGGGGTGAGAGAGAGAGAGCAGCGCCACACTTAGGAGTGATTGACAGCACTAAAATATTCTTGTTTATGTGTCCTTCTGGTATATATTTAATTCTAATTCATATCAGAGAACGGTTTGAATAAGAATAAAAATTCTCTTGCATTTACTGATTCCACTTCGACTGGGGAACTTGATCTCGTCCTTCTTTACCTGCAGCTAACTCTTAAAATAGATCCCTCGAAGGAAGTTTTCATGATGACTACCTGTTATGACCAAGCTTTTCCTGCTGCTGCAACAAAGTGACAACACAGGAAGATCGGTTCTGCAACATTTTGTTCAGTCAGGCAAAGTTACAATATCGTATAGTTTATTATCAGAAGTTTGCTGTTAATGATCAAATCCTACACATAGGGAGGAAAATTACAATAAGATTACTCAAAATTTGCTAAGATGCTTAAATCTAAGGAGCTTTTCTCCAATTTGTAAATCAGTTTGCCAGTCGGGAAACTCTTTCTTCAGATAGAAATCCAGAAAAACTGGATGTTTGTTTTTTGTATATTTTACCAGTTCATGCTAATTTCTGGTGAACCAAAGCGGAAAACTCCAAAGACATCGAGTTCATGAGTCAAGTCCACACCTTGAAAGTTGTCAAACACAACAAATCCAAATACCAAAGAGTCACTATGACACAGATATGGTAAAAGGTCAGCATGGCTACACGAAAAGAGAGACGAGGTCAGAGTACGTCCGCATTTTCTCTGGTCATAACCTGATCTGTCATTAGCGGCTCACTTACGTCCACAGAAAGACAACCAAGGCTGAATAAATACGATTCAAGGACAGAGGGCGATCTTTTTTCAGAACAGGAAGATCTTAACAAAGCTGGCTCCGAGCCCAGAGAAAAGTTTGCTCAGTTTGCTGAGTTATTTAAGACTGATTTTCCACCCTGAGGTTGCAAGAGTTTCGCTAAAGGAAGAAAATTTGATGCCGGCTGCAGCCAGATTAGTATGTTAAAGCAGTCAGTGTGGAGGATGAAGCCTCTGCAAGCCGTTGATGCTCAAGACTTGATCATCAGGATTCAGTTCAGGAACCAAAAACTAAGAGCCCACTCCACTGAAATACATTATAATCCTCCTGGTTTTTCCACCAAATATTGATTTCTGAACTCTTCCTGAGTTAAAACATTAGTATTGTTGTTTCTAAATGAATATCAACTTGTTTCTTTGCATTATTTGAGTTCTGAAAGCACTGCATCATTTCCATTTCTCATCTTCTGCAAATAAATAAAACATTTTTGCTTGAAATTTCAGAGACATGTCAGTAGTTTATCAAATTAAGGGGACAATGTTCCTTTTACTCAAACATAAACCTATATAAAGTAAAACAGACAAACAGATCATTTTAGGTGGTCTCATAATTTTTTCCAGAGCTGTAAATGATATTCCAACTTTGCATAACTGAGCGTGTAAAAATTAAGTGGAATAAATCTTCCCGTATCGTCTCACTTCTCTGTGACAACAGAAAAACTTTGGGCAAATCTGCGAATAGCAATGAAAAACTCCTTCTAGGAATCTGGCGTTGCAATATGAGACAGCGCCGGATTTAGTTCAATTAAATGCCAACAAAGAGGCAAAACAGTAAACATAATTTACTGTTTTGTTTTTAGAATCAACAGCAGGTAAAAATACACACTGAAGCACGCAATGGTCACAACTTTACGAGAGAAAGATGGACCTCGATCTAGAATAAGGGTTGAAATAATTAATAGGATTAATTGTGATTAATTTAGTAATTTATTAATAGCTAACAGATTCTAAAAATACCAATTTCTAGAAAACAATATATTGAAAGTAACAATTAAGCCAAAATTGTACAAAACAAAATTTTAGCTTCTCCTACTGAGCACCTTTTGTCCAATTATTAATCAATTAATTAAAAAAAACAACTGATCAACTCTGCACTGTATTAATAAGTCAAGCAGAAATTTTCACAATACTGAAAGTATTTTTTCACTGCAGATTCATCCTTTGTTATTGCATTTTAGGGAATAAAATGTTTATTATATTATAGAAATAAGATTTAGTTATTTGTTTATTTGCATTCCTTCAATGCATTTGTAATATTGCATAAGATAGTTAAGTCACAATCAATACCCACTGACTGACTTAACAATTGGGAGGTTTTTAAAAGATCTAATTTTCCAAAAAACTATTGGTAAAAACCATCCTGTTGATTTTTTTAAACTTTGCTGTATTTTAGAAGCAGTAGAAACCCAAAAGGAAGCATAAAAACATAGAAATGTGAATTTTTCATAATAGATCCCCTTTAATTGATTCATGTCATTCCACTGATTTGGCTTTGTGGCCAGTTCCCCCCAATGACAGACTGGTAACTCTGAACAACAACAGCATGTTAGTCCTAACTGGTCCTAACTGGTCCTAACGGGTCCTAACTGGTTCATCGTCTGTTCTGTACTCACACTGGACCACCAGTGGGTTCGCTATCCTGCGGGGTTCCTTCAAGCTGGGATGCCACACCAAGCAGTCCAGCTTCTTGCCGTTCATGCTGCGCAGCGGGTGGAGCCAGTACTGGATGAACGCTTTCCCGTCTTCCCCGGTGTGGTTCTTGGTCTGGCCGGGCAGCTCGGTGTCCCAGGACAGCCAGGGTTTGGGGTAGCCCACGGCCCGACAGGTGGCGGCAAGGCCGAACACCTGGCCTTCCACCAGGTTCTCCGATTCCACGGAGGAGATGGGTAGCACTGACGAGAACAGGGAGATATTTGTTGGTTAGTATTTTTAGGTTCATGTTTGTTTTCTAAGTGAAACTGCAGGGCGACACTGACCAGAAATACTTTTTGTTTTATTTTAGGGATTGTCCACAGATGATGCATACAAATGGTATTCCTGGCTTTTCAACCAACATAAGGAGGTTCCTGTTCACATTTTAGCCTCCTAGATCGTTTTCTGTACCAACACAATGGCTGCTGTCCACCTAAAGGAAGTCCAGCTTTAGGAAACAATACCCAGTTTGCAATAGCACACCTGCACCTGCCCTACTTTAGCAAAGTGAAATGTCTGCAGTGGAAACAGAAATATTATATTAATGGAGATTTTTATTGCTGTTTTTACTACTTTACATGTCTCTTTTTTTGTTATTATTACCATTTCTTTATTTTTCTTACTATTTTTTACTGTTTTCAGAATTATTGTAATTATAAAAAATTTTTAAAGTAATTTTCATTATTTTTTCATTATTTTAAGTAGTTTTTACTGTTATTTTTAATTTATTTTTATTGTATTCATTTTGATCTTTTTTCCAATATCATTGTTATTTTTCATCATTATTATCATCTTTTTCTTTCATTATTAATTATCATTATTATTATTGTTAACCTATACAAAACAAAAACCCAACACATCACCAAAAGAACCCAGATACTTCAGTGAGGCATGGTGGAGGCGGCATCATGCTATGGGGTCATTTCTAATGAGATTAAACTCATGAGATTTGATTCACTTTAACTTAAAATGAATAAAATAAACACCACATATCAGCCAGTTTTGACACAAAACCTTCAGTTGTCTGCAAGACAGATTCTGTAAAAAATGGATTTAATGTTTTAATCACTAAAACATTAAACGCTTTGAGTCCAAGCAAAACGTCCAAATCAACTATGACCGAAATGTTTCTGAGTCGAAATGTTGGGTCACAAACACTCTTTTAATATCCATTAGTAACAAGAATGGGCACAAAAATCTTTTAAAGGTAATTAAATAAGAAGAGAGACAGTAAGGGAAATATCTTGTTCTTTTACTGTAACTAAAAATAGTTGGGTTTTATGATGATCCACTCTGGTTTTTATTTACATGTCACAGATTTTTAGGTGAAACATGGATTTAATCAGACCGAGTAACACCAGGATTTAATTACAAAGGTTTCTGGGAGGTTTAGGATTGAGTTTCATCTCATTTCAATAGTTTCGACAGAAACTCGCTCACTTTTTCCTGAAAGCTCATCAGAATAAACTCTGATCGGGATTTTGCAGCATAATCAGATGTATTTACACGTAAATACTTTTGTTTTTATTTTGTGTCCAACTCGCTGTGACTCACAGGAAAGTCATGATCATCTGATATCTGATCAATCTCTGCACACGTCTTTGGATAATTTCTTTAAAAAAAAAAAGCAATAGCAACAAAGCTGTTATGTTTTAATCTCTTAAAACCCTAAATAAATGACATCACATCTGCAAAATGAACCTGCAACCAGCAGACTACAGTTTGGTGTAGATCACGTGTCAAACTCAAGAACCGAAGACCCAGAAAATCTTTGCATTTGCACAAATATTGTAAAAATTCCTTACAAATAATTAGCATCACAAAATATGTGACTTTGATTATAAGAAATATTTTTTTTAAATCACAAAATCCTGAAAGGAAAGCTATTTTTCAATATTTTAAGATTTGATTGCAGAAAAAAACATGTAAATTCATATATGGGCATAAATGAAATGAAAGTGCTGAACATGGACGGTGTTTATATTCTTTGGTCTGCTTGAGCAGGTTGGTTCAGTTCCAGGTTGTTACAACGTCTTCGTCGGACGTTTTACATGCAAATTATCAAATGTTTCAGGGACGTTCAGGACTGGAGGCTGTCAGTTACTCGTCTGTGTGGATTAGTGATCCGAGGCGTGCCAAAACAAGCCCTGACGCTCGGAGCATCACTGCCGACAATGACTGGCAGCAGAAGTGATAGCATCAGGTTCCCACAGCTGCTGCGATGATTCGAATGTTACCTCATGTGATCCACTCAGGAAGTGGAAACAAGCCTCAAAAAAGGGAAAATACTATAAAAACACCGTCATAAATGAGTTTATCTACAGAAAACACTGGTGCACAATGGCAAAACCTGGCCAGAGAAAACCAACATCATTTCTTTTCTCCTTAAATTCATTTATGTTTCCAAGTTTCTTTAGTAATAATACTTCAGTAAAGTGTCCACAGGTTGAATTTTATGTGAAATATTTGAAAATGACAGATTAAGCAGAATCCCGCCGCTGTTTTAAAAAAAATGTCCTCCATGTTTGCAGGCTGTTTACTCCAGAATTTCACCTGGCAAAAGTTTTTTTATTATTACAAACCATCCAACACAATTAGATGAGGTAGTAGATATTTTCCACAGCTGGTCTTTTCTCAGATAACATTTTGCAATCATTTCAGACTTTTTCACACACCGTAGCAGTGAACCGTATAAAGACAGAATAAGTGCTTCTAGTAATTTATGGCCCTGATTGTGAAACCATCAAACCACCCTTGTTGGCAGCTCTTCTCTTTATGGTTTTATCAAACAACCCAAACATGATTAGTAAGATGCATCAGAAAAATGGAGAGCGTGAAACTTACTCCACACGGTGAGCCTGATGGTCCTGTCGAAGCTTCCCTGGGGATGGGTGGCGATGTGGCACCGGTAGACGCCGGCGTCTGACACCTTTGTGACCTGGAGGAGCAGAGCTGAGCTCTCAGAAATTGGGTTGAAGGTCTCAAACCTCACTTCTTTACGATTCTCAAGACCTGGAGGAAAAAATAATAAAAACAGGTCAAACTGAGGAACTTGAGCCTTTACAGGACAAAGCAAATCTTATTTTACAGCATTGGTGAAAGAGTTTTGCTCTTAAAAAAAGCAAAAATAAATAAAGGGTTAAAAGTTTATTTTGAGTTGTTTGTTAAAGTTTAATTTATGAACATACACAAAGATTAAGTGAACTTTTCACCTTATATGAAGAAATCCTTTTTACACAATAAAAGCCGTTAAAGAAAAAAAGTCTGGAGGTTTTTTTTTTCCATTTTTATGTTTCAGATTTTCAATCATTCACAGATTTCTCTTCTAGAGAAATTAGACTTGTGCTTAAAGTTCATTGTTTGGCAAGCAAAAGAAGAAATGTTGCAATAATTTGTTTTACATTTTTAACAAAACAAAATTGACACATATGCATTAAATGCTTTAGCTACATTTATGTCTTTGGAGATATTACAGTTATGGGTATAATATACCGATAATCCCTTCAGTGAAGTGGGCCGCGATGATCGGCTTGCTGGTTCCATTTGGGAACACCTTTTCCCAGGAGACCTGCACCATCCTCTGGTTCTCCTCCGGCTGGTACCAGCAGGGGAGTCTGGTCTGGGTGTCAGTCAACCCCATGAGGTCGGTGTTGGGCTGCAGAGGCTCCACAAAGGCCCCTTGAACGCATTCTGCTGAGGAGAAAGCAGAACAAGGTCATCAATCAGAGACAAAGGTGTTGATAGGAGGAATGCTTGAACTAGGACATCTAGAGAAACCAAACAGTAAAACCAGATGTAGCAAAATTCAGAAAATTGAACTTATTTTAAAGGGAAAGTTTGAAGATAAAGAAGTAGCCATTCTTTCAAAAATGATTTCACAATACCATAAACAACTGACCAAAAATAAAAAGATACAAGTTTAAACAGAAAACAGGCAATTTAAATTTGTTTACTTCTAATTTTTGGTTCTTAAAAAGTGTCTGTTTCTCTCAGGTTGTACATGCGATCTCTCTTAATATATCTTTTTTTGCAAACTGATGAAATGATGTTTTTTATTTTAAATGTAACTTGCAGAATATAATAATCCTGCAAGTCATAACATTTTATTAAATTTAATTGGAAGAACAATGAATTTGTTGGACCTCTGCAGCATTTTAATGCCTCTTTTTTGCAAAACAAAAGTAGAATTTGTAAACTCTTTACGCTTTCATTACCCAAAACTTCTGCACAAATAGAAATAAGGAACGATCAATGAATTGCATAACATCAAAAATGCTTCATCACTCAGTGAGTGTTTCACTTTATATCAATGCAAATCAAAGAAATGCAACGCCTACTATAAGAGAAAGAAAACTTGATCTGTTAAGAGAGCCACTTTCTCCTTCAGTGCTTTACAAAGGAAGTGATGCACAGCGTCAATAGATTTGTTTACAGACAAACACTCCCAAAAGCTACAGCTAAAAGTTCGCCCAACCTGCTTGACTTGGACCTCAGCATCATGGAGAAAACACGCATGTGCACTGAGACTAAAGCACGGCTCTTCAAATGGAGTTAAGTCTTTTATTTTAAGACGTATTAAGGTGTTCCTGTTTCACAGCGAACAATACTGCAGGAGGTTTACTACTAATCCTGATTTCCTCACTCATAAGTGACTGCTGTAGTTTCATCTCTGCAGGGCTTGTTTCAGCGATGATGTAAAAAAAACTATTTTTATATTGAAGAGTTTGGCTTTTTTTGGTGATATTGTTCAGTATTTGGTCTATTATCACTTTAAGAAAACAATTAATGAACCTTTCAGTCACATGTTACACAATTTTCCCCATATTTGACATTAATCTTCATCAGACGGATTGCTTCCCATCTAAACCATCCGCAAATCTGTCAAGCAGGAAGTGAGGTCGATTCTCAGGAACTACAGGATCCTCAGGATGTTTTGTACCTATTAATGTTTTTCTCAATAATTACTTAGACTCATAAGTGGCTTAATGTTTATAATTAGCAGACCAAATATGGTCTCTTCTGGCTTTAAAACCAAACTGCTGCTGAACCGGAGAGCTTCATCGGCTGCATCCACGGCGCACGGCGGAGCATCAACCGAGATCCTTCCCCTTCCAGCAGCTGTTAATACCCAATAACAACCACTGCTTCCAAAAAAGTTATAATCTTTACATCCTTGCTGGTATTTGTGCAGTTTTACTCATTTTGAATAACATTTCTGCTCTTATTTGTCAGAAAAGTTTAACAATTACTTTAGTTGATTATTCTGATAATTAGTCATATAAAACTTGACACATTTTGCACTTTATGTCTTCATTATTATAATAATTATCAGAATATCATGCAATATTAGAGATATATTGAAATCAAACAATTCTTATTTCTAAATAAGGAAACATTTTATTGCCGCAAATGAAGAAACAGATTTATCTCAATTCCTTTTTTAACTTTGTATTTCCAGTAAAGCTGCATAAATCACATTTTCAGACAAGTTGTAACTTTATTTCTTCTTTCTAGATTTTTAAAACTCATTAGTGGCTTTTGTGAGTTAAACGCTGCATTTCTCCTTGAAAGCGGTGAATTAAAAGCTCAGGCCGGAAACACCAAGCAAATGAACTTTGATTTCTAGGACAAACACGTTTATTTCTTCTCCGGTTACTGATTCACAAACCCGATAAATGATTACAAAGCTGCCAATATCGGGCACAAAATCCCACAGATCCTGCAAGGATGCAAACGTCCAGACGTCCCACAGAGACGAGGCGTCAATCTGCACTGCAAAAACACAAAATCCCACCAGGTATTTTTGTCAATTTTCTAGTGCAAATATCTTGTAAACTCAAAATAAGACAAAAACTAACTTATGAGTTTTCGAGCAGCTTGTTTTACGTCAGTAATTCCTTAACATGGATTTAAAAAATTCCAATTATATTAGCAAAGTATTTCACTAATAATATAAATGCCAAGTTATAAGTGAAATAATCTGCCAGTGAAACTAAACTACCTTTTCATCAATTTTAAGAAATTAATTACATAAAACAAGCTCCTATATCTTTCTGAAAACTTACTTATAAGTTAGTTTTTCTATTATTTTAAGTGTACAAACATATATTCACTAGAAACTAGTTGGGTTGCAACGAGTTACATTTATTCAATTACATTTACTTGAGTATCTTTTTGAAAGAAATTACCTTTAGGAGTATTTTTACTATGTTGTATTTCTACTTTTACTTGAGTAATTTTATTATGAAGTGTTTCTACTCTTACTTGGGTAAATTTCTGGATTTTTTGCCCGCTAAATGAAAAACATCAGACACTGACACGCCTGCAGGTTTTAAAGTTTTATCAGTTTTATATTGAAAGAAACTGATTTGGAAAAATGTTCTTTTGCCTGATTTTGTTATTTATATTAATTATATCCTTCAAATACCAAATTTTCCTCTTAACTTTATAGTTTGTTTCATCTGATGATGTAATTTTTAAATGTTAATTGATTAATAATTTGATCAGTAACTCAGTAGTGGAGTAATTTTCAACTCTTCTATGAGTAATTTCTTGAACGGCTACTTTTCACTTTTCCTTGAGTAAATGTATGTTAAAGTATTGCCAGTATTACTTGAGTTCAGTCGGCCCACCTCTGAACTGGACCAAATTACTCGGTTAGATTTTGTGTTTTTGCAGTGCAGGAGAGAAAGAAAGACCTTGGATGGACAGAATCAGATTAAACGAGGTTTTAGAGGAAGGCAAAGATGAGGTAAAAAAATCAGCAGCAAACAGAGAGAAAGAGTTAACCACTGTTCACACACTCTAGACAAACACGACTTCACAAAGCTGCCCTTCAGGCTTTCCCAGTCCCCTCAGAGTGACAGTAACTCCATCACACCTGAGATTCTCACACCTGTTGAAACCAAGAGCCTGATAACATTATGTTTTCTTCTAAGCGGAGCATTGCTCTCTGACCTCGTCTCTGTCAGTGCCTTTAAACTACGCAGAGGAGGGAAACAATTAGTCATGAAAACAGGAAGATGCCGGTTGCACAACAACCTCTGACTCATGTTCAGGAGAAAGAATGCGCCCGAGCCGCATTCTGTCGCACCTTCACGCAACTTGCATTTAATCTAAGACTTTACCTGCAGGCGCCTGAGTTCAGACAGCTTCAAGCTGCAGGTGACACTGCAGAGGGTTCACACTGATCCGAGTAGAAGACTGTTTTATTAAAAAAGTGGACAAATAACAAAATCCCTGTTGTTTTTGTCTTGTAATATCTTCTCATAAATCATCTTACTTAGTGAGTTTTCTTTAGTCATTTTCATCAAAACCAGAAAACTGAAGAAGCTTTGGGGTTATAATAATAGCACATTTAACCCATTCCAGAAAAAAGTTTTTATGAAAAATAAATTTAATTCTATTTACTAAATTTAACATTTTATCTGATGAAAAATGTATAAAATGTCTTCATATAAATTAAATTGTTAGAGTAAGAAGTTATTTTGCACAAAAATATTGAGGAAATTATAAATTTAAGGAGGTTCATTCAAGGAGGATATTTAGTTTCCATTGCAAATATCTTAATACATTTTAAATAATACAAAACTAACTTACTAGTAACTTTTAGCAAGTCTATAGAAGCTTGTTTTAAGTCGATAATTCCTTAATATTAATGAAAAAACACTGGTCCCGCTGACAGATCATTTCATTTATACCTGGTATTTTTTCATCAATATTCAGACATTATTGACGTTAAAGCGAGATTTATTTCTTGTTGAAAAGTTTCTTGGAAGTGAGTTTTGATTTCGGCTTTTACTGCTTCCAAAAACATCCCACATCCTTGAAAGAAAACATTTCTGGTGACCGGATGTCTTGCATGACTTTGTGTTTTTGTGTTTATGATGTAAAGCACTTTGAAAAGCCTTGCTGCTGAAATACAAATAAAATTTGATTGATTGATTGATTGATTGATTGATTGATTGATTGATTGATTGATTGATTGATTGATTGATTGATTGATTAAGTCACATCCTATGGTTACTACGCCGTTTTCTAGCGACTCAGAAGAGCTCCAGCACTTTTGGTCAGCTGGTTTTACTGCTGTATTTGCTGTACAATGGGTGCTGGAAAAAACAAGTTTATTTGCCTACCACCCAGAAACCACTTGCTGCATTTTTATTGGTTGAGTATGAGGCTCCACTTTTGCTTTTCAAAGATGTCCAGTTGTATAATTGTGCATCTGTTTGCAGACATTATCTTGTATGAATGTAAACATTCTCATTACCCAAGAATGGTTCTGTGTAAAGTGTATTGAACATGTTTTGTGCACCTGTTCAATGAAGCTCAATAGCTGAAGACAACCTTTAAGTTAAAGACAAAAATACTGTAGGAATGCAGCGGGAGTAACAAAGCAGGAACAACCAAGTTCAACAAAATGTAGAAAACTGATTCTTTCAGCATCATGTGAACTCTAAGGCAAAATCCATCATCCTGTCAACAAGGTTGATTTCTCATCCGGACACTCAGAGTGATCGTCACCTTCAGAGGACATCAAGTCTGTTTCAGGTAAACAGCTCAGAGTCTTACATCCTTTCAAATTCAACATAAACGTCTCAGATATTTCTACCAGCACCAGATCCTCCAGAGCTGGTGGAAAATTTAGGAGCTGATCCTTGAGATTTTGAAGCACCGCGGCTCAGTCGCCATCAAACAAAAGTCAAAACATTCCACCAAAAATCTCCATTGGAAGCATGAGCTTACTGAGCTGTAACACCAACATTTCTGTGTTTATAAGCTCTTCAGGACATGAAATATCAGGAAAAACGGCAGATTAAACGTCCTTGTGTTGAAACTGCATCATCTACTAGAATGTAAATGACAACACAACACAGGTTTGGTGGGAAAGATCCCACCAAACCTGCAGACACTATCAGCTACATCTCAACACTGACAAACACATTTTAACCTCCCTGTTGATTTTACTTCATGTCAGGGTGGGAAATGTCAGCAAGAGGACGTTTGCGTTCTTCGACGCCACCCACTCGGTGCCACATTAGGACATTTCAGACGTGAGCGCCGAGAAAAAAAAAATGTTTCTCTAACAGTTTGTTGCTTGGTTTTCACCTTTTTGGTTAAATATATTCCCCTAATTCTGAACTAATTTAGATCGGCTCTAAATTAATTGGATTTATTTTTTTAAGTGCATTGAGATAATCATTCTGCAATGTTGCAGTAAAAATGCAGTCATTGTGAAACATTTGAATTATTTTTAATGTATTTTGTATTAAAAAAATATCATTATTTGAGGTCTTCAACACAGTTTGATGGAAGGTTTTCGGCTAAATTCCTGTTTTATTTCTTATTATGTTGAAATTCTGAGCGAAAGGATAAAAACACAACATGCAAACCCCAATTAGAAAACATTTGCTTGAAAATTCAGAAATATCCAAACTATCTATACTGAATAAGATATAGATATTTAGCATATTACAGTAAAAACATTTTTTTTAAGAAAACTGGTTATAAAATGCAAAAGAAAAAGAAAATCCAAACTTCGCTCTAAAATATCTCCAAGGTGTTTTTGCACCCTGAGGTAATTATGATCTCTATGCAGCCACACCTGAACAAATGTGGGATTTCTTACGTTCTCACCACAAAAAAATAAAGCATATGCAGAATTTCCTGAACAAGAACAACTCACAACAAACGTCACCTCCTGGAAAGAGCTGAAGATTAACATAATAACTATAATAAGAGCTCAAAACATGCAGGGAACTGTCTCAGACAATGCAAGTATAAAGCTTCCTTCCAATACTTTCTTTCTCTTCGATCATAAAAAGTTGGCAGGTAAAGGTCAGATGCAAGACAGACTTAAATAATAAGTTAGGAGGGAACAAATAAACCTCCCAAACAGGAACAGAAAACCTTTCAGCAGCAGCAGCAGCAGCATTTTATGAGCTGCAATAGTTGTCAAACAGGCTGAGAGTTTGTTTCCCTGACAAAAATAGATGCTGTTCTAAAACAAAGTATCTGTAAGTTTAACTTTAAAATTCCTTATGATGAACATTTAAATCTTTAGACTTAACCTTATCTGAATAAAATGTTTGCAAATCAAAATTAAAAACCTTGATTAAAAGAAAGCATGTAAAGTTTAACACTAAAATTGATTGAGTGAATTTTTCAAACTTCATTAAGACTGAGCTTAATCTGAGTAAAATGTGTTGAAAACAAAATTTAAAACAAAGTTAAAAGAAACTGGGTTCTGATCTGAACAGCTTTCTACGCCACGCAGTGAGTGGGGTCACTGCGTGGCGTACTGCAGCCTGCGTCTTTCTTAGCAAATGAAAACTTGTTTCTGATGACATTTTGCAGTAAAATCAGATTAAAGTTAAATCTTTTCAAGTCTAAACCTTAGAAAAGCAAGACTACATAACTCAGAACCGGTTTAATCAGATTAACTCACCGATAAGAAGAAGCAGAAGAAGCAGAAGTCCAGTCATCGACTCCATCTGTACCCCGAACTGCAGCTTTTAGTTTCCCTGTTTAAATGATCATGTTATGGGTCAGGGTCAGGTTAGGGTCAGGTTGGGGTCAGGGTTCGGGAACCTGCCCAGGACGTTCTCCCTCTTCCTCAGCTCCTCTTCGGGGTTTTTAGCTTAAAAATCCGCATTTGAGTGACGCTCCTGTGGATCCGCGCTGACTTCATTAGAGGTGAATGCAAATTGCTGCAGGAGCAGAAAAAACTGTTTGTGCGCAAACAAACAGCAGAAAGGAACACAGTGTGTGTTTGTCTAACGAAAACCTGTCCGCTCGTCACGCAGAGCCGCAGAGCCGCAGCGCAACCTGCGCAGGTTGGAGCTGCTGCTACACCTGTCGGGATAAGCCCCGCCCACCTGTGGATTGTTGACGCCTACATATATGCCGCGTTCAGGTGTCTGTGAGAATTAAAGAGCTTCTTTAAATGAGGACATTCACTAAATAAAAGCTGAGTGGTTAATTCTATATTGATTTATGAATAAAAAATATTGATTATTTTATCAATTGTTCATCAGAATGGTGATTTGACACTTTCTTAAAGTCATAGATATGCTAAACCTGGCATATCTACTAGATATGCTAAATGCAGAGTTAGGTAACTAGTTACTTTTACTCAATTAATTGACCTTTTTGAAAGAAAATTACTTTTAGGAGTACTTTTACTTCGCTGTACTTTTTACTTTTACTTGAGTAATTTTACCATCTTAGTCCAATTTCTAGGTTTTCACCAAAAATTCACCAGATGCACATCTGGAGTTTCTTAAGTTTTTTAAAAATATATAAATTTTGCCTGATGTTAATTTTTTGTTACTAATATAACTTATTGTCTTTTTCATCCTTAAAATACCTAAATTTCCATTTAACTTTATGTTTTGCTCTATCCGATGATGTAATTCTTTAAATATCAATTGATTGATCATTTGATCAGTTACTCAGTATTTGGGTAGACATTTTACCAAATACATTTTACTCTTGTGTACATATTTTTAAGACATAGATGTAAATAGTGAAAAAGAAAAAGCTTAAACTGCACAAAGCTTCATCTCATCTAAAGTTTCTTCTTGGGTAGAAACTTGTTGAACTACTTTGAATAATTAACTGAGTTTATAAATTGAATTATCATTATTATTATCATTTTCTAAATTGTCTCGAGATTATATTTTTGTGAATTGGCACAAACTGAATAGTTTAATTGATGCTGATAATATCTTCTAATCTTGAAATATATAGCGTCTATGTTTCACATTTTTATTTAAAGCATATATGTGAATTAAAAGTGATGTCACAGACATGAACAAAGTATTATTTTACATAAAATGAACAGATTTTTGCTCACTAAATGTGTATTTATTACTGAAATTTTATGCCTCATTTTATCAATTTTGTAAATGTTGGATTCATGTTCACATGTATTTAAAAACATAAATTTTTTTTTTTAACAATATATCAAAAAATATTTAATGAGGAATCTGCAATATTTTAGTGTGATTTAATCTCAATTTCCCCCGGTCAGTGAACGCATCAGGATTTTTTTCCCCAAAACATCAGTTGCTTTGTGTTGTTTCAGTGATTATCTGTTTCTTCAGGAGTTGCATGCAATAAATAGGCGTCTTCATTTATTCATACAGATGTTTTGCAGCACGTGACACAGACGTGTAACGCTTTGTTTTGTCCCAGATTAAATAAATACAAACTCACTGTGATGCTGATTCACTCGTTCCGCAGTAACAACTGCAATGAAGCATGATGCTTTAACTCACTGATTAAGAAATGTTCCTGATATTCCACAAACACAACACGGTCAGCCTGTTAAATGCTGCATTAAGCAACTCTTTTGTTGCACAGCTTAATACACACGTGCAACATAAAGTGATTTCATTGTATCAGTCTGAGGAGCAAACAGCCAGCTGCTGCTTTTATATCTGCTTTAAACGTGTTTCCAGTTCTGCAAATCCAAGAGAATGAATGAATGAATGAATGAATGAATGAATGAATGAATGAATGAATGAATGAATGAAACCACAAAAGTTCAACAGCAAATTATGACGGTCATATGGACAAAGAAAGGAAGAGTAAAACTCTTCTTCTAAGTTTTAAAAGTTGAACATTTAATAGAAAAAACAAAATGAACATTTCTAGAAAAAAAGAAAAGCAATTTTAAAGAATTTCCAAACATGAAAATGATCAACGTTTGGAAATTTTCAGTCTCGAAAGCAAAATTTGAAAAGTTGAAAATTTGCCAGAAAAAATATACATATTTTTGAGTTTTTCTCTAGGAAAAACATGAATATTTCAGATTTCAAAAGTCGAAAATTTGGTAAATTAATCTAAGAAAATTTCTAAAAAAAAAAAAAAGTTTTGAACTTGAAAATTTTCTAAAAAACGTTTTTGTTTCTTGAAGCAAATTTAACATTTTTCGAACTCAAAAATCTTTTACTAGATAATCTCAAATTAAGCTCAAAATATTTTACATTGGGTAGGAAAACATTAGGTTTATGTGATGCTAACTCTCGCCTGCAGGTGGCAGTATTTTCCTCATCGTTGATTGAAGTCATCAAGTAAAAACTGTAACATTTACCGTAATGCATGCATGGGCGCAAATATCGCACAACTTTTTTGCAAATATCTAAATCACAAGTTCAAAGGTTGTGACTCCTGTCAGCATCGCTCTGTAGAGAAAACAACAATCTGTTGGTTTACAATTAACTAATGACAAAGTTAAAGTTTAAATAAACTGTCTTTGGGTCAAATGGCAAATTTTTCAACTTGAAAGTTTATCCAGTTTAATTGAAAACTGAGTGAAGTTTCATCCCAAGAAGTATTTCAGAACTGTCAAAACTTAATTATTAATATTTTATTTATTAAAAACGGAGTCAGTTCCTCCATTCTCTTTCAAACTTTAAAAATACCACAAACAGAATTGTGCCGATGTCATCAAACCACAGACAACCAAAAACTAATTGGTAGTTCTAACAGGAAGTCAGACATTTCAGGTAACTGAAAAATGTTTTAAAAAGATCTAAAATAATAATAGATCAGCACTGTAACATATAAAAACACAGATATGATTTAAAACAGTCGCTTTAGTCAAGTAGAATAAAACTGTAAGACTTAATTTAAGGCTTGAAAAAGTGGGAACAGAAAATATGTTGAGACTTCTGCTTTTTTTCCGACCGAAACCAGCAGGGAAGCACAAAAACACTGAGAAAAGAATCAAACACTGTTAAATTAATTTATTAGTTGTAATATTTTGTGCAGAAACAAAATAGAAAATTAGTATTTTACAAAATGAGTAAAAGTAATGTAAAAAGTACATATAACCAGAGTATAAAGCTATATTTATATTTATATATGTGTATTTCCGCTGCATGTGGGGCGCTGGTCACACCATGGGCTTCTTGTCCATCTTGATCGTCTCGTAGGTGTCGCTGCTGCGGGACGTCAGACCCTGCAGGACACAAACACTGAAAAACTCACAAATGCCAGACTAAAAACAGCTTTATGCAAACGTTTCCTGCAACCAGACTGGGTGTAAAACAGTGACAGCCTGCAGCTTTATTCAACAAAAACTAAAACAAGAACAAAAAAGTGACTGGCTCTCACTTTAGGCTGTCACTTTTCCCTGTTTAAAAGTTTCTTTTAGCATTAAAATGAGAATCTTACCGCATAAATGCCTCCGCCTGCGGGCTGCTTCTGTAGGACAGAAACAAAAATTATCTTCAGGACTTTTTAGGATTTGGAAATAAATGTCCTGAATATTTATATCCCCCGCTTTGAGTTTAATGTCATCTGAAAAGTTCAAGACAAAAACATCAGCAGGAAGCAGGATCTGACACCAGAGTAGAAGGTGGAAACTCTGAGTGTGAAAATAAATAATGTAGGTTGGTGGTCAGCTCGAGTTTACAGGAAACGATTGAGCTCTGAAGAAGAGTTACCGCAGAAGTCACGTAAATAAAATGCCACCCCGATTCTACAACATAAACACACACAGAGAGCTTTACCTCCGGGTGGCTGCCGGATGCTTTATTCGATGGACGCATCTGAGAAATATCAAATCAAAAAGGGGGAAAACATTTTTAAGTGAAAATAAACCAAAATCAGTTGCATTTTTAAACAAAACGATGATACCTGCATGGAAGCTTTGTTATTTTTTAACGGTTCTTACCCTCAGCCTGCAGTACAGGACAGTCAGAATGATGCCGTACAGGATCAGAACCCCATCCAGGATGTAACACACGTTCATGTCTCCAGCTGCTTCTACACACACAAGCATCACCAGCGAATAAACAAACTCCAGATTCAATAAAGACGGATCAACAGAGGACTGGAACGTACCGGAGAAGGAGGCGAAGGAACCGCTTTGTTCGCTCCCTTCGTCAGAGAAACGTCGACGCGTCTGAAGAGCCTCGACAGAGCGACTGAGAACAGGAAGTGAAGGGCTCTCTGTCCGTTTTGAAGCTACGAAACCACACGCCTACCACATCAGCCATCTTCCCTTCTCAGAAGTTCCTCTTAAAAGTCTTTTTTCAAGAAGCCCTCTGTCTCTCTTTAAGGAGAAATTCCTGTCAGGAAACATTTTCAGCTTCGAAAACAGCTGACAAGACAGGATTTATTAGGAATAGGTGGTTTAATAATAGAAACAATGTCTAAAACACTTTACAAGCTACTGTTACCAAAGGAGAAAACACAAATCTACATTTTTTTTCTTTACAAGTTTTTTTTTCCAATTTAAGTAAAAACATTTAAGAAAATTGCATCATCATAACTTAGGCACCTTAAAATGATACAAAAGTTAATTTTTCAAAATAAAAAAGTGGAGCCTGAAATAACTCTGCGCATGCTTTCCTTAGAGAATAAAAAAAGAAATCAGGACTGTTCATGTGAAACGTCTTGAGTTTATATGAGAGGAGCTGAAAAAGGCAGTCGGGCTGCAGATCCTCCAGGTTCCATTAAAGCGGCACAAGGCGAGGCGGTGGCCAGAGCAGTTACAATCGCTCGTCCGGTTTGGGACACTTATCCGTTTTTACATCAAATACAAAAACCGTGTGGTTGCAGACGTATACAAGCATCTCGAGCAGAACCGGTTTCACCCTAAATAAGAGTCTCCTGTAACCGGTACAAGACACAATGAGTAGTTTACAATTTAAGCTTTTTGCTACCAGGTGAAAAAGTGACAGTTTTGAAAAAGTAAAAAAGCAAAATTATTGTTACCCGTTTAAAATATGCAATTCAAACTGTTAATGTTTGAGTTTATGCATCCTCATCTCGACGGTCATTTAACGCTTTAAAAAAAATGCTAAAAAAAGAACAACATTTTCTTAAAAGCTTGATTTTAGCATATATTAACACTAAAATCTGTCCAATTATGAATTCCTTTAGAAAAGCTGCATGATTCTCAGAAGTAACGCACCTGATTTAGATTTTCCTTTACGTTTAACTCTAAATTCATGTTGAACTGTTGAGAAAAACAGCTTTTTATATTTCATGCAAGGACAGTATGCATGAAATATATGCAGAGCTGCAGGCACAGACATCAAGGCCCCTCCTGGTTCATGCAGGTACTGACCACTAAACCAAACCATTAACGTGAACAAAAAGTATTTAGTTGTTGAATTCTAAACATTTTCTTCGTTTTTTGCGGCTCAGGTTGGAATCAGGGAGTCTGCAGCCAAATATTGTTGCACAGCTGAAGCACAACAGAGAGGAATGCTAATTTTATGCTTATGTTATTTTTAATAATAAAATCAGCTGGAAAACAAACAAGTTCGGTTAATCTTTTTCTAAATCAATCTGTTTTGATTCAAATGGCCCAAAATGAGCTCATAAAGGCTGAAAACAGTCAATTCAATTAATTTAAATTACTTACATTTAGAATGATGTGATTAAAAACGGCAGTGAGTCAAAGGTTTCTGTTTATTTTGGGTGAGTTTCACCTACTGCATCCTACAGCCAGGAATAGTTATGTTTAGTCGTTTAGTTATGTGCTAAACGACTAAACAGCTTTTAGTCGTTTAGCACATTTTGTGCATAGAACGAATGGATTTGGTATTTCCAGTTGATCTTTTGGACCACCGTCAGACTCATGCATCATAATAAGCTGCAAAATTAGGACGAACATTTTTTACACTGCAAAAACACAAAATATCACCGAGTATTTTGGTTTAGTTTCTAGTGCAAATATGTTAATACGCCTGAAATAAGACAAAAATAACATACATGTAACTTTTCGACAAGATTGAGGAGCTTGTTTTAGGTCAATAATTATTTAATATTGATGCAAAAATACGAGATCAACTGGCAGATTATTTCATTGGAAAAATCTATTGTTATGAATAAAATAATATCAATATTAAGAAATTATTTACTTAAAACAAGATTGTAAAAGTTACTTGTACGCCAGTTTTGTCTTATTTTATGTTTACACTGGAAACTAGTCCAAAAATACTTGGTAATATTTTGTGTTTTTGCAGTGCATCATGGGGGAAAAAAAAGCTGCATTATGTATATCTGCTCTTCTTTCCATAAAAACCATCAACTCGCAGCACAAATTGCTACATTCTGCAGGTTAAAACAGTAAAAGCCCCTCTGTCTCATATAAAAGCAGGTCCATGCGCTATCGGAGAAAACATCACCAGAGTGACTGACAGGAAGTGACATAATCTCCTCCTTCCTCTTGCGTTCGTGTGTTGTTCCTCTGTGGTTCAGTGGTTAAAGAGAAATAAACCTTTTAGAGAAAAAACAGCGGCGGCGAAAAGGCCTCTGTTCGTTTTTTTTTAAAACAATCATTGAGCCGATCACAGTTTGATGATAAAGAAGAAAAAGTAAACGCTGCATTCCTCCTTCTGATTGGTTTCTGTCGCAGACAAGGGAGAGAGAAGGCTGACTGCTGATTGGATAATGAAGCGTGTCCGTGTCACGTCCAGGAGGAGCGGCCCCGCTCACACCGACGTCTCCGACTGAAGCCGCATCACGAACTTGTGGCTCTTCGGGTCGATGAACTCCTCACCGAGCCGCAGGAAGGGAAGCGGCGTTACCGTGATGACAAGAGAGAAGTCCAGGCGCCGCAGGGAGAAGACCAGCCCCTGCCGGAGGCCCGAGGTGACGGGCTCCTCGCTCACCAGAGTCCACTGGCGCCCTCTGCCGCTCTGCTGCTGGTACTGCATGGTGGGGCCGGGGGTGAGGTATCGCTCCAAAAAGGCCTGACAAACAAAACGAGACAGAAAAATTAATAAATTAATCCTTTCGCACAAATTTACCTTCCATCATAAAAGTATGAAACACAAACATTCACAGCAGGAAGGATAAAAACAAGAAAAGAGCAAGAAATTAAAATAATGAAGGGAAAAAAGCATGAAAAAATAAGGGAGGAATAAAAATAGGAAGAATACAGAACAACAGAAGGGAAGAAGAAAGAATATGAGGATGGAAAAAGGAAAAATAGAGACATGTGAATCAAAAAAGCAAGCAAGGAAAACAAGAGAAAGGAGGAATAAAAGATGCAGCGAACAAAGTAAAGAAGGGAAAGAGAAGGAAGGAAAAATTGAAAAATAAAGGAAGGAAAGAAAAGAATGAAAAATAAAAAAGAAATGAAGAAAGAAAAGAAAATCAGACCCAAAGAAAGACGGAAGAAACAGAATTTTTTTTCTACTTAGACGTAGAAAATATACCAATATAGTCGGTGAGACACATCCACCCGTTCGCGTTGGAAAGGCCTTGTTCTCACCTTGGGCGTCATGTTGTGAGTGATGCAGAACTGCAGGTGCGTGAGGATGCTCTCCATGCTGTGGAAGGCCTGCTGCCGCGTCGTCCTCAGGTACTTCTGCATGGCGCGCGCCATGGGGGCGAAGATGGCCTGCGCCGCCTCCCGGGGGTCCATCACCTCCCTGGGGTGCTTGGGAGACGCCGCCGCCTCGTCCTCGTGGAGCCGCTTGATGTGCGTGAACGCCTCCTCTACCGCCACGACCAGCCTGGACGGGTAACCATGACAAAGACCGAACACGGGCACAATTAGGCCGGTCGCAATAAATTATTCTAAATTAATAAATCACAATAATTTTGATTAGCATTATTTATCGTTTTTCTCTTTGTATGAAAAACTGGGTCTCAAGTTGCACAAACGTCATAATTCATTCCATTTTGTTCTTTTTTTAAATTTATTTTTAATATTTAAAATGTCTTAAATGTTCATTAGAATGCATTGATCTTTGAGAATAATGTGTTTTTGCATTATTACGACTCATATATCAAAACAATCATATTATTTATTGCAATAACTTCTGGGACAATTTATCTTCCAGCAAAACTTGTTATTATGACCTAGAAATAATTACAGTTAATTGCAGCTGAATGGTTTCTTATGCATGTCAAACTCAAGGTTCATCACAGCTTTTTAAGACACTTGTGTGTTTATGTATTATTGCATCAGTCAAATTAAAGCAATTTTTACCTGTTTACTGCGATATTACATCAATCTGTTTGTTTTTAATTCAGTGGATAATTGTGTTTATTCCAAGTTTCCACAAAAATAGTCACAAATATTGAGCTCAAGTGACTTCTAACTCTCACCTGCAGGTGGCAGTATTTCTTCTAACTTATTTTATCTGAAATTAAGAGTCTATAAATCCATATATATATATATATATATATATATATATATATATATATATATATATATATATATATATATATATATATATATATATATATATATATATATATATATATATATATATATATATGGATTTCTAGGCAAATATTATAAGCTGAAATATTGCATAATTTCTGGCAAATATTAAATTAATACCACAGAATCTGTGAGTTTGATTGGGAAAAAATCATAAAAGGAATCCCAAAATCCTGGAGGGATCCATCAGTGTGGAAAGATGTTTGGTGCTATTTAATCTAAAGAAGTACTTATTGAATGTCATTAAAATCTTAACAGTTTATTGATGGGTTTATCAATACACAATCAGGAAAACGTGTTTGTGACTGGCTCGCCAGAGATAAGATTTTTTTAGAATCCTGTAATTAGAGCTTCAGATGTGTTGGACTTTCTACCAGTTTTGCACATATAGAAACAGTTTTTTTCCCCCTTTGCTATTTGCTGAAAAGCTCGAGCTCAGGATGGAGAGCATCTGTGAACACCAGTCATCAATTATTGCCACAGCTCTGCAGCTGGATTTACGTCTGAACTGTTCATTCGGGTCTAAGACATTCTGCAGTAGCTCTGGCTTCATGTTTACAGTTGCTGCAGGGACTGGAAACAGATTTTTATTGTTATTTTGCCCGTATGTGACCTGTATCTCTGCAGCTCTGCTAGAGTCGCTATGGATCTGTTGGCTGCTTCTCTTGATTGCTGATCACAAATATCCTGTAACAAACCTCTGAGGTGCTCATTGTTACTGAAACTAAATTATTTCCTAGCTGACTTACAAAGGAAATTTGTTGCACTAAAGCTTATATTCCAGCAAAAGGTGCTGAATGCAAACCTACACAACACTTTCTTTTTCTTTCTCTTAGTAATCATCCACTCCTTTGTGTTACTCTAAAACAAAGAATTAAATTAAGCAACCAATCTATAAGGTTTTTGTGACAAAGTGTGAAAAATTCAAGGGTTATAAAGACTTTCTCAAGACACTATGTCTACAAATTAAGCCATTTATATTATTTGTTTTTAGTTGCATTTGTTAGTGTTTCTACACCTTCCAGTGAGATAATTTATATACTAGAAATGAAAGAATCAAGTTATGAAAAGCTACCCAGTTCATCTAAGGTTAGCAAAACTGAAACTATGTTCCTCTGAATGCCTCGGCTCTGAGTAAACAGAATGAACTCGTCATTCTGGACCGTTAGGACAGAAGCCAGCACGGCTTCTCCAAGCGGCAGGCTGCCAGTTAATCAAGCTTTTCTCCAAAAGCAGAGCCTGGCTCGGAAAACTGTCTGATTTTTACAGCAGCCGCAACAACCAGGACATGTGGGAACAGGACAACCATGACTCATTTAAATGAAGGCTTAACTCAGATTGTTGGAGTTTACATGATGGAAAGGCCTTAATGATATCCACAGCAGCCTCGTCACTACATGCCCGTTCACTTTGAACCGGAGCAGATTGCGGTTCTGTTCTCAGGTTTTACGCCGTTTCTTGCCGTGTCTAACCTGGCCTTGCGTTTGCGGATCCTGCGCTCCATCTCGGCCTCCTCGTAGTAATACTCGTTGTGGGAATTGTCCCTCCTCCTGGCAGCCGCTGCGATCATGGCGCGCGATTGGCCCGTCGAGTTATTGGTGGTGCTTTCTGCAAGACGACACACGCAGAGGGAGGGTTTAGAGGTTTGCACGACAGGTTTTCATCTGGTGTTAATACTCAAAGTGAGAACAAAGGGGGAACAATGTCGTGTGTGGGAGAATCACAAGCAGGCTGAGGTGAGAGTGATAATCACTCACCATCCAGGGAGTAAACCTTGAATCCGGTCATCTTCTTAGACAGGATGGACTTGGGAAGGTTGACCACAGCAGGGTTGTAGACGGAGAAGTCGTTGTAATACCGGTCCAGTACCCAGACGGCCGCTCGCTGGATGCTGCAAACAGATCAGAGGACAAAACCACTCAAACATTTACAGAAATGCTTGTGCATCCTTTCATGACAAAGAAAAATACTTTAATTACAGCCCATTCCAAAGAAACATGAAGATAAAACGTCATCATCAGGATCAGAGCGGTGGAGGCTTCTCCTCTGGGGTAGGAAACGGTAGAAAAATAAACCAACTGAGGCTCAAAATACTTCCTGGAACATTAAAATACATTTAGACTAAAACTGTAGTGCAAACTCAAGCTTGATATTCTTGTGAGTTTCAGAGTATGTTTTAAGCTTTTAGTAAAAAAAAAAAAATCTGCTGGGTAGACAAAACTTTTATTTCATAAACAAAAGTCAGGGGGAAAAAAACATCTTCCACGTCTTTCCCAAGATAGTTTATGACACAAAACTGTCTAAGAAAAATCACTCAGCCCTCACTCTTCAGAGCTAGTCGTATAGTGAACGTGTTTCCAGGATCGGTCGCTCACCTGAGATGACCCACGTTGTAAAACTTGCTGGCTCCATCCGTGCTGCGGACCACCTTAAGGCAAAAAGCCGGCTGCAGGTGTCGAACCTCGAGCAGCACCAGAGCCAGGTACTGGATGAAGAGCAGGGCGTCCACCAGCGAGGCGGCGTACTCCACGATGCCCCTGTAGTCCCTCTCTCTGGGCTCCAGCACCCGCACGCCGTAGAAGAGCCAGTAGGACGCCACGAACAGGAACACCAGCACCATCAGCAGGCAGCGGAAGACAAAGAACCGCGGCAGCGTGGCTCTGGGCGGGCGGAGGAACAGCGCCCAGGAGGAGATGAGCAGGACTAGGAGCTTGAAGGCGAGCGAGACGTACAGGCCTTCGCAGGGCGTCCCGCAGGGCTCCAGGGCGTCCCGCCACAGGACCTGAGGGAGGATGAGGAAGGCCAGCGGCGTGATGAGAGCGAAGAAGCTCAGACAGCCTCCGAGCGCCGGGCCAATGAAGCGCTTGCACTCCAGCGGCGTCGACTCCTCCAGATCTTTGGTGACGCGGGTGAGGTCCTCGTTTGAGATGCTGTGCTCGGAGGTTCCAGTGACGACAGTGGTGGTCTCTCCCCAGTTGTCATCCTGCAGGGAACGGGATCAGACATTTTTTAGAGTTATCATGCAGCTAGAAACTGCTGATCAGGCCTGGAATTAGACCTGCACTTTCAAAGACACATAAAGATGGTTACAAAGTCGGCCTTCCATCACCTGAAGAACATTTGCAGGATTAAAAGACTTAGAGAAACTGAATACATATCAAGTGTTGAACCATCTTTCCTCATCTTTTATTTTTAGTTGCATTAATTATTACAGCAGTGTCTTCATAGACTTTAAAATACCTGTGTTAGTTCATAAATCACTGAATACTGGGCACCAAAATACATTAAAGATGCTGTTGTTTCATCAATTTTCCAGACTGGCTCTGCTGTGCATCTACAGAACCAGAACATGGAGAATTATTTCACTTTTTATGCTGTTCTAGAAACTTACAAAACAAAACAAAAACACTGAATTCTTTAAAACAAGACGCCAATGTTGGACACTGTTTTAAAGAGGTCATATCGCGCAAAATCACCTTTTTTGGGAGCATCTAAGAGTGCAGAAAAGTTGAATTGTGTCTTTCTGGTGATGCGTAGATATACATTATTACGTGTTTTGTTTGAAGAACTGCTCAAATAAATTAATATTTAGGGATTCTTCAAGACTTCTTCCTTATTTTTAATCAAAGAGGAAGAAAAAATGAAGCCTCCTTTTATGTCTATCCAGAAACAAACATCCCCCTCCTTCACCTTTAAACTCAAAGTCATTCATCTTCTGCATTTAGAGGCTCTGTTGGGCAAATGTCAACACCTGCTTCTTCCCTGCTGACAGCGACTGAAACCAAATGAGCGACTGCTCCAACAAAACACAATCAGCCGCTGATGGAGTTCAAGATCCCACTCTTGAGGCCCGCTCTGCTGAGGCCCGCTCCACCGAAACCCGTCAACAAGTCTTTGTTATGAAGGCAGACAGCTGTGATCACTGCTTCACTCAGACTGCAGCGTCGCTCTCCGCTCGCCCACAACTGTGTTTACACTCGAATAAACATCTATCCAGGCTGGGAATATATGATTAATCTGCATGGATAACTCCTGAGATTAAACATGTAGAGATTTAAAAACAGAAAGGTCGGTGAGGCTGACCCTGTCTTCTCCCCGGGTCGACTCTGCGTCCAGCAGCGGCTCTCCGGGCGTCTGGATGGTGACTGATTTGTCGCCACGGCTGCTGCTGTCTCTGCTTTTGGAGCGGTGCCGCTCCCTCCGGTCCCTGAAGCCCAAAACACAAACATTGACAGAGAAACTCAGCGCTCAGCAATGTGGCTTCCCCTCTTTTTGTGTCTCAAATGCATCACAATCTCAGAGCCAGAAAAGGAAAACAGACAATGATTTGAAACAGTTGTTACACATAAACATTAAGTTTGAAATTAGATGCCAAACATTTTCTGTTTTTGTTTGATTCGGTGTAAAAATAATCTTCAGCTTTTGTTTTTCATATCTTCTTCTGATGGCTTCAACATCCTTATTTTGATAGCAAATACATCAACTTTATGTAAAAATATCTACTCAACATGCCGTCCATTTATTATTCAGAGGGGTGGAGTTATTTTCCAGGCACATAATTATTCAATTGCCTTGTTCATCATTCATTGGGATACATTTATCATCATAATAACAATTTTGATTTATAGTTATTATTAAAAAAAACTTATAGTCAGGATTGATAGTTTTACTATTGTTTGTTCCATGAAACCATCAATAAATGCCAATAAATATGAAATTACCGTTACTGTGTTCAGTTAAATGATACAAATCGCACGTCTTTATGTGACTGCTGAACTAAAAAAGCCTTTTATAGATGTGTTTTGTTTTTCAAGAGAATTATTTGTGTTTGTGGAAATTTAAAAACTGTGACACAGTCACAGTCGTACATTTACCTAAAAAAAAAAACTACAATAAATAGTTATTATCATCACTTGGTTCATGTCATCCACTCCTAAAACTGAATATACAGCTCTGGAAAAAATTTATAAACCACTGCAAAATGACCAGTTGCTCTGATTTTACTCTTTATAGGTTTATGTTTGAGTAAAATGAACATTGTTCTTTTATTCTATGAACTACTGACAACATGCCTCCGAAATTCCAAGCAGAAATGTTTTTGTTTGCAGAAAATGAGAAATGGTCAAAATAATCAAAATTATTAAAAAAAACGATGCAGAGCTTTCAAACCTCAGGTAATGCAAATAAAACAAGTTCATATTAATTTAGAAACAACACTGATGTTTTAACCCAGGAAGAGTTCAGAGATCAGCATTTAGTGGCATGACCAGGACGTTCTCAGTGGGTTCAGTGAAGTGGGCTCTTAGTTTTTTCCACAGCTGTGTATCCAGTGTTGAACTATCTTCACTCATCTTTAAATTGCAGCATTTTGTGTAAAAAGCTGTTTTTCTGTTTTGTTTTTTGGGGTTTTTTTGTACTGTGAGGCCTTTAAATTTATGTCGTTTTGTAAAAATGAGAATAAAAACATTAGTAAAAAAGTTACTTTGATTTCTGATCCAAATTTATGTAATTGGTGCCAAGCAAATATTTGATTTATATTTGTATCAAAACACCTCAAATACGGATCGTTTTATACGAATTACAAATGAACCAAGTTGCTCATTTTCAGATTATTTTCATAAATTTGACAAGAAACACTCTTTTTGTTTTGACGTTTGAGGCCTTGCGCCCACCTGTGCTTTCGGGAGCTTCGAGAGTGAGACGACTTGTAAGAGTAACCCGAGTACTGCGACTCGTTGTCCATGTCTCGGGTCGGCGGTGAGCGGGCTGTACGAGCCCCGCCTCCTCCCCCCGCGCTGCGCCGCTCGCCGGCGCCTCCCAGCTGGCTCTTGCGCTCGGAGATGGACTTGGTGGAGAGAGCCAGAGGCAGCTTGAGCAGATCAACCTTGCTCCTGAGGGAATCTATCTTGGAGGCTGATGAAGATGGGGGACGAAGAAGAGGGGAGGCGGGAAAAGGGACCGGGAGAGGATGATGGGTAGGAGAATCACAGCGGGGGGAAAGATGATGTGGATCAGATCTGAAAACAAGAAAAATGGATCAAATCTTTTTATTACTTGAATCTTGTGATTTTAAATGAACATTTAACAAAAACCAGATGCAACAAACAAAGAAACGACCACTTTCTAATTTCCACTGAACTTCCTGCCTTCGTTGTAATTTATGCTGACAGTTTGTTTTCTATCGGCTCCACAAAGCCGTTTACAATCATGCTAGATTAAAATCAGTGTTCATGTGAAAAATGAAAAAAATAAAGAGTTTCAAACTGTAACAGCCTACAAAATCCAGAGTCTCAGTTTGCACATTTCAAATTCTTTAGCTTGCAGCACAATTCTGGGATTCTTTTTCCCACAATATTAATACACAAGTAGAAAAAGAAACAGGAGAAAATAGACTTAGGTGGACGCCCTAAGAAACAAAAGAGAAACAAGAAACAGTTAAAACCAAAAAGCATCAAATAATTTTGCTGACCTGTTAAGTATAGGAGTTAAATAAGTAACAGGTTGTAAAACAAATGGAGCATTAAACAGTAACTGTAATTTTCTATTTACTAACTCAAAGCAAACAATGACATATGAGGGGAAAAAAACGCAGCAAATACTGGAGGAAAAATTCTCCCAATAATTATTGCATTAAGTGATAATGTTCATATGAGAATATTTTCAAGTAATATATTGCTTATGGCGTAATGACGCAAGACTAATACATTTGTAAAGCAATCAATCAAGCTTATTTATACAACACCTTTCAGCAGGAAGGCAATTCAAAATCCTTTAAGTTCCAAAAACGCACAAAGTTACAGAAGACACTCCATAGTCAACAACTGAGAAAACTATTAAACATTACAATTTTCCACTCAGAATGCAATGTAAATGTTTAAAATATTCTAAATAAAACACTGTAACACAAAGTAAAAAATAAAACCCCACTTATATCCAAAACCATAAATAAAGTGGATTATGATGCTTCTATAAACAAAACTTCCTTTTAAAAAGTATCATCAGAACAGAAATGTTCAATCTCTTTTCAATTTCTCATGAAATAATAAATTAATTAATTCCATTTAATTCGCAACAGATTTCAAGAAAATGAGTAATTTTAAATATGCATCTGCGGTGAAATGACCCTTGGGTCTGCGTTTTTATACCCGCAGTGGGAATCAGAGGTCTCACCCCGCAGACGGAGCCCTGTGTCCTCCATGGACGCTTACACCCATTAACCCCCTGAACCCAGGTTCTGGTTTCTCCCTTCCCGCTCAGATCGCGTCCTCCAGGCCTCTGCTGAGGTTAATCATTACACCACTGTATCTCCCCTCCAAGACGTCGGCTCCAGCCACTGCTGGCCGCGGCACAATGGCAGCCATATTGGATTACGGTGTTTGCACTAAACTTGTTTGCCCTCACTCCGGCTCGCATTCCCTCCCTCGCGCCCTGGACCCCGGGGAAACGGGGCCTCTCTCCGCTGCCATGGGGATGAAACAGGGTGCGCAGATGAAGACGGTTGCCGTGGAGACCTGACCTCACGCCGGCCTCTGTCCGCCTGTTCTTCACACTGGAGGAAGGTCACCAGAATAAAAGCGGAGGCATGACGGATGTCGGCCTGTCAGACTGTGGTTAATTGAGAAAGCGGAAGGCGTGGCTTTGACTGGCCGACAAACGGATGGATCACACAAGTAGTTCTGGTCCGGTTCTGGTCCGGTTTCTTTGTGCAAATTCCACGGTTTGCACATTTTTGTACCTCCATTTGGGTCTAAAATGTTTCAAAACAAAAGTTAATGTAAAAAAAAAAAAAAAAAAAAAAAAACGTGTTTTAATTTTTGGTGATAAGTTAATATTTTTTTGGTGTCTGGAAAATGAGCTGTTTCAAAAACCTACAGAATGTAATGTCACAAACTTGCAGGCACTGTACGATACTTAGCAACCCCAGCAAAGTTCTACCCATTACTTAGCAACCCAAACCCAGCTCTTGTACTTTTGGTTAACTGGTTTTACCACTGTATGCACTGTACAATGGCTGCTGGAACAGACAAGAGTTTTGTTGTGGCCTTACCATCTAGAAACCACTTGCTGAATTCTTGTTGGTTGTGCAGGGGGCTCTACTTCTGCTTTTCAAAGATGTACAGTTGCAAAATCGCACATCTGTTTGCAGCCTTTTTCGTGTGGGAGTGTAAACGTTGAGTTGGTGGCATTTACACTCCAAATAAAGCAGCAATTTATTGAGATTTGACGTGACAGAGGCCCAAAAACTGCTCGAAATAGGCAGAACTGAGCAGACTAAAATCTGGAATGATTTTGAGCAAAAAAAATGTCATAAAATGTTTAGTACAGATTCTTCCTAACTTGTTCAATGAAGCATAACAGGTCACCCTTAAAATCCAGTTTCTGGCCATCCAAATAACTTACAGATCCATCAGTGGGATTCTTTTAGGTTTCCAAGTCTTCAATTAAAGGGGGCAGATTCCCCAAACTCGTCAAAAAACTACTGATGAAGCACCTACATCATCCAGTCCTACTCTGCATACTCCAGTAAAGGGTTAACTGATTATCAAATTAGTTGGCAATTAATCAGTTAAGCCATATGTATCTCCCACAAGTCTGAACTGAATATTTTAATCCCAATTAATAAATTGATTGGCCTGTGATAATCTGATCCATCTCGCACAACAAATCCTGGTTCTCCTTTCCATCAGTCTTTAAAATCCACTTCTCTGCCAACCAAATGACAAAACCTTCTGTGGGATTCCTTTAGGTTTCCCAGTCTTCCATTAAAGGGGGCAGATTCCCTCATCCGAGACTGGAATCCTTCTCCAGGCCGGAGACGGTTCTGAAACCCTGCAGCTCCAAGCAAAACCTCACCACCATGTTTGTTCCAAACCGCAAAACTCAAATGACTAACAGCCTGCTCCTCGAATGTAATGACCAGCTTTTATCTCCAATAATCGCCGAGGAAGGAGCGGAGTCGTGTTGTGCTTTTAAAGGAGATTAGCGGCAAAGAATGTGAACACAATACATCCTGAACCGCATGAGAGCTGCTCTCTGATCGCCACAATATGAGACGGTGTTCTGACTTTTGGATTACGTCAAATATGACGTAACACACAAAAAAACTTAATAAAAGAAAACAAAGACTCAACACTGCTTTGCTTTGAATCACTGTAGTGCAGTTAAAGATTTCCATCATTGCTAAAACTTGCATTTCAGTTTCACTGAGAAAACATAAATATGTTGATTCTTGGAGAAAACTCAGAGAAACCACATAATTTACACACTTATCAAGTTTTTTTTCCTAGTTTGAAGTGCAAATATCTTATTACACTTGAAATAAAGAAGAACTAACTCATAATTTTTTTATATTGATTTAAAAAAGTACTAGTTTCACTTTTTCCATGTTGTAGGTAAAATAATCTGCTAGTAAAACTAGTATTTGATGAATCAATATTAAGAAATAATTTACTTAAAACAAGCACCTGTATCTTTTTGAAAAGTTACATGAAAGTTACTTTAGTCTTATTTTAGATGTACTAAGATATGTGGACAAAAAGTTGACTAAAAATACTTTTTTAAGTGTTGTAAATTATGTTGTTTCTCAGGGATTAATGGGTTTTCTCCAAGAATCAACATATTTATGTTTTATCTGAGAAATCTTCAATGATCCTACCGTGATTTAAGAAAAGATTATGTGAGAACAAATTAAATGTAAACAGCGTTTTAATTAAAGGGAAGATCAGATGGAAGGTTTTCTTCTAGCGGCTGAAATAGCCTCCATGTCTGGGATCCCTGTTTATCTGGCAGGCTGGTGAAAATAATAATTAGGCAATAACTGCAAAATGTGCAGCTGTGATTCAAAGCAGGTAAATATGAAGATGCAACACCTGTGTTATTCCAGCAGCATATTTACCTGTAAACATCTGAAATTCCTGCATTAAACAGCTAAAGGTAGATAACTCTTGTGTCTAATGGGAAACTATTTCAATGTCAAGACAATATTTTTTATTTGGTTTTGGTTTTTTATGATTGCATCCAAAAAACACGTCATCTTTATTTTCTGGCATCACTGATGCAAGAAAACACATCAGCCAATTACTGATGTTTGATCTGTAAGACACCATAAGATAAAATCTCCAAATCCACATTTGCAACTGGCCTTAATTATATTACGAATACTTATAATTTAGTTACAGATGCCCTGACATTAAGCAGAAACCCAGTTTCATAGAAGAGCTAACGACCTGACATCCAACACAAAGAAGACTTATGAGTCAGCATGGATAAGAAAAATAAATAACCAATCAAATGCAACAGCTCACAATATTCTACAAATAGCATTGAAGCGCATTCATGTCATGATAAACTTCACTGGATGATAAAATGTCCCAGTAATGATTGCAATAAACGATATTATATCACTAGAATAATAAAGGCATAAAAGCAAAAATTTAATAAACTTTAATTTCCAACAAATATTAAAACACTGGAACCAGAAAACACATAAAATATCCTAAATAGTTTTTTTCTAAAAACAAGCAAAACAACAAACAAAATGGATTATGCACTCTTAACAAAACAAAACTGTTCTTCAAAACACATTAGTCATTAGTCTCAGACAGGTAGAAATACCAGTTAAGACTTTAAAAAAAAAAAAATACATACATACAAGTGCAAACTAACCAGCTGCTTTGTGATGGGTGTCAAAAGTTTGCAGCGTTTTTCAAAATGACGGGTTTTGAATGATACAAAAAAGGCTCTTTAAAGATTGTCGTCCAAGTGGAAATTATCACATTCATTTCAATTTACCGTGTGATTAACTGATTCATTATTTATTAAAGCAGAAATGACTGCTTTTTCCATTATAAACAAGATTTTGAAAAACATCCTAATATCTTAATCAACAAGTTCAAACAACAATACTTCTAACCTGAAACCGACAACTTGGCACATTTGTTAGGCTTCGTTAAGAAAGCAGGCCTTTAATGTTCCACTTTGGGGTTTTTTGTTAAATCTGATTTATTATCATTTTTGATGTGGCCGTTCACACTTCCAAACATATCTGTGCTTCCAAATATGCGACTTGTGAACTACAGACGACCTGAACGTGACCCGCATGCGCAGAAGAGGGCGCAGTAACCACATAGCCATAAAAATGAAGAAGAGCTGCTCAGTGTTTGCGGAAGTAGACGTGGACGCTTCACGGTGGAGCATATCTTTCTATTTTGAAGTTATTGTTCAACCGTAGCAGTGGCAGATTTCAAAATGGAAATACAACGTAATATTGATAAGAAAAAAAAATCAATAATAATGAAACAATAACTAAAATAGCAATAAGGGGATTCATATACATCGGTGGGCAATTTCATTAATATTTCAGTTCGGTGTTCATACGATTAAAGGATTTCAAATATGACTGGAATTCAGATAATAAAATGTTAAAAACTGGGGACGATCTCAGCGATCTTTGTTTTTCTTCAATCAGGTCGCAGAATAGTGACGTTTGTCGAGCATCAATGACGTTCAGGTCGGATTACTGCGACCTGGCTGTACAGACTCAGGTCACATTTAAGATTTGCATCAGAATTAGAACCACTCATTCAAGTGGCCTGTGACGCGTTAAAAAAATGACCCGATCTGTGTTGTTCATACTGTCATGAAAAGATCAAACACGAGTCGCATTAAGGCAATAAAAAAACCCTATTTGTGTCGCTTTGGGGTGTAGTGTCATGCATGGAGCTGGTCTGATGTATGTTAGCGCTGTTTTTTTAAGAGAAATAAACTCCACTTCCTGTAAAGGTTGCGTCACAACATCCACATTTGACCCGCTGTTCACTTTAACGAGCCACAGATGCTACAGAAAGCTCAGCAGAGAGGGGTCCGTCTTTGTAACCGGAGCCCGTCTCCAGCTTACACGCTCTCCAAAGTAACAAAGGCAGCACTAAACAAAAGAAACTGGTTTGAAGAAACAAAAAGAGCAAAGCATTACGCTATTTGTGTCGGAAATGTTGAAAGGGCTGTAAATTCGGGCAGCTTAAAGTAAACAGCCACTTGGTCTTAAATAAGCCGAGTTCACCTGTTTATGCTGAGTTCACCTGTCTGCCACCTTTCTGGAAGCCTGTAAGTGAGAATATGACACAGCACTTGATCTACAAAAGGTGTGGTCCACTGCTGGGAAGTATAAGGTTTCCTATTCATCCGTCCTTTGGCCCAGTTAAAGGAACTCACTGGAAATCCTCTATTAGGGTCCATTCACACCAGACCTGTTTAGTCCGCTTTAATAGACTATTAAAGCGGACTATCTTATTAATTTTCCTAATAAAATCGATTAGTTTGGGAAAGGAGTGAATGGATAAAACCCTGATGCAGAACACAACAGGTGGCTTGTCTGATTCCTAATGCAAGTATCTTAGTTTTGTCTTACAATAAGACAAAACTTGCTTGCAAGTAACTTTTCAGCAAGATGTAGGACAATTCTTTCAGGTGAATATTTTCTTAATATTGATAAAAAGTACTGGTTCCACTGGCAGATTATTCAATTCATACAAATAAAAAAATCTGCCAGTGGAAATTGTAGTTTTTAAAAATTGATATTAAGGAATTGTTTACCTAAAACGAACCCATATAACATGTTGAAAAGTTACTTTAAATATATGCATGTCTTATATGTGCAGAGATATTTGCACTAGAAACTAGTTAAAAGTACTTAGTAAGATTTTGAGCCTTCCTATGATAATAGCCGTACTCATTTTTTGTTTTGGCTAAATCATCTTTTGGCAATGAAGATAACTTTTGGCAAAAGAAAAGAAAAAAATGCTTGGGCCGTTATTTTAGGATGGCGACTCTATGGCTCCAAATGGACCATCGCGCAGTGCATTCTGGGTAAATACAGCAAACAAAGTCTAGCAGGAGAAATGTCACAAAACACAAAAAAGATCTACAACCGCTGAAATCTGACACTACTTCATTTTTGTTTATATTTTGTGACGTGTAAACAAAAGTTTTTGCGTCGTTTCCTTCAGTGCTACGGTGAACAGCGCCCCCTCAGGTAAGGAGAAGAACAGGTTTTAAAGGGTTTTGTTCATCTGACACGTGAAAATGTAACAAATGTTGCAATTTTGATCCCCAGTTGAAACAAGTCCACCTGACTATCAGGTGTGAAAACAACTTTACACTTAAAGCTCCAACATCAAGACAAGTTCACACTCTCAGCCCACAGGCTGGTCTGAATGCACCAGTATGTCCAGTGAAACAGAAAACTTCCTTCTGCATGTTCATTTTCCTCTTTCCACACAAAGTTTCCCATCTCTTCACCAAACAGAGGTTTACGTTTGCAGTTCAAATGAGTTTTTCTGCTGTGTGAAAATCCAGAGCGGATTCACTGCAGGGATCTGTGTGTGTGGTCCACAGGCGGCTTCCGGCCTGCTTGGTGACACGGCTGAGAAGCTTTATAGCTCAGACCAAAGGGTTTGCGTACAGTGTAAACAGAGGAGCGCAACGGTCTCTCAAAACAAATCTCAATATAAAAAACACAGAACCTCATCAAAATGTCCCCTTAACTTACATTCCAGTTTCAGTCCGAAAGTAGCAGCCGAGGCACGAAATCTGACAACAAATCCAAACGGTACAGATAGCAGAGGAACAATTAACTGCATCAAAAAAAAAAACATGGGGTAAATACTCACTGCTTCAAACCAGCAATTTACTAATTATAATGTTTCCACAGCTGAATGAAGCCCTAGTAACCACACTGCAAAAACTCACAATCTTACCAAGTATCTTTGGTCCAGTTTCTAGTGAGAATATCTTAGTACACTTCAAATAAGACAAAAATAACTTACAAGTAACTTTTCAGCAAGACAAAGGAGATTATCTTAAGTAAATAATTCCTTAATATTGATTTTTTTAAAGTCCAAGTTCCAGTGGCAGATTAGAAAAATGTTATAAGTGAAATAATTTGACACTGGAACTAGAACTATTTTTAATCAATCTTAATGAAAATATTGACTTAAATCAAGAGAAACTTTCATCTTGCTCTAAAGTTATTTGTTAAGCTGGCCAAAAGAAGTTGCACCAAGGATTTCCTGGTAGGAAAAACAAAACAAAAAAATTTATGTTTTATCGCATCATTTTATGGTACTACCTTGATAACGATCGAGGCGACAATAAGGACTATTGATTAGGTAAATGTTCAGCTGTGACTGCATGACACAAATACAGCTCTTGAAAAACATTCCCATTTGTAATACGTTTCTTTGGGACTAAACTGCAAAGTGTAACTGCACATTCACTTTGATATTGTCGATGAACTCATTGAATGAACGGTTCTGGATCAGCTGCAATTGTCTGATTTTTTTTTTTAGGCAGTGAAATCACTGATGCAATAATCAATGCGACTAAAGCTAAATGCATGCGAGTTTCTCTAGATGTCTCTGTGACATTAGTCTTTTAACCCAGGAAATATTCTGCAGGTGATAGAAGGCCAACTTTGTAACTGTCTTTATGCAACTGAAGGTTCAGGTCTGAGTCCATTAATAAAATAGAAAAGAGTAAAACCAACAATCCCCACAGATTTATCAAGACTATAAATCAAAGGTTTCTAAGAAATTTATCATGATAAATGATCAACTATACGATAAATAATCACCACTAATCAGAAGTAGAGATTTAATGGACATTATTATTACCATGTCTGATGTCAAAAGAGAAAAGCTGCAAGATTTTGAATAAAAACACCCTAGAAAACATTTTAAAAAAACTAAATGCATCACTCAGCACTTGTTGCATTCCATTTAAACAGATGCATTTTTTTACAGCCTCATTTGTCCCCAAAAGCAAGAAGAAATGAACCCGTCATGAAAACGCTGGGAGCTGCTGGCATGGGGACAGCAGCTGTCAGGGAGGAACATCTCTGAAATGACCGGCTCCGCTCGGCAGCCAACTGTGAAAATAAGCGTGTACACACACCCAGGCTCCATCAGAGGAAGAGCTCATCACACACACACACGCACACACACACACACACACACACACACACACACACACACACACACACACACACACACACACACACAGATTATTGACCACCACCCACGCTCGGCTGGGACAACACCAGTGAAAACTGGGCAACTGCTGCTGTCAGCTTTAAAGCTTTTGGATTTAGAAAACTTCAGCAGGTGTTTGCCGGTGACTAAACCCGTCAATAAATCAATAAATCGCATGATAAATTAAAATGACAGCCATCGTTTCCATTAAAGAGTCGCTTGGTTTTAATTTTGTTGAAAAGCTGGAATTTTGAGAAACAGGCATTTGAAATCCAGAACAAAAGGGTTTAGTTTGCACCTCCTGCCCCTTTTGCCCGTTTCCCGCTTTAAGCTGAATGATTATTTTTTGAAATGCGATTTCAAGAGTTGCCAAGACTTCACAATGCATTTTAATTACTATAGTTATGTTTATTTTGGGTATTTAAAATGTTTCCCAGTTCCAGTGTCAGATGTTTTAATGGTGTGAACCAATACTTTGTACGGTACTATTGTGATAATGATAAAAATTATGATAAAATATATATATATTTGCTCTTTTTTAGGTAATTCATGGCATCACACACATAAATGCTGCTCTTGAAAATCGTTCCCATTTAAAATAAGTTTCCTGAAGTCGCCACTTTACTGAAAGAAATGTTATTTATACCATTAATCTGCATGTAGAAACTTCATTTGATCACATTTTCTAATTTACTGATACTGTTGTGGAGAAAACGGTGCAGCAAATAGTAAAAAAAAACAGTTTTTAGGATTAATGGGAATTTATCATGACAACAATAAATCATGTATTATCATATGAAAGCTTTTACTATAAATGATAAACAACACAACAAATTATCACACCTATTAGAAATGAAAGTTGTTTTGATATTTAAGAAAATCTACTTGCATTAATATGTAGTTGAAAATGGTTCCAATATGACAATATTATAATTCATCACAACAATTTCTGGGCCAATTTATCATCCAGCAAAACTCCTGCAGTGAGATTTATTCTGCATTGGTGTCTCGTTTAAAAAGTTCCCCCCATGGATTTATCTACAAGTCCCAGTAATTTGTAGATACAATTACTGGGATTTTACCTATAAAAATTACTGCACAGAGAGAGACAGGAAGTGGCTCAGAGAGACAGGAAGTGGCTCACAGAGAGGAGATGGATGTGGTTCAGGGGAATCTCAAACACCACTGACTGATTGATCTCATCCGATGGACGCATCAGGTTTGCTCCAGATGATGGTGGAAGTGAATTAGAAGTGCAATAAAAAGGATTGATCACTTTAAAACTTTTTTCCAGACAAAACTTTGTATACCGTGTAGTTCATTTGCATTTATTTCCCTTTACTCTGACGCTTCTAAATAAAATCAAGTGCAACCAAATATCTGTGGAAGACACATAATTTAACAGTGTTATTATTTAATCTGAGAATGAATAAAATTCTCAGATTTTATTATAAGTGTGTTTACACGCTTATAATAGCGTGTGTACACGCTATTATAATAATTGTAATTATTAAAATAGACAACAATTATAATAATTGTCTGCATTGTCATGCAGACAATTATTTTAGTAGTCAATTAATCAATTCTGACAATCAATTTGCTCAACAAAATTTCAGTTAACCACTTAAATCTTTTCATACAATATTAGAAATGCATAAAAATACGCAAAAAATAAATTCCTTTTTTTAACAAGAAAATAATCATGTTATTGCGTAAAATGCAAAACCACAGCATTCCTTTTGTAAATGCGTGACTGTTTTTTTGTTTTTTAGATCAAGTGATTAGTAATTGTAAAATGTGCTTTAAAGGGACTTTTTTTTAAGAATTTGAACCAGGTGAAGCTAACAGAGGAGTCCTGGGTTGAACATATTTACAGGTAAAGTTTTTTTGTTGATCCTAAATTCAAAATGTATACCGCTATATTTTTGTACAAGTTTGGTTTAATTGCTGCTCTGACTGTGGTGTTCTTTCAACAAAATGACATTTTTGAGAGCGCATACTTCAGTTAATCTATTACTGAATTAGTTGACTAGTATTTCAATAATCAATTAGTCACGATTAATCTCATTAATCGTTTCAGTAGAGACAGCAAATATGATGAGGAAGACGCTCTCAGACTATAAGATTTTTCATTTTGTTTTTGCAAATATATATAAAGTGAAAATCGCACATTTCCGCTGTGAAACACGTTGGTGGCAGCATTATGCAGTGGGGATCCTTTTCTTCAACTGGGGAAGGTCAGAGGTCAAACTTTCACAACTTTTAATCCGATTTAGACGATTTATGAAGAACAAATAAAAAAGACTTGCAGCTGTTTTCACAGTGACAGACGATTGTAGGAGGTTCTGACTCAGATGGGCTGAATCCAAATGTGAGGCACATTTATTTTTTTCCATTTTTAGTAAAAATGTCAAATAAAAATGTTGACTAAGTGAAGGTCCCACTTCATAGCTACTCAGTGCTGAGCTGACAAATAAAAACCCAGAAGAATACATTGAAGTTCCTAGTTGTAATGTGACAAAATATGTAGAAAATTAAAGGCAAATATCTTTTTAGAAAGGCATTGTACTACAATAATTTACCACATATTTCCTAATTAAGTGAAACATATTTACCTCTGACAATGTAGACTCATAAAAATATATTTGTTGTTGAATACAGGAATAAAATAAGTGCCAGTAATGATGATGAGCTCAATTTTCTGCCTTAAAAAAACAGCTTATCTGTTTTCCGTTAGACAACAAGGTTGCAGATGAATCTCAACAGGATTTGGCTTCAGATCTTCATCTTCCAGAGTAAATCAGGATTCCTTGGATTTTGGAAAACAAATGTAAATATAAATATCTTGTTTTAAAAATGTATTTCAAATCGTAAATTAGTTTATTTTTATTTATGCATGCAACATCTTTATCTTTCAAAAATTCCAAGTTCATATTGCTCAGTTGGAGTTACGGTTCTGTACTGCTATTTTTCTGCACCTCTGCAGGTGCAATAAGCAATTAATCAATTAATCGGATGATAAATAAAAACAAGCTCAATAATCTGTACTTATCGTTTTTTGTAATTCATTTTATTTGTTGTTCTGTTTACGATCCTTTCCACTTGGACAATTTTTTTTACCATTGAAAACGCATCATTTTGAAAAATGCTGCAAACATTTGATATTCAGAAGAAGTTGGTTAGTTTGTTCTTTTACTTATTTAAATTTTTACAAAAGTCCTAATTGGCAGTTTTTTCTGTTTTCCCCTATCTGAGACGAAAGATCCCCAATGTGTTTTTTTTTCCTTCCACTCAACTTTCCATGAATATCTTTGGGTACAGTTCTCAGGTTAAGCTGCAGAAGAAGATGGAATATGTTTGTTTGGCTATTTGTGGCAGGTGGGCAAGAAATTTTTATGTGTTTCGAAGGACAGTTTTGTTTAGTTGCGAGTTCATAATCCATTTTATTTGTTGTTTCGGCTGCTTTGCTTATTTACTTTGGATATTTAAAATATATTCCAGTTCCAGGGTTAAATGTTCATCTGAATTTAAAGCTTATTGATCTTTGATAATGTGTTCTTGCATTGTTACGTCATTACCATCATACTACTTGAAAATGAAATCAAGACAACAACAATATCGTTTATCGCAATGACTTCTGGGGCAATTTATCGTCCAGGCCAATATTCAACCAATACTGATACAGATGATATTTGATCGATTAGCCTTCATTGAAGCTGGGCCTGTCTCTCTTCAGCAGCAAAATCATCTCGTTTCGGTTTGAATTTCAGACCCATGATGACAAAAAAGAGACAAGAGAAGAAGAAGAGGGTTTCTGGAGGTATTTAAGCCGCATCATTCATTCAGCACATGCACAAAGGGAGAACTTACTGGGAACCAGCAGCAGCATTTAGACCAGTATCAAGAGTTGTGGCCGCTATAAATCGCGGGACAATGGGAGGTTCTTTCAGGCCCCTGGATCCAGAAACCTCCGGTCCGTTTCTCTCCGGAGTCCAGGGACGGGACGCCCTCCTGAAATGAATGGGCGCACCGGAGGAAAATTCAAACCCTTCGGCCTACAACCGGAGCGGACGCGCTGGTTCCCTCCAGGCGCATCTTGGTTTCTGATCCCAGGAAACCCGAACTCGCGTCTGCCGGGACCAGAACCAGAACCAGCACCGCGGAGCGAGAGCAACAATCGGGGGGCCGAGGAGGGACCTGAACTTCCCTGCGGTTCGGGAGGAAGAAAAGGGGAAGAAAAGGCGACCATCGCGTCTGCAGACTATTGTTTGTGGGGGTGAAACCGGAGATCCACAATCCTCCCCGATTCTCCCTCCGTGGAAACACCGAACACAACCCCACACCCACGGAACCTCCTCACACATTTTCCACAGCAAAAAAACAAAACAAAACAAAAAAAACACCAACCAAAAAACAAATACTACTTACTTATTCCAGGTCGTCCATTCAGGTATTTTCCCCCCTCACTTTCCACTTTCTCTCTCCCACTCAGCCGAAGCTCCGTGGGGCCCCGCCTCCTCTCCGGATTGGCCCCACCTCTGGTTCCCCCCCAGGGGACAAACTGGGTCCAGGAAACGATGAGGCTCCACCGCGACGCGTTAAATTCCTCATTTGAAAGGAATGCGTAGTGTGACGTCACAAGACACAATTAATATCTGCGTAAATGAGCCACTTTCTTCAACGCAACATATGAAGTTATATTGGCCAGATATTATTTTGTATCCATAAAAATCTTTATTTATCCCAATATTTGTAAAACAAACATTTTAAAAATCGGAAAATAGTGGCTTCAAAGCTTTAGCATCATTTGTGTGTTTTTCTCAACTTTTTTGTAAATTAATTTTTTGTAATAAAAATATTTAGAAAATATTGCAGATTGTTTTAATTTCCTGTATTAGGCATAAAATATTTTTCTTAAGTGAATTTTAATAAAGATTTTTAGCTTAAAAGAAAGACATTTATTTTAACTTCTTTCTAAATTGTATTTTCTATTATTTACTTAAAATCTTCATAAAATATTGAAAATATTTTTTCCAACTTTAAAAAATATATAATTACAACAGGACATTGTGATCCAACTGTAATGAAGCTTTTGTACATCAGCCAGAAAATACATAGTTTTCATTTATTTACATATTCACACTAATCAATTATATGTTTGGTAGTTTCTAAATATAAGAGCAGCTGCATTTATTTATTTATTAGTTTAATAATTTTTATGCAATATGTTCCAGACCCAAGCCTAAGTAAACATGCTGTGCTTTCTTCACTGACCAAAAGAATCTCATTACTGTTTAATATGAATTTTAAAATGTTGACTGGCATTAACAATTTTTTATTTATGTAACGTATTGTTCTTTATATAAGAACAAAGTATTGCAATCATCAGTGAACTGCAACATTTATTTATGCAAGCGGGTCAAACTTGAATTTTGATTTTGACACAAAGTTTCCCGTTAACATGCTGTAATTTAGACACACTGTGTAGTTTAATGTCAGAAATTTTAAATAATCTGACTAGAAGTGGAAATGTGAAGTAGGGAGCCAATCAAGATAAAATATCCTCCACAAAAATGAGTGAAAATCAACAGAAAACCTTCGATCCAGATCAGACCTGACAGTTTGTAACAAAATATTACGACTCTCTGCAGAGGAAAAGGTTTGAAAAAAAAAAAATGTGCAAGGAAGTTGGAAAAACGATGATCCACGCATCAAAAGTGAATTATTGAATCATTAGCCAAGCCGAGCAGCGTTGTGTCGTCATAGCAGAACATCAACACTGCCGCCTTGTTCTCGCAAAATATTAATCCTATTAAAACAAGCAAGCGTCGCCAAAAGCTGCAAACTAACGAGCCGCTTTGGATGTGGCCACGGGAATCCTGTGTCCACATAAAGTTATAAAGGAAGCTGGAAAACTTGCAAGTTGTAATGAAACGACACGGATCCAAACCAGTTTTTATGGGTTATGTGGTAAAACAGAAGCCACAGTATTATTACTGCAGTTTATAAAGCTCTACTATCGGCGTAAAGGATTTGTTTCAAGTAGCTGCGACATATCAGACATTAAAAGCACATGCAAAGCATTGGAATAATAATAATAAAAAAGAAGCAAATGTTTATTTATTTATCTTCAAGATCTCACAATGCATGTTTTATTCCAGCCATTTCCTCTACAAAATGGTCAAGAATCTCCAAAAAGTTATTCTAAGATTGTTGGAAAAAAAAAAAAAAGGAATTCAAGGGAGTGCAGAGCAAAAGTACCAGGAACATTTTCAGTATTAAAACTCAAAATTTTCAGATTTTTTCCAGCTGGATCAAGATCGTCTCCCCTTCAAATGTTAAAAGAAATAAAACACTACACGCACATGTCGTGGCATCAACAGTATAAATGTCCTAACATCATCCTTTCTAGGTCAGTTTAAAGCATAAATTTGATTTTTACTCACCGATCATCGGCTCGAAAAGTGGTTTTTGAATCATTACAGATGATAATTTAACTACATTTACACAAAAGACGGCTGCAGTATTGCACATACCATCGCAATCCCCAAAGTTCACACACAAACTCAAAATTACTCTAAATCAATCAGGCAGCTTCTCACACGCTCACTGTTTAGTGCCGGTCCCGTGACACAGTAAACAAAAACATTTCTCGACATTAAAAAGGTGAAAAGCCCAAAAAAAAAAAAATCCAGAGAAATATAAACATCTTGTCCGCTGACAGGGCGCCGCTGGTGCCTGACCAGTGTTTCCTGTTCCTGAAGAGTCCAGATCCATTCGGTCCACTCCGGTCCTGACGTCAAGCCTCACCTGAGCGAGTCCATGAACACGGAGTCAGAACCGGCGCCCCGCGTTCAGCCGAGGCGAAGCCGTCTGTGTACCTTCGCTTGCTGAGCTTTAAAGTCTGCGTGGGACAGAAGTAGTACTAGCGGTTATTGTAGTAGCAGGAGGAGAAGTGTAGTGGTGGCGGGCCGGAGACGAGTCCCTGCGGATCAGTAGGTGGCGCTGGTGGGCTCCCTCCCCGAGCTGAAGAGGATGTCGGCCTTGGAGCTCATGATGTAGGTCAGCAGGAGGGAGGAGAGCAGCACGCCGATTCCCACGCCGAGCGTCAGCATCTGCAGGAGAAAGAGCTCAAGTTCAAGGGTCAGAATGCATAAGTCTGAACAGGAAGTGATCCACGCCATTTTGGTAGGCAAGAACCATGGCTTTGAGACCAACATAAAGAAAACATATTGACACTCTTCCCCAAAGTGCAAGAGAAAGATATATCAACAAAATGGCTGCTGTCAGGATTAAACCATATGAGACAGAGAATGAAAACATGTCTGACGATGTCAACAATCTGCCATAATGTAGCTCAATGCCTACTGAACAGGAAGAGTGTTTACACCATGGAGGAGCTTCGACTCCATGTTTCATCAGATTTGTAAAGGAACTACGAATCCTTCATGTGAATAACAAGCTTCTGGTGACTGGCAGAGTAAGTACATGTGGTAAAACACACGTAGGCTACACGTCCATCTTTGCTACCACATAATAGCTACATTAGCTAAGCTAATGTTGCTCGTTCTAGAGTAAGTTCTTCAGTGAAAACCACTGTTATTTAGATAACTTGTATAGTTTATGTCATCAAACATTATACAACTGCTTTGGATAAATAAAAGAGGCATATTAAAGTCACTAATAGATTAGAAGAAAGTCTGGCTGCTTGGATGAAAAATATAAGCAATAAAAATTGAAGCTGTTTGGATTCGATCATCCTATTACTGTCATTTTACATAAATATGTCACCGTTCTCTTGCCCTCTGTATGACTTAAATCGACTCAACTCTAATTGTTTTCAGTCGAAGCTAAAGACTAAGGCTAACCATGAGCAGGGTAACCGTTTTCTGCTCTCTGCTCTGAGGGGAAAAAGTTTGGATTCATTAAATTTAACCGACACGTTGTGCAAGGAGTCCCTATTTAAAATTCCTCCTGAAGTGAGGAGGTGATAGCAGATGAGGGGCCCTGATTTAGTTCGACCCGATGCTGCGGTGAGCATGCAGGGACTTGAAACGCCTTCAAGAAATACGATCCGTCTCTGTCACATCTGGACAGATTTATGTTTATTTCATGGAGCTGCGTTATCGCTGGCAGTTCAGGTATGTTCTGCTGCAAAACGTCAAGACTCAGACAGAAAATGTCTGGAGTTTCAGGTGGTTCTGACAGATTCCTGAATGAAAAGACGATATAAAACAGACTCATACATCCAGAATTCCTACAAAAACCTCTACTGCAAAATTTCAGATGTGTATTTCTAGATTTTCTAGAACTTTCAGAGTAGAAAACATTAGATGAGTTTCATCTGTTTGCTCCAGAAAACTATTCTCTATGTTAGGAGTGTTGGACTTAAAAATTAGGCTAAAATTTAAAAACAGAAACATCTCTTTTCTGGATTTCTTGGATAAGTATTGATTTATCTCTGCACAGTAAAGTTCAAGCATTTTCAAGGTAAGTTTTCAAACTTTTCCACTTCCATATTTTGGAGATAAAAACAAAAAAATGAGTTAAAAAAAGAAAGTTTCAAATCACTATTGTATTACATAATTTATTACTGTTATTTATATGTTTGTGGAAGTATTTTACATTCTACAGCAGGGGCAAAAAAAACTAAAATAAAACAAATTTTCAAATATTAGGTTGTGTGTTTCACACAACCTATTAACTCAAAAATGCAACATTAATCAAAAAAAACAACAACAACAACAAAAAACACTTTGCATAAAATATAAGCCGATATTTATTTCTGTTAATTGACAGATCTATTAGGATTGATACATTTTCAAACATAAAATGTTCCCACATTTAGAAAACACAAATAATTTTGATAATTCTAATTGACCTAAAACAAGAAGTTTTTTTATTACTAATATTACTTTTTTATTATCATCACTATTTTTATTTGAAGTAGTACTATTGCTATGTTTCTTATCAGTACTTAACGACTTTCATGCATTTATTTATTTTTCTCAATATTATGTTTTTTTCTTTTTTTCTTCCTTTCTCATTCATAAACCAAACCAACAAAACCAATTGATTGAAATCTTTGGACTCCTAATTATTTACATTTTGTTTGATTTCATTTAGTCAATTACAGTCAATTTCAGATTTTTTGTAAATTTATGTACATTTTTCATCAGCAATGCAATCAAAGACTTTTAATTTTCCCCCTCTTTTTCCAAGCAGTCCATATTATGAATAAATGTCTGCAATGGACTGTTTATGGATTTCTTTCTGCACATTCTTTGTTTTCATCTGATTGGTTTACATCACAATAAATAAGTAAATTTTTAAAAATCAATAACTGATTTACCTCCAGGTCGTGGCTGGCCACCAGGAATATGCGTCCTTTGATTTCCTTCCACCTGGACTCTGTCCATGTCGAATACTCGCTGGTGGTGTAGTTCTCCAGCGCGAAGGCCGGGGATATGGCTCTGGACCATTGCACCGTGGAGCGGACGCAGAATCCGTCCCGCTCCGTACTGTTAGGGGGCGCTGCGCCCTGAACCCAGAAGTAGGTGTACAACTGAGGGAAGAAGAAGAGCAAGAAGAAGTTTGGAGGAGGTAAACAAATGCGCTATTATGCTCATTTAATTGGAAAAAAACCAACAAAATTACATTAAATTGTTATTCCTAAGAACTACACGTTTTTCTTTCTTGTCATTCAAATTTTACTCCAACCTTTAAATTTGATTTCTGCTAAATTATCAGAATTAAGTAAACGTTTGGTCATGAAAGCAACTGCTAATCTCACATGCTTGGTCTCCTTGTTGTCTTCGCTCTCTTTCTTGCAGTTTTCCTGCGTCACGTTGATGGCGGTCCCAGTCAGGTTCGCCAACAGGTACTTGACGAGAATAGTCGGTAAGCTGGCCTGCTGCTCCACACTGATGTAGAAGTTCACCGTGTTGTTGTCTGACAGAAAAGTGTGTTTTAAAGTACTTTTACACAGTGGCTTGGAAAATGACTCATTAACCCCTGAATTTGCACTTTTCCTCACGTTGCAACCCAAAAAGTTAATTATTTACTAATTTGGTGACTTTTAAAGGAAAAGGGCTGCACTGGATTTTATTCAGAATTTATTTGAATCTCATTGTGCACAAATAAAGAACAACAAAATTAAAATCTCAGAGAGTTTGTTAATCTTTTCTTTCCTTTTTCTTAATTTCTTATTAGTCCTCATCTTCATCTGGTTGCAGAGTTGGGCAGCAGCTAGTCACATTTTTACTTTACTTGAGTTATTTCACTAAGAAGTATCTCTGCTCTTACTTGAGTAGAATTTCAGGATTTTCTACCCACTGAATAAAAAACAAAATTTCACCAGACACGGACTGAAAGGGAAACTTTAGTTTTTCTTAAAGTTTTTAAAGTTTTTTTATTGAAAGAAATTTATTTGGAAACATTTTCATTGCCTGACTTTGTCCTCTTGTTACTTATATGAATTATTATCATTTTCATTCTTAAAATACCAACATTTCCACTTAACTGAATATTTTTGGTCCGTCTGATGATGTAATTCTTAAATATTAAATGATTGATAATTTGTTCAGTTACTCAACACTTTTTACTAAACATTATTTTCTCTTATTTGAGTTCATGTGTTCACAAATAAATTGAAACGACTGAATTAACAAATGTGCCATTGTGATTGCTTAATAAAACTGCATATCATCAGGGTTTATGGCTGCAATGTTATTCCATAAAGTTTGCACTACTTTGGTGGTTATGATGAGACAAAATGGGGAAATGATCCCGGGATATGATTTCTTTGTCAGGGACTTTGTTCAAGAAGAGAAAACACATTTATTTTTTGTTTTAGAAAAAACAAAAACAAAGCTAACTTACTGAGGTGAACAATGTCCTTTAGGCTTATGATCTCTTGGGTCCAGGAGTTATTCGACGATATGAGGAAGCTGTACAGCATTCGGCTCACCTGAGACAAAACAAAAACGTTTCTGATAAATGAGAATATCTAATATAAATTTATATCAACAAAACACACAATCAATCAAACAAAAAATAAGTAAATATAAAACAAACATAGAATTTAAAATATGGTGTGCCTTATTTTCATCAGGACTGTAATTCATGATTTGTAGAGTTGAAATGCAAAGCATAGCAATTCTGGCCTTCAATATGTAGAAATAATCACAAAATTAGACTTAGACTTAAAAAAGTTATGTTCAACTTGTTAGAACTAGACAAAATGCATTTAATCCACAATTAATAAGTCAACTTTCAATGGCAACCTAGTTTTTGTTTTAGATGCATCTTGTTCTTATTTTCTGTAATGACGTTAAACTATGAAACTTTTCATGTGGATAAAATAAACAGTAAATGTGGGTATAAACGGTATAAATGAATGAATTTACCTTGTACTACAGTATTGAGTATTTCAAGACATTAACGCAGTTCACAGTCTTACCATGAGTTCGTCCGCATTGATACTGTTGATCTGCGTTTTCTCTCCTCCGGCCTGGAGAAACAAAACTCGAGCCACCATGGTCGCCACTTCAGCCAGAGACTGAGAAGAAACCGAAACTAAGATTACAGACGCAGCTCAGCTGATATGAATGGATGAGCAGTTAGTGGATGGAAAATGAATAAATGATTGAATGAAAAAAAAAAAAAAAACTTTTTGTTTCTGGATGGGAGTTCAGTGAATATCATAAATATTGAATATAGTCTATTAATATTGATCACAGGTTTATCGTTATTGATTTCATGTCCAACTTGAATGTTTTATTTAACTACAGTGAATCATAAATATTCTGACCTTTGCTGTGTCCGTGACGTGGTTCAGCTGCTCCTCTGGCGTCAGGTTTGGGGGGTACAAGACGTTCAAACTGTCTGCGTTGTCAAACATGCTCTGGAAGTACCTGCGCGCAGACACAAATCAGCATCCAACACCTCTAAATCCAGCAGCAGCGACATCCCAATGCGCCAAAAAGAGAGTTCTCTAAATGAAAGTTGCAATACTTGTTGGAGAAACTGGAGTTGTAGTCCTCAATAACGACGCCGGGGAACGGCCGGGCTCGCAGGAACCTCTGGAAGGACGAAGGAGGCAGCGGCTGGGTGACGCCGGGTTCCTTCACAGAGACGTTTAAACCTGCAGCGGCTGACTTCAGGTTGGTGATCAGGTTCTTCACCTGAAGAGGATCAACAAAGAGGAACCCAACTGTGATCTGTACATCTACATATTTGCTTACAGTAACACTTTATTTGAAGAGCAAAGACTGAAAAGACACCTGTTATGAAATGAAGGAATGTTCATAAGTGTTTATAACTGTTGTCATTAAATCCCATTCGGTAAATAATTACTTTTACTGCAAAGTTGTACTAAACGTTGCAATAAAAGTCCATTAAATGTGTCAACTTTGTATTGCTCTGTAAATAATAACACTTTTAATGCAAAGTTCCATTAAAATGTGCATGAAAACTCCATTAAAAGTGTCAGTATTTACCAAATCACACTTCATTACTGCCACAATAAGCATTTATAAAGACTCCTTCATGTTAATAGCAGGTGTTATGTCATGTCAGTCTTATGCAAACTCCTTCAAATAAAGTGTTACCTTCTAAAGCAGGGCTGTCTAAACTTTTTGTCACATGGGCTAAAATCGTTGTTTATTATAAAATATTGTTTATTGTTTTTAGAAAAGATTTGTTATACATATTAGATTCAAAACATAAAAAAGAATTTAGCATTTTAAGAAAGGCATTTAGTTTTTATAATCTTTTAAGGTCAATTTAACACATGTATTATTGGTTATAACAAGAGTGTGAAAATGCAGCATGAAAGTAACCTCTGTGAAACAACAGAGCTGCTGCAGACTGACTCACCGGATGAATCTTAACTCGTCAATAACAATAAATATTAAGTCTCTGAGTTTCCCTTCTGATGTCAGAAAGAATCTCTGGTTCCTATAATGGAGCCAATTAGGAGCCAAGACAAGAAAAACTAAAGAAAATATGAAAATAAAGTCATAATAATACCCAAATAAAGCTGTAATGTAAGTCAACCAAAGCTTTTTTTCTCTTTAAAAAAAAGAAAGAAAATGTGTGTAATTTTATTTGGCGTATGTAAACTTCTGGTTTTATGCAGAACAAACCTCTTCCTGAACACTGCTGTTCCTCATAGAGACCGGATCTGTGTGGAGCCAGAGGTTGGAGCTGGAATGCAATCCCACCTGGAAAACACGATTAAATATAATTAATCACTGCAGATATATTCATTTCACTTTCTTTATATACCATACAAAGAAAAATAAAGCCACTCAAGTGATATAAAATAAAATTGTTCTGTTATTTAGCACAGTGTGCAGAATAGACAGGAGATTATTGCAAGAAAAAAAAAGGATTAATTTTGCTATCAGAATAATACAGTTTGCACAAAAGCATGTGCTGTGATTCTTAAAAATCTAAAACCCTCACAGCTGCATGATAAAACTAAACATATTTCCAATATTTAAAAATTATATCTGAATGCAAATATTTTTATTCTACATAAGTAAAATATTTGGGCCAATATTGGCTGGGATTCTCTTGCAAAAAAGATTTTTAAACTTAATTGGATTTTCTGATGACATAAAGATTAATAATAATACCAATAATAATAATAAATACATTTTGCATTCAAGATAAAAACCTTTGTCTATCAACAGGTTTTAGCCAAAACTCCTCAAGTCTCAGTTCAGATTTACTAAAGGAATGCTCAGTTATTGTATCTTATACAATAAAATTGTCATTTTCTTACTTAAAAAGGAATTAAATTATTTATTTGCATCTTTTAAAGTGTTTCTAAAATTGAATAAAAAGGCTTAAATGGAAAGTTCCATTTTTTTTTCCGATTAATTGATTAATTGTCACAATGACTGAACCATATCACCCGGCACTAACCACCAATATTGATCTTTTGGAGTTCAAACAAAACATGCAAACTTAGAAACTGGTTTAATTTTCTTCACAACTTTTAAAGAAAGACAAAAACGGACCTGTCCAATCTCCAGCACCGAGTGAACGTTGTCCAGGTCTATCGGGAACTGATTTTTCTCCATATCGTAAACCATTTTCGAACTGCCGATGTAGTCAAACGTTTCCTGAGTTTAAAGTAAAAATGACGGTTTAAGTGACCAAACATGCAGAAAATAAACCGGACTTGGTGTTTGTTAAAAACGGGGAGTGAACAAACCCCGTGGAAGAAAGTGTATAAGATGGTTCGGTCCAGCTGAGCGTCCTGCGTGGCGTTTCGTAGAGCGTGAGCAGCCGCCAGCAGGGTGACGAGGCCCGAGGCCGCGCTCTCCGCCCCGGGGCCGATCTCAGAGAAAAAGGACCTGCTGTCGAGCTGCAGACAAGAAAGAAAACAAAAATCAAGTGATTCGTTTTTTTGTTCTCAAACTTTTCAGTTAATATTAGGCTATAAACTCCTTCATGAAATGATCAAAAATGGAGAAAATTTTCTTGATACGAGGAAAACATAAATGCTTCTGTCTTACATAAATGTGTAGTTCACAATTAAGTGACAAAAAAAGTACACACAACATGATTAGATGCTGAAAAAATTATTTTTAAGTATTATCAGTTGCATTCTGGGAAATGTAGGACAAATGTAGAACTTTGACTAGATTGAATCTTAAAAGAATAAATATTTCTTTTAAGAAGATAATTTCTCATCAGTGCAGACAGATATTGCGTCTGGGATACCTCAAGATTCAATCTTATTTGTTTAAATTACCTTTAATTCAATTTTTTATTTCATTTTTTGTTTTGCTACTGCAATGAAATCCTTTTTGTTTAATTGTTTCACATTTTTATCATTTAAAGCACTTTTATTTGTCTTCCTTTTGAAATGCGCTACAGAAATAAATCTACCTTGCCTTTGCTGTAACGCAAGGTTCAGTCACGAATTCCTTCATTTATTCTTTAATTTTCCCTTTTGGAACAAAATAGGAGAAAAATATACAGAAAAGAAGCTGGATCAAGAGTATTTAGTAGCTTAAGCTTGTAGTCATGTGACAGCAGCTGCTTCCTTCACATGACAATCAGCAGGCAGCTTCAGAGAAAGTAAAAGTCTTTGCTTAAACGCTGACAGACACTCACCCTGGCTGATACGATGATCACACTCTCATTTGCCTTGTGCCCGTTTTGTGAGACGTTCAAAGGTTTACTGGGGGCCCAAATATTGTAATCACTTAAAGGATCACACACCATGTCTATCAGGAGAAGCGAGCAAAATAATAGATTAGAAAGTAATAATCACCAATAAAAGCAAGTTTAAGAAATACTTTCACCATATCACAGCATTTAGGATGAACAGATAATCCAGGAAGTTCCCAATAAAGTTCAAAACAACCACATATCGGTACTGGAAGAGTACTCAGGTTATTGTTTTGACTTTGCAATGCTGTGAGATTACCGGGCTGACCATTACTCATGCTAAAGCTGATGCTGTTTCTCCTCATGCAGGTGGGTGTGTTGGTGACGGCGGACATGTGGGAGGAAAGCTGCATGGCGCAGAGAGGGTACTGAGGGTCGCTGCCATTCACAGGACGGTTGTGATCCATGTAGCACTGAGAACGGAGAGAAGCGAGCACATTCACTAAACTGTGGGTTTGTGTCCAAAGAAGTAGACAGAAAAGACCATTTCGTTGTAGTTTCTCACACAGAAGGGAAATACGACACAAATACGACTTTTTCACAGCAATCTGGACGACATTTTTACCCAGAAAAATTTTTTAATCAAGGTACTTCCATATATGGTGCTAAATCTGCAGTCGAAATGGTCACATTTCATCCCACTTTTACATCACTGACGTGAGACATGCGTTATAATTCTGCACCAGAAGAAGCCAGTTTTATAAATCTGGACGGAAACAATGGATGGAAATTATTGTAATCAAAATTGTGAAAGAAGTCTGTGTCGCTGAAGTGCATCAGATTATTATCCCACCACTCCTGATTCAGCATTTAAACAGATTTCTCTACAGAAGCTTTAAAAACATTTAGTTCCTAGTATAAATATACGGTTGAAATAAGACAAAACTAATTTAGAGGTAATTTTTCAGCTTCATTTAAGTAAATAATTCCATAATATTGATGAAAAATGTCTTGTTCCATTGGCAGTTCTTTTCACTTATAACTAATATTTTTTCCATCAATATTAAGGGATTACTGACTTGAAACAAGCTCTAATTTTTGCTGAAAAGTTATTCCTAAGTCATTTTTGTCTTATTTCAAGCATGCTAAAATGTTTGCACAAGAAACTAGATCAAAACTATTTGGATTTTGTTGTTTTTCACAAACAATTTGCTGCTGAGCAACATCTTTGTCTTTCCTTTATGCTAAAAATTGACTTTCTCCCAATTCCTAAAACCAGCCAATAGAAAAACATCTTCACATCAATTTCATGTGTTTCTAAATGTTAATAATCGCTCATGTCACAAAACGGTGAAAAATATTAAAGGTCAAAGTAATTTTTTTCAGCAACATTAGAATAGCTATGAACTGAATAAAAACGAAGCTATTAGTCGGAGTCTTTACCTGCCGTATGAGCTGTGTGTCATTGTCGTCTTTCATAGAGAAGATGGGAAAGTCAAACTCCTCGTAGGATAAACCATTGCCGAAGGGATTCCACTTCGTGGTGTTGCAGTGGGCCAGACCTGGACCGTAGTTCTCTGAGTACACACCTGAGGGGAGAGCGGGAAAAGGGACTAAAAATCATCCAGATTATCCTAAATGTGTCTCCGACTGGTGAGCTTTTGGTTAAAACATGTTTGTTTTCATTCAGTGGGGAGAAAATCCAGAAATTTTATTCAAGTAAGAGTATATATACTTTATAATAAAATTACTCAAATGAAAAGTAAAAAGCACAGCGTGGTAAAAGTACTCCTAAAAGTACAGTAAATATGACTAATTACTACACAACTCTGCAAAAATGTCTTAACCTTAAGTTACATGAAGGAAAGTATTGGAACTCCAACTTTTCTGACCTTTAGCAACAAAAAACAAAATGATCCCAAGACTTCGACCTAAAGTATTCGGTTTTACTCATATTGACGCTTTGCCCTTTCTCTTTCCAGGGCAACAGGTCTGACCCACCCGTGTTCTCGTTGGGGCAGCGAGTGTGAGGGGAGAAGCCACCCGGTGGGTTGGCGCTGGGCTCCACCACTGCGACGCCGGCCACCCTGCTGGAGCCGTTCTTCAGCTTCATCATGACGGGTCTGACGGACGACAATTCACACAATTTAGGAACTAAGTTACATGTACAGGGTGTGTCTCGTTCATTTCGTATTCCTAAAAACATGTTTGGAAATGTTTTTCATTGCAAAGTTGACTAACTAACTTCACTAAAATTTGTTCTGGAGTAGAACTACAGGATGTTTTGGGTGTATTTAGTATAAAACTGAATTAACGCAGCAAACATGGTTGATAAAAGATGAATACTTTGTGTTTTACCATTCACATTTACACTTTTGTTTTTTTTAGTATACGTAAGATTATTTTGGAAACACTTTATTTGAAGGGGTGTGCATAAGACTGACATGACGCTGTCATACACATGAAGGAGTTTTCATGAATGTCTATTAAAGTTATTTGGTAAATAATGACACTTAATTTACTTTTAATGCCAGATTGAATGCTAATGAATGTTTATTCATTGTACAACAGTTTAAAATGTTGGAAACACAGATGCAAAACATAAAACTGTTTAAAATTGATTTACTTGTTTTAATTTCTCCTTTATTGCAATTAATTTTAACCAGAATCTTAAGGTGACACATTTTGGAGTAAATGCCTAACACTAGAAAGTGTTAAAACTGACAAAGTAGTTAATGTTTGTTATTTTATCAGTGTTAACCATTCCATCCCACAGTGTTTATTTAACTCTGTTAAAAGAATTAACTCTGATCCAGTGTTAAAAACTTAACTACTTTGAAAATGTTAATTTAACTGTGAAGAGTGTGGGCTTTATAAACCTTTAAATAGTGTTAACATAATTCTGTGGGAGTTAAATCAACACTGGGCTTTTTGGTGTGTCATGAATATCTAACACTGGAAGACAGTTTAAATATCCAAAATAAATAAATAAATAAAACAGAAACAAAAAAATAAAATGAATTATGGAGTCTTTGTAAACATTATCCTTTAGAAAAAAGGACTAATTGAGACCAAAACACCAAACTGAAGATTTTTATCATCCAGGTTTGTAGAAAAGAGAGAAAAGCAATAAATCTTGCAGATGGAAACTATTGATCTTGTTTTAATTTATTATACAATTAACTGATTTATTTTATCACTTTTAATGTAACTTTGCATTGAAAGTAGTCATGTCACTTCATGACAAAAGTCATAAACATTCATGAAGACTCTTCATGTTTATGACTGTGTCACATCAGTTTCTTTCATAAATGTTTTTAAAGCTTCAACCTTGAGCGGGAAAACAAAGTTTGCACTATTTTGTAATAAATGTAGTTTTAATAATGAATCATTTTCATACACAGACAAATATTCTACATTTTTCGAAAGTTCTGACCTCTGGCGATGGGTCACTGGCTAACCGTACCTGGTAAAGAGTGAAGACTCCATGATGACCATGTAAGGAGGATTGTGTCCACTACGAAGCACAAAGTCCAGGTTTTCTTCTGACTCGAGTACATGGAGCACTCCAACATCGCCTGACAAAGATGCTAAACGGACAGAACTAAATGTTAGTAACAGCAATAAAACAAAAACACAACAATAAATATCCTGAAAACCAACTTTGTCTTCAATTCCATCAAAGAATTTACTATAAAAATTAATAAAATGCATTGATTCTGGGGATGTTTTTGTCACAGAAAGAACAGTGACATTGCAGGAATGAGTGTTTTACTATGACCTTTAACCTTTACAGTGCTCTTTCTATCCACAACACAGTCATTGGTATCAAAGAGCAAAAACCATAAAGAAAATGAAGTAGTAGTGATTACCTCCATAATTGCTGGCACACATCATAAGGATGTGGGCAAAATACTTAAAATAAACTGCAACAACTTTATGTGGTGAAGAAATAAAAAGCTGCATATATTTTGAATGTCAGAAGCAGCTAAAGCCACATATACGTGTCGCTATACTCACACTGACAGCCTATTTGATGGGTTGAATTAAGAAGTCGCACACATGGCACAGTGTAGTTGAGCTTGACGTAAATTTTGTTTTCCACTGAATTACAACTGATACCTGCAAAGAGAAAAATCACAAAGTGACCATCAGAAAGCCCTGAAATTAAGATTCAATTCAGAAATGTATATTATACTATATCTCTATTAATAACAAGGTGCATTCATTCAGCAGACGTAAAACTGCGCAATACTGTCCATACCTCAGATAAAAGTTTAAGCAAAGTAAAAAAAAATTTTAGGAGGCATTAAAATGACTTTTGCACAAAAATTATTATTTTTTAAAATTATTTTACATCTTCTAAATTGAAAATATAACAGTAGTACATTCTGAAAAAAATGAATAAATACCTCGTTCAAAAAGCTATGAAAGTGATGTCTCTATTTTAAAATAAAAACGGGGAAAATACAGTGAGCTTAGCTTGATATCGTGGAAGTGAATCTCAACTCTGCGGAAAATCACGAGCAGTCACGCTAATGCCAAGTCACTACGACGCCGAAGTTGGCTTCTGATTCGGCGCTTCACTAGAGGGTTTTTCTGTCTTTAAACTGTTTATGTTCAATATATATATATCAAACCTAAACTGAATTATTTCAAATTGCATATACCCGTTTAAAAATAATTCCAAATAGTCTTTTTTTTCTAGGAATACCAAGAAGAAAAACCTGCATTTATAATTTAAAAAATATATATGCAAGATTTTGTTTACAATGCAGAAACTTTCTGCGAAAAAAAATCTTTTTAAAATAATTTAATTATAGTCGCAATATCGGATGTTTTTTTTTTTACATTTTCATCTGTTTATGTTAATCATGACAAGAATACATGTTTTAAGTGACATGTATTCAGTACAATTCACATTTTACAAATGAAAGTACTTTATTTAAGATTGAAACTTTACAAACTGTGTTTAAGTGAATGTTTTTGTTCTGTACAGAATAAATATTCAGTGAATAGACTAGCCTCGATTAGGCCCTTTTGAGTTTCCATAAACAGATTAAAAATGTTTCCCAGCTCACAATCAGTACGCCATTCGCTGGAATGTGATTATTTACTGCAGAATTACATAAATCAGGTATAAATCCTGTAGGTAATTTAGGATTTTGAGTTAGAGCCACATGAAAGATGGTTCTGATTTATTAAAAATGGTCCTTGCCGGTGTGCAAAAACAAAAGCGAACTTCAGCGTTGATTCCGATTGATTTAAAAGTCATCTCTGACCTTTGACAAGACAAAATACGGTCATTTTTCAGTCTTATGTGAACGCAAATTTACTAAAATTACCCCCATCCCAGAACGCATTTCCTAAACTTGCATAAAACGAAGATTTAAAAGACAAACATTGCAGCTGTTGCTATGGCTAACTAGCCTAGCGTCCAGCTAGCTACGGCACAAGGAAATCTAGCAAGCTAATCTAATAAAAGACAAACATACTTCGACTAATGCTAGACATAAAACGCCACAATCTCGGCAGTATAAAAATGTAACTTACCAGCGATAAACAGACATAACGCTAAATATACAATCCATTTGTTCGACAACAAATCCATCTTCCTGGTTTGAAAGGCAGAAAAACACAACAGGAAGTGAAAATCTGGGAAACACCCGGGTTCCGGTTTTTTGGTTCCGCTTTCCTTAAACGTCGTTACGTCGCTGCCATCTTGAAGGTGGCACTGGAGTGCGTATTAATGTCTGTAAGGAACCATAGGAAGTACTGCAACGGATTCTTTTATCAGAATTTGTTCCGGAAAACTTAAAAATAAACCGAACAACATCAAATGTATTTATTTACTTGTTTTTTAAAATTTGGAAACTTGGGTTTTATAATCTCTCACAAAAATGAGTAACCCCAGTTCAATTGACATCCTCAATGTTGCTGATGAATCCAGATCTACATTCAGGAAATACAAACCTAAGGTAGAGCTGTTTTATGTACCACGGTTTCACCACAAAAACCAAAACACAACAGAAACATGCCAAACAATGCAGTTTTTATTAGTTTCAGGTATTTTATTATAGTTTCAGATGCAAGGACCAGTGCCACACACTGTGAATTATTAATTTTGTGCTCAGACAAAATTAACAGTGACATTTCTATACGCTTAAAGAGAAGAGAAGACAAGGAAAAGCAGTTTTTATATTCATTTCAAAGTCATGGAGTAAAGATACAAGACTAAAGCGGTTAGCATTTATTCAGCTAGTAGATGGTACGTTGGATTTGTTTCTCTGAACATTTTCTCTTCTTAGCGGAACTGGAGTGGGCTCACACGCAGACCGATCACATCCTTGCCAATCTCCGTCACCTGGAATTTTAAATTATATGTTAGAAGACAAAAGAAAACAGCAAGGAATGCAACTTCCTTCCATGGGTTAATTATTTTTCCTGTACTGCAGATAAAAATTAAGCAACTGTATGGAACCTTGTCAACACTTAAATTCCGTTATATATTTTACTAATTCACATTTAATGAAATGAAAACCAAATTTACTAAAAAAAAATGGAAAAGAGTAACTATTGAGACCCATTTATGTGAAGTTTATACTAATCAATTTGTGGTTTCTTTGACCCAATTTGTGGCTTCTTTGCCATTTTACTTTTGGTCAACAATTGTGATTGCACAACTTTAGTTTCAAATTTTAAATGTTTGCTTTGAAAAATAATACAAGCAGAAGACATTTTGTTTCAAATAGCCATTTTTAAAAGTGGCTTGTGCATTTTACAATCTTGATGTTTCTGCTGATAAAAGAACTATCACAACCTTGCTGATTGGCATTTTCCCACAGGGTTTAACATAAGCTAGGAGACATTAATTAACCCAGACTTTTAGCTTTAAAATTGTTTTAACAATAGAAAACAAAACAGCTGTAATGGTAAAACTTTTGATATTTTTCCATGGCAACTTTGTTTTTCTATAGCTAGTTTGGTTATTTGCCAACAAATATATAATCCTCTCTCTTTACCTCAGTGACCCTGCAGATCTGGCCTTTGTATGGAGGACAGTAGCAGGCTCCAGACAGGGGGCACTTCTCAACGGGACGCCCTCGGTAGAGAGGAACAAAGGAGGCAGCGCACAGATCAAACGGATTGTGAGGGTCGTAGTTCAGCTGGTGGGTGTCAGACAGAGTCTTCTCACAAGCCGCCAGGATTTTACGGGTCTAAATCACAGGAGAGAGAAGTGATCACTGAATGAGTACAAGTTATTTATGAAAACATGATGACCTAAAAAACAGAAAGAATCAGTGACAACCTGCTGTGCAACATCTGGCTTCGGGCCGAGCTCCAGGAGGCGGCGTGCAAATCCTGCGGCTGTTTTAAAGTTGCGGAGTTTAAAGAAGAGATTCAGAGCTGTGCGCAGCACCAGAACCATGTGGACCGGCTGCAGATTGCAGTGGGTAAAATATGCAGCCATCTGCAGGAAAACACAGAAACAGTTAAAAAAAAACAAAAAAAAAACATTTCTGAATATTTAGAAGAAAAAAAAACAATCAGGTATAATCACAACATCCTTACCTCACAAATCCTCTTCTGTTGATCCAAAGTTTCTTTAGGCAACTTCTTCCTCTCGACCTCCATGGTCAGACCCACAATGTACTCTCTGCATATCGTGATGAGCTGCTGAGCCTAAAACACAAAGTCATACATTTTTAAAAATAAATAGATGGAAATGTAACCATGCATTTATTTATAGATGGGGAGAGGTCAGACACTGTAAAATTCAAGGACTTTTCAAGCATTTTCAAGGTAAGTTTTCAAACTTTGCCAGCACCATACTGTAATGGTGAGCGACGTGGACTTAACGTTTGATCACAGTATTTTGTGGAATAATTATAACAACAATAAAAGTGACAAAAAGAAGTAAGTATTAGTCAGCAATATGGCTGCAACTGCGTCACAGCAATTATAGTCCCACAAACACAAATTCTGCTACTTTAGGAAATTAGTATGATTTATATGATTAATTTTAAAATAGTTACTGGATTCAATCATGACTTCAAATTTATTGATATTGTCATTGACAGTGGAGAAAATAGCTTTTTCATATGTCTGTATAATATTTATTGCTATCAATATTTTTGCAGTAATAATCTCCATTCTGCAACAAGGACAAGGTAAAGTAAAATCTAACAAAATCTTATGTTTGAAACGTCTCTTTTATGCACACCTGGTCTCAGTGCTAAACAATAACTGAACAAAAAATAAATAAATCCTCTTATTTCCATAACTTTAACAAATAAAATGTAAGATTATCAATAGGCAACTGAACCATTAGGAATAATAAATATTAATTACTGCTCAAATTAAATGGTGAAACTCAATACACAAATACAGTTACAAATACATTTCTAGAAATATTTGCCAAGTTTTCAAGCATTAAGAAAACAAACAATTTTGATTATTCTAACTGATCTAAAACAAGAAAAGTTTAGTCTGATTTATCTTCAGAGGGTGACAAAGAATATTTGTGTCTTTTTATTTAATTGGAAAAAATCTGGTTTAATTGCAAATATCGTTTTACATCTATAGGCTTTTAATAAAATGTTAAATTGCACTTAACTACAAAACTGCAGATTGAAAATAAAGCCCTTTCCAAACCTTGAAAACACCTAGTTGAAATTCAAGCATGTCCAAGGATTCCCAGCACCCGTATAAGAATTGACTGGCTCACCTCTGCAATCTCCTGCTTGTTATCGACCACCAGCAGAGGAACGGAAAGCAAGATGGCTCTGAAGCGGTCGACGGCGTCCTCGAATCTCCCAGACGTGGTCAGCTGGTAGCACTGCTGGAGGCGAGAGATCAGGTCGGAGAGGCGCAGCCCCACAGCAGGCAGTCCCTGCTTCGCCCCACAGTCCTACAGAAAGACACCTGGGTTAGCAGGAAGAACCGGAATCTACAGCGGAATCTACAGCGGAATCTACAGGGGACTGCTGAAATGTATGATAGCCAGAAGACGCACCTTCCAGTTCCTCTGAGGGTGACCGCGCAGACAAGGTAGAGACGGCAGCCCCAGGTAAGAGGTTCGGCCTCTAGAAAGAGTCTGCATGAACAGCGACTTGTAGGGAGCAAAGTTCACAACTCCAACCTGGTCATGGAGCAGCTGTGAAAAGAAAAGAGAGGCCAATCCAATATTAATATTTCTATCAGTCCCGATATTGAAACCATTTTTTACATCATGACTAGTTTAGCGAGAATTATTGCAAAATAGAGAGTGCATGTTAGGATTTGCTGCACATTAAGCTAGCAGGAGGACAGAAAAATGCAAACGTACTCTCATAGCGGTTTCAAAGGATCCCGCCAGGATGTGGTCGACTGGAAGCTGTGAGTTGTTGCACCACATTTGCGTTGGACTCATGCCCTTGGTTGGCGGCACGAAGAATCCATCTTCTGTAGACCCTCCTGCTCCCAAAGGAACGTCCTGATGGTTGGAAGTGAAATTCAATGTTACTTTTTATTAAAATGGGTCAAAACAGAAACAAAACAGCATCTTTACTGATCAGGCCTGGAACAATTAATCAAATTAATTGTGATTAATCAATTACTGAAGTAACAGTCAAATAACTTAGCAAATTGATTAAACATTAACTGAAGTATACAGAATTTTAAAATGGCCATTTGATGTAAGAACCTCAAACTCAGATCAGCAATTAAGCTAGAAATGTCAAAAAAAATGTCAAAAAAAAAAATAAAAAAATTTTTCATCTAAAGTGGAAAAACTTTCTTTGTCTGTAAAAATGTTCTACTCATTTGAGCTTTTCAAAGATGTGTCTAAATGAAAAATCTGGAGAATGTGCTGATATTTTTCATCAGAATAATTGCTAGAATAACATTACTAAATTAATTGTTAGTTTCAACCCTAGTATTGATAAAAAGACGTAGAATTTCATCTTTGAAAGTTTAGAAAAAAAAACATTTAAAACATTTTATTATTTTTGTCTTGCTTCCAATTATCCAATTATATTTCTTCTCTCACCAGCTCTGGAGGAAGTTCCACTTCTTCATCAATATCCCAGCCTCCTCCTTCCTCTTTCCCCAATCCCTCATCTCCTAATCCATCCTGCGCATCAATGAAGCCATCTGGAAAAAAAAGGGAAAATATACTTTGTAAATATAGAGAAACAACAGACTTAAATCATCTAAAAGAAGCTTTAGAGAAACAGTTTCTGATTTACCTTCATCCATGGTGAGCTCGGCATCGTCTCCCCAGCCCTCGCCTCCAGCTGCCTCCATGTCCAAATCCGCAGCCATCTGAACTGCTTTACCTGCAACAAAAACATCACTGGATTCATATTTGCATGATTAACTGTGAGAGGTTTCATTAATTTACACACTCAATATTAAGAACATCACTGTACTATTTACTTTGGTACAGATTTGTCCAGCAGTTTTATTAAAACGGAGAGGTTTTATAGATTTTAGCTACAAAAAATGAAAATAAAACTTTTTTGTTCTTAATTCAAGAAGAAAAAGAAAAAACGCATGAGTAAAATTTTTTTTTATCTTCTGATTAAGATTTGTATGCAGTGCAGGAACTGCTTATAAAGTGCCTCGACTAATATTTTTAGCTCGATGCATCAGAGTCAGTTCAGAGTTATGTAGACAGTACAACTACCATTGTTGCCCTGGCAGCAAAATCTACCCGAGCTGTTGATTTCTGTAGTTCATCCAAAGTTACCACAGATATATTTTTCTTCTGATACGTTTCCGCCCTTTTAAAATTGATGATTGTTGTGTTTTGGTAGGTTTGGAAGGACTTTCCATTTTAATCTACAGTATTGAACAAGACCTTTCAAAGTTTGAGATTTGGCTTTATAAGCTAATCCTTCTTTAAAACTTCCCCACAACTTCCTCCCTGACCTGTCTGCATAGTCCCTTGATCTTCATGTTGTTGTTTGTTCAATAATATTTCTCTTTGTGTTGATGCATCACATAAAATCTCAGTAAGGGTGTGGTTGTAATGCAACAAAATGTGAAAAAGTCTCAGGGTCACTGATTCTTTTCCTGAACGCAGCGTATCTAGAGAATAAAATCTATGAATAACTCACCCTTTGCTGCAATGGCTCCCTCAAAGAAGCCCTTGGATACGGTGAGCAGGGGCCAGTTGGTGTCCAGGGGGTTGATGGGAGGCGGCGGCTGCAGCAGCTGTGCATTAGGGTCGACCTCTGGCACCTGCATGGCACAAAATCAACCATCAACTTTCTTACTAATCTAGAAATTTTCTCATTTGAAATAAAGTTTTTCAAACAAATAGTGTAAAGTTGAAAGTTTTAAGATAAAGATCATGCTTTGCCAACTCACTGTCTCCTTTTCTGGGTCAAAGGTCTCCTTTAGTGCCTCAGCCTCTTCATCCAGCCCATGAGTGGCGGCAGTGAGGTAAGCCAGAGACTCTGCAAACAGTGATTAAAGAGGCAAAAAACATTACATTTAAAAACTTTTTGTTGTTAAAATTAAAAATAAAGAACTTCAGAAGAAAAGAGTGTGATTTTTTTTTATTCTAAAACCGTCGACCATTTTTATTGGTGCTAATTATCTGCAAGGCAAAAATTAAACTATTGTGCATCTTTAAAATTATGTTGTTTAACATGTTTGCTTTACATCAAAACTAACTATTAAGTTAGTAAACTAAAAGAAATGTATTTTTTTTAGATTTTGAGTGTAACCAACTATAAATGCAAATAAACTATAGTTTTATAGATAAATTGTATTCAACCAATCAAACTGTATCAATGGATATAAAAAATAATATTGTTTTTAAGGAAATAGCAAACTTTTACAAAAGCTTTGAATTAACCATCTGATGTTTAATGTTTTTCTTTGTGTTCCAGACTTTGGAAACTATTTCTTTAAAACATGATAAAATTTTACTTACTAACTGAAAAACATCAGGTTGTAATAAGATGATAAGACATTAATATAAATATTTGGAAAATATATTTACTGCTGTGGTATTTGCAAAATAAAGTTTGAAACCAATCGGTTTAACAGATTATTATTGTAATAAAATATTTTATTATATTACACACCCAAATAAAAATGTTTCCAAAATTTAACAGATTTGACTAATGTTTAGGGAAATACTTATTTTAGGTACAAATTACAAACCAAACTAAAACATTAATCTGTTTTTTATATTTTCGCTGCAAAAAGTGGAACAAAGCACAGCTGCAGTTAACACTACATGCCAGTTAAGTTAATTAAACAGAAAAGTAAAATAGTGAGTTGTCTGTATCTCCATCTAGAAAAACAACACAAGTAGACAAAAACTAATTTATTATAATTAAACCTGACAATTTAGTTTAAATCAAGTATATGTAGGTTAATCTGAGGTTCTTAAAATATGAGTCACTTTCTAGATGAGAATAGAAATAAATTGGAGGAATAACATGTAAAACTATGAGCAAATATTTGCACAAAAGGGCCGAGTTCATGTTTAAAACTCAATGAAAGAAATGAACTCACTCTGTCCGCAGTTCTTTAGGATTCGGACTCTCTCACTGACGTCCCCCAGATACAGGGCCGCCTGGTAGTGACCGCTCATGTCCTTTCTGATCTCAGCTGCACATAAATCAGCAGACATGTTAGAAAATTAATCACATTTTAACAACATTTCTAGGCAGCTGAGCAGCAAACTTCTTAGTACTCACCGATCTTCATCATCTTGCGCAGCTTGGCCAGATTACCAGTGATGAGGTAGAGGAAGGTGAGCTTGTCGAAGTTCTTGGTCCTCTGGTAGCACATCTCAACAACCTGGTGGTGTCCCTGCAGCAGCGCCGCCTCGCCCAGACGCTCCCAGCAGCTGCGCTCATCCAGGGCCTTGGCTGCCTCCAGCGCCACCTGAAATTACACCAGGAGGAAAATGATTTATGCTTCATCTTCTCTAGAAACTCCTGAACTTTTGCCCAATGAAGACTTTTTTCACCTCGATATTTCCGCATTCCAGAGCAAGGCTGAAACGAGTCTTCTCGTCTTTCACAAAGTGGAGCGCCACCTCAGGGTAGCCCTTTTTCTGAAGGTAGGCAATGATCGACTGACCCACCAGTTTGGCGTTTCGCACCATGTGGAGCACCTAAAAGAACAGCAGTAAAGGGAACAGAAGTCAATTCATGGATGTGCCAAAACTTTCACCTGCTGAACAGAAACAAAACTGAAGTTACCATCTTTGGACCTAAAGAGGAACAATCTAGAATCGACACATTGCTTCAGTTATTGCAACTGGAACAAACTTCCAGAAAACAGTCAAAACACAGAGTTCCTTTATAGCTGCTTTTGAACCACAATAATCAGATATGACCAACATATCTGATGTCTATTGATCATTTTAACGATGGCACTTGACAAAATGTAAAGTCTTATTGGTTTTCACAATTGTTGTTGAGCTTATAAGGTCTTATGCTTTCATGATGCAAAGCACTTTGATCTGCTTTGTTGCTGAAAAGTGATATGCAAATGAACCTGATAGAAATAATCAGGGAAAGTAATTAGAAATAAAACAACTCAAAGCAAAACTTTAAACAAAAAAAAGACAAACCTCATCATATTTCCGATTGACCAGAGCCAATTTGAAGCGGTACTCAGTCGGGTCGATGGTGAGAACGCGAGGTCTGCATTCCCTGTCCAGACAGTACACACTGTTGCCTCTGACCCGGGTCACGTAGATGGGCAGGTCCAGGGTCCGGATGATGCCATGATCACTACAAAAACATTAAACCGTAATGTTACCGTCCTGATACATTTGCAGATCAATATATGTTGGTCCTAAAACATTTTTTTTTCTTCATGTCACTTTTCTTTTGAGCTTGCACCTTATACTGTCCAGTATCTTAAGAGTCCAGGAAACGCCTACCTTTTCAAATGTAACTACAAGATTTCACTGTCAATTAATGGCAAATATTTCTCCAAAAGACAGGTTTTAAATTTGAAACCTGAAAGATAACACTGTGTATGAGGAAGTTATTGAAAATAGACCACGATGTCCAGAAATAAAAACATTTCAATCAACTTTTTTTTTTAAAAAACTGCATAGAAACCCTGATATTCTCCCAGAAGAGTTTAAGAAGCTATAATTTACACCTTGGGTTCATTTCACAAATTGTATGCAAATTTAAAATAGATTAAACACCTAAATTACAATTTAATGTGCTTCTGTGTATATCCTTAGCCAATGCAATATAATTAAATTGTAACGGAACAAGCATTTTATCAGCCAAATCTGCCCATGACAGGCAAAAAAAGGAAAACTTTTCAACCTTACTGAATAAAATGTGCTTCCAGAGGTAAAATACTCACTCAACTTTAGAAAACCTAAAAAATAAATTTTAAAAAATCCCTCACCCTGAAGTGAGGGCGTATTTGATGTGGTTGGAGGTGGTATAAATGAAGACGCCGCTCTCATCCCAGGCTCCGCTCTTCACTCTGATGTTCTCATGAATGTTGCAGAGACTCTCCAGCTTACGGTTGCAGATCATAATAGCTAAGAGATTTTCAGAAAATAAAACAAAATGGCTTTGATCTCAGCAATAAAAACTCAGAGGGATTAGAGGATGCTTCAGATATTCACCATGTTTCGCCAGCAGAGCCACGTGGGAAGTGTCAGAGCTCCACACCACATACTTGACCTTGGCGATTTTGACCGTGGCCAGAGATCGCTTCTGCTGCACATCGAACAGCGTGACGCTGTCGGCGTCGCGCAGCAGCAGCGAGCCAGTTCCTGCGTAGAAGATTTCCTCACAGCTTGGCACCTGGACCTTCTTCACTATTTCATTTTTCAGGTTTTTAATCAGAAGCTGCAGGAAAGACACAAATAATCTGATTAAAACAATCACTTAAGACACAAAGATAAGCACTTTTTAAATCAAAAATACATAATTATTTCTTCACTAAAATGGGAAACATAATTTCAAAAACCAAGTATTTTAACTTCGCATAGAGCATTACAAAAACATTTACTACAAGGGTCATAAAACTAGGCTGAATATGAAGTTTATTTCTTAAACATGTATCTGTTTCAGTTATAGCTGTTACAGTAATTTTTTTATGGAAACAGATGTTTAAATTATGCACAACTGCAAGACAGCTAAACTGGAAATGCTAACTAATCAAGATAAAGATTAGGTATTAATAATAAAAGTGTCAATTTCACTATTCAGCAGGATTATACTGCTTATTTATGCAAGTTATAGAACTAAACAAAACACAAAAATAAACATTTGACAAAATTTTTCCAAAACACTGTCTTGAAATTTTGGCAAACTTTTAATTTTGGCTTTATTTTTCTACATTTTTCAACAGGACTCACAGAGTGCATCCGATCAAGGACCGCAAATCGGTTTCTTGCCACCCACACCGCAGTCAGGCCAGATGATCGTTTTCCCTCTGGTGCTGCAAATAAAAATACAAAATGTTCACATTAATTACAAAATTAGAACAAGGAAATGAATGAAAATTATTTCCTTAGAAACATTATTTAGTTTTTGCCACAAGGGGGCATAATATTGAATATTTCCTTTACCATCAGGGTTCTGGGAGTCGCTTTCTTTGGGAATTGAGTAGAGGTCGTATGTACTGTTCTCCAGGTTGGTCGCTCTCTAAAGAAAATGATAATCATGAAGCAAAAATACAAAAAAACAATTGTGCTGACCAAGAAGGCGTTCTCAGAGAGAGATACGTACCGTACAGAGCAGGACGGCGTTCTCAGCAGGATTGTACGACATGCTGAACACCGGAAACTTAGAACCACTGGGAAGAGGAAAAACAAATCTGTTATTTAATATCTGCCTGAACTTCCTTAAAAACTGCACTGGGAAGATTTAAAGTAAAATGGCCGACCTGCGGAGCTGCATGACGGCAGTGTCCTTGCTGCTGTTGAAGTCCAGCTGGCGGAGGAAGCGATCTTTGACGTAGTACAGCATGTTGCCATGCACAGCGTAAGCAGGACGTTCCCGTTCCAGCTTGAAGACGATCATACCGCTGTCATGACCTGAAGTAAATGAGTCACACATTAAAAAGAAAGAAACAACTTTAAATTTAATGAGTCCGGACACAAGTTGCAGTCACTGCCTACCAGCTGCAAACAGGTTAAGGTTTGGGTGGGCTCCCAGCACCCAGAAGCGATCGTGATCACGGCGAAAGGTCTGAACTCCGGTCCTCTTGGACATGTCCCACACCCGGATGCTCTTGTCCTCCGAGTTGGACAGGATGAGCTCCTGGCGCGGATGGAAGACGGCGCAGGAAACGTTGTTGTAGTGGCCGCGGCACGTATCGAGTTCCCACGCCTTGGACTCTGAGCGGAAGACAAAAAAGAGGGAAAGATTTTATTTCTAGGAGTACTCTCAATGTAAACAAAGCTGGATGGTTGGTTGAAAAACTAAAAAACAAACATAAAAAAAGCTATTTTTGCAGATGTTTTTCTGATACTTCATAGTCGAAGTTTTTTTTGTCTATTTGCAGAAGGTTCAGTGTATTACCTTGACAAAACATCTTCCAGGGATGACTGGAAATTGAGGCTGGACGATAAATTAACTTTATCCATTAATCAAATTTTTGGGTTTTGGAGATTTAATTTAATTTTAAATCTGGATTTTTTCTTTTCTCACCAATACTCTTGTTAGGTTTCCATAATTCAGAGTGATATCAGCACTTCCAGGCCGGCCATCTTGTTTAACCAGCCTGTTTTTACAGCTTCTTTTTATTGGACTTTGAATTCAGCTCAACTCCAAGGTGGAATAATAAGAAATGGGGCCAGACTTTGATTTTGTTTCTTTTAACTACAAGAATAAAATTGTACACTAGAATCAAAATACAGGACAATTACGTCATAGTGTTACCAGGATTAAATCATATTAGGAGGATGAAGTTTTGTAAATACCTACGCAAAAACATTTTAAAATAAGGAATGTTGAGCATTTTGTGAGTTTTATAGATAAGAAAATACTTTCTTTTAAAATATTAGCAATGTATTATTACAAGTAGGAACTTGAAATTGTGTAAACAATTGTCTATTTTGAAGAAAGAACTACGTCACATCAGAGCACAATATCAAAAATGTCTCCTTCTGACAAAATTTATTCTGTTATTCTGTTAATATTATGAGTTTAAGCTCATAATTAAAAAACATTTTCATAGCCCATCCCCGATTCTTTGTCCTACAACTCACTGAAGGGATACTGCTTTATGAAAATATTTTCTGTCATTTGTAATTTCTTGGAAAAAAAAGAGAGAAAAAAATGAATTAATTGGATTTGGAATGAAAAAAAAATCTGAGATTTTGTTTTTAAGCCATATCACCCGGTCCTAACATGCACTGATTTTTTTATACTTTCTCACAAATCTCATGCAATTAAGTTTAAGTGGTTGTGTAGCAGACGTTGTATAAATGGCTCACCGTTCATTCTCCAGATCTTGACCTGCCTGTCATCGGCTCCAGACACAATGAGCGGCATGGTGGGATGGAAAGCAGCCCAGTTGACTCCACGGTCGTGTCCCTGCACACAGAAACACAAATCACATTTTCCTCATATAGGAGAATCAGAAAAACACTAAACTGCACAAACTTAAGATATTTCTCTACTTTCAAGGGGTCTGAACTAACACTACACTGACTTAATCCTTTAATGAACAGTTCTTGATCTGATACTCTTTTCTTGTTTGTGAACTTAATTTTAACATTTGTTTCAACACTTTGGACCCCAGAAATGGCTACAAAAATTATCTAGAGGAGTTAAGATAAAACTGACATGTCTTGTTTTTTAACAGAATTGCATTATTTGTGGTTTCTATCTAAGCAACAAAAGCACTAAAATTATTATTTTTTTAAATAGACAAATACACAAGTTGGATTGCGAAAAATTTTATTTTCCTTTGTGACCAATAAAGTTTTTCTGAATTTAATTTGAATAAAAGACAAAAGATGTAATTTAAATACATTTAATTCTGAGTTTTATCTTTTAGACTGTGGAAAAAGAAACAAAATCTGCTACCTTTTTCCTATTCTCTAATACTTCCCTATAAATACAACTACGAGATAAGAAAAAATTAAACTACATACTTTTCATGGCTACAAAGAATAAGAAACTACAAAAATGTTGCACCAGATAACGAAACCAAATTAAACTTTTCAGAAAATCTTAAGAAATTAAGTTACTAAAAGTAAAAAACACTTTTAAAAAGCAGGAGATATTTAGCTCTGTATAGTAAAAGTCATTGCAATACTTAAATTTTACATTTTTCGAATTTGTTACACATTAATCCGACTTTCACCAGTGGGTGAAAGTTGCTGCGTACCTCCAGGACGTGCTTCACAACCGCATCAGAGGCACCAAACAGGTCAACCCCGGTGATACCGCGCACGTCCGTCTCCACGGCGCCCGGAGACAGGTTCTTCTTCCTCAAACCTGGAACCATCATTCAGAGCATCGCGTGCAAAGAAGGAAACGCCATTTTCACGTTAACCACAGCACAATCACAGTACATGGGAGGAAGGGAGACAAACGCGCTAAATGAAAATGATAAAACGACAACAAGATAATAAAAAAGCAAACTGTTGGACTACTGAACACACACACAGGGTTGAAACGCACCAACACAACCATACCACCAACAAAACTACTGATTGGGTTATTAATCTGTGATTTGATTGGACAGCATCACAAAGATTGTATTACTGATTTCAGCCCGTTAACACAACGTGGTGAACAGGTAGCTCAACAGTCTTGATAGAGGAAGGAATGGCAGTAGGAACCAATGTGCAGGTGTGGATGTTTCCTGGGAAGAGCATGGGAGGAGGATGACCGAGTGTGTGCACTAGGCTGAATGAGGTGGTGGGTGGGTGGGCAAGACGTGCTCTGATTGATTTTAATGCCAGAATGGGAGGATGATAGTTGGTCGGGCAGAAAGGCACATGCATGTTTCAGTCTGGGTTTTTCAGCCCCATGCAGGGTTGTTAGATATTGAGATCAAAAACACAAAGTCTTGCAAAGTATTTGTTCTCTATTTTCAAATTCTTGAAATAAGACAAAACTTATAAAGTAACTTTCAGCAATATACAAAAACTTGTTTTAAGTCAATAATCCGTCAACACAGATTTTAAAAAAGTAAACCTAAAATATATATCATGATGAGGATGTGATCAATACCAATAAATAAAATATCTGAAAGAATATTCATGAATATTCACACAGCATTCTGGGAGAAGTAGGCAGAGGAAAGGCTTTATGTGCTCAACCACCAAACTATCTTAGCAGCGAAGATAGTTTGGTGAAATCAACTAATTCACCCGCTCTTTGGTTACCTAGCAACTCCCTTGCTCTTTGGTTACCTAGCAACTCCCTCATTCTTTGGTTACCTAGCAACTCACTCATTCTGTAGTTACCTAGCAACAATCTCCCCAGTAACTGCGGTTTAAGGTTCCATCTTAACTGCTCAAAAATAAAAAACCAACGGCGTGGGGTGGATTAAACAGGATAGGTCACACCACGAGGTTGGTAATATTTCAGATATTTAAAACTAATCAATAATTATCTATGTCAACAATTATTGACAGATTGATATGAAATGCCTATGATAGGTTTTTCAGCCACATTCAATGGCCACTTATAACATGGATTTGTTAAAATTGTAATTATTGACTTAAAACAAGTCCCTATATCTCGCTGAAAAGTCCGTTTACTGATTAAAGTTATCCTCATTTCAGGTGTACTATGATATTTACACCACAAAATAGGCAAAAAAGATTTTGTGTTTTTGTAGTCAAGTTATTGTTATGCATTAGTAGTAATGGTAACATTGTAAAATTATACATTTAGACAAGAAGAGGAGATAATTATGCAAGTTTCTTTGGCATGTAATGGGAATATTTATGTATTATTTAAAGAAATTAGATAGTTTAATAGTAGTCGTAGCTGAAAATGAACTCATAGCGGTTTATGCTGGTGCAACATGAACTATCAGTGAGATGAGTTTGGATGCAAAGTGAATCTTCCTTAAAGCTAAATCTGGCGGCACATTCTGCTTCTGCTGCAACATCATGCAGTTTGTAGCTCAGAAACAAAACACATGAATGCAGTGATGCCAAGTACACACATACATGAAAGAATAAGACTCCAAGGTGTAAGGGTCACAGATTCACATCTTTACATGTTTAGAAATCAAAGATGAGAGTCAAGAGCTTCTTCGGTTAGTGCACACACAGGAAACGAGAACAAAGTTAAACATTAAAAGTCTGAGAAGCATGCAAAGCCACAGAAACACTTCTCGAAACTGATGTTTGTTGAAATTATTTTTACGTCACAAAGTCACTACTTCAAAAGTACTGCACAAATCAAGGTCAAAGACAATCTTTTATTCACAATTTAAAAAAAACAATTTTAGATTGGAATCAAATATAGTTTTCTTTTCTCTGTGCTGAAAGGAGAAGTGTTTCTGTTGAAAGTCCACGAGAAAGAAAGCACTCAGGACTTGACAGTCATCCTGATCCTGCCTTCTTTCTCCTTCATTGAGCCCCACATCCCCGAAACCCGGCCCACTGCCCACTCTGCTCCACTCCTCCCAAACTCTCACCGGAGATATCCCACACTCGCACTGTCTGGTCCAGACTGGCGGACACCACCAAGTCTTCTGATGGGTGGAACTGGGCGCACATCACATAGTGGTTGTGTCCCGTCAGGACGCTGATGGAAACAGAGAGCAGAAAAATCATTACATTTGTTTAGTTTTTATGAAATTGCAAGTTTTCTAAATATTTTAGGTCAAAGTCTAAGTTCTTTTCAGGACCACTGAAACCACATGGGATTGTGTACAAGTTTGCTTACCATACACAGGTCCTCGACTGCCAGTTCCAGATGCGGATGGTCTGATCATCTGAGGCACTCAGAATCCATGGATATTCCTGCGAGTAACGTTCATAATTCGCGCAAAAAGACTATATGAACCTCAAAATCACAAACCCAACAGTTTCATTGTCAAACAGCCTCACTATTTTTTGTTACTACTTTAGGTCTTATAAATGTCTATGTTGTTTTTATGTGACAATCAGGTCTGAGTATTTTAGAAATTTTACTTTTTCTGCTTCAGTGTCATAATTATATGACAAAGTATCAGGGCCAAGCTAATAAACATAAATAATGAAAAAATGTCAATATTGTGAGAAAATAACCACATTAGAATTGAGTTGAAATCATATGAGGAAAAAGGTCATAAGAGAAAATATTTAGAGTAAAACAAAATTAAGTCAACAGGAATGCCATTTTATTGGATTTAGGCAATGAAGTGTTTATTTTCTTAATTAAAAGAGGAATTTCATTGTTTGCATCTTTTAATGCATTTCTAAATTATAATGTTGTACCCACAAGGCTTGGTGATTAAATGACAAATCTACAGAATGTGCCAATTTTTACGTAATCGTTCGTTGCAGACTTAGTATTTTCTTTTGCCCTTAAAGTACAGTCTGTTATTATTACTTTAATTTGTGTGTACATCTACATAATATAACTGTGTCATAACTTAATTTACCCCCCGAGGGACAAATTTTTTTTATTTCTACTCTACGTTAAGAATAAGAATGTGTTAAACATGTGGAACAACTCACATGGTGAAAGAACGTAGTTCTGATGTAGTCCAGATGTCCCAAAAGGGTAAAGAGACAGCGCCTTAGCTTGTAGTTCCACACCTGGTTGAGCAAATATCATGTTAAAGATATCCAGAGATGACAGCACAATAAAAGATTCAAACATTGCTTAAATCATGTGTTTCAGGTTCAAATGTGTATTGCTGCTCATATAAAACAGAAGCAGTGATCACCTTGATTTTGTAGTCATCTCCTCCAGACACAAAAAGAGGCTGCTGCTTGTGGAAATCAATTCCTCTGACAGGACCTGTAGGAAACATAAAATGTGGTATGGAAAACGATGCAAAACTTCAACAAGACATTTAAAAATAGCTAATTTACCATCGTGTTCATCAAATTTGTCGATCAGTGTGCACATCCGATAGTCCCACAGCTGGATGACACCATTGTGCAAACTTGCAAGAACCCATGGCCTTTTTGGATGAAAACTCAGACCTGAAATACAAACACATTTTCAACTATAACCAGGACTCCATGAACAATCTGGATAGTAACATTAGCAGGCACGTGCAGAGAGCGGGGCACAGGGGGCTTGAGCCCCTGCCCCTTTTACCTTTGATGCCCCAAGTGTCCTTTTTGTTTTTCAAAAAACAAAACGTTTTTAATTATTATTATTTTTAATCTGTGCATCAGAAGGCCTGCTTGTGCTCCTCAGCAATAATAATTGCTGAGGAGATATATATATATTTTATTTATTTATTTTTTTATTTTTTTTTTTTAATAAGCAGGACTACAAGCATTTGTAGTCCTGCTTAAATGCTTTTGTGGTGAGCATTTTACTAGCAGGACAAAATTATTCCTGAAATAAAAATGGGTTTATAATTTTTATAGTTCATGTACTGAACAGGGAGCGCACAAAAATCAGACCTCTTGCTACAATGAGCTAATGGTCTGTATTATGAGTGTTTTATAAGCCTGACAGCCAATGATTAATTAAGAAGAACCAAATTCACTGTGAGGTCAGGAAGCCAGAAATATTAAACAATCATTGAAGCTTTACATTTGGAGTACTTTCAATAGGAACAATAACATCAGACATCATAAACACTGTAAAACGGCAAACCCTACGAAGCATTTTGTGTAGTTTCTAGTGTAAACATCTTAGTACCCTTGAAATAAGACAAAACGAATTTACAAGTAGCTTTTCAGCAAGATGTTTTAAGTAAAAATTCTTGAATACTGAAATAAAGCCCTACTTCCATTGGCAGATAAGATACTTTTCCAATGTTATGAGTAAAACAATCTGACATTGGATCTAGAACTTTTTAATCTATATTAATTAGATTAAAACGAGCTCTTGCATGTTTCAGAAAAGTTACTTACAAGTGGGACTGGACATTTATCGTATCAATCATTTATTATGATGAATTTCTCATCAGAATAAGAATTTTGATTTATAGACAGCATGATAAATTCCAATTAATGATGTTTAAAACCCCTCACAGCTGACAGTAAGGTAATACCGATCACTATTCTTTATGTTACTGGTGTCTCAAAGAAGCGTATTGAATGGTATAACATAGATGTGCAAGTCACGTCATTTTAACATTAAACCAGATATTAAATATAAGTCAATGGCAACAATTTCCAACATATACAAAACTAAAACAACAAATACTTTATTTCTTAACCGTTACACATTATGGAATGAATAGTTGGTTCTGTTAGCATCGATGCTAGCTGGAGCTAGCATCGATGCTAACAGCTATTAGCAAACTCTTACCTTTCACACGCGCAGACTTGGTTTCAAATTTTGTTAGCATTGTCGATGCTCAAATCTCCAGGACAAATTATTAAAAACTATCCTTAAATCGTATCAATCCTAACAAAAGGACCCACTCCAATGTTGCAGAAAGGTTTCAGACGGCCTGGTCGCCTTCGCCCATTTAGCCGAGTCCTGTTTTCCTGACACGTAGTCGCTTCTGACTTCCGACGCAAATTTGACGCAGAAAGCTCCACGGCAGAGGCGCATAGACATACAACACATAGAACGGCAATGACAAGCGTCTGTGAGCACAACGGCTAAAATTCAGTCATGACAACTCTGGAAGATCTGTTTCTGTACAGATTTACAGCGACGATCATAATTATAAAACTTTTGGAAAGAACTGCATATGGTTGGCCAGAATAGCTATGTTACTTAAATGAGAGTATCTTTACTTTAATATTACTTGAGCCGAAGTAAAAGTAATAATAAAAAATAAGTCACGTAAAAGTGAAAAATAGGTCTATTTGGTATTAAATGTTTGATGAAGTGGTGGGTAAAAGCATCATATTTGGTGAAAACGATGTAATCAGACAGATAAAAGTATAAAGTTACGTGCAATTTTTCTAAGGAATAAAGTAAAAATTCACAAAAAGAAAAAAAGACATTTCAGAAAACAGGTGGGTTGAATACCCAGAATCTGAACTCAAGTATGAGTAGCACTATTGCAATATACTTTTACTAAAAGTACTTTTTAAAGAACTTTAAAATGTAAAGTACTTTAAAAGTAAAAAGTAGCATGCCTAGAAATATTTCCAGTACAAAAAAACTAATACTTTTGTAGAAGACAATTGAAGTGCTGAGTTACCAATGATGTCAGCAGATGGAGAAAACTATAGTTATGTAGTTTTGGAATTTACAATTATTTACATTTAAAGTATATCAGTTTTAAGTATGTCAAAATAAGGTAAATTAATTACAGTGACAATATGTAGTGCTTATTGTGGCTTTCTTTATTATGTCCAAATGGTTCCACAGAAAACAACATTAGAACATCAGTGTTTAAACAATTCGTGTGGTAAATTTTTTTTATTAGTTTAAAACATATTTTTTCTTCTGCCAATGAACTTACAGTGATTAGTATATTCAGAAATTGTACTTAAATGAGTGTTACTTTAATAACATAATTTCAGTAAAATAAAAATCGCAGTGCAGTAAAACTAACTGTAACTAATCACCTGATATTTTCCTATAAGAATATAGAAAATCTGCAATTTGGTCACATTAAAAACTTTGGTATCTTTCCTTTGCAAAATGTATTTTATTAAACACAATAGAATAAAATTGTTGAGATTTATTACCTATTTCACTTCATATAACTACAAGTTATATGAAAAATAACTTGTAGTTATACCTTGGAAAACTTTTTGAACATTTTATGCCTTTATTTACTCTCAAAAATGGTCAAAAATATGTCTTATGTTTTATATGGAGATGTTTCTTTTTATGTTTTTAAGGCCGCTTTGAGTCTGAATGTAGTAAATGTAACATACAAATTTTGTTTCAGCGACTTCTTATAAGAAGGCAACCAACGGAGTAAAAACAGACTGAAAACATATTTCTATACACATATCAATGTTTTATTACATTTACAAAACACAGTAGTGTCATAATGGGTTGCATTTCGTTTATTTTCAGGGTCAGCCCTGGGAGCTGATTAACGTTAACCCCAAACCATGTGACCAGACCTCCACAGCAGCTTCTCATTCAGCTGCTTCTGATGGACCTCTGATGTCTGTTCAGTGCATAGCTAAATCCTTTGACAGTACCCCTTTATTGTGCAGTTACAGATGGGCCAATGGCCATGTTAATTCTGGATCTCTCTCTATTGTTACCGAGGAAAAGTGTTGTCTACAAAGCAAAGAGTCACTGATGAAAAGTGGCTCGCTGGAATAAACAAACCAAAAAGGGCGTTGATGCGTTACCAAACAGTCCATCTGCACACCAGGTACACATTTATCCCTCTTCATGTGACACAATATGATGCTTCTCTTCTCACCTTTTCTGGAAAGAGACCTTACATGTGATTATCGCTCTAAAATCCCACTGTGGTCGTATTGTTTTTTTTTTCCTGCATGTTAAAAACACAGGGAATCACACAGGAAGCACTTAGTACAGTAATTCAACACTCTAATGATCACTGTAACCACAGCAAAGCCATTCAGGAATCAGGTCCGTCACTTCACATCAAAACCTGGGAGTGGGAATAACTGGAGGGGCGTAGATCTTGTTTAGTTCCTGGCAGGTTAATTACTTTTAAAGTTTTAAACAAGAAAAGAAAATTTTGCTGATCAATACTACCACATCTTTACCTCATTATTAAAACTATGACTGAATTAGCTAACTGAATAGCAGCAAAAGAGCTAAAAACTGAACTCTAGCTGCTTTTGAAAAGGCACCACTCAAACCTGGGAGTTGTCAGGAGAGAATTTACCACGAGGCTAAACAGTCAGTAAATTCAACATGGAGAACAGCTGAGCTCATTTCTTCTCCAGAAAATCCTGTTAAAATTAATCGCAGAGTTTCTGCAACCGCTAACTATCACAAATATCTTTGACGGTGTTAGAGAGTGTTGGGGTTTTCTTTTGGGTGTTTACCTCCAGTTGTTTTTACACACACACCTTTCTACGACGAGAACCTGCATCCTGATCTCATTCCTTCCTGACCCGCATTTCACTCTCTAAAGTCCTCCCTGCTGCTGAAACACACACAGAGGAACCGTTTACTTCAGATCTTCTGACGGACCGCCGCACCACGTCATCACATGACGGAGCACTGCTCCGCTGCCCCGGCCCCACCCACTCCCGGCAGGTTGAGGGAGTCCATGTCAAAGTTAAAGCCGGGAGGCTGCAAAGGAAGCAGAAATAGAAACCTTCATAACTGAATACATCTGACTGAGACGCCTGTCATCACAAAATCTGACTCAAAGTTCATATTTTTGGCTATTTTTATGTATATCGGAATCTTCCTAAAGTAATGGCCCAAGTCATTAAGAAAGGAAGGAAGAAAGGAAGAAAAAAAAGAAATAATCAAACAAACAAGAAAGAACCCTACCCTCACCCTAAATCTAAAAAGAAAGAAAAATAGAAAGATGGAAAGAAACAACAGGAGCAAGAGAGAGAGAGCGAGACAGAGAGAGAGAAAGAAAAATTTATTCAATTTCAAGACATCCTTAAGACCAGATAAATTTATTACACACAGAACAAACAGCTGCTGTAAATCAGTTTACCGTGTCGCCTGCCAACTCCTTAGGTGGCTGGCCAAGATCCTGCAGCTGTAAAATCATATAAATATGATCAGTGTTCATTATTACTCTCTACATCCAGGAAAAAAAAAAACAATCTCACCAACGTTCTTTCAACCAAAAAGCTGACACTTAGCACATGTTTCTTTAGAAAACATGCTAAATCCAGCAGCCTTTCATGTTTTTGAGTTAAATATTTAAAGTTGATGGGAAAGTTGAAAATACCACTCGGTAATTTTGTGGTATTAGATTATCAACAATACAAATAATAGTGTTTAAAATTCAAATATAAAAAAATACAACTAAAATGAATATAATGAATATAATGTTTCATCGTAATTAAGATGAAACATTATTATCCAAAATGTTTGGATCTTTTTTCCATGATTTGTCTCTTTTATTTGCTGAAGTTGTAGCGTGTGGACTGGTAAAGATTATATAAATATGATCAGCAGTGGTTCTGCTGAATAATAAACAAACAATCAATGCTTAACCTGGGGGGCCCACGTAAAGTCTGGAGGCCCGCCAGGCTTACGACTCACTGAGTCCTAACAACAGATCTAATCATTTTAAATACATAGACAAGCTGCTAAATTATCATTTCAGCTCATTTATTTGACATGTGGAACATGAGTAGCAGCTGCATCACCTTTTGCATCAGATCCATGATGCTCTCGAACGTCCGCTCTTTATCCTCTGCCTCCTCTTCGTCATTCTCAAACAGCTTACAGATGTCTCCCATGATCTTCGCCTGCTGCTGATAGCGCTGGTGATCCTCAGCACTGAGCGTTGACTTGTTTGTCTCCAGCCACTCTGGATACTGTTCAGGAAACAACAGACACCATCAATGTAGAACAGCATGATAAAAGATTTTCCTCATCCGTTGTTAGAAATGAGGCAGACCTTGGAGGTGATCTCTTTGAGAGACGGATAGAGGACATCTTTAGAGAGGAGATTCTGCATGATGGACTGCATGATGGGGAGGATGTTTCCATCTTCACCTCCTCCGTCGCCGACTTCTTCAAGCCCCAAACCCTCCAGAGCTTTCACAAGATCATCTCCAGCCAAACCAGATGACTGAAACAAAACACATTGCCTATAAACTACTCATTATTTCCAGAGCTATTATTTATTTTCTCGGACTGCTCACCTGCAGGTTGTCTGCATTCTTGGCCAGGCCACGAAGAGTTTCTTTAAGACAGGAGGTGAACTCTTGCTGGGAGGCAGTATCAGTGCCTGGAGAGAACAAACAGCATAAGCCAAGTAAACCAGTAGAGGCACCGTTTTCAAAATGTTGATTATTTTACATTTTCATACCTTCCAACCTCAATGTCAAGGTATTTTTATGTTTGGATTTTATATGACAGACAAATGCAAAGTACCACATAGTCATGAAATGGATTTTTATTCATAAAAATTTGACCAGTTCTCCTGCGGTTTGTCTCTACCAGCTTTGTACATCAAGTGACTGAAATTTTTACTCTTCTTCTTTGTAAAATCATTGAGTGTAGTGTAGAAAAACTGGATGGAGATCCAGATTCTCAGCCGGATTTAGATTTTCACCATATTTAGGCAGCAGATAAATATGACCGAAATCTGATATTATAAGATCAGAACAGTCTGAACAGACCAATTCTGATCTCAAAAACAATCCAATTTGTGCCACTTCCATATGTGGTACTAAATCAAATACATATCTGATTGTTTTCAAAGTGTCTGCAGTCAGAACAGTCATGTTGCTTTTTATTCTGTGTAACATGCATCATAATTCTGGACCAGAAGAAGCCAGACACTGTACATCCGGACGTAAACAATGGAAGAAAAATGTAATTTTAAAATTATGAAAGAAAACTATGTGAGTGAAGTGCATCACATCCTCAGTCCCGCCACTCTTGGTCCAACTACGTCTCTAGAAAGACTTTTATGACTTCTAATAAAATATTTAAAAGCAGATTTCAGTGAATCGAAGTTTGCAATTCAGTAAAAAGAGAAGAGAATGCAAAAACAAAAGTACCTTTGGTTCTACCTAAGATTCTAGCAAGGTTTTAATTAATCTATAATAATTTTGCTTGAATTAATAAAATATAAAGGCTATCTCCATTAACCATCTGTTCTGGCAGGTCAAATCTGTATCATTCTTGAATTAGAGTTGTGCGCACAAGAGAGATGACATGAACACTGTTCCAAGGAACTGTAAATAAACTCTGTTCAGGGAGCACTTACCAACTTTTCCTGCAGCCTCTGAGAGTTTGTGGAAGTGCTGCAGGAGTTCTGATTCCTCCTCGGCGAGCTCGGACATGGCCTTCTCAAACTCCTCCTTGGCCTGGGCCGCCATGTCCCCCTCAAACAGGGTCTCGAAAAGTTTGCTGTCCTCTAATAGAGGAGGCTGAATAAAAAGAAACATTTAAATAAACATACAGGTTATTTTTACCTGCATTTACACTGCAGGGTATTTATGACAAACTTTGACCTTCTCAAATCAGCTTAGAATCAGTGCTTAAGACTTTAAAGAACTGCAAAAAATGTTTTGTTCAATAAACTGTCAAATGTTAAAAACCTGTAACAAAGCCCAAAAAAAATTGCCTTTAAATTATTCATCTTAATGGTAAAACAGTTCCCTGCAAAAAAGATCCAAACGGGGAAAAAAACTTCTCACAAACCAAGTTGAGCGTAGTCTCTCATTATCAGGAGGAAAAATCAACCTGCTGGAGAAAAATGAGCATGAAGAAGAAAAAACAAACCTTTCCTGCCTTGCTGCTGGCAGAAGATGAAGCAGCTGCAGGTTCAGGTGCTGAAGCAGCAGAGGCTTTATCAAAATCATCCAACGCACCTGAAGAGACAAGATAACACGAGATCAGATTAAGTTAGTCACAAATCTAACGGCTAATCATTTATTTTTAGGAATTAGGAGAAATGACAAAGAAGAAATCTAAGGATATAAGCAAAACTTTAAACCATTACATAAATAAATGTCCGTATGTTGCTAGAAAAATATAACACTACAATATGGTAATTGACTTGCTGTTTAGAATAACAATCATATTGTTGAGGTTTATTTGAAAAGTCATGTTCTTAGGGATGTTTACAAAAATGTAACTTACTGATAAATAATTTTCTGATTATGTTCTGCAGGAGAGAAAAGAACCCTGAAGCATGAGAAGAATATGCACATTCTGGGATTTGAACCCAGGTCTGGGTTGCTGCAAAGCACCAGCTCCAACATCTGCACTACCACACACCGAGCACTAAACAACCGATTCGGTTCAACACAGGCTGTTTAGCTATTAAACTAAGATACTGATTACTTGTCTCAAACGTCCGAAGCTGCTGCTGCATCCAGCTCATTTCACCTTAAAGGTACACGATCCAAAAAATCTCTATTATTATTCCAGGTAAAAACCAATGATGCAAAAATCAAAACATCTACTCAAAAGCCTTGATTTTATGAGTCCAGTTGTAGCTACTGAAAAAATAGAGTTTTTATTACTTTGTTAAATCAGCTTTTTTTACTGGGAAAACGTATGAGCTCAATAACTGTAAAATTGTATCCAGAGTAATTATTTTTGGTTAGGGTTACTCTTTCAATATGTCTCAGTTGCAAATTAGATCGTTGCATATTATAATTGCATTAAACAGTGACATAACAACAAATTAAATATTGAAATACGTATAATTTCTTTGCAGTAGTCCTGGCAGACATTTTAACTATCAGTGTTGAAAGCCTGCTCCCTCCTAAAATGTACGTGAGTTTAAAAAAATGACCCATAATGTAATTAAGTTATGACAAATACACCAGACAACGGTGAGTAAACAGTAAAAGTACAGATTTAGAGTAAATGAAGGCCGGCTTTTGTACGTTAAACAACCAAAACTGCTCACTGTTTTCGGAGTTTAGGAATATAAATGAGTTTTTTTCCACTTTACAAACAGTCGGAAGGCCACTAAAGGCTGATCCAACTGTCAACGGTCATGTTAGCCCCGATCCGCTGAGTCCCGACACGGACACAAAAACAAACCAGGGGTCCCAGTTGGGCTTTCCAGGAGGTTTAACATCCCAGGGAAACAACCCGTCAGGACAAACCTCCTGTCAACACTCACTGTCCAGTAATTCGTCCAATTCTGCATCGCGTCCGCTTGACGGATCTCCTGCTCCTGACGCCATGATGTTCAACAGCCCGCACGCAACCTGCGAACTCTTCCGAATGCTTCCGAACGGCCCCGGGAACTGCAACGTCACAACAGAACCTCTGACGCAGCCATTCAGTTGCTCACTGGTTACATCTTGCAGCGCCACCTAGAGGTTTTCCAGCCAACATATCGGCCCAAACCAGACGACAGATTTTTTTAAAAATTTTTAAATTAAGAAACAGATATACTATTTTTTGCAGCTGTTGCCACTTAATACAAATCGTATTTTTATTTGGACTATGAATATTCAGTGACATTACTGTTGCATATGTGTTAACCTTTTTGTTTGTCTCAGGTCAGTAAGGTCACTACAGAAGAGGATTAGGGCCACCAAGAAAAAAAAATTACTTTAATCTCAGAATTCTGAGATTTAAAAAATCTTTTTTTTTCCGGTGGCCCTAATCCCCTTCCGTAGTAGGGTGACTTCAGCGTAAGGAGTGAATTTTTGCCAAAAAAAACATGGAAATTTATGAGTTTCAACATTAAAAAATGTGTGAGAAAAAAACTCAGAAATTTTTAGAGTTATGCTAGAAATTTACCAGAAAACACTTGGAGTTTCAAACACAAAAAAAGAGACCTTTTGGAAATCTTTCAGTTTCAAAAACCAAACATTAATCTCCTATTTCTCCTTCAAGACAGTTTCAGAACCACACTTACAGGTGGCAACAGAAAAAGGAGACTAGGTGATAGTTACTGGTAACCACCAAATGTCAAGCGCAATAACAGTCAGGAGAAAATATCTTTTTGACTAAAGTGAATTTGAATAATACATAGACCAGTATTGATAAACTTTACATCCATAATAATGTCATAATAAACACATATAAACAAAACAAAAAATATATACTTTATGAAAACAAAGTCAAGACAGAGTAATTGAAGGCATCTACAGTATGATCAATTTTAAAGTGTAATTTATAGTGATATTTCAGAGATACTTCCTATAAAGTTTGACTCCAACCTGTGGATTTTATGATATAAACATTATTTCTTAACATGGATTTCAGCCAAAATGAAATAAATAAAAGGTTGACTTTTTAGACAGATTTCACTGTGAGATAAAGCTAAAAATATGAAACTATTTAAAGGAGTTTTGCACATTTTTATTACATATGACAAAAGTTGTGATGGTTGCTCTAATGTTTTAGAGCAACCATCTAAATCTGACTCATTTCAGACATAATAGTGGGTGATGTCATTCGGCGGAGGCTTTATCTCCCTCATGAAAGTGCACTAAAAAATTTCCCCGTCTTTTTTTTTTTTTAAAGTTAGTCAGGAAACGTAGAAGGCCTTCGGTGAATTTACAATGTAGCCAGGCAACACATACAAATAAACCAAAGCTGCAGCCGTGCAGCATGTTGTGGCAATCTGAAAGTTAAAAATACAATGGTATTACTATTGCATAGCAGAGAATTATGCAAGTTTCACAATAAAAACTTAGAATACTCATAAGTTTCCCTGTATAAACTTTGACTGAATGAGTGAAGTCATATTGTAGTTACAAACAGGAGACTTCAGCAGTCAGCACAATGTAAGTAACCATCGAAACGCAAGAGGCTGAACTTTTGCTCTGTGGGAGTTGAGCAACAGAAGCCCCGGTCATTTGGTCGTCATCGTTGTTGGAGGAGGAGGAGCAGGAGGAGTTCAGACAGATGTGAATAACGGTGCATATGTTCACCGCCAAATTTGGTTTTCTGGGCGTGGAGCCGCCGACCTGGGGGTGGGTTAGAAAATTCAGCCAGAGGGCTGAGGAGTTACAATCTGCATCTTTCTACCTCTGCTTGCTCTGGAGAACAGAGACCAGCATCAGGAAAAAAGGTAAGAAACGTCTTCATTTAACAGGAAAAACAAAATCAAGGGATTTTTGTGAACCCAGCACGATAAGATTTGTCATTTAAATAGTTTTTTTAAATTCTTAAGAATGCCACTTATAAGATTTAAATGTACATAAAATAGGTTATACATGTTGGAGAAAGTGTAAGCTTAAAAAGAGTAGAAAAGGTGAAAGTTAAGTTTATGTTATTTAATGTTCCACATGTTCAACAACTTAATTGCTAAAATTTTTTCTATTTTAGCTGATTTTTGTTATGAATTTCTGTTCCAGTCCAGTGCCACTTTCTGTAGAGACTCATGTGCAGAAGAAGGGTGTGGCAGCCTGAGAGGCACCAACGTTATCGAGTTTTACTTCAACATGAGCCACTAGCAGTCAGATGAGCTATAAATAAAATAACATTTTCTTAAGGCTGGAAATGAAAAACGTTTAACAAATAAAAATCAGTCTGGATGGTGGAAATGCAACAACTTAAAAGTCTTTGTTGTTTTTTTATTGTAATTATGCATATATTTTGCTGCACTGTCACAAATGGCTTAAAGTATTTTTGGTTGTATAAAAAAATCCTCATTATTATTTCTTTTCTAAATGGAGCAACCTGTTTCAACCTCTTGCAATTTCTACACCGCTAAGTCCCATTCAAAAAGCTTTTTAAGCAATTCACCATTACTGTTCATTTTATATTTATTTATTTTCCATTCCTTCCTTCAGTTAAACATAATTGATGAGTCCCAAAGAAAAATTTAGTGTTTTATTGTTTTTCACCTGGAGAAACCTTGTTGACTTTTTTACGACAGTTTTCAAAACATTTCCATTTGGGATAATAAATAAAATCAACTTGTTCAGCCTAAAAGCCGTGGAACTGCAATTTAAGGGGTTTAAAATTTAGAAAACACCAGAATTTTTGTAATGTATAAAGAGAACTGGTGTTGATAATGACATTCATGAAATAAAAATGGAACAAGGAATACAGTGACACAAAACATTTGTTTTAAAATATGACTCTGTGTCTAAATGATAGATTTATTTTGAATCTACAGCTGGGTTTTCAAAGTGGTTCTATAATGCCAGGCACTTCACCTTCTCATGGCAAAGAGAGAAAAATTATTCTAAATTTAGATTGGTAGATATTTTTTCCTTACAGTTTGTCTTGCTTAATTATGCAGCTGTACCAGTGAACCCTGCTGCATGTTGAGGTGCAGGAAGCAGGGCGTGGCAGGCAGCACGCCACCTTGAATGTCAGGGACTGAACTTCACTAAAAGCCTGGAACAGATCCATAACTTTAGATAGAAACTAGCTCCCTTCTAATATTCTGGCTCTAAATTAATTATAGTCTTTTTGATTAAGGAATTTGTTCCAACCTCTTCACTTTAAATTTTTTATGTGCCATGGGTCAGTTTGATTCAAATTATCAGATTTTTTTGCCCTTTCTGACTCACTGTCACAGGGATCGTTTTCCAACAGAGGCCTGTCTTGTGTTTTGACCCATCATGCATTTTGCTGTAAATGGATTACAGGTCAAATTGAGTAAGTGATGTTGTGTCATGACAACGAAACAAACAGCACGCCTTGACCTCTTGGAAAGTTGCTTCCTGAACGCCTCGTTCCTGCATGCTGTCATGTCCTCTTTTTAAAGTGTGAACTTGTAATGTTTTCCGTGCTGCGCTGCAAAAAACAACACTTTTTCCACACTTTTCCTTTTTCTCCTATATGTCATTTCTTTCCTAACTGAATGCAGCAGGCGGGAAAGCAGTGGTGGTGGCAGGAATGGGGCTGGATTTTTCCATGCTGAACCCTCATGTATGTTTTGAATGGTTTACGCAAGCTGGTAGCCACAACTGCAAAAGCTGGAGAGGGGAGGGGAAATAACGCAAAGCCCTTATGGAAACCATGAGGGGAGCTGCTACTAAATAGCAGGGAAGGAGTGCAGATATGAGTCGCCAGTTGTTCAGACAGCAACATCTGGATCACATCAAGCAAGTTGGAAAATCTGACCAGAAATCAAGGAGGAGGTGTAGAGAGTGAGGGAGAGTGGTGAAAGGAACTAGGACCACTGCTGACTCACTCTGCAGCTATTTCAACCATCACTATGTTTACACGCTGAGTCCTTCTGCGGCCGAGCGCAGGGCTTCCCCCGTCTCCCTCCGTCTCCCTCCCACCTCCTCACCCATCCTCAGGGAATTTTAACACATCCACATCTCCATTTCCTTCCCTCTTTGTTAGCTGTTTTGTCTTCTCACCTCCAATTTTAACTGTGCAGCCATGAAACTTTTGTTGGCGCTTAATAGGCCTGACATGAGCAGGAATTTTATCTTTGTTTATAGCTGTCTCCCTGTGTAAACTGAGAACTGGGAATGCACCGCTTGCGGAGCCAAATGGGTGATGAGTGTCACTAAGGGACTAGGAGTGAATGGTCAGTGCAGAATAATCAGACTCCCTCTTAACTGTAAAAATTTCCATTGAGATGGAAATGTAACTTTAAATTAACCAGATTAAATAAGTTTAGGTTTTGCAAACTGGCCGGTAGGTTTTGGTTTTCAGTGTTTCTCTTTTCAACTGAACATAGATCCATGCTAGAAACAAAACAGCACAGAAAAAACACAAAATCTTACCAAGTATTTTGTTTTGTTTATAGTGAAAATAGCTTAATACACTTGAAATAAGACAACAATGACTGACAAGTAACTTTCAAGAAGATATAAGTCAGTAATTTTAGGCAAAAACTGGCAAAAAATAATGTTTTGACATGTTAACGTAATCTTCACTGGGGTTTAAGTTCAAAATTCAAGAGCGCATTAGCTCCTTGGGAAGTACAATGACGTAGTAGGGCCTTTATAGATAGTATATTTTTGCCAAACATATTCAGAAATGTTAAGATTAATCTCAGAAATCTTCCAGCAAAACTATGGAAATTTCTGTCTGTCAAAAGTCGAACATTTTTTACCTTTGAGACTCAGAAACTTACAGTTTTGCTAGAAAATTTCTGAGATTTCTGAGATTAAATTTCTGAGATTAATCTAAAATTAAAGAAATCTAAAGAAATCTAGAAATCTATTTTACTTTTGGAGCTTGGAAATTTTCTTGTTTATTCTAAAAGACTTCTGAGTTTCTGGTGGAAATTGAATGTATTTTTTTCAATATACAATGCCTGCAAAGGGAGCGCATGAGGGAGGCCGTGTTTAGAACATGACGACAGACATGCTGAGGGGGTTGGTGGAGTTTAAAATGTCCATCCATCATGGAGGAGGTGAGCATGGAGGCTCGTCATGAAGGAACGTCAGAGTTCAAGATTCAGTGTTCAGTTCCACAAACACCTAAAGGAAGAAACGTTTCTCATCTGTAAATGTACTGTGACAATTGCATCCACAGTGGAGTCTTTATTTGTGGTTTTGAATTGGGTTTTCATGCTCCGAATTGTTGTGTCTGCCATTCATGAAAACAATAAGAACGTTGTCCGCCAGGGAAAACGGTGTGTAGGATGACTGAGCAGAGCTCACATGGTTTTATGTAAGTACTTGTTTTTCTCTTTTGTTTCTTACAGCTTACCATTTTGCTGAAGGCTGGCAGTGAAAATCTGCTTCAGGAAGAAAACCTTTGGATAAATCTCACCATGCCTGTCGTCCTGAAGTCCAGTCCTCTGCTCTGGACACGTCTGGCTGCGCTGGTCTTCACCTGTGTGGCCTTCTCTGTGGGTTTGCATGGGGCCAGACTCTACCTCCGCACTGGAGACTTTTGCATCTTCTGCTGGGCCTTCAGCTTCGCTGGGACTCTTCTCGTCATCCTAGTGGAGCTTTTCGGCCTGCAGTCCAGAGCCCCCGTTTCCTGGAAGAACTTCCCCATCACCTTTGCGTGCTACGCCGCCCTGCTCTGCCTTTCGGCCTCCATCATCTTTCCCATCTACTTCCTGAGGGGTTCTGGAGACCAAAGCGAGATCCGCGACTTCCGCATCGTGTGCACCGTTTTCTCCTGTCTGGCCACCATCGCCTATATGAGCGAGGTCACCCTCACCAAGGCTCGGCCAGGCGAGGTCGCCGGCTACATGGCCACCGCTCCAGGACTGCTCAAAGTCCTGGAGACCTTCGTGGCCTGCGTCATCTTCGTCTTCATCAGTGAACCTGTGTTGTACGACCGTCACCATTCAGTGAAGTACTGCATGTCGGTGTACTGCATCTGCTTCATCCTGACTGCAGTCATCATCCTGCTCTGCATCGGCGAGTGCACTGGGTTCCTCCCATTTCCATTCGCCCGCTTCCTTTCCGCCTACTCACTGCTAGCAGTCGTCCTCTATATGTCAGCGACCATCATCTGGCCGATCTTCAACTTTGACCCCCATAATGGTGGCCAGAAACAGAGACCATACAACTGCAGCTCTGCAGTTGGCTTGTGCACTTGGGACAAGTGCATGGCGGTGGCTGTGCTCACTGGGGTCAACTTTATTCTCTACCTGGTCGACCTCATCTACTCCACCCGCCTGGTGTTTGTCAGCGCCTGATTGTAGGAGAAGGAAGGGCTGAAAGTTACAATGGTGTATTAGGGCCATGTAGATAGATAATAACAGAGGAGTAAATGTCTGCCAAAATACTCAGAAATTTTTAAGAAAAACTTGGAAATTTCTGAGTTTGAAAAGTTAAAATTTTGCTATGCGAAACTGAAATTTTGAGATTAATCTAAGAAATTCTTCAGAAAAAACATGGAAATTTCTGCCTTTGGAAACTCAAATATTTGCAAGGACACTTCTCAAACTTTGACATTAATATCAAAAAATTTCCAGAAAAAACATGGAAATTTTTAAGTTTCAAAAGTAAAAATTTTTTTCATTTTGTCATTTTTTTGCGATAGAAATTACTGATTTGTGGAACTAATTTAGAAATATTTGCAAAACATTTTGTGAAGTTTGTGGTTATGCATGATGCCAAATGTGCCTTTTTGTTACTGTTCACATCAATCACAGACCATTGTTGTGTTCCGATTACTTAAGAGGTAAAATATTTGTGAGCTCCAAAGACCACAAATTTTAAACTTTTGAGACTTAGAAAAGATTTCTCTAGAAAATTTCTGACGTTAATATAAAAATTTCTGAGTTTTTTTCTTGCAAATTTACTCTTCTTTTCATTCTACAATGCATCAACATGCTGTTGTAGGCAGTGTACTGCAAAGGAAATTGAATTTGGTCTCCTAATTCAGGGCTGTAAAACTGCTGTTGAACATACTGCTGCAAGAAAGCGTCTGTTTCCTATAACTGTACTAGTTCTAATTATAACAAAGAGAAGTGACCCAAAATAACTCTTTGGTTGTTAAACAGGAATGAATTGTTTCAAAAAAGCAGTGGAAGAAAGCGTTTTGAAACGGTATACTAACCTCGAAGTATACCGTTTTAAAGTAGGATTTAAATCTTGTGTTCTTTCAGACTCCACTGCCAAATTTAATTTAGTTGACGTATACTGCAGGAGTGAGGATTTTAGACAAGGAAGCTTTAAAATCAGTGGTCTAGTTTACATCTACAAATACAATTTCTTAAAAAACAAAGGCTTTCTGTAGAGAATATGATTAGGACAACTTGGAAAAACATAATTCTGACTTTAATCTCAAAATTCTGCCTTTTGTTCTCAAAAGTTTCAAGTCAGAATTCTGAGATTAAAATTAGATTTCTTGGAGAAAGTTCAGACTTTTGTTTTGTTTTTTTTAGCGTCCCAAATCCTCCTCTGTATTTCTCTTTATGTTTTGCTCCCACCAACCTGAATTTTAATCAGCAACAGCCAGTTTGCTTATTTGAAAAAACATACAAATAAGCAAAGCTGATTGGTTTAACTTCATGAATGAATTAATTATGTTTTAGCTGCATATAGAAAATAAAACAGAAAATAGTTTTACGTACAGAGAAATATGTTTTTTTTGGGAGGGGGGGTTGTCTTTGTGCCCTGGTTAATGACACTGATTGTAAATGACGTCATACCACTAAATTTAGAACAGAGCACAGCGCGGCCATTTTAGCTTCGATAACCCGGAGGCATAAGCTGTGTTTGAGGAAAAACGTCTGTACCTAAGAACAGCTGATTTTGTTTCTGGTACACTGATTTGGGTTACAAAGATGTAAAATTTTAAGTTCACCAATAGTTGTTTATCAACTGCAATTAACTTACATCGACGCAGAGGAACTTAAATGTCACCTTGTGCTAGCAAGGTGACACTTCCGGTAGTCAGAAAAAAAGGGAACAAACGGCTACCTTTCCAACAATCCTGCCTTTTTTCCCAGTCACTTTGAGTCCTCTGTGTTTCAGCCATCGTTTAAGTTTTTCCACACTATGTTTCTGTATCGAAAAATTTTGAAACTGAGTTCAATTGACGCTGTCCCAACATCCGGGTAACCGTGACGTCATTAGCGATCAGTCCCATTTCCCACAGAAATCTTAAAATCTTAAAACTACCCTAAACAGAAGAATGATTGAGTATGAGTCATTTTAAAAATTACAAACGTAAAGATATTTGTTTGTTTTAAATCTGACAGTGAATGTTTGGAGAAATAATAACAAAAAACTGTAAAATAACATTTAAAAAAATCATAAGATCAGACAAATCCACTGAATCTGTGCAACTCAAAATACAACACAGTTTTCTTACACATGTCGAAAATTTTCCTTAATTTTTGCCTATTTTTAAAAAATGTTTTATGATTTCATTCTGTTTGTAAGACTGCCATGCTTTATGTTTCATCTAATCCAGAAAGGGTTTTTCCATTAAACTGGTTTTCTTTACTTATTATGATATTGTGTACTGTGGGCCTTGTTGAGTTGTATGAATTGATGGATTTCTCTAATGACATGAGAAAATTGTCCAAGTTAAAGTAGTCTGAAAGAAAAGTAATGTTTTTGATTATGCAATCAAAGACATTTGATTGCATAATCAAATGTCTTTATTGCATTTGTTTATGCAATAAGACATAATCCAATGTCTTATCGCATGATGTGTGTTGGTCAAATGTCAAATATTTTATTGTGTAAGCCGCAAATAGACAAAATGATCATTTTTAAATGTCTGTAGTCATTCTTAAAAGCAATTTGAAGTCTTTATGTATACACTATTTGAAGTTTATATTTGTTTTCCAAATATAAAGTTAATGATTTTTCTCACAACCTTGAAAAACCAATATGCTTAGCGATTGTTAATGAAGAGTCAAATGAAAATAATTTTTAACTTTTTAACATAGGTTCAGGGCTGGCTTTTGCTAGTATAGTTGAATAGCAAGCCAGAATATAAAAATCACAACAATTATGTATTCCTTGTAGGTGCTACATATAGATTTATTGTCTGTATGGAAACATGTTTTAATCGGTTATCAATAAATGAATTGTTCATTTGCTCAGCTTAACCTTCATTTAAGCTGAGAAAATGCTTAAATGGAGGTTATAACAGTAGCACTTATTTCCCTATTGGTGGTTTTATATGTTTTTATATTTCACAAGTTTAGGAGTTCAAGTCACATCAGTGTTATAAGAACATCATGTAATCATGACAATAAAATCACAAAATAGAAAGAAAATGTGTTTGGGCTCGCTCTAATGAATGAATGTATAGATAGATGGATAATCAAGTAACTTACACTTCCTTCTACAATTTCAGGTTTTATTGCATTTAATCTTGATATTTTTCTGCTTATTCATCTGTTTATTTGATGTTTGTGAGAAGAGGTTTATTCTGCACAGCGCCACCATGTGGCTATTACATGAATGTGAATTATCCTGCTGAATTAATTATGAATAAATAAGAAATAGAACAATGTGGATACAAAAACAGAGGTCAATAAGTCACCTAAATACTATTAATACTCCTCTGTTTACTTTGCTAAGTCACCTCCTTCTGTTCCTTCCCTATCCCAGAAATAGAACTGGTCCCAGTATAAGTGTTTCTATTTGTAGCGACTTACTGGAGAGCGAGAAAGTCGACACTTAAGTTTACTGTAAACCTGTTGGCAGGAAAGGTGCAGACAATGCCAACATTTTCTCAAACATCACTTTCCACCATGAAATGTGTTGAGAATAAACAGTTGATATCAATAATAAGTACAAGTTCCACAGACAGACATTTTCTCTTTATTAGTTTTTTGAAAATTGCAGATGCAACTCATATTTCATCGGCAAAACTTAATATTCAACAATTATTGACTTATAACAAGATTATTGGGAACGTGACGCCAAAAGACCCCCGCAAAAAAACAAAAAAAACAAACACGCTCACTGATGATGACCACCATTGGTTTTTACGACGGTTCTGGTGAATAAGAATAGGACAAGTAAATGTCAGTCACAAAATTTAGAAAGAGATTAATCTGAAAGATTGTTATCTTAGAAAAAACATGGACATTTCTGAGTTTGAAAAGTCAAAAATTTGCTAGAAAAAACTCATAGTTTGGAATTAAACTGAGATAATAGAAAAAACAGGGAAATTTCTAATTTCAGACACTTAAAAATGAACTATAAAAAAACTCCTACATTTTTAGATTAAATTTTCTAGAATAAACATGGAAATGTCTGGTTTTTGAAAAGTCAAAGATTTCAACTCCAATGTGTCTAATTATCTGGAAACTAGACCAAAAATATTTTGCAGTGCATGTATGGTGGAGGTAGCATCATGCAGTGGGATTGATGCTTGAAGGATTATTTTCCTTTATCTTTGGTGGTGCTACGTTGTTAAAGGACCTTTAACCACATGACTGTGAGATCATTTTCCTTCCCTTTTCTCTGCCTTAAATCAATAATTTAGTGAATGATTTGACAACACAATAACAAGGAATGAACGTCACATTGTCAATCAAAACAAACTGGTCTAGTCAAAGTAAATGTCATGCTTTAGGGTCTGAAGTTAGGAAAAATGTTCACCTTTCTTTGCTCCTTATCTGCCCGTAATCTTTTCAGCCTCTGAGAAATCACAATAATAATTTAAGTTGGGCGCAGCCTTCCCACTCACTCCCAGTAAGCAGATTAATTCAAAACCAGTAACCAGATTCATTTCCAGGTATTAATCTGGTTAATGATAACAGTTAAAACATAAACAAAACATTGCAAAATTACTCAGTACAAGTAAAATTTCAGCAAGATATAAGAGCTTATTTTAAGTAAATAATTCCTTAATATCCATTTTTTTAAAGTTCTTGTTCCTCAGGCAGATTATTTCACTTGTAACCAGACATTTTTCCCATGTTATGAGTGAAATAGCCCAAAATTTATCTTCAATATTTTTGCAAAGTACAAATAAAAGAAGCTTTGCGTGATGTTTGAAGCTATACCGCCCCCTAGTGGAACCTGAAGTTATTTCATGCAAATCTGATAAAAATGCCAGGAATTTTCCCAAAATAAAAATGTAAAACGTCTTATTTGTTTTCATTCAGACAGACATTCTTGTAATCCAGGCTGGTATTTTTTTAGTATGTTTATCAAACACAATTTACAAAGTTTATGCAAAAGTCTGGTTGGTTGGGGGCAAAAGTGATGATAGGTGGTGCTGTGACTCTAATATTGCTGTTTTCTAACTCTAATTATGACACAAAGTATTAAAAAGTTATACACATGTTTGAGCCTTTTACATAGAAAATAGAATGAAAGAACAAATAAATCAATGAGGAAATAATCAGTTGCAGTATAAGATGTATAAAAATATAATTAAAATCAGGATATAAAAAGAGAATCAAAAATAAACATGAGAATACTTCTGTAATATTCTATCATTAAAAAAAACAAAATTCTTCAAATTAATTTATCTATCTCTATCAAGTTTCAGCTCTGCATGTTTTTCTTTGGACATTTTTACATCTTCATTAGATAACAAAGTGCAGAAAATGTACAAGTTGGGTTTTCCATCTCACTTGAGGCAACGCACTGGGTGTGTGGGTAACCTTTGAACCCTCCAGCAGGCGTCACGCCTTACTTATATAGTCATGCTGGATCTGGATTATTTCAGAAACGCATCATCTCTCAACACAATCTGCTGCTAACCTGACACTATTCTACAAAAGTACACTGTAAAACACTAAATTTGACAAAGTGGCAAGTTTCAGCACAATGTAGAAATTTATTTTAAGTCAATAATTTAAAAATATTGATGAGAATGTACTAGGTTATTTAACTTAACTTAGAAAAATGTCTTGTTAGAAGTGAAATAATCTGCCAGTGTGACAAGTACTTTTTCACAAGGAATTATTAACTAAAAAGAAGCTCCAATATTTCACTGAAAAGTTACTTGTAGGGCAGTTGTGCCTTATTTCAAACATACTAAGATGCTTGCACTAGAAACTAGACCAAAAATACATGGTGAGATTTTGTGATTTGCAGTGTAGAAGGGCTCAGACTCATAAAAAGGCAGAGAATCCAATTTCTAGTCCAAGTAATAATCTTAATTTGAACTTAATTTGGTCAGCTGAAGGGAAAAACAGAGTGTCCATGATGTTGCTCAAGTGCAAGGCAACACTTTACTGTACAGTGATGTAAGTTGCTATGACAAGGCATTAATTTTAGTTTATTTGTTTTGCAAAAAATGTTGATCTCAGTTACACTTGGCTCAATAAAGGATAATAAACGTATCACAAATACTGTACTGGTAAGAGATCTATTTTTCTATCCAAATAAAAAAGAGAAACTGCATAAAATGCTTTTTGATGTCAAACAGTCTGAAAACTTCTCTTTACACATAATGGACTCAGAAATCTACAAAAATCCAGTTAAATTAAAAGAAAAAAGATACATTTTAAACATTTTTTGACTTTTGTTGACACCAAATCACATTTTCATGTTTTCTACTGCTTACAAATTTATTTTTCCCCTTTTATCCTTTTTTTTCTTTTAAAGAAACTTGAAAAATGGTAGAAAATGATGTGTATCGAAAGAAAATACAAGACAGGATTTTGTTTTTCCATTATATCTGGTTATCCAAACATTTCAAGCACTCTTTTAAAGCTGAGTAGACTGAAATTTGGTTTGCTTTAATTTAATGTCAGACTGGCCTTGCTTGGGTATTTTTAGAGTGGGAAAGTATGCCTAAAAAGACAAACATGTAAAATTGATGCAAGTAGTCCGGATGTGTTCTTTTACAAACTCCCGGCCCAAAAAACTGCATCATAGTTTATGTTCAAATATAAGGGAGCTTCACATTTTTAACAACATTTTGGGTTAATTTTTATTTTTAATTAGCTTCTTATGCTAAAGTGAAAGCACCATACTGGACAAAGGTTCGAATCGGCAACCCGTTTCTGTAGTTCCAAGATCTTTCAGTGCCTCACAGAAAAATAACTAGAGTTTAAATCCATAATTTAACAATTCACTTTCACAGCGTTGGTCAGGACCCAAGCAGCAGCATTTTGGATGAAAAAAATATGAGCCAAAGTTGGAAAAGTAAGTCAGTGGGTCGTTGAAATTTCAGTATGGTTATGATGAAAAGGTCACTTCTAACTAAATTCAAACTAAATTTCTTTCTAGTTGCTTTTTACAATTCCGATTTTAAACATTTGCATCCATCTTTAATGCAGCAGATGCTTTTTAAATTTTCAAAAGCAGACAGCAGAATATAGGACTTTTAGTTCGACTGCAGAATTGTAAAATTTGGAAAGTAACTACTTTTTTGAAAACCATTTCAGCTTGTTCACTTCAACAGAAACAAGCTATGGTTTTAACATCTTGAAGCACATTTGGACTGATTTAGAGAATCAGTTCATGTTAACTGGTTAGCTTAAAAAAACCTATATATGTATTTATATACATATATGTATATGCTACACAGTTTCAGCAGCTATTAACTGCACAAAAACCTTGTACTGACTGCTATTTGGCGACATTGGGTCTTAAATTGTGCAACTGAGAAAAAGTTTGCGGAATAGTCATCTTTGGTTAATTAAAAGATTTTTGTGCAGTTAATAGTTGCTATAAACTTTGTGGCCCCAATATAATTAATTCATTACATTTTTTTCAACAATAATTATTTCCGCTTTCATTCTTTCAAGTCTGTTTGTTTCAGGCTACAAATAAACATTCAAAAGAGACACCAGACTCACACAGCGTAGTTTCTTATATAATTTATTTTGGCAGATATTTTAAAACATCAGTTTTCTTTTTATAAAACAGTGGTTGGAATAAAATTGCATACATTTCCCACCAGATTCCCCTGTCACTTATGTGCTACTGCAGATATCCCAACTTAATACCAAGTGCAAAGGGAATTTAAAAAGATGCTGAACATCAAGTCGGGTTCATCACCAGCTGGACTAGTTGTTCATGTGCGAGCCTGACTGGTAGGCCTGGATGTCCTCCCCAATGAACTCTGACACTATGGAGGAGACAGAATAAGAGAGGTAAATGACAATCTGAATTGTGTGTAACAAATGTTACAATTTTGGTTCCAAATCAAACCGAGTCTACCCGACTATCAGGCGATAAAACATCCTAAAAGAGGGGTATAAAATTCATTTTCACTTTGGCCCAAAACGAGATGTTCCAAAGGGCGGGTTGAGTCGGCATGTACAGATAAAAACCATTAAAAAACTGTTAAAATAGCAATAAATAGCTCCGTCTGCATCTGACGAATACAATGGTGCATTAGGGTCATTGATGATAGAGAAAAAAAAAAGTACATTTTTGTCAAAAATTTAGGCGGAAATTTTGAGATTAATCTCAGTAATTTTACTTTTGTTTGTTTTCTGTATGTGTTGTCAAAACGTTATGGTACCTTTTTGAGGTTGATTGTTTATATTAATGATTAAAAAAAACTGGTTAGGTATTGTAACCCCAGATTATGTGAGTTCAGGCCAAATAGAACTACGTATATCTAGTATGGAGCCCCCTTGTGGTCATGTGGGATTTTATTTTTTCTTTTGCGTCCTCTCCCAATAATGTACTGATCAGTTCATGCGGCATAACTGAATACTGAAAGACTTTGTTACGCCGTCCACCATATTTTCTGCTATAATAAAAGGTTTTAGTAGGTTTTAAACATTTAAAGAGCTTTAGCTCCTGGGTTTTTTATGGTCAGAAATTATTAGCAGGCTTAAGCTAGAGCTATCTGTATCAGAGCTTTAGCTCTTTAAATGTGAACATATTTGCAATTTTAAATCAACATTTGTGACTGTATACAAAACAGATTAGGGCGTATTAGCCAATTCATTGTGAGGAAACACAAAATAATCTTTCCCCATGTCCACTAGGTGGCGCCATATTCTAGTGACCAAACACATAAATAAATATTTTAGCTCATTTTTCATGTAATACCTATATGTAGCTGAATGGACTACATCGATGTTAGTCGACATGATTGTGATGCTACAGATGCTACTTTCAGCAACAGTAGCCCTTATTCTGGTCAGATCTTCAGAAATGTTCTAGTTGTCTCTTATAATTGCCTCACCTTCTTCGAAGGTAATGTGGTGCATAGAGGCCGAGCTGGTAAACTCCAGTGGACACTCCTGGTTTTTGGCGTCCCCCTCTCCCCCGTGACTCGTACCCAGCATCCTTCCCTGAGGTTCCCAGCCCTCGTAGTGGGAGTACGGCGCTGGACAGACGTCCTGGTAAGGGTTGGACGGAGGCGAGGGACACAGCTCCTGAGGATAGGCGGAGTACTGCGGGAAAGGAGAGGTGGGGATGGGTGGCAGCGGGGAGTTGGCGAGGGGGCTTTCGGTGGGGAACGGGCTGAGAGAGGAGGAGTGGGACGGAGAGGGCGAAGAGGACAGGTAGGGGGAGTCCAGCCATGGGGAAGGAGACGGGGACGGAGGCTGAGGACCGCGGGGATACAGAGGGGGGAGCAGTTCGGTGAAGCCCAGCTCTAGGTTCTCAAAGCTGGGGTTACGCTCGGACAGGGGCGGCCTGGACCCGCCTGGCTCCTCCACGGCGCTGTCGGGTTTGGGGCAGTACTCCTCTTGGTAGGGGTAGGGGGGAAGGTGGAAGCCGAGGCCGCGGTCGTCAGACACGTGGAAGCCTCTGTCCATTCTGAGCGGACCCACAGTTACCCCGTCCAGAGGGGGAACAGAGGGACGGGACAGCAAAGGATCCTCTTCTTTAAACATAACTGAGAGGAAAACAGTTATCTAGTTTACATAATATTTCTAGTTATCCTGGGTTTTTTATGGTCAGAAATTATTAGCAGGCTTAAGCTAGAGCTATCTGTATCAGTCCCCATATTGATAAAAAAATAGATGTGACAATGCGCCCAATCTATTTAGATTCATTCAGCCTAATTCTATACTTTCTGCTCTGATCGAACTGAAGTTTTATTGTTTATTTGACTTTTTCTTACCTTATAAGTCCTAGCTGCACTTTCTGAACAATTTGAAAGAAGGTTTGTTTTATTTTATTTTTTACAGGTTTAACCAAGGTAGTCAACCTATTGCTATTGTCAATTTCAGTTTCTTAACAGCCATGTTACATTGGCCAATTTAATCTCCTAATTTCACTAGCTGAAGAAATTACTGTTGTAAATGGCTGCAAACAGATCCACAACCTTACATCTTTGAGAAGCAGAAGTGGAGCCTCCTGCACAACCAACAGGAATGCAGAAAGTGGTTTCTGGATGGTAAGTCAACAGCAAAACACTTGTCTTTAAGAGCAGCCATTGGACGGCACATAAACCAGTAAAACCAACTGGGCAAACACTCTGGTTGCTAGGTAACAGAGCTGGGCTTAGCTGGGGTTGCTAGGTAACAGCACAGCGCCTGTCAAATGTGACTCAACGCCAGAAAGAAGTCAGGAATAAAATCATTAACTTATTGCCAACAAATGGCTTCATCTTTTTTTAAAGCATTTTTAGAAGCAGCTGAGTAAAAAAACATGGAAAAAGTGAATTTTCCTTTAAAATTTAGTAACATATATGCTGTTATCAACCTGGTTTAAAAGCAAATGTAACATATAAGACATAAAGTTAACACACACTTTATCAGTTTTATTAATCTACATGGCTGCAAATAAATCTCAAATATGTAGAATGAGGTAAAGATTGCAATCATTAAACTTGAAAAACTCAAATTTCTACCGCATAGAAACAGGAGAAGCGAAGCATGATAATTGCCTTGTATGTTGTTAAAAACATACAAATTGTAATGAGAGAAAACAGGAATATAAAAGTTACACATTTAGCTATTTTCTGCAAGAACTGCACAAACATAGGAGATGTTCGATTATGTCCCCAACAAACTGAACCAACAAATAAACCTATTTTCACCCCTCGTTAAAGTGTGTAAAAAGTCAATGTAAGTTCATCTTTTGTTGAAAAATATTACATTTTCTTATTAAATTATCAGTGCTTTGCACTCCTAACCATTCCTGCATCAACTTTTTAATATGTTTTACTATTCCAGGAACTTTTAACAAAGTAAATCAACCATAGAAAAAGACCTAATTTTATCTTGCCAGCACACATTAAGCAGGAGGCAGCGTTCCTACAAATCTCCCATTTTAAAACTCCAGACTTTTCCTGCCAGCATCTGGAAAAATTTAAATCAGGAAACATCTTTAACAATTGGAGAAATCTGGGCTGGTTCATTCTAAATTTAAAACAGATTCTTCTAATCAATTGATGCTTTGACATCTATTTGAACTCAGTTCAAGAACTTTGAGTGCAGCTGATGTAAAAGAATCTGGAGGCCAGAAAGGATGTGACGTGATGTTTGAGTGACTGAAACTCACGAACAAACAAGATCAATAAGATGGAGAAAAAAAAGTTCTGATGAGACTTAAAATAAAGATCATCATGTAAAAACCCGAAAATTAGACTTTTCCATTTTAGGAAACTAAATATGTACACTCAGACTTTTTCCCATACTACATTTTCAGTTTTTCTCACTTATCCAGACTTGAACATAGATCTCTGTACAAAACATGTTCATTTAATTTTTTCCACAAAATAATTCTTAGATCACAAGATTTTCGATTGGTCATTTCTGCCTATTTAGAGCTGTTTAGGGCTTCCTGTCACTTTAAATTCAAATTAGGTGCTGGCCACGCCCACTAACTCAAAATTTACACTCGCATGTGAAAATGGATGCAGACAGATACGCAATTACACAACCATACATCTTTGAAAAGCAGAAGTGGGGCCTTCTGCACAATCAACAAGAATGCAACAAGTGGTTTCTGCATACAACCATTTATCTTTTCCAGCAGCCATTGTACAGTGGTAAAACCAGATGAAAACTCTGATTTGTTCAGTCAGTGTAATTAGGAAATTGAAACTGACAAAAAGAAACTGCAATAAATCTTCTTTCAAATGGTTTAGAAAGTGCAATTAGGAGTCATAACGGTAACAAAAAATAAATATTCCAGCATGACATTGCTCAGAGAAAAAAGCATAGAATTAGATTGGCCGTTGTGGATCAGACACATTGTCACCAATATGAAAATCGGATCAGTACCTCTCTACATGCTACTGCAAACATCAGGAGCATTAATGAAGTAATAAAGACGCGAGTCGCTCACCAGGAAGGAACTTGAAGCAGTGTGTGCTGCTCCGCTTCCTCTTCCCATTGGAGACGTACAGACTGACAGACACGGGCCGACTGACGGAGAGGTCGCTGTAGGCAGGAACCCTCACGCACAGCAAACACTGCAGCAACAAATACACGCATATATAGGTACGCATTATGATAGAATGCATTTACATTTGCTGTTCAAATATATAACTAATACAGAGAATAAATCTTAAATACATTGAATCAAAGTTTTAAAGTGTAAGATTAAAGCCTGAAGACAGTTGAAACCAGATATTTACATTCACTAGATAAAAAGACAGAAACATGTTTTATTCTTGCTGTCTGAAGTTAAATTAAACCAAACTTATTTTTGTTTTAGGTTATTTAGAATTTCCTAAATTATTTGTATTTGCTCATTTAGTGAGAATTTCTGTCAGAGATTTTTCTTGTAAGTTTCCACAAATTCAAAAGTTGACATTTGTACATACATTCGACTTCAGTTTATTCGGTGTATATAAATATTTGATTTCAACTGAGTATCCATGTATATAATTGAAACCAGATATTTACATACACTGAATAAACAGGAGCTACACTGAATAATGCAGGACAACTTTATATATATATATATATATATAATATATATATATATATATATATATATATATATATATATATATATATATATATATATATATATATATATATCAATCTTGAATATCTATCATTAAAAGCTAACAAAATATCATAAAAGTATAAACATTTTTGGGCATATACATCCTTTCTGTCTGCTTGGTATGTTTCCATTAGAGAGAAAAGAATGGACTGAAATGCGAGTGACTAATTTTTCAACAACATTTTGTTAATAGTTTTGCCTTTTTTACCCATTTAGTTCCAACAGATGTGGCGCTTTTAGCAAACAAAAGAACGAGTTTAACAAGCTAAACTGGGCACATTAGACTCCATCTTGGCAGAGTCTCAACCACTGAGGCTGTGCTGTGATTTAGTTTTATGGATCTGATTTAATGCTTTTCTACCTACTGCTTAATAGTTAAACCATTGTGTCAGACACAAATTTGCTGCTAAAAGCCGGTATGGGCACATGAAGAACTGAACCAGTAAAGAATGCATTTACATTCACTATTAAAAGTAACATGTGGTGTGGATTTTCTGCAAAATGTGGGTTAATCGAGAAAGATTATCAATAATATAGATACCAGATAAGTATCAGTATCAGATCAATGATAGTGTCAGTTTCCCTCTTGAAATTTACATTTTTGCATTTTAGTTTCTCAACTCAACCTCAAAAAATATGTTATTTATTAGTTATCAAATTATAGTTTTTGCACTTTACTAGAAAAAAATGCACACAAATTGTGTTAGTGTTTTATTCAAATATTTTGGAGACACTTTTAAACTTTGTCCAAATTCTCTCAAGGTAATTCAAATGAAAAACAACCAAAACACCCAAAAGTCAGAAGTTTGATTATATACCTTACTAACCACAAATAATGGCGTGACAATTTTCATACCAATGATTATTATTTTTAAGGGAATTTTGTTTATAGACACATTATAATCAATCTGGTTTTGGTTGTATTTGGTTTTTATTTTAATTTCATTTATTGTTTTGGTTGTCCATCTTTTATTTTGGATATATAAAATGTCTTCCAGTTCCAGTGTTTTTGTCACAAAACTAAAGATTATTGGTCTGGAACTTGCATGATAATGCCATTATCAACATATTACTTGAAAATGCTCACAAAAAAAACCATTTTATAATTTATTGCAATAATTACTGGATCAATTTATCACTATTTATGCGCTGCAAAGAGGATCAAAGTGGTAGCACTGCTGCCATGGAACAATAAAGTTCTGAGTTCATCACCCAGTCTGCAATTTTTCTGCAAAATGTTGGAAGCTAGCAATCAATCTGACCAACCTATGGGTATCAGATTGTCTTTTATTTACTATATCCACAGTTTTGTTGCTTATATTTAAGTCAATAATGACATAAATATAAAAGTATTCCCTGGGCAGATCATCGACAAACATTTAAACTGAGTGAGAGGCAAAAAAATACCTCATTGCTGTTGTCCCGGTCCACATGGGCCTCCTCCTCCCACTGTAGTTTCCCATCTGATGTGCCAGAGCAAAGAGAAACTTTATATATGGCAAAATACATTTAATTTAAAAAGCTTGACATTGATGAAAAAACAACAAAAATCAGAAACATAAAGTAGCATTGCTACATTATATTGATGTCCAGCTATATTTACCAATTAGATCAAACACCAAGTGTCACATTCAGCAATAATTGCAGAAATTCTAATTATTGAGAACTTTAAATAAATGATTTCAGGGTTTCTGAAGGTTTCATAAATACTTTTAAAGATATTTCTAAGACCACTTTAAGTTTAATCTACCACCAGTTTTACAAAAAAAAATTTAAAGAAAGAAGTAAGCGACAGAAGTGAGCAAATGTCCAGTCAACAGATGATAATTTACACCTAGCAGTGATAGACGCAGAAAAGCTAGCCAACTAGCTAAGGATTAGCAGCTAATTAGCGGTAGCCTCAATAAGCTTGATTCGCAGAACGTAATGAAAATGTTTGGGAGCAACTGAAACTTTTGCCTGACAGTCCGGCAAGAAAATAACATCTACATCGAATATTTGAGATTAAATAGTCCAGCCACGACATAATTTAAGATATGTGATTAGCTTGTTTAAGCTAACGTTAATACTAGCTTAACATTTGACTGTGTACAAAATAGACCAGGGTGTATTTGCTTATTTTATTTAATTGTTTTTGGACTCTACGTGATTTTGGGTTGGTGTCAACCTCATACCGGTGCCCCTCTCCATGAAGAGAACTCTGGAGATCGGCAGGAAGTTGCTCCCGCTCAGCAGCAGCTCCTCGCCTCCCTCCACGGAGCAGGACGTGACGCTAACGGACTCGATGACAGGAAGCTCCTGGGCCGACCGCTGAGCTGAAGCGATAAACGGACAAACGTTGGCCTCTCGTAGAATTACAACGAGGTTTTAAATTCAGTTAAACTTAATGCAGCGTCTTACAGCATTCAATGGGCAAAGAGGCGACCTGCAGAGCCAGGACGCGCCCTGGAGGGCCAACAGGGGGCGCTACAGGGAGGTGAGTACGAAACACCAGACGCACGCGAGTGTTTTTCCTTCCGACGTCCGTTTCGCCTTTTCGCAGCTCGATGTCGGAGTTTCTCAGTTTCAGAATCCCAGCGCAGTCGATGCTGAAAAACAAAATTGTTAAATGAAATTATGTTTTCTGAAGTAGAAGAAACCGCGACAATCTTATTTCATATGTAAGGAAATTCAGACAGAAGAAAAAACATAGGTTTTAAACTTTTACAATCATCTTTCTTCAAATGTGTACATTTGATGTTTTGGAATATCTTTGACTAATATTACAGTCAAAGAAAATATTCTTTGAAATTCTAATTATTTCAAAGAAAATATTCTTTGACTGTAATAGCCTTTCGAGAAAGATATTTTATACGTTTTCTTTTTTAAAACTCACAGAAGCAGCAGATTAAGTTTAAATGTCGAGCAGGAACACAAAAATCAGGCACTAAAATTTAGCTAAATTTGGGCAAATCAAGGCAGACATAAATATAGTTTTTAAGACTGAGAAGCGAAATGCAATTTTAAATGTGAAGTGAGAAGAACAGGCTATGCAAAACAACTTAGCCCTACATGGAAAAATAAGTGCACCCTTATTAAATAATACATAAGCTTTGATTGACCAGATTTTCTCACGTTGTCCACCTGCAGGCATTTATTCTGTATTAAAGATGTAGCAAACACTTTATAATCTACTTATATGCTCTCTAACCGAAGTCCTGCTGCTGTGTTCAGTCAGGCAAAATCAGAAACAATTAGCAAAACTCAAAACAAACTGAAATAAAGAGTGAAAAATCTGTTCCACATAATCACTTTCTGTGCAGAAAGACATGCAATAACAAATTATATCCTGTTTAGGGCAATATACTGTTGTAACAGATGGGGAGTTGGATATTAGCATTAGCTTCTGCTAAATACCATATTGGAATAGCACTTTAGCTTTAGCATAACTAATGCTAATGATTAGTGCTTTTGGGTTAGCGCAACTAGCTTTTCAGTTATCATGTGCACAACTGCTGACAGACATGAAGAATAAAGAAATCTTAAACATAACCTGCCTGACAACATGAAGTAGGCTTAAAGATTTTAAGTAGCAACACAAAACAGATCTGAAGGCTTCAGTTCCTACTCACAGGGCGGTCATGTTGTTCTCGGGGTTGAGGGGGATGTCCAGCAGTTTGGTTCCTGCCTGGACGCTTTCATGGCTGGCGGTGCCGACCATCTTCCCGGTCACCCTACACAAAGAGAAACATTTAAAATTAAGAGTCCACAAATGTTGGGTACATCAGCTTATCCAAGATATTTCAGTTATCTGTTTTCCTTTTAACATTCATTTGACAAATACCATCAAAACAAATGAAAATACTCCTTTTTATATATTTTGTATATGTGTTAGAGGAGAAAAAAAAACTAATTGAGACAAATAAAACAGTCAAGATTCAGTGAGAGGTATTGCTGATCACTGCAAAAACACAAAATCTTACTTGAAATGAAATAAAACTAACTTACAAATAAATTTGAAAACAATTGTAAATGTCTAGTATCACATATTCTTTAAAAAGTAAATTTCTTCATTACATTTGTGTGTTTATTCTGGCTTTCTAAACATTTGTAATCCAGCAAAAAAGTAAGTATAAGTATAAACAAACCGTACTAATTAGATGTTTAAAAAAATCTCAGATGAGCTTGAGTAGTAGCTGTGATGTCCTGAATAAATCCTGATATTATTTATCTGTCTGATTTTTGAATTCAGAGAAAAAATGGGAGGAGATATTTCCTGGAGGCAGAAAACGATTCGTTACACTGCATTTAAAGCCGCAGTTAGATGATGCATCTTGTGAGGAGTTTTAGATTTAATCCATTGAAAAAGAAGCATGGAGATAAATTAGTTCTTTCTGCTCCAGGGTTAAAATAGTTTCGGGTTTTTCATTATAGTTTAGTTTCATTTCATTGTGACTTTTTGTTTGTCCAGTGTGTTTGCTGGTTTTTAGTAGTTGAATATTGTTTAGGTTTAGCTTAGATTTTATTAGTTATAGTTTTTCTCCATCAAACACTGTTTTTGTTTCCTTCAGTTAGTGCCAGTGTGAGTTATTTGTTTGGTTTTAGTTCATTGCATTGACAGTGGTCTGTACCTGTGTATCTGGTAGAAAGGATGAGGTCTGATCGAGCGATCGTCGGCCGTTCCGACAAAAACCTGCAGCGACAGCGGCTTCCTGTCTGCGTAGCCGCACAGCTGGACACAGAAACAAACCACACTGTGACGAAAGCAGCAGGAGACGCAAGTGACTTTCCTTCATCACAAAACACTGAAAAAAATATGACTTCTGCTTAAATCAGGGGTGGCCAAAGTGGAGGCTGGGGCCATTTACGGTCCTGTATGTATTTCTGTGTGGACCACTGGCACAGTTTAAAGCAAATATAAAGGTTTTTTTTTTTTTCATTTCTTTTCATTTAGTTTGACAAATTTTGGATTTATAAGAAGAATGAAATGTTTGGTAATACATAAGCTTCTTATTCATTCTAAGTCTAAAGTTTTAATTCTTTGTTATTTTGTATAATTATAGAATTACAAACTCAGACAATTTTTATAATTTGCATCTTAAAAACCTTTTTGTTTTAGATGCAAAAATTTGATTTGTTGATATTTTGCGGGGCAGGGGGGGGAAATCTGAAAATAGAAAAAAATGAAAAAAAAAAAAAAGATTATAAAAAATAAAAAGTATGCTTTTTAGATAAGAAATAGATTTTTTATCTAAAAATGCCTATTACCCCTACATTTCTAAAAAAAAATATGACTATGTAAAAATATTTTTAAAATTTCTAAAAGATATAAACAAAATTTTAGATGCTAAAAAAGTAGGTTTTTTTAATCAAAATATCTTATTTAATATTCAAATGTATTTTATTTAAAGTAAATAAATTTACATAATAAGATAAATATACTTACACATTTAATAAAGTAAATTTCTGAAATCTACTGCATAAGATTTAATAAAGTGAATTTAATTTAATACATTATATATGAAATGTAAAGTTGATTTAATTATTTACTTTAGTCCCTCAGACAGTTTGGACCCTTTTGGTTTAAATAAAAGAAATTTGGAGTAAAATCCCGGTTAGACGGATTTTCTGCAGTGAAAAACGTCAGTCGCACCTTGACAACAGGATGTCCTGTTGGTGCGGCTTTGACGGCGCCTCTGCTGCCCTCCGTCTCGTAGTGGGCTCGATGGTGTGGCCGCGGTTGCACCTCGATGCGCAGCTCATACTGGTCAAACTGGGACGGGAGCGGCCAGTCAAGTGGAGGCAAAGCATTAGACCTAAAGGACAGGAGATTATTTTATAGCTGAGAAAAACATAGATAACAGCACAACAGACACCCAGTGTGAGACATATAGCAAATAAAACGATTTAAATTAGCACTGGTTGTTTCTGACCAATTTTATACCTCGGCATATTTTTACTCAAGTAAAAGTAAAAAGTAAATGTCCAGGAAATTTTTTGTTTTGGTAAAAAAAATTAATAAATAAATTATTTATACACTACTGGAGTAAATAAAAGTTTACTCAAGTAGTGAGTAACTGAACAAATTATGAGATGATCAGATGGACCAAAATGTAAAGTTAAGTGAAAATTTTGTTATTTTAAGGACAAAAAAATAACAAAATCAGGCAAAATAAAATTTTTGCAAATCAGTTTCTTTCAATAAAAAACTTCAGAAACTTTTAACAGAAACTGCAGGTGTGTGTGTCTGGTGAAGTTTTGGTTAAAACATGTTTGTCTTTCATTAATTGGGTAAAAATTTCAGGTATTTTACTCAAGCAAGAGTAGAAATAATGTTTCCCAAAAGAGAAACATTATTTCTTGCATTTTCTGAAGTAAATGCAAGGGAGTAAATGTAGCTAGTTGCTCAGTAAAAGGTGAGAAGTTTGACGGACAGACCAGCTAATTTAGTCTCATTTCAGACTGAAAAAAAATGCTATTGGCCAAAAAATCTGAATCGGCAAGTGAGGTTTTTTAGAGATCGGGCAGAACTCTGCAGTCGGTTCACCTCTAAAGATTATTGCAGCTTTAAGAGTGGGAACATGATTGTTTGCCCCGCCTGTCTCTTTGTTGCCCTCCGTTGGACTGGCAACCTTTCCAGGATTTATGGTTTTGTCTATTTGAGATCAAATTTCAATAATTCTGGAAACTCTAAAGCGAAGCAGGGTGGATGCACTTCTCAAGTGTCTTTGGTTGTTTTTCAGTTCGACTAGAGGACATCAGAATCCCTCACACCGTTTTTTACCATAAAATATGTTCTTGCCTGAAGAGAGGACTGTGGGCGCTGGCTCTGGTTCTGCCCCAGGCCAGGGCAGGAGGAACAGGGAGGTAGTCCATGCCCAGAGTCGGGGGCTCTCTCCTGGGCTGCTGGTTCTCCGGCAGCGGACAGGGGGAGCTTCGGCCCAGACCCGGCTCCTGGTCCACTTCTCTGGGAGACAACTGCAGCGAAACACGTCTCTGTTTAACAGCTGATTCAAATGCATTTACATTACAAATATGAGCAAATCTTTGCTTATATAAAAACACAATTACAGTGTTTCCCTTAAATGAGAAATTAAATCAAAATCAAACATGATTAAGGTTGTTCACACAATACGTCATTAAAAATAAGGGCAGGATGTAAACAGTTACATGAGATAAATTCATGTTTCAGTCATAGCCACAACAATTTCTGAATATTTTCTTGCAAATTTTTTTACTTTTGAAACTCAGAGTGAGTTTTATTTTATTTTTATTTTTTAAATTGCCATGTTTCCATTTCAATTTGTGCAATTTATGGTTAATGGAAACCCAGTTACTTACTTTGGAGTATTAGGACTGTTGTGGTTAGGAAGAATATAAAAGAAGCAAATTTCTGTCAAAAAACTCTGAAATTTATGGATAAATCTCAGAAAAGTTCTGAAAAAAACAAGTTTCTGAGTTTGAGAAATAAAAAAAAACAAAAAATTTTTTTAGATTAATCTCAGAAAAAAACATGGAAGTCTCTGAATTTAAATAATCAAAAATTTGCTAGAAAAAAATAATAAATTTTTAGATCAACCAGAGTTTTAAAAGTGAAAAAATGTTAACTTTTTATACTCACACAATTTAAATTTTTTTCTCAAAAAATCGGAGATTAATCTGAGTTTTTTCAGAAAATTTTTTGATTTCTCAATCAATTATTTTGATTGAAAAATCAATGATTCTCTGATTAATTGATTTCAGAAAAATGATTCCCTGAGCTTGAAAAAGAATGAAGAAGATTGATCTAAAAGAAAATTTTTATTTATTTGGGCAGAAATTTACTTCTTTTTTTTCTCTTTATCTTTATCTGGAACAAGAAACCTTTTAGTTTAGTAAAAAAAAATGTTATTTCAAAACTGAATTGTTTGCATAAGGCAAATTTGCTTTCATAATTTAAATTTACACATTTTTGTGGCTGATGGAAATGCGGCCACATGTTTTTCTCAAATGAACAAGCCAGGACTTCCACCTGCTCCAGGGACGTCTTCCTGGTTTTCTGCGGGATGTTGAGCTCGCAGCTTCCGGGCAGCGCCTGCGACTGCGAGGCGGACTCTCCGCCCTCCAGGTTGCATCCCTGCAGGTCCTCCGAGTAGCTGCTCCTCCGCGAGATGCAGGGAGACGCCAGAGGAGAGTTCCTGCGCTTCTTTCCTCCTGGGGAAGTGGGCCTGGAGGACGGGGACAGTCCGAAACCAACGTTGGCCTCATTGAGCTCCTCTTCCTCCACCAGCAAGGAGTCGCAGCTGGAGGCGGGGCTGAGCCAGCCGCGGGACGACGGGCTGGAGGCGGGGCTGGGGCTGAGGGAGCCAGGGAACCGGTCGCGGTAGGAGAAAGGGTCCAGAAGGGGGAGGTAGAGGCGCTCCCTGTCCCAGCCGCCGCTGCCGCCGCCGCCGCCGCTGCCCATGTCCCAGTAGCTGGGGACGGGCTGCGCCGGGTCATCCTCCGGGGAGATGGTGGTGATTTGAATGCTGGGGCACTCAACCACACAGGACTCTGACACCTGGAGGAATAGAGAAATAAATGTTTTAGAAATTTAAAAATAAAATTGTAGAAATATAACTTGCATCAGAGTTCAAGATATATGGTTCAGGATATGGCATGAGTAAAAAAACACCCAAAAAAAAATAAAGACAGAAAATATTGTGTGCTAACGAATGAATATTATTAACCGTGTGTGTGAGAGAGTGTGTAAACAATGATGGCGGAGGCATGATGCCATGTACCAGTGCTCATTTTAGAATATTATTTTGCATTGAAAACTGAAATGTGTTCTCCTATAAGCTTCCTTCAATATAATTAAAAAAAAAGTCATAAGAATGAAGCTAGACAGCATTCACAACTCATCAGTTATGCCTATTTTGAGTTGTTTTAGAGCCTCATGTCACTTTAAATCCAAATAAGCTCCTGCTGGCCACCCCCACCCCCCAACTCAACATTTACAATCGCACATGAAAATGGCTGCAAACAGATGTGCAATTACATGTTTGAAAAGCAGAAGTAGAGCCTCCAGCACAACCAACAAGAATGTAAGAAGTGGTTTCTGAATGGCACGTCGATGACAAAACACTCGTCTTTTCCAGCAGCCATTATTCAGCAAAAACAGTAGAAAGACCTGGAACTCTGCTCCGGTTGCTAGGTGACAGGGCTGAAGTTCCGCTTGGGTTGCCAGGTGACCGGGAAGCTTTTGAAACGACTCATTTTCCAAACACCAACAGTCGTCAACTTATTACAAAAAAACCAAAAAGAAGATTTGATGTTTTTTGGGGGGTTTCTTTTAAAGCGCTTGGACTGTTTTTAGAAGCAGTAGAAATCCAAATAGAAATATTAAAACTTGCAAAAAGTAAATAACAGGACCCGTATCATCCAAGGTGGGGCGGAGCCGTACTTTCAAGCTGAGTTCGGTGACATTTGACCCTAAAATCTACTGCAAACCAGGCGACATTTTTCCAATCTGGAACTGGCTATTTTTGAAAAGACTGCAAACATTTTAGCCTTAGTTTTCTATTCTCAGCTATAAATCTCAATAAAAATGAGACAAAATTCTTTAAACAAGGTGTGGAGTAGGAGTCCAACAGAAAGCAAACCAGTTAAAAAGTTTAGTTCAGTGACTCATGAACTGTTTTCGTCTCACCTGAACGGAGCGGGCCGGCAGGCTCTCATAAGTGCCGCTGAACTCTCTGACTGCAGCCCGTCTGGGAGGTGGCGAATGCATCCCTGCCCTCTGATTGGACGAGGGCGGCGGGCTGGGGATGTTGATTGAGTGTCCTGCATGAGCGATGGCTAAGTTGTTGTCTGTACCTGAACGAAACAAAAAAGAAAGTGATCTGTGAGGTTGAATATAAGAAAAAATGTGGTTTGGAAGACCATAAGTGACGAAATTAAATACATGTGATCAGGGCCGGCCAAAGGCTTTCTGGGACCCTGAGCAGATCCTGATTTGGGGGCCACTTCTACCAACATGCCAACATCATATTACTACTATTATTAGTGTCATTTGTAATTAGCTTACAACATATCAGTGTTATTATGGCTATTTATTTTCACCCTGAAGGAAAGACACTAATTAATTAGCATTTTGAAATGCAAAGTGATATTTAAGTGTGGCATATTAATTTAACAATTTAAAAGTTACACTGAATTTACTGTAAAGTTTAATGTTTTTTATTTTTTTTATTTTTAACAAATGTGTCAAATGAATGAAACACTACAAAATAAAATCAAAGATGCTGTTGGGAGCCCCCTAGTGGTGCCGGGGCCTCAACCAGCTGCCTTGGAGCAATATGTGACCGACGGAGTGACTGAAAGAAAATTAACTGTGAGGCTCATATATATGGGTAAAAATATGGTTTGGAGGACAAAAAGTGACGAAAATAAATGTATCCTTAAATAAGTAATTAAATGTTCCATTAAATACATAAATGTCTAATTGAATGTTTAAATCATTTACTTGGAAGACAATTTAATTTTTTTAGTTGTTGATACAAAAAATGGAAACTTTTTGTAAGTGAAGCAGAAAAATAATTAAATACAGATTTAATTATTCTTTGGTTAATTCAAAGGGGCGGGGTTGTGGGCGGGGCTTATTACTATCAGTTAAACGCCACGAGTTTTAGAATCGATTCTTCAACTTCTTTCTGCTACATCGTCTGGAAGACAGTTTCCTGCTCCTATGTTGTTTCTAATTGTAAAACTTTTCCAAAATCTTTTAAAAAATTTTAAAAGATTTTCAAAGAATCAAGCTAAGCTAACCGAGCTGAACAGTGTTAGCCCTGCCCCTCGACTTTAATTATATGTTTGCATTTAGTGATTTATTGACATATTTAATTAATTTATTGTGTATTAAATGTATTAAAAATTTATTTTTTTAATGGTAAATTCAATGATTATTAAACTTTGTCACTAAAGGCCCTCCACATGTTTACAGACATTTTTTGTTTTACTTTTCACTGGGAATAAAACTGAATATTAATTTAGTCTGTGATCTTTTGCGACATGTGTATTTTCTATTTTTTCTCGAAACCTCAGTCTGCATAATTGTTGGTTTACTTTTGTTGTTTTGGTTTGATATTATTTAAAAATGGATGCATTAAATTTCAATTCAACTCTTGTATACAAAATTACTGATGTAATTAAGATTAATTTTTCTACATGAACATGCCTTTATCATTTATTACGCATTAGTTTTCCTCAATTTGCAGTAATTGTTGTCGTATGGAAAACACACCCGCTGGGGCTTTTTAAAGCAAGCCAACAAAAGCAGTGGACCAAACTGTTTAGCCTGTTTTATTACAATTATATCAATCTCATGGGCTGGATTTATTTATTTTTATTAAGATAACACAGCTGATTTTCCTGTGATAACAGGTCAATTAATCCTTTTATAGATTAAGAAAGTTAGCCTGTAACACTCAAGTGGGGTTCATTCCAGTTATTTTTGATTTTACTGCAGTTTTTATTAGAACAACATGATCTTATAAGATATTCAAAGACAGATGAAGGACTACCTAAACCTTTCTAATTGAACCACCATCTGGTGAAATAAACATCAGTATAATGACATAAACCAAACAATTGCCAGGACAAAATGAGTTTTTCAACCTTGTGGTTTATGCTGAGAAGTTATTTTTTTAAAAAGAAAAAAATTAAGCTTTTTAAAATAAACACTGCAATCATATTTTACTTTCAATAAACATTTTTTTAAAGTTTGTAAAGACTTTTTTAGTATTATTTGCACATGAACGGCTGTGTGTGGGTTTCTGAACCCTGACCTATTTGTTTTGTCTACATGCTTTGTGCATTGTTATGGTCTTTCCTTTGCTGGATGCTGAGGAAAAGCAGTGAAACAAACTGCTTCCAAGATGAAATACTGGATATTTAGTCGTGATTGATGCATTTTCTTAACACAAACCTTTTGGTCTCGGGACACAAATGAACTGTTTGGGTTTTGTAAGTGTAAATAAGAAGCTTCTTCTTTCAAAGAAAACATTCTGGCCAGAATAAAAAGTTATTAAACAATGTTTTTTTGGTGAAACCAAATACACAAAAACAACAAAAAGCATCACCAACAAAACATCAAAACTCACAAGAAAGCACGGTGGTGGTGCCATCATGATGTGGGGATGCGTTTCTGTGTTTTTATCGAGGTGAATGAAAATTTGAAAACAGTAACAGAACATGACTATGAATTTACCCCCTTCAACTTTTTCAAATCGAACATTTTGTGCTGCAAATTGTTTTGTTTGTGCTGCTGTACTTTAAAACGTATTAACAAATGTTTCGATGTTTGGAGGCTATCAACGGTCAACTGGCCAGTCCACATTTACAAAACCAAATGAAATATGAGGTCAGTCAATATAAGATAATTTACATCAATTTTGTTTGATTTTCTTAATGTGGGACGGTGTATTTCTGACGCGTAATATTTTTAAAATGATTGCAGCACAAACAAAAAAAGATTTCTGCTCAAACGTTTGACACCAATTTAGTTTAATTTGGAAAATATTACTTCAGCAGTCAAACTTCACACCTTTTTTAATATTCTTTATTGATTTTTTTAGCAGAGTTGTGCAGGGTAAATACTAAAATAAAACTAAACACTTTAGTGAGGATGTGTGCAATTTTATAAGCTACTATAGATTTTGGGGGGATTTAGATAACATAAAGGCCCAAGTTATATTTTCTATTAAAAATAGTATTTTTGAGCATCAACAAAATGGCATCACGACCAAAATGATGACGAACTCATCCGTTCCTCATTAACAGCTGCATACCAAGCTGCTAGTTTTTTATAACCGGCACTAAAAGACACTTTCTTATGCATGAAATCACCAAAGGTTTTTTCAGTTTCATTTCAAACAGCCACCCAAACAAGGCCACAGCCGCTTGGGGCCACATGTAATTTCCATCTTCCACACGGAGCATCGCAGCGGTTTTCCTGTAATGAGCGAGGCTCCATCTGATCATTGTTGTGCAATGATGGTGGTGAGCCATGCAGGCAAATTTTGGGCAACGTGGACACACAACTGAAACCGCCAACAAATTACGAGTTAGGATTTTTTTAAAAAAGAAAAAGAAAGAAATCTCTTCAAATGTTTCCTGGCAAAAGAAATATTTCCAAGTGATTAAAGCTGCTGTACTCAGGCAACGTTTTGTTTTAGATCTGGGCGTATGTGTGTGTGCAGACCAGTAAAGTTTATGAGCCTCGAAAGCTTACCTAACACTTATTGAACACAGTAAAAAAGCTATTCTAAGTACAAAAGATCTTAATAACTGATTTTTTTTAAAGCCGTGTATACCTCCAACCTGAGAGTTACAGCCCCTTTGAGAGATCACAAAGTATGAGATATTTAAAAAAACATCAGGCCAGGATTTGTGCAATGAACCCCTAAAATGCATGAAAACTGTGGCATTGACAAAAATGCAGTGAGGACTTTTCAGAAATCAAGTTTTTAGATGTAAAATATCATAAAAGGAGGAGATAAACAAATGAAAGTTTGACGTTTGAGAAATAAATGATCCAGATGCACCAATCAATCAACTCGAGATCCATCACCTTCCTCACATTTCCATTTGTTTCACTCACACCCACACTGGTATTTATGTGTGGCACCAATCCCTGAACAAGAAAAAGATCAAATAGATACAAAGTACCAAAATAAGGGAACAAAACTGGATGACATCAATTGGTATGGTTTTTGGTGTTAGTACCAAAATACCAAAAAAAGTAGCAAAGAACAAAGAAATGAAGCAATTTTCTGTCTTTAAAATGCATCAGGCATGTATTGGTTACTTTGGTGCACTCTTCTTTCTCTGTTAGATTCAGATTTATACATGTCACTGTTCAATTCAGTCAAATTCAAAACTATTTCCTCTGTCCAAAGAAAATCTGCATCACATTTTAACCATTTTATATGTTATAATCTGTAGCTAAGAAGAAAACAATCAGAATCAGCAACAATTTGAACTTGGTGATGATCAGTGAAACTCCAGCAAATAGAGTAAATATTCTAATAAGATGCATTTTTATGCTTAAGAGCGTCAAAGTCTACCAAAGTACTTTGACTCAGTTTTTTATGTTTATTGAAAGTCACATCAGTGTTTAAGGAATATGATTTGATGCATAATTTAGTACAGAACTGCATAACTTTGTCAGATTGAAAACGACCACCTCTGTTAAAAAACATGTTGCTGTTTTATGTGTAACAGTCCTTAAGAAAAAAGGAATAAATTAACACTTAAAACCAGCAGATAAGAGCTCAAAAAATGAAAATTGTTATTGGACAGGAAAAGGTTCAATAACAAATTTATCTGGTTTTTTTACCTTTGTAGGAGGATGACTACAAATTTCAATACTTGAAATAAAATGTTATTTATAACTGTAGTGTCCAAAAGAGATTTGGTATTTCTCAAAACAATAATCTAATTTCCTCCATATTTATTCATCACAATCCAAATAGGAAATATAAATAATTTCGATTTTGTTTTTGCATATTTACTTTTTGGAATAGGATATTTTGTTTTATGCAGTTTTGCAGAAATTACACCTAAACTTGCATCTGCTGCTCAGTGACATCAAACATTTTCACATGAGCATACCAAAAGGAAATGGTGTAATCTAATAAAATATAATATTAAAATAATAATCTACTATTATAAAGACAGTATAAGCTCCATGTTTTTGCTGTGACTTAAATTGATTGTCATGTTTAATTGTGCAGCAGCTCATTTTTGTTTGAAGTCGGTTTGCATACTGTGTGGTGAGCAGATGCGTAGAGAGGATAAAGTAACGTATCGACCACAAACCTTTCATTCCTGTTTCATTCCCGACATCTAAGAGACTTTGCTCCATATGTGGAATAAATCTTTCTTTGAAGTGTGAATTCACTTGTTAAAATTTATTGGCAGGAGGAATAAACATGCTGAGATCTTGCATTAAAGATTTTTTGTACTTCAGGATCACGTGTTTTCTCGATAGAAAAGTGTTTCACTTCAAGATGTCTGCATCTTTGGTTGCTGATTTGGGGAAATAGCACTGATGGCTAATTTAAAGTTGAGCTGAAGTATGAAAAATGTGGCGTCATTAAATAATGAAATATGAGTTCTTTATGAGAAGTTTAAATATATTTTGCAAGAGTAGAGAAGAATAACGAACTTTAAACTTCTAAAACTTTAAACTTTTTAACTTAAATGAAGATTTTCTCTAATTAAAGTAACTTAAACAGATTAAGTTACTTTCTGGAGGCTATAACAAAGAAAAGAGAAACTTATTTGATAAAGGTATTAAGTTTTACTTCAAGAGAAAAACAAATGAATTAAATAATTATCTGTATTTATTCCTGCAAGATGACAGTGCTAAATACACAACCATGCAGATTCACAGAGTATCTGTCCCTAAATATTATTTGATATTTATATTTAAAAACCTGCATCAACATACACGCTTCAGCATAATGCAGGGATGTCCAAAGTGTGGCCCTGGGGCCATTTGCGGCCCTCTGGATGATTTTGTTTGGCTCCTCGTTCCACAATTGAACAATGGAGTGATTAATCCAAGATTTTTACAGACAAATAAAACATATTTTTTATTTAGCTACAAGATACGACTTTATTTTTCTTTTATTAACAATGTTTCTGATGTTATTTATTACATTTGAGTAAATCTGGCAAGTGCTGCTAAAACTTTGTTGCCAAAAGAAAAACTTTTGGAAGATATTTACTTATTATTTAATGCAGCAACTGTGCCAGACACTATTTGTATAACAATTAGACTATTTTGCTTTTTTAAAAATATCACCTATTTAGCATATTATTGGAGAGATAAAAAAAACAGCAAATGTTTTCAGAAATAAATCTTTTCAGTTTTGATTTTAAAAGAAAGTGCCGCTGTCCAAATGGCAAAAAGTTTGGTCAGCCCTGGTGTAAACCATTTAGAAACAAAAAGTAATTGAAGATTTTGTTTTGATGTATCAAAAAATAATAATAAAAAAATTTTCTTCCTGATCAGAGTAGAAGAGTACACTGTAAAAAAAAGGTGTAGGTTTTACAGGAAAAATCTGGCAGCTGTGGTTAAAAGGATTTCCTGTAAAACTGACATTAAGTATCAAACTCTACTAAAAAATAATATGCAGATTAATTTTCAGTGATTTAAATCACAGCTGATTTACATTACTAAACTTTTAAGTCTACAAAAAATGCATGTTAATTTTACATTATTTATTTTATATTTTCAAATACAAAATAAAACTGTAGTTTTTCTACTGCCAGAATAATTTTCAATTTTTACCATATTTGTAGTTTTAACAAATTTGATTATGCTCATGTCTTATTGCTGTAAAAACAACAAAAACATTTTGTTTCAAAAGTTTCTGTGAAATAAACAAAAACATTTATGTTTTTTACTTTATAATTTTTTTGATTTTACATAGTTTTTGCGTAAATTCCACAGCCATTTTTTACAGTGTACCTTAAAACAAAGCAGGTGACTTCTTGATCTTTGGCCAGTGGATCATTTTCATCATTAATCTTTTGGGATTTGGTTCTGTTTTGGGAAATATTTAACGTTAAAATAATTCACTTGCTCCATTTTCAGCAGATGTAGTTTGAGTTGAAGTAGGAATACAGTGGATTCAATAAATCGAGGTTATGTTTAATTATAATTATTATTTTCTCTTTTTGACAATGTGTCCCACTCCATGCCATAACCTGCTGCTGAACTGCAGGTTATGGCAGTTTGTCACTTCTTTAGTGACAAACTGCTGCATCCTTGGTGGACAAAAGAGCCTAAACAAAGATCCTTTCTCCCAGAAGATGCTAGACTCTGTAACCATCACTTCCACCAACATCCTGCTGATATTTGTACAGTTTTGCTCAAATTTCTGCTGGTGTTTGCTCATCTCTGTTGTTTCATTTTCACATATTGTTAATACTCTGTTTTTGCCATACACAAATATGGCAAAAATAAATAAATTTTTGCCATATTTGTAAAAAAATAAAATAAAATAAATCCTACTCAGTTGCTCAATCCTTGGATTGGAGTATGCCATTTTTCCATAACTTTGCAGTATTTTCTGTTGTAAAATACTGACAGTATCTTAAGCTAAATTGTGTTTCATATTTTTAGACCTTTAGTTTTGTGTATATGCATCGATTGCCTGTCACTTTGCAGCTGTTACACCAACATTTCCCTCACTGTAAGACAATAAATTATATTTCTTCTCTTCCTCTCTTCCAAAGGCCTTCAGGTTAACAATTTGAAAGAATATCTGTAGTTTGTATATTTGCCTTTAAAAGTGAAAAGGCTTTGCATTTTAGAGCAGTCTCCTTTCTTCTGCTTTGTTTTTATAACATGCAAAAACAGTGAAACTTAACCTGCATAAAGGTGTTATACGTAAACATTTATGCATCAAAGTATCCCTCCAACTGAAAATAAAAGGTACAAAAATGTGACTTTTGTGCATAAATGACCCAGAATGTCTCTTAAAATAAAGAAAAGTTTATTCTTTGATAAATGGCAGATTGAAGAACAACAGAAGTAAAAATTGCCTGACTCTGATCTCCTGGCTTGGTGCATCTCTCCTGAACTTCTCCTGCAGTTGCACATTCATGCCTGGGGTTTGGTAATCCAACTAAATGCCAGTGTGGGCGTGAAACAAACGATTGGATACGATGCGTGTTTGTGAGAGTTTTGCGGCTAAAAATGAGAGGGAGATGGAGGCCGAGCGAAAGAAGGGAGGTGCGCTCAGTACACACAGAGGTTGAGGTTCCTTCCCAGATGGCAGCTGTTAACTTTGCTCACACGCACAGCTGATTAGAAACACATTGAGTCTGGGGCCGCACGCACACATGTCCAAACACATGCACACGCGCGCCAATGCGCACAACAAACAGGGAAACGGCGAGATATGCACGCAGATGCATACCATACCGAAAAACAAAGCCGCTGTGAGAATTCACCCAGGGAAACAGGCACGCATGCAGCCTGAAGCACAAACACACACCACATTAGCGGATGCATATGGATGAAGGCCGTCATTAGTGTGGATCATGCAACTACACAAGCGTGCATACGCGTTCCCATGCATTAAGAAGGCTTCCAGTTTTCTTTATCTGCAGCCTGAACTGAATTTATGACTCTAACCGAGTTGCTGGAGTCCAGCCGCAACAGGGCGCCGTCACCTTCCTCTTCCCCGCCGATGGAGCTCTCCGGCTCGGTTGTGCGCGCCGGGGACGGCCTCTGGATCTGCCGCTGAGGCGGGTCCTCCTCAAACACCAGCTTGAACTCGAACTCGCCCTCCTCCCAGCCCGAGCCCGGCGCGGCCCCCATCGTCCTCCGGATCAGGACCCAGAGATCCGATCTCAATCTCCTGCGACTCCTTAAAGGGCGCCACAAAAACAAAAAAACAAAAACAAAAAAACTTTCCCAGAGGTTTTCCAAGAGGTTTTAGCTTTCTCCCATCAGCGCGTCATTGCGCAAAAACTATCCATCCCCCTTCTTTTTCTTTCTCTTCTTCTTCGGGGTTTTGCTTCGGGCCCCCTCCAAAAAAAAAAGTTTCTGCTGCTTCTTCTGGGTTTATTTGCAAGTTTATCCAACCGGGTGCTTCGCGGTTCGCTTTAAACCATCCTTAAAGAAACATCAAGAAAACTCCCAGTAAGCGCTGATCTTTAATTCCAGTTCCATCGAGATCCCACGACTCCTTCCTCTGTCCCGTTTGAGGCAGAGAGAGAAGAAAAAAGTTCATCAAATATTTTTGTCGTCCTTTACCCTTAATTGCCTTTGGGTGGGTTTCCCAGCCCCGGCTGCTCCGTTACTCATTCCCCATAGGACTCTGTATGTGTCAGTCATGAATCCCCCCTGCCCAGCCTCCAGCCTCCCTCCTCTGCCTCCTTCTGGATTCTCTTTCTGTCACATTTACTTCACATTCTCTTCATACAGTCTCGTAATCCAGTTTTTCCCTCATCATCATAGCTGCCTTTTTCCATTTGGCGGCTAAATTTGGCATCAGAATTGAAGTTTTTCCAGGTATTTGGGTTAAAAGCAGAATGATTGTTATTCTAATCAGGACCAGGAGGCATGGGGAGCTGCTTAAAGTCTCTCATACCTCCATTTGTAGACCAGCTGCATGGCCACCAGGGCTGCAGTGTTAACTGTCAGTTAGTGAACATAAGAGGGCCTATTTCCTGTGGCGATGAACGCAACAACCCCCCTTTTTTGGCTGTCACTCTTCCCTCTCCTCCCCATTTTCTTTTTTTTTTTTTTCTTTGTCTTGATTTTTTTTCCCCCTTGACCAAGTCTCTGTCGTCTCTTCTCCCCTCCCTCCTCTTCCTCTCCACCAAAGATCTGTTTCTCATTATCCTCTGTAGTCTGCTCTCTGTCTGAGTCAGGAGAAGAAAAACTTAAATAAACACACTCACTCTCGGTCTCTCCAACATCTCCATGCTCCGACCCCCCTCCGGTTCTCACAACCGTCGGCTGTATGCTGTGCTGGCGTGTAACCGGGGGCTCGCTTCACTCTCTGGGTCATCCTCCGGGGCCTCGGGGTCCTGGATTGGTCTCAAGATGTTACAGTGCGGTTAGGGAGAAGGGGGAAACTGCTACCAAACAAGCAGACACAAGGATTTCCAAACCCCCCGACAAAACCCAACATCACTAAATCAAAAAATGACAGAACAAGACTGAGACATAATCAGAGGAACTTGTATTTAGTGGTTAGAAAATTAACCATAAAGTTGGCTTGTGCTTTTATGGAAACATCTGCTTTTCTACTTTCTACTTGTGGGATAAGAACATAACACGACAGAAATATTTTAATACCATAATATGGGACAGAACAACAGCAAGATCAAGAGTAAAACAACAGAGTAATAATCTAAAGTGGGACAGTTTAGTAAAAATAAAACAATGGACAGTATGGTAGTATTATAAAACAGTAAAGTTAAAGTATAGAAAAAGATAGCATGGTAATACTATAGTATATAACAAAACATTGGAGAGCATATAAGTAGTGTTGTGTAGAACATGATAGTAGTAATATAAAGAAGTAAAGTGCATTAATACTTTAATAATACACAGCATAATAGAATTTTAAGGACAGTATAGTTAAAGTTTTTCTTTTCTATATAAAAATAGTAGAGGATAAAGCACAACATAGTAGTTAGTACTATGCAGTGATGTAGTATTATATATTATAATATATCTTATAATAGTCCTGTGTAGGACAGCAGGAATGCTGTACCTTGAGATTTTCCTTTAATGCTGTTTTTGGTTCATTTTTATTATCTGACTCTCTTTATTATTAAAACATCTTGTACGTTGTGCACGTCTGTGTGAGTCTGTGGGGGTCACATGTCCGTCCTAATGCCATTGTTCAGGTTATTTTTGTTCATTTGGCAGCTTGGTGCTTCTTCTGTAAGCTAAAAATGAATGAGCGGAGTTTGAACCCTTGTCTTTTCATGCGGTTCTGGCAGATTGCGGTTCTGGCAGATTGCGGTTCTGGCAGATTGCCGGTTTCACAAACTGAAGAGCTGACGGATCGACCGGTTGGCCGACCGTGACATCTGCTGCGCTATAATAAAATAATGCAACTATAAACAGTATATAGATAGTGCAGCGTGGAAAAGGATGACAACAATGTATAGTGAAGGATAATATAGTAATATTATAATATAGGACAGTATGGTAACAGTATAATTATGGTATTTTTGTGACCAAATAGTATAAAATACAAGTGGACAAATTAAAGCACAGCATAGAAATAACATAGTATATTAAACAGATTGTCTTTTGCAGTCCTGCTTTTGCAAAGAATAATATCATTACAGTGTAGAATAGTATGGTAATAGTACAGCAAAGTATAGCAGCCATAGTAACTTTGCCTCTTGATCAGTAACTGCTGGAGACAGTCAACAGTGAATAGATTTCCTCAAAGTTCAAGATTTTCTTTACAACTATGATCTCTAAAGCAAAGACAAATGAGATCTGACTTTTATAAAACCTCATCTGTGGTTGAAAGGCCAATAAAAAACAAAGACTGCCACACATTAACCCTCCCCAAAGCCTTATTTCAGTGGCTTACACTCAAAGTTTATGGGACATCTGGTGGAGATGTGCTGCCCTCAAGTGGTGAAAGTTGAGTTTCATCCCTTTAAGGTCAGCAGAAAATCACTTCTTCAACATCCAGAAGAGTCAGGAGAGAAAAACAATCCAGTATAGTGAAGCTAAAGTGTATTTTTCAACTTGATGAAAGGATTTGCTTTTGTTGTTGTTGTTGTTGTTGTATCTGTTTTGGGAGCTTAACTTTACAGTAAAGGTTATACTCAACAAACTTAACATTAAACTAAATAAATGCACAAAATACAAGAAATTCTATAGAATATTATTGTAAAAACAAAGTGGAAACAAATATCATCATTTCTGGCATTTCTCAGCATGAACTACAAATAACACAACTGATCACCAGAGAAATAAATGTAGCTTAAAGCAAAAAAAAAAAAAAATTAAGTAAGTAAGACTCACTTACTTAATTAAAAAAATCTTCTGTTGACGTATTCCGGTTTCGTAAAATCAAAACTCAAAATGTTGACAATCACACTAGTCCTTCGACATTTCTACGACAGCTGACCACGTGGTTCAAGTTTTTTACCATGTAGTTACATCAGTTGGCCAGTAAGTGGCAGTAAATGGCTCTACACTTGAAAGTCCACTGAAGAAGCTGAAGAGAAAGTAAAGCCATATACAAGCACACAAATACCAAAAAGACCAGCGTTATTCTGATCAATACACATGAAAGGACGATTACACTGGAAATGAAGTATGATTTATTTGAGAAAACATGTTATCTGTAGTAACAACACTGCAAATAAACAGAGTTTGAGGGAAAACCTTAGCATATGATGCGAACATAATAACATTTCAATAACCAACAAACTTTAAAGACCATTTAACAGTTTTGCTCTACATGTTAAAAATATTCACATCTCTTTACTTTGTATTTATGTTCCAAGTCAGATTTTCTTGCATTCTCTAAATCACCTTAAGGAATATTTATTTTAGCTCTTTAAATATTGGTATCATTTTAACATTGGCTTCACTTCCTCTTTGCAAAATTTTATCCACTTTGTGCTCAAAGAATGAGGAAACAGGAGCAAACTAAGAAAATTAGGCAGCATTATGCCTGTTGTCTTATCTTTATAGATTCAGCTAAAGAAATAATCTTGTTTGTGTCACACTGCAAAAAGATTCAGTGTATAACAAGTTCTGTTGTTTTCCTTGAGTTATGAAGATGAGGGTCAGAAGCTACATTTCTGCTATTTCCATGAAAAGTAGTAAAAAAACATTTAAAACTGAAGTAGAAAACTCCTTTCTCTTGAAAACGGTTCCTGAAGATCACCTTAAATAAACAAGAAAATTGAATCAATCCTGGTTTCTTGGAAGAAGTAAAATGACATCATTAAACATAAGTAACCATGCGGTAATTTTTAGATTGATACTGATACATTGGGTAAGACAAACCTGTATGCACATCACACTGCTGGTGAACATATTTTCAAATATACCTACCATTAAAATGCATCTTATTGTTTAGATTGTTTTGACAAAATCAATATTTTCAGTTGGGCTGGAACAATTAATCAAATTAATCGTGATTAATCAATTAACGAAATAATCGTCAGCTAATTTAGTAATCAGTTATTACTATACAGATTCTAAAAATGTCAATTTGCATGGACTTAGCTATCTATCCGTGCTACGGTAGGAAAATTTGACCAGGTAGCAATGATAGTCAAAACACCAGATTTAATCTGTTTGCTCTTGAAATGTGGAACAAATCTGATTTGTGCGTCACCTGGCAACTGTTCCAGCCAATGGAATGACAGCGTTCCACTGGGTGCGCTGGATAGCATCTCCTGGATGTGCTGCTTGAGCGGCTACCATACGAATCTGGGCCAGGACCAAGTGGTGCACAGGCAGATGAATCCTACGCGACCAAGATCTGTGGATCACCGAGGAAGCGAGTTGAAACAATGTCACTCTGGCAAGAGCTTGTTTATTCTGAGCCGCATTTTCAATTCAAGAAAAATAAATTAAAAAAAACAATAATACAATTCAAATTCAGTCAAAAACATCTGGAGTTTCCACAAACAAAATGCACAAATAAAATAACATAATAGCAAGAAGTTAATAAATTAACATCTACAACACACAGTAGATACCAACGTTTGTCCTGCTTAGCTCACAGATTTGTGGCAGTAAATTATTCCAGACTTCATTCAGGTGTTCATGCAGGTTGTAATCAGATATACTTGGTATGCAGAAGTGGACAGAGCAGCCAAAAATTGTACTCAAGTAATAGCAGTTCTACTTCAACTTATTTTTCCTCAAGTAAAAGTAAAGAAATCCTCTGGTGAGCAACAAGTACTTGGTAAAAACTTTACTCAAGTACTGGGTAACATGGTGAAATGATCAATCATTTAATATTTAAAAATGATGTCATCAAATGGGTTAAATTCTAAAGTGAAGTGGAAATGTGGGTGACAAAAATGACAATAATTTATAGAAATCACAAAAAAATAATAAAATCAGACAAAAACAAATTCAAATCAGTTTTTTTCAATAAACTTTTGAAACTTTAACAAAAATGGCAGATGTGTGAATTTTTGGTTAAAGCATGTTTTTTCATTCAGAGAGTAGAAAATCCAGAAACTTTACTCTAGTAAGAGTAAAGATACTTCCTAATCAAATTAGTCAAGTCACAGTAAAAAGTACAGACTAGTAAAATACTCCTTAAGGATTTTTTTTTGTCAAGAAACTTCCTCCAGTATGCTAATTGTATAAATATAACTAATAAATACCCAAACCTGATATAAAACAATTGTTAAAGTTTTACTCTATCATATGACCTTGGTGTGTGTAAAATGAATGTCAACATGTCAAAGATAAAGAAACAAGCAGTTCTGGTGCAAAACTAAAGCGATAAGACTCCCTGCGTTCCTTCTGCGTGGACTTCTGCCTCATTTTACTCTCCACCCGTTCGTGAAAAGAGCGTTCCTGTTTCAATCAGACTTGTTGCGACGAGTGGTGCTAAGTTTTATTTGCGTGATCCTTCTGCGGTTGTGTTTGCCTCTGCTCTGCATCAATGAGGCCCTGAGGTTTTGCAATCACTCCTCATTTCATTTCACAACACAGCAGCCGAGTGAAAGTATCCTTTCAGGACAACACGAATGTCACTTTGTCTCCCAACATGGGCAAGTTTCCATAAACATGCACGTTTGTTTATACTAAAAAAATACTTGTTTTTATCAGAATACTTGAGTTAATGATCTATATGGACATGAAAGTGAAAAGAAGAGGGGGAGTGTGAGTGTTAGTGAAGGACACACCTCTGTCTGTAAAACCACAGCATGTTGCAGCCTGTGGGGAAGGACACGATCTCCTCTTTAATGAACTAAGAGACTCAAAGCGGGACAGCAGCCGGATATTTCCATCCAACAACGACACACGACAGAACTCCCCAATCAGAGGTTAGTAAATCTGACGTTTCCTTATTTTACCCGTTTCTACCACATGTTTCTCCTCTGGATTTGTCACGCTACAAATCTGTGGGAAAGTATGTTAATACTTTTCGACTGCTCTGATCCACTGTAAATATTTACAAGCAAACATGGGTTCTCAGGCATGCTGTACAGGAAAAGGAAAAACAGAATTATCCACTTTAATTTTAAAGTATCTACAAACAAGATCATAAACCAGCCAGCTGCGGTCAAGTATCAATAAAATGATAAACTGATAAAAGTTGACTAAAAAGTGTCTCTGCATTAAATAACATTGAATTTCTTTCTTTTTTTTTTTTTTTACATTAAAAGTGATTAAAAGTGATTTTAAGATGATTTTAAAACACCAGTGGAAACATAAAAAACCTCATTAACTGAAAGCAGGGTTTTATAGTTGTAAAAAATAGAAATATGTTTCCAATTAACTATCAAAAAGGATACAAATAATCATTAGCAAACATTATTCTAAGTTGATACTTGGAAATGATTTTTTTTCCATAATTTGAAGGATGCTTGTCTTCTTATGTCAAAAACACATTTCTTGGTTGATTGAAAACTAATTGTGAGTCGGAATCTGCCATTGATCATGACATTTTATTAGCCTGTCTTAAAAAGCGTAATCTACACACAGATTAATTCAAAGAATGATAATTAAATTACTCAAATGACCTGCCTGTTTCATGTTCATGTAATCCTGAGGCCAGATTATTTCAATCTGTAATTTAAACAATTATTAAACTACATATGTTATTATTTGCGAGATATATGTGGAGATAAAATCCTTATACATTGTTTGGGAACCTGGGAATTTTATTGAAGCCATAAGATGAAAATATATACATGGTCTTCTTTGGATACTGGGCACAGGAAATGAATACTTAATAAGGAAATAAAACTTCCTGTTTCTATCCCTCACTTTTATTGGTATGTTGTGGTCAGTTCAAGGGTCAACTAATTTCTGACCTACAGATTAACACGCAATATGATAATAACATAACGTTTTTTGGAGATTATTCAAAGATTAATAAAAAATATTGTGTTGTAACACTCCTCTTCTCTGACGCACTGCTGCCAGTTTTCCTGCATGCTTTAGCCTGCTGCAGATTTTTCAGAGATTACATCAGGTTGGCAGACATCCTGTGGTTCTGTAATCCTCATCGTTTATGATTTAAGTGGTCGAAAAGCGTCTTGCTTCGTTTATTCTTCTGCTTCCTCTTTTAAGTCTGTTCAGACATTTAATACAAGTTTACAAAGCAAACCTTAAAAAATCATCATAATGATAAGGCAAATCCATTGTTTGTTAATGAAATTTATAACTGATGTAATGATTACGAAAAGCTTGTGTCTTCCTCAAACAGAAGTCGTTATAATCTGGGTGATTTGTTGGTTTAAATATGTTAATAATTAAATAAATGTCACTTAGAAAGTTGTGGAGAAAATTAAACCATTAGCAAGCTTCTGTCTGGGTGGATATGTGACCACGTTTCTCTTTTCAGAAGTCATTTGTTTTCAAATATATTGTTTCCTGGCATGGATGTGGCTTTCAGTCAATAATTGTTCAAAAGGGTATGGAGGTTTATGGCTTTGGGGAGGCCGTGACAGAGGTTTCATATTTCCGGCTTATTCTACTCTAAAACCGTTATCATCATTGTCCTGTTGAGCAACCTAACCTCATGTCTGACTATTAAAAGATACTTTCGTTTTAGTATGTGCTTGAAACATGCTTATATTATACGAACCAATCTTTTTCATTAGAAGTTTATAGCCGAAGCCAATCAAAATTATTTCCAATTGCTTTACAGCTCAGCCAATCAAACTTGGCCCTTTCAGTCAGATTTTACCAAATTTGTATTGAAACACTGTTAGGTGGTTATGCTCTTAAATTTTGCCATTTTGCAAATTTCACTTTTTTATACTTCAGTTGTTGTCTCAACTGCTTCTAAAAACAGTCCAATTTCATCCAATATATTATATAAAAAAAAATATATAAAATAATATATATATATATATAATAAAAAATAAAATTCCCTTCTCACCCACCGCGGTGGTTCTTATCCTCTGAGCTCGGGTCCTCTACCAGAGGCCTGGGAGCTTGAGGGTCCTGCAGTATCTTGGCTGTGCCAAGGACTGCACATTTCTGGACTGAGATGTCTGATGTTGTTCCTGGGATCTGTTGTAGCCACTGCTCCAGTTTGGGGGTTACTGCCCCGAGGGCCCCGATGACCACAGGCACCACTGTGGTCTTCACCTTCCAGGCCCTCTCCAGTTCCTCCTGAGGTCCTGGTATTTCCTCCTGACCGTTGAGTCACAATCGATGAGCACTGCACCGTTTCTTAGCAACCACTGTGAGTGCTGTACAATGGCTGCTGGAAAAGACAAGTGTTTTGTTGTTGACTTTTTAGTCAACAATTTTGAGACAAACTAAATAACAATATAAATTAAATAAGGATAGAATGACTATCTGATTCTTCTGCTTTCAGGTCCAGAAGGATTTCTGATTGTTTTTACAAACTGGTGATGAAATGTACAATTTCTAACTATTTCTCTTGTTTTTACGATCAAATCATTTTAGAATGACAGCTTCCACAAATGAGGAAGACAGTGTCGTGAGCAACGACTACGCCACCGCCATCGGCACCCTCATCCTCACCCTGGTTTTCCTCCTTGGCGTCCCTGGTAACCTCTTCATCGTCTGGAGCATCCTGGCACGCACCCGTAAACGCTCCGTCACCACCATCCTCATCCTCAACCTGGCCTGTGCGGACGGCTTCATCATGGCCCTCACCATCTTCTTCATAATATACCTGGCCAAGCAGACGTGGATCTTTGGACTCGTTATGTGCAAAGGCGTCTTCTACTTGTGCAACGCCAACATGTACGCCTCCATCTTCCTGATCACACTGATGAGCGCACACAGATGGTGGCGTTGTGTTTCCGCAGAAACTACACTGATAAGCAGACAGGTTGTGACGAGGGTGATTATGGGCATGTGGGTGTTGGTCATGACGATTTCCATCCCCTCGCTGGTGTTTCGAGAACTGGAAATTGAGCCAGATCTTAGCCAGAATGATTCACGGATTGTGTGTTCCCCCAATCACACCTGGCCCACTCATGTAAGTCCACTCTTCTCAAAGTGAAAACCCTGTTTGACTTGTACTTTCTACTGCTACAAAATTGGTGAAGCATTTGATTATTTCATCAGGCTGGATGGGGAGACAGAAGACACAAATTACAAAAAAAAAAAAAGTGCTGATGTTAACTGGATCTGATGTTTACCTTTATTCAAAATTGGGTAGTTATATTTACTCAGTTTTACTTATCTGAATAATTTTAGAAAAAAAGTACTTTTGGAGTATTTTGCTGTGCTGTTTTTACTTTTACTTCAGTAATTTTATTTTGAAGTATCAGAACTTCTTCTCAAATAAAATTTCTGGATTTTCTACCCACTGAATGAATAAACATGTTTTAACTAAATTTCACCAGAGTCAAACACACCTGCAGTTTTTGTTAAAGTTTCGTACATTTCTTACTGAAAAAAAAAAAAAAAGATTTATTTTGGGTAACCCTAACCCTATTTTTGTCCTTAAAACACCAAAATTTCCTCCTAACTTCAAATTTTGTTTTGTAATTTTCAAATATTACATGACTGATAATTTGTTCAGTCAAATTATCAACCATAGTAGACTTTTTAACCAAATACTTATTTTTGGAAATAAAATGTTTAATGATTTCTCCCAGAACCGCACAGGATTCTGGGAGAAAAGAGGAAAGACTTTGGCTGCTCAACCTCTCTGGGCCAAACGTGGCGGAATGAACTCACTCTTTGGTTACCTAGCAACTCACTCACTCTTTGGTTACCTAGCAACTCACTCACTCTTTGGTTACCTAGCAACTCACTCACTCTTTGGTTACCTAGCAACCTGTTCCGTATCTTGATCAGTCACCATTCTATCATTTTGGCATTATTTCAGATATTCAAGACAAACAAAAAAGAAATAGATAAATAATTACCAAAATCGACTAATATATAACTTTTTCAGCCATATTGTTTAGCCCAGCTGAAATGTATAAATAACAGATAAAAGTTGACTAGTTAGCAGAAAATAGTAAAATTAGCATAAACTAAAAGTAGCTGAAAAAAGAATGGATCTTGGGAATTTGAATGCCACATTTTTTTTGAATAAGAAAAATGGTTCAAATAAAACGATCGAGGTTTGTTCAACTTAAGGAACATAAAGTATTTTCATAAAAATTACAGAACCATAAACTAGAAAGGCTCAACAGTTTCAATTTTTCTTCCAAGTCAGATATGTTTTTCAGTGTCTTTCTACTGTGTTTTTCACTTCCTTTCCTTGCTCCTCTGGACAGGTCCGGTTCCAGTATTCTTTAGAGACGGTTTCAGGATTCATCCTCCCGTATGCAGCCATCATAACCTGCTACGTCCTCACCCTGAGACGCCTGAGGCAGACCCAGTTCCAGCGAAGGATTCGTAGCGAAAAACTCATCCTCGCTATTGTCATAACATTTGGCATGTTTTGGTTTCCATACCATGTAATCAACATGGTACAGGTGAGTAAAATCTTTTTTAACCTCTAATCAAACATTTCCGTTCTCTGTTCTTGGGTTCTTGTTTTCATTAAAGTTTTTTGTGACTCCCAGGTTGCAGCTGAGTGGTATAGCAAGGAGACAAGAACTAGAAAAATGTGAGTAAGATGAAATTGCCTTACATTCTTTTACTACTCTATAAAGATGTCTTACTGAATATTAAGGGAAAAATTGTTCATTTTGTTCACATTTCTGGATGGTAACCAATAACTATATTCTGCTAAGGCATCATGTTTTTAAATCTTTAATGTTTTATCACTTTTTCTGGTTGCTTTTTTGGGGGGGTTATCAGTGGTATTTCCTTTTTAAGGTGTAACCAGGCAATTTAAGGCTGGAGTAATTTGGTTAAAGATTGGTCTAACGTTGATTCAATGTTATCCGGTGCATTATAAACATACACGATTGCATAATTATAGATAATTTTCATCTACACTTTGAAGTGCTCCTTTCCCAATTCTCTTACAAAATGACTTTTGTCGTAAATGTTTTCAGCCCTGCAGCGCAGGAGACAGATTACAAATCTGTGCTCAATGTTACAACTTTTGTTGCAATGAGTTTGGAAAGGGAGGGAAAGGTTTCCCTGAAAATTTGTTTTTCCATTTGCACAGAAATGTAGGTAAGCAACTCACATGCTAATATAGAACCCTGAGGTACTCCTTTGGATCTATCAAGAAAAGAGGAAAAGGATCCAACATGTAAACTAACTCATCTGTAGATAGACCAATATAAGCAATAACGGTAGTTTACCAAAAATATTGTGGTCAAAAGTAAAATACCCAAATTTAACAGCAGCAGAAATTTTGCATGCCTCATTGTTCTGTCTCTTATTTTGAGTGAAGTATTTTTGTAAACGTCTACATCAACGCAAGAGTGAGAGGTTTTGTTTCTACAGGATCCTAAAAGTTGCTCTTTGCAGAACTTAATAGATTTTTCTCCATCTTTTTTTACCCACAGATTGGAGTTGATTCATGAGAACTGCCGAGCTGTGACCTCGGCTTTGGCTTTTCTCAGCAGCTGTGCCAATCCTATCCTTTACACCTTTGCTGGAAAGTCCTACATCAAGAAAAATGGCTTAGCCTTCATGGCTAAGCTCTTCGATGGCACAGCGTCATCGGACCAAACTGCAAATAAACAGAATCGCATAGAAAGTGGAGGAGAAATGAACAATATCTTATTAAATACCAACACTACATAATGTACCAATGGGCTAGATTGGCCCATTGGCCAATCTGGAAATTATAACATAATGGGCTAGATTGGCCCATTATGTACCACAGCTTGTGGTACATAATGTACCGCAAGCTCATAATGTATCATGTATAATGGTACGTTATGTCCCATTGGTACATTATGTCCATTAAATGGACCATGAATTGTAAAATGTGCAAAGCTACTTGTGGGAAAAACCAAGTTTCACAACAGAACTTTTACTTTTTCAAACCATCATAAATGACTACAGGATAAACTCTAATTTCAATGATAAGTCAATACATCCTATAAAAAAGTTTTACAATGCTTGTGGGATTACCAAAATAGTGTGAGTAAAAATGACAAAATAATGCTATTTAGTGATAATTCATGTATTAGTAGTTTAAAATGAAAGGTTAAAACTTCAGGATGTTTTCAGTCCTCATTGTTTTTGCACATTTCACATTTTCAGGGAATTAGCTGCAGAGCTAAGCAGCACATAAACCAAAAACCGCTTCACTCTTTAACAATATTTGTTCATTTATGTAAAGCCACAAATTGTCAGCTGGAAGCACTTTATATAAAAAACAGGGACAGTTCTAATTAATCTACTATAGTCACATTAATTACGACTATAGTCAGAATATTCTGTCAAAAGAGTCTGGTTTAACCAAATTAATGTACATCCCTAAAACAATCTAAGAAAAGTTAGTGGAAATTTGGGCAACACTTTATTTGACGGGTTGTGAATAAGACTGTCATGACATCATGTTAAACATAAACATGAGTAAGTCTTTATGAATATTTATGACTGTTGTCATAACTTTAGCTTTAATAACATAACGCTACATAATTTTAAGTCATAACAAAGACATTTTGAATAATGTCAACTTTGTATTAAAAGCGTCATGATTTACTGAATGACACTTTGACACCAGTGAAATATTCACAGACTTGCTTGTGTTCATGACAGGTGTTATTACATGTATATGACTGTGTTATTACATGTTTATGATGGTGTTATTCCCAACACATCAAAGCGTTACCAAAAATTGTATCTAGATTTTAAAAAAAAAGGTTTGCATTGCATTAGCTGCAACAATTCTTAAACATGAAAACACTGAGAACACTAAGCTGTTCGTAACAATATTATTCAACAGAAGTTGGAATAAATTATTATTCGCCTTTAAGGCTCAAGGACAAAAACTGAATGTTATAGTTTCTCAAGAGAAGAGCTTGACAAGATATGGCTATTATTCTACTTTAAAAAAAAGTTTACACTGACAGACTAAAACAATAAAAAAAAAAATAACAGTTTGACCATTATGTAAAAAAATAAAACTTACAAGAAAAATGCCTCTTCCTACTTCACATATTTAAGGGTGTAAGAAACAACTAAACCAACAAAAGATGAGCTGCCATGGAGTATTTGGGTCCAAGTTGGAATCTTACCTTAGAAGATAATGAGGAAAAAAAAATTTTACCCTGTGAGGCAACAGAGCTAAGAATTAGTCTGTACTTCTAATCTGTCCCAGCTCTTGCTTTTTGTTGTAAACATAAAAAACTACTGCAATGTTTCCCTTTTCTGCTTGCTAAACATCCATTGTATTAAGTTTGTGTGCTACTCTTTGTGAGAATTGTTTTATGCTAAAGTATAATCCATCAACCAGTTTGGAAAAAACATGGCAGGTGAATTGCTTTGTTCTTGAATTTGCATATCAAACTGCACTGTACAATTTTTGTGTTTCTCTCCTACTATAAAGTTTAGTTTTTTGTTTCCTGGTTTGTAAAGTATATGAATGAAACAGGGTTTTAAGTCAGGAAAAACCATTTCTGTACAAAACTTCCTGCAAATGGAGTGAAAAGATACCGAGGACTTTTACAAGAGAACATGATCAAGTGACACTTACTCTTTAACATCTGAAACTGTAATCCAGTAGATGATCACTTTTTCTGGGAGGAATATGACATTCCTCCACCAAGAGTATTATGGTCATGCTACGAAAATAACATAAAGTCATAATAGTTTGAGAATGAAGTTGAAATAAGAAAAAAAATACATTTTTATTCTAACTATTTTGATAATGATCTTATTCTTGTACATGTTTATTTTTGTATTATGACTATTTCTGTATTTTTATTTTTGTATGTCTCCAATTTTCCATTGTTTCTAACAAAGTAAAACCTTTGGCCAAACTATAGGAACCGAGTTGCTATAAACGTTTTCAGGTTCTTTACTGCGTGACTCAATAGTGATTCCAGCTACCCTTAAGAAAATAAAAAACTGAAAACCTTGGAAAACAAAACAGTTACACAAAAGATCTTTGGGGCTTTACTTTTTGTTTTGCAGAAAAGTTTATTGTCATTTAGGCCTTAAATTAAAACTTATTGGGTTTTTTTTTTACATGTAGCGCTTTCAGGATATATAACAAATCAGTAGAAATTTATCAAAATTGAAGCGTTAGGTCAACAAGTAGACTCCTGACATCCCACCTGTGGAGGAAAAGGAAAACGGTTAAAGATCAGTTCACTCAACTTAATGTTACAAGTGTAAAAATATAACTTCTGCATCCATTTGTTACTAGTCCACAAACCAAAATCAAAGTACAAGTGTGCAGGTCTGTAAACTACAAATGGATGCTAGCTAGCATTTGATGCTGCATTTAAAACCAGACAGTTCTTACCTCAAGTGGTTCTCCTAATGCATCCTTCCTGAAAAGGAGAAAAAGGGAAATTAAAGTTTAGTCTCAATTGCGGTGGGCAAAACCTAGAGAGCATCAGTAAAGTCAAACCCATCAGTGCAGTGAAAGTGAAATCATCAGTTTCAGGTGAAACACGGACTCACATGCAACTCATCATGCAAGGTTTGACTCCAAAAGTTGAGTACGACACACCAACGACATAAAAAGGCAATTTTCAGGATTTTAACCAAATAGCTCACAGTACAGCTACTAAAAGGGAAAACTAGAGGTGCAGCTCAATAAGTTTAAAAAATATATTCTCTAGTTATATAAAATAGTGTTTTTCTGAAAATGTAAAAATCTTCTACATTGAGAGCTCAATTTCCAACACATATGCAGAATTTACTTTCATTTTTGACACAATCGTTCCTGTGGCTCATGCACCTTTTTTTAGTACACCACACTTTTTCCTTCCACTAAACTTTCATCAATATGGTAGGTTTACAGCACTGTGCAGCACAAATTGTCCGACACCATTATGAATCTGCAGAAATCATCAAATGACTCTGAGCTTTTATTTAAACGCTTTTCTTGTCGAGTTCCTCCTGTGAAACCAAACCATGAGGTCGGTTTGGCGCTAACGCTGCAACAAAGCGCAAAAGAAGCTCCTGAACCGCAGCGATCATCCACCTGCTCCAGCATCAATGGCCTCACCAAACAAGAAAACAAACCGGACACGAAACATGCGACACTTACCGCATTTTAGGCTTTCAAACTACGAATTTTTCAGTTTCCTTGCAGCAGCGAGTCCTTCCTCTTGCTCCGTGACAAGGAAGAGAGAATGTTAATGAGGCTGCGCCTCAATTTATCTCTTTATCAAACCACGTGCTTGGCGTCACATACGGCACTTCCGGTTTACGGCAACGTTAAATGTAAAGTCACCACTTCATTTCTTTAATTATGTTTGCATGTTGCTGTTGAAATCAAGGCTTTCCACGTCCCAAATCTGCAATTTGACCAATAACATTGTAGTGAGTTAACTTCATATGGGTTTGTGTGTTCTTGTTTTATATTTACAGGCTGAAAATAGAAAAATAAATACTGGGGAAACATGTATATTTTCTTTAGATTTTATTTATCTACATACCCAGCCAAATGCTACAAAATGTCTCAACTTTTTTATTAAGTGATCAATATATTTTCAGCTTGGAAACAACTATTAAACTATTAACTATGAAAGAAACAGTCACAAAATATGGCTAATATTAAGTTTGTTGACTGCACATCATATTTAAATGTTAATTGGTTACAAAAACAAATCCGTAAAAACAAACCTGCTTTACTGTCTCAACTTTCCATTATCAATTGACTCTTTCTGATTGGATAGGTCAGTTCAATAATTTGAATTATGAACATTTTACTTCTTTTTTTGCTATTACAACCATACTTTTTCTTGTATTTTAAAGTATTTTAGTTTTGTTGTTTATCTGTATAAGATTGAATATCTATAAATGATTAAACTGATACACAGGCAATATTACTTATAAGAGAATAACCAAGAATATGGCTATTTTTGACATAAATCTGAAATAGAAGAAAAGGAAGTAAAATTCATAAAACTTACCTAAGTCTTTTTAAATCAAAATGATCCCAAATTAGCAATTATATCTAAAAGTATTCTCATAAATATAAACACGTTTTTCCATTTTAATAATGTATATATCATGCACAAATTGAACGTGATAGAAGACTTCTCAAAATACTATATAATTTGACGTGGAAGGAAAGTGTTGCATAGTTATTAAAACACAAAAAATCTGATAAATGAATCTATTTATTGAGCTTTTACATTCAGTAACCATCCATCCATTATCTAACAAAACCAGTAGGTAGCAGATTTTTCTAACGAATAAAAAAAGGGGAAAAAACTACAAATGTAGTTCACCATGTTGTAGTACGGAACGCCCACTGGTCCAAAAGAGGTAGAAAAAAAGCGTAGTGAGAACTTGGAGTGACACACAGAGGAGAAAACTGTTACCAGCCACGACGTTGACGAATTTAAAGTTAGCGTTGGGTGGAAACCTTTGGACATGAGAGTCTTAATCGGTAAGAAAAGCTATTGCAGTTATCTGTTTATTTTAAAATAAATCAGAAAGATGAAAACGGTTCAAGCTAGCTTGCTAAGCTAAGGTTAGAGCTGCTGACAAAACCTGGACTGAAGTAATATTTAATGCGACAGTTGATTCAGGTGCTTCTAAAGTCCTGCCGTCAGTTGAAACATAAAATGAGATCGCTGTATTTTGAATTTCGTTGTTATTTAAGCAAAATTATCGCATGTGTTTTGTTTTGTAAGCATGTAAAGTGCGCATGCGCACTATTCACAGCTTCTCCATCCTTTTGGGGGTTGAAGATGTCAGCACAGCTATATACTTTAAAGTATGAAATAATTGATTAATCAGTATATTATGCAATATATTACTATTTTAGTGAGAAGTTTAGATGATATTTTCTTAAAGTTGATATATTTTAAAATTATCTCTCCTGATTTACTATTTTCTTTCATGCTTACAGTCCGTATGTTTGATTTGTGTCTGTCTCTCAGGAGGGGGCACTGGCTTTGTGGGTCGAGAGTTGACACGCCTGCTCAGAGACAAAGGTCACGAGGTCACGTTGATATCCCGTCAGCCTGGTCCAGGAAGGATAACATGGGTATGACCAGGAGATTCAGCTCCTCAATCATTACCTTCTCTTGATTGATAATAATGAACTTTTCTACAATGTGACTGATTTAAATATGCCTGTAATTTCTTGAATTGTATCTTTTTGCTCCTGCAGAAAGAACTGGAGTCTCACGGACTACCGCCTTGTGATGGTGCCGTCAACTTGGCAGGAGAGAATGTTCTTAACCCCCTTCGATGGTGAGAACCCCCCCAAAAAAATTTTTTATTGTAATCTAACTTGGTTTTGAAGCCTATTTCCATCACAATAATAGAAAAACAATTAGAACTCATTTCTCTGTATGTATTTAGAATAAAATAGCCACCAATTTATCATAATTTTAGCTATATGATAGACCGAGGTGTGTAGAGTACCCCCAAAAAATCTCAAATGAGAGTAGCACAATTTCAACATATTTTCACTCAAGTAAAAGTTTAAAGTAGCCGTCCAAGAAATGATTCATGTATGAGTAAAAATGTATTTGGTATAAAGTCTACTCAAGTACTGAGTATCAAATAAATAACAAAATCAGGCAAAAGAAAATCTTTCCAAATCAGTTTCTTTCAATGTAAAACTTCTAAACTTTAACAAAAGCTGCAGGTGTGTGTCTGTGTCCGGCAAATTTTTGGTTAAAACATGTTGGTTTTTCATTCAGCGGGTATAAAATCCAGACATTTTACTCAAGTAAGAGTAGAAATACTTCATAATAACAATACTCAAGTAAAAGCAAAAAGTACGGCTTTTTTTCTCCTCTAAAAAGTTGTAAAAGTAAATGTACCTAATTACTATGGAACTGTGATGAGAAATATTTTTCATCACAGTGGCAGAGATGGGCTTCTATAGACCCTATCTATATTTCCACCATATTAATAAAGAATACTTCTATTTATTTGAAAATAGTTAGAATAATTGTAAATTTTGGAAAACATGGCTGGGAAAGTTGAATTTAGAAATAAACAGTGTGTAAGTGCTGTTTACTTAGCAACAAAGACAGGACTGCTCTACCTCAGGATTTGTGCTTCATAGTAACCTACTCAAAACCTTAAGCTAAAACTGTTTTATTTGCATCATGTGAAAAACCATATGCTTTTGAGCTTATACTATCTGCTCATAAGAGGCTTTACTGAACCTTGTGTATAAGGGGTTAAAAATAGTTGGAATAGTTTTTAAACAGTGTTTATAATAACATGTATTAATAACAATAGTGTAAATTTTCTACCTTGCCTTTTCTGGTATTTCAAAATGTATTCTGCTTTTGAATTAGTAACATTCTTCAGTCGTGTTGTACTTTAAATCAGATCTATAACCTGATTTTTTTGTCCTTCCAGGTGGAACGAAAGCTATAAAAAAGATTTATTCTCCAGTCGTATTGACACGACTAAAGCTTTGTCCCAAGCCATCGCTGCGTCTTCCAGCCCTCCTCACTCCTGGGTTCTGGTTTCAGGTGTCGGTACGAGTCTACGCTCAGCAGCTGCAAAAGGCACTAAATGTGATTCAGATTCACCATTGATTTTGTCTGGTTTTCCTCGTTGACTCACAGCTTGCTACAAACCTAGTCTCACAGCTGAATACACAGAAGACAGTGAGTGGACGCCCTTTGACCTCCTCTCACAACTCGTCAAAGAGTGGGAGGCTGCAGCGTTTCTTCCTGAGGATGCAGTGAAAACCACCAAACAAGTCGTCATTCGGGCCGGTACGTTCAGAGGGGCAGTAAAGAAGCTGAGGGACGTTTGTTCATGCATCTCTCATTTAGAGAAATATGCTAAAGTTTTAAATCACCTCTGATTTCTTTAGTTACTTCCAAAGAGCCAGACATTTTTGTAGACTGTAGTCTTAATCCACAAATCTCCAGCTTTTCTAAAGTTCTGTCAAAGTTTTATTTTGGGTGATTTTTTATTGTTTGTCCAGAATTTAAAGATAACATAGGGTCAAAGATACTTTTCAGACAATTTTCCACCTTGTTGAATCACGTTATTTCACTCATTCTTCCTTCCGTCCACTAGGGGCAGTGTTGGGTCGAGATGGCGGTGCTATGAAGCAGATGCTGCTGCCCTTCTGGCTCGGACTCGGAGGTACGTTGGGCTCTGGGAGGCAGCCTTTCCCCTGGATCCACGTCTCGGATCTGGCAGGAATCATCGCTCGCTCTCTGGAGCCCCCAGCGAACACCGAAGCCCCGCCCCCCTCACCGCAGGTGTACAACGGAGTCGCACCTGCGATCACTACCAACCACGAGTTCACCAAGGAGCTGGGTCGGATCCTGAGGCGGCCCACGATCTTTCCCGTTCCTGAGTTCGTCTTGAGCGCCATGTTGGGCTCAGAGAGGGCCGTGATCCTCACTCAGGGCCAGAAAGTCATTCCCCTGAAAACACTGGAGTCTGGATATCAGTTCAAGTACCCAGACTTGACTTTAGCTCTGAAACAGATTGTAGGGAGTTAATAACTAATGTTGGAACTTTATTTAATCTTTTATTCTGTAAAAACATGAATGAAAATCATTTACTGCCTTCTATACATTGGTAATAATGTTTAAGCCGCTTCATTTTAGGCAATGGGACTTTTTTCTCATTAAATAAATAAACACCAGATGTTTTCACTCTCATTAATAAAACTCCACAATTACATGACACATGCCTGATTAATAATAAATATTTATTTTCTTAATAATAAACATTACCATGTAGGTTTGACTCCTGAAAGCTAATTTTTTAATTCCCTTTTACGTATAATGTTGGGGGAGTGGAAATAAGTTTTCAACCTTCTCTTGACTGACGACTGAAAAATGAAATAATTTTGATCCCATGTGAGTTTTCTGAGACGACTAAGACAACAAAACATTTTTTTTATTTAGATAAAGCTAAATATGAATGAGTTTCCTAAATGTTCCTTCATTCAGTCCTCATTAGTTATAAACACTTTAAAATGTAATGTTTAACCCTCCTGCCTCAGTTCAATGTGATTCATACCAAGCAAATTAACAAAAATAACCTCTCAGAAGTGGCATAGCCTTCTGCTTGTCAATACAGCTGTGAAACGGTTACAACCTTAATTGTTGTTAGCAAATAAGAGTTAAATGTTTTTATTAGTACATTCACTTATCTGAAAATCTAATGCTAAGATCACATGATAGGAATTATCAGGTTCAGTTGCTGGATCAGGCAAAACAAATATATTCATCTGAAGGTTGTAAGTAAGTTAGTTTTATTTTGACATCTTTAAAAAGAAACTTTAATTGGAGGCAAATCAGACTAAAAGCAGAATAATCAATGAGTTACTGACAATGGCACCAAATAAAAATATGTAAATGTGTAATAACTATTGTGATTTACAAAACACAGAGAAGAAAGTAGATTGAAGTCCAAAGTGATGTTTTTGTTTCCAGGACTCAGGAAGTCCTAAATGTCCAGGTTTTCATCAGAATCCGAGTCGCTGTGGACCTTCGTCTCAACGATCGGAAGCTGATCTCCCCATTCGCTGTTCCGCGCGCAGCGGTACATGTCTCTGACAAAACAATTTATTTCAGATCAAAACTGCACAAGAAATATTCTTCTAGCTGATCAATTGTATTGTTAATTTCTCCAGTAAGGAAAGAAATAAATTATGAAATTTGTGGAGCATTTCTCAAATCTATAGATACTGTATTTTTAACGGTATCTATAAAAAATGAGAGGGAGATTTTTGCCCTAAGATGAAATCTAAGAATATTTTCTGCCACTTTTGCTACATTACATCTGATTATTCCCAGGATCTTTTCCTCTCCATAAAAATCTAATAGTAAATATAAGCAAAAAATAATTACTGGAAATGGAGGAAGGCTCAGTATTACCAAATATCAAAATGTCTTCAGAACTAATAGTTTTTTTATGCAAGAAATATATAAATAAAATCTGAATAAATACAGATAAAAATCTAATTTAAGAGATAATTGTTGTTAGTAACTTTATAAAACAAATGTAGAAAAATACCCTTTTTTAAAAATCTTGGTATTGTCAAATGCAATGTTTTCACTTTTTACTTTTAAGATTTTAAATTTATCTGATATTTTACATTGTATTTCTTTTAAAAGTCTTATTATGATCCTCCATCTCTATAATAACTACATTTAATAATCATTATTTAATATATTTATCATCATTTCCTTAAATCTGTGGCAGTAAAAAAATACTCAACTAAATGATTATTTTTAAAATCTAGTTCCTATATTTACTGTTAAAATAATTCAATTAATACTCTTTTTAAATGTTTTCTGTAAAACTTGACACACAAACATCACATTGATTTCCCCAAATAACATTAAAAATGAATAAAATAGTCAAAGTTTTACCCCAGTTTTTTAAAACTTCTGGTAACGATTCTCACACCATAAACAGCCCAGCGGTTTTTCTTACCGGCCGTGTTTCCGTGCCGTCACCACCATGTGCTGCAGCCGTCCGTCGGAGCTGCACACGTGGCAGTGGACGTGCCGCGTTCTGCACAGAACCGGCGCGATCAGCCGGCCCCAGTCCAGACCTTCTGGTGTCGGCTCTGCCGGTTCTGTTCGACTCAGGATCAGGTAGCTGAACTTCTCTGTCTGACACTCAAGTCTCTGAATTAAAAAGAAAACAAAAAAACACAGTGATTGGAAAAATACTCAAGCTTTGATGAACAAAAGGCTCACCTGTCAATTGTTTTTTTTTTATCTTCTATTATGACAAGATTGTGTCTGGATGGTCAGACACTTTAAATATGTCAACAAAGTAATGAAACAACTTCTTATGTTATTTTAGTGAAAACTAAATACAATAATTTTTTTGGGATGCAAGTTTTTCAGAAACTTTCCTGACAAAAGCTTCAACAAATTAACTCAACCAGGCCTGTCGCTTTAAGAAATGTTGCTGGTTGATAAATTGCCCAGGAAATTATTGTGATAAATGATAATATTGTTGTTTTGAGGCCATTTTCAAGAAATATAACGGCATGATAGTGCAAGAACACATCCTCAAAAATCCATAAATTTTACATTCTAATGAGCTGGAACTGGAAGACATTTTAAATATCCCAAATAAACAAACAAAACAACAACAAGAAAAAAATAGTTATGAAATCTCTGAAAACAAATTTACCCTTAAAAAAGACCAAAGAACCAAACTGAGAACTTTCAGTTTTTGGTAGAAAGAGAGAAAAATGAAAACAGTATTTACTTTCATCATCAAAATGTATTTTTAAGCTAAAAAATAAAGCAGTTATTCCTGATTTCCTACTTGGTGGATTTACAGATGACGAGTTTTACCCCTGGCAGAGGAAGAGGATGGTAGCGCTGGTGGAAGTTGCAAGGCGTGACGGGTTCCTGGCCCAGTTTGGGACACATCATTTCATGAGGGCACTGACAACAGAAGCAGAGATGATCAACAAAAAGAGCCTGAAGCTGCTGGCTTTTAAAACTTATTTTAATCCTACCGGTGCAAACACTGATGCTGGTCTGGGGTCATGAACGACTTTTTCCTGTTCCTGGAGATCAATAATAATATGGATTACTACACTGGGCTAACATTACTAATCAAAATGGTTTGTGAAATATTTGAGTACCTTTAACAAAATGTCTCTGGCCTCCATCATCATCTGATGGCCCTCTTTGGTACCATTTTCCACCAGCACCTTAAACAAACATTTCAATTATTGGTTAATCATTAATATAATCAGCAAATCTACTGTTAATTACTTTTATTAAAGTACTTATTTGGAATTTAAATAAATAATAATATGAATTATATTATTCTCATGAAAATGAATACCAAGCCTTATATTCTGATTATTTATTTTCCTCTTGAAATTCATGGAATTAATTTATTTATACATTAGAAGTGCACTAAATATTTAATTATTTACTTCTTTTATTTTTAGATAATAACTACCAAATTATTATACAATCGAGATTTTTTTATTTTATTTTGGTATTTTATATACTTTTTTATTTATGTATATATTTGTTTTTCAAATATGTCATTAATGTTATTATCTTGATTATTGATACCATTTAACCTTAATAGTTATTCTCATTAAATAAATTGGCTTCTATTCACTTAGTTGATTCATTTATTTTGAGAATTTTTATCATTTTTGTTTATTATTGTTCCAATCTTCTTTATAATATCTAGTTATGTGTTATTTTATGCTTGTGTTCATTTAGTTACTAATTTATTATGATAAACTCTTACAAATGTGCATCAAAAGTATTTAATTTATTATATAAATATAATAGTAGATAAATCCCAGATGGAACAGACCAGATAGGAGTTTGTTTTCCTCCAGAGAGTCGCCACAGCGTCCGCCCGGTCGTTCACGTTGGGAAGCTCTGACAGGGTAAAAGCTGCCACCACCAAATCGAACTGGACCTGCAGAGAGAACCTGGACCTTCAGGGTTTCATTACAAAAAAACCTGCAACATTTACTTTTCTAACAGATTTCAGCAACAGATTGTTTTAGGTGTGTTTTAAAGCTGGTCATTTTTAAATGTTTCAGGCTTTTAATTCTTCCAATGTTGAATAATTGTAATTTATTTGTTGCTTTTACTGCTGCCTCAGTCCCAGTAAAAGCAATTAGTTCTCAATCATCTGATTAAATAAAGGTTGAGTTGATACAAAATTAATATTTAAGAAAAACCTTCGGGTGCGGAAACTTTATATATATATATATATATATATATATATATATATATATATATATATATATATATATATATATATATATATATATATATATATATATATATATTTGTGTCTATAAATATGGGAATGCATTCAATTCTGTTATGCACTTACTATATTAAATATTTATTTAGTATTAACTTACAGCATAACAAGTTCAAGTCAAGATACACAGCAGTAGTATGCTTCAAAATAAATAGAAAAAAGATTATAATGCTTTAACCAGCAAGAATATTATTTTACTTTCACATTATTTGTCTTGTATGGATTAGTTAAAAAGTTTACTAATTATCTACAATCATATTCAGTAAATTACAAATGAAGCTCCTCAGATTGAAAGTATCCTTAGAAAATAGCAGTTTTCAAGCAAATTGATTTCTTTAAGCACACATTTCTGTTATAAAAATTTAGTTATTTTTAATTGTCCTGATGTATTATTCTGATCTTAAATGTTGTTTTTTTATTCTCTGGAAGCAGAAAGTTACCATAATTAGCAGAAATAAAGGCTTGAAATCATCCGTCTGTGAGTAATTAACCAATATAACTTGTTTAATTTAACAAACTAAATTACTGGAAAAAAGTAACCGATCAGAAATATTATAATTTACTCATTTTGACTGTATATGTGATGTTCATGGTGAGCTCAGATACATTCTTTCTACATTATGAGCAGTTTTAGCTGTTGTCCCTCTAAGGTACAATTAGGAAAAGAATTAATAAATGTCAAAAACTAAAACACTTTCCTCCATTTCTTCAGAAAAAGTAAATAAACAAGAAAAGATGGACAGATTTCTTAAGTAATTATTACTCATTACGAGGATTTAAGCAGAAATTTGAGCGACTGGACGGGACTGGATTGAATTAATATTTAATTTTCAGGAACTGTTGAATCTGAGATCATGTTACTTCAATAAAAATATATAGATTTGAAAGATTTTTGCACATATTTGGGGTGCCAATAAACATTAATTAAAATCTCCAGACTTTATATTTTTCTTGGACCAAAACTGACCTTAGGAGAGACAGGAAGAAATTGTCTGAAATAAACGTGTTTGATGTGCGGCTGAGCTCTTTCATCGTCTCCTGCACAAAAAAGCAAACTAATTTAACAATTCTCACTTTAAAAAAAATATATGTTTTTTTAAAATCCATTTCTTTACCTTTGAGAAGTTGTTCGGCCAAAACGTTCATCGCTGCAGAGCTGTCCACACACACCATCTCCCTCAAGAGTCGCCCCAACATGAGTGAGACGCCCTGATGGACAGAGAGAGACACTCGATATATTATTTAAGTTTCAGCCAAACAAATAAAAGTTTCAGTTTGCACACGAACCAGGCAACAGTTCCTAAGCCAGAACCAAAATCAAGAAGTGTTTGAGGAGCAAATGAAGGATCTCGCTTCTTTATCTGAATAAAATCAACAAAAAAAGTGAAATATTAATTCAGGGTTGATAGAAACAGTTGGAGGAGAAGTGATTTTCTCCACAACTACCTCATTTAGAGCTCTCCTCACTGCAGCATAGCCTCCAGCCAGCCGAGCCACCAGGTACACCATGCTCAGCTCTTCATCGTACCTGAAACACAAGGCAGTCAGAGACAATTGTATGCTTTCAACTGAAGCTATGAGATGTGGCTGCTCCAATAAATGACAAATTTAAGCCTAAATCAAGCAGCATGCACAATTACTTTAGGGGCGTCCAGCGATGCGTCGTTCTTCTGAGCTCCGACAAAACCTTCTTCTTGATGCGATCCCCCAGGAGTTGCTCATCGACATCTGCAAAAAGATCACAGTTAATTAATTACTCCTGGTTTTATCACAGCCTTCACAGACTTTGAACAATAATTCCCACCCCTTAAAGCTGCAGTATGTAACTTTTATAAATACTATGGAATATGTTTTTTACATATTTGCTAAATCTCCTCCACCTCCTCCTTGAGCCACTATTGACATCTGCGAGGGAGGAGGGCGAGCAGCACCACACCTCATTGTGATTAACAGCGCTAAGACCCGCCTCCTGGCTCTGATTGGTTGTTTCTAATTAACAATGGCAGAAGGCAAAGGAGCTAATTATTTGCATTTTTGTTAAAGTTACATACAGCAGCCTTAACCTAAAGAGACTGTGTCATGGTGCAGCCACAAAGGAAAATGTTTTATGTGGATGTTTTTGTTGTGATAATCCAACACAAAATTTGGGGTAATTTTGAAGTTGAAGTAAAATGATTGATCAGTTTCAGCATTTGCACACATTGAAATCTAAAGCTTTTGTTGCAGAAGGGCAGTAGTTTTAAAATCCATCAAAAACTGCTGCCTTCATGAAACCAGGACAGTAATAGTAGGGGGGGGAGGTATTTATAAACAATCATGTATTGTCCTTTTTTCAAAAGGGCTAATAATTTAGCCCTTTTGCTAATGCATAAGCACCTAAAATGTAAGGAACTGTATGGATTATCATCTGAAATTGCCTTCAATTCATCACCTCCTCCGATGTCCTGCACGGCTTTCTCCCACAGTTCCTTCTCCATGCTCACAGCTTTCTGCCTCAGCATCAAATCCTCCACCGCTCTCTTCCGGCTCCACAGGAAGTTTGTGAGCTTTAGAGAACGTTCTGCAAGCTGAGGCACCCGAACTCCTGTCGATGGAAACATGAAGCTAATTAGTGAGGAACGCAGTGAGTCTAATTTCTGAATAACCATTCTCCAGCTGGTGAACGTACTGTGAATAATGGACTGTGCAGCCAGCTGGAGCTGTTCGGGTAGCCGGACAGTTTTCAGGTTGGTCACACCTGGATGCTTCCTGTGAAGCTCTCCTTTCAAGAAATCAACCTTAGGCTGAGGAAGAGCTGCTGAACTCACACTCTGGAAAGGGAAACAAAATTCAACTTATGTATGAAAACATATATTTATAGAGTTTATAGATATCCAAGCTTAGCATTAAAGATTGTTTTAAACTGTTTCCAAACAGAAGGTTGAATAAATGTAATACAATTATTGTAAATATTCTTCTAAAGAGGTACATGTTTAAGGAATCCTATCATCTGGCCTCCATTGTAAAGCTTCTGCGTTCAATGACAGCCACTAATTGCACGCACCCTGAACATTATGTTCGCCACCGCCGCTCGTTGACAAAGAAAACAGGCTCCGTAACTCCGAGACGCCATGTTCTCGGTGTCAGAAATAAACTTTAGCACCGTTAAATGAACAACTTTCATTCACGCTTTCGTAAAGCACACCGTACCATAGCTGCGCCTCAACAAAATAAGTCCGATCAACTACTAAAGAGGAACCCCTAAGACCAAATGTTTTGTTCCTACTCCGAAACAAATACGAAGAGGACTCACTCTTTTCTAAATTCTCAAAATGTATTGCGATTGAATGGAAACAGCGCAGTTTTACTGTTTCTTTGAAAAGTCATCTGTTTTCTTTAAAAAAAGCAAACAAAAAATAACATTATATAACAAATAAACCAAAAATGTCGTTTTTTACTCCCAATATAAAAAACGAAGTAGCAGGGCTGGTTGTTGTCAAGGTAACTGCATCAACAGTCGCGTCTCCCTGCGCAGTGAGTCATCTTCTTCTACCGAAACGAGCTTCGCTAAGAAGCTCGTCCAGGCAGAAGAACAAGTCCAGGAAGCAGTGGCGGAGTTTCGCGCTCTGTGTTGTCGCCTCTGGACCTTTATTACCATCACCTAAATTATAAAAAAAAATATTCAGTACAAAATGAGGAGAACCAGAAGTTCCAGAAATAAAAGTCAGAGCACCGTAGAAACGAGGAAGTCCCGACAAAGACAGGTTGGTGTTTGTTTTTAGCTAGGAAGGAAGCCAACGGTTATTTGTGGATGTCCAGACAAGACTGGACAAGAAACAGTGAGACACAGTAATTATTGAGACAAAGGTCTGAACCTTCAATTTGGACACAAATAAAGTTTTTTTAACTGCAAAGTGTCTTCATACCACCCACTTTCACAATTAGTCTGCCTGAAACCTAATTTTACGTTTGTATTAATGCAGTTAATAACTTGCTAATTGGGGGGAAATTTCCAAATATAAAGATTTACAAAAATATTAAGCCTTTAATTATGTACTAAGCAATGTTTTGGACTTTCATCTTGTGTAAACTGCTAAATGCTTATCACCTTTTTCATGAAGTCTTGAAAGGTTTTCAATTTGATCTTGAAACATAAAAAAAGGCAACTGATTTACATTGATGACATAATTTCAGGGTGATATGTAGAATCAGCCTTAGACTATAATGTGAAATATTAATTTCTATTTAAATTAATTGTGTTTGGAGTTTTGCTGAATGCCTTAATTATAAATCAGTAAATAAACTGAGATAAACTCCACCACCTATCCTGACTCTTGTTTGTGCTCAGTGTGGCAGTGGAGAGGAGATGATGGGCAGTGGGAACCCTACCCAGACGAAGCGGGCTCCATGCTGGATTCAGCTTCCTCATCAGGAAAGACGTCGGTCACTCTGACTCTTGGTGCAGGGAAGAAATATGAAGTGGATCTGAAGAAAATGGTCCAGATTAATCCTACGACAAAGTACAAGAGAAAGATTCGCTCTCAGATAGTAAAAGCAGGTAAGTACCCTTTTTCTTTTACTTTAGTTTTGTTCAATAGTTGATGCTGTTGTGTAATTAGACATAAATAATTATTTTACATGAATAAATTCACTTTAAATGACTGCAGTAAATTCACTTTCACTGCAGTCTTTGTCAGAACTATTGACTTCATCTTGTGCAAACGAGCGTTTGCAGCTTTATTGTTAATATTTGTATTAAAAGTTTATAATTAAGATGATAATTAGTTTGTTGTATGTTCAGACATGTAGAGCATAAAATAAAAATATTAGCATACGACTGTAATGTGCTTTCCAACTCCCAAATTATTCCTTTTGAATCCCTACCTGTTAAAGGTAATTCTGAAAGTAGAAAAAGAAATTTACATTATGTAAAGTGTAGGTAGGTATGTTGAATTTATATCTTTGTTTATCTTCTTGAATTTAGAGAGTTTAAATGAAGCCGGTGACGTGGCAGCTGAAAATGGAGATTCAGTTCAAGTCAAAGAGAGGAGGAGACAGCGGAGCAGCCGGCAGAAGAGGAGAAGAGGACAGAGCAAGAGTGCAGCTAAAACCAAAGAAATGCCTAAAGAGGAAATAAAAACTGAAGGTAAAGTATAAAAAGTCAGAGCTTTAACTATGAAACTAGAGCTGAAAAATGATCATCAGGAATGTGTCTGTCTTTTCTGCCCAGAGGTTGTGCGAACGGTGGTGATGAAGGGCAAAGCTCCACTGGACTCCGAGTGTAAAGCTAAACTGGGAAAGGTGCGTTTCCTGTGTACAAACCAGATGTTAAACCTCTGGCTGTGGTTTCACACCTGCAGGTTCAAAAATGTGCCACAGATTCTTCTGAAGTCAGAGAAACGTGTCAATAAAAATAACACGTTTAAACTCAAAATATTTGAAATTCTTTTTTCAAAAGAAAAAAGAATTATATAGGATCGTATAGAATAAATACAACTTTATCCTACACGATTAGTCACAATTCCGGTTCTGGATTGTCTCTAAATTGAAAGGGAATGATGCATATTTTCAAGTTTAGATGTAAATTTGTTATTTTTTCAAGTAATTGCTGTAATTTCTGTACTTGCTAACTGTTTTGTTTTCTGTATCAGTGCTGGGTAAGTTTTGTGTTGTTGTTGTTACTGTTCTTTTTTTCTTTTTCTCAATTCAAAATATTAATAAATGTCCTGTTTGAGACACTCACACATCTGCCACTTCCAGAGGAGAAGTTCAAATAAAAATGCAAACATGCAAAGCAATTTTTTTTCCTAAAAACTATTTAAGAATTTGCAGATTTTTATATTTTTAAACATTCTTCATGTTTCCCTTTCAGGCTCATGTTTACAGTGAAGGAAATGATGTTTACGATGTGATGCTGAACCAGGTAAAATACTAAAAAACAATTTACTTCTGCTTCAACCCGCAGCTTTTTAAAAAATGCCCTATTTTGTTTTGTTGTTTGTTTTTTTTTGTTGTGTTTTAAGAGATGCACCAATCAATCAACCAGAAATGATAATCCATCAATTTTTCTGTAATCTTCTTTTGATTGTTTGTTTGGAAGTCAAATACTGAAAAATCAGTTTTTTTCTCCTGGTCATTAAATGCACCAAAGTAAAGGAATCTTGATAACACCATTTTTTTTTCGTATTAAAAAGAAACCTATGAATGAATAAGTTATTTTAATGCCTTAATTTTCTGAAGGACTATGTTTTATGTATTTTACATCATAAAATAAGTTAATCATAATCAGTCTGCAGATCAGACCAAGTAAAAAATAAAAAACTACATCAAATTTGTCTGTATCTTAACACAAATCCCACATAATATTTTTCATACAGAAATAGTTCTAGACCACTATTTGAATTCTTTAAACCCTTTGATTCTCATTAAATTTTTTAAATTCATTAAAGTTTGTAGTATTACTTGCATTAATTTGTTATTTTCTGTGTTGCCTGTCAGACAAACCTGCAGTTCAACAACAATAAATATTATCTGATCCAGCTGCTGGAGGACGACGGCGCCAAGGCTTACAGCGTGTGGATGAGATGGGGCCGAGGTGAGTCGGCTCTTCACCAGGACTGAAACGATTAATCAGATTAATTGTGATTAATTATTGAAATAGTTATGAGCTGATTTAGTAATTGATTAATCGTAAACAGGAGTATAGAAACTCTAAAAATGTCAATTTGCTGGAAGAACAACACAGTCAGAGCTGCAATTAAACCAAAACTGTACAAAGGACAAATACATTTTGCATTTAAGATTAAAAACATTCTTTGTCTGTAAATATGTCTTACCCAGAACTATTTGCTAAAAAGTGGCATTTTTAGCTTGACCTGATTCAAAATATGCAAAAAAAATCTCCTGTTAATCACCTTTTGCTGTCCATTTACTAATAAAAACAAATTATTAAAATATTTGTAGATAGTATTTCTTAGCTGCAAATGTATCCTTTTCTACAAATGAGAAAGTGTTATTAAGGAATGCTGTTGTTTTAGGCAATTATATGTTTGTTTTATATTAAAGTAATTACTTTATTGCTTATTTTAATCCTTTAAAGCATTTCAAATATTGCATAAAAAAGCCGTAAGTGGTTAAATTAAAAATTTGCACTCTTTTTATCTGATTAATCATCAAAATTACCAGAAAACAGCAAGAATTATTGAGTGAATAAGTAATTTAATGAATGAAATTGAGATAAGGGATAGGATTAAGTAAATGTTCACGTGTTCTTGTAAAACAAAAAAGTAGAGGTAAGCTAAATATTCTGTTTTCTCATTTTTTTCTATTTTTTTCAAAAATAAATGAATGAAAATATTGGATAAAGTGATATTTTACTAATCACTTGTTCCAGTTCTACTGTTGACCAGCAGGGCTGACGGGATACATTTCTTCATCTCTTGTGTTTTCACAGTGGGTAAAGTGGGTCAGAACAGCCTCACACTCTGCGGGGCTGATCTGCTGAAAGCCAAAGACATCTTCAAGAAAAGTGAGATTGTCTGATTAAAAGTTTCCCAGAAGCTTTGGGAAACGCTGCTTTGAGTGACTCTTTGAAATGTTGCTGCAGGTTCTTGGACAAGACAAAGAACGAGTGGGATCACAGGAAAGTTTTGAGAAAGTAGCCGGAAAATATGACCTGGTGTTCATGGACTACGCCGCTAACGAGAAGGTGCGTTTGGAGGTCAGACGTTCTACCGGTTCACACAGTCCACAGTGAGCAGGCTGCATATCAGCATCTACACCTTCACAGAGTTTTATTGAAAGTTTTTAAAAAAATATCTGGAAAGTCAAAAGTTTATTCTTTATCCTACTTTCTAAATGTTTTATTATTCCCGAGGTCTTTCCAGTTTTGTGTTTTCTTTAATTTCTTTTCCCTTCTTTTTATTTCCATAATCCTTTGTTCCTCACTTTTGTTCTTTCTTCCTTCTCACAAAAAAGTATTTTTGCTTCAGTTTCTAGTGGAAATATCTTAGTACACTTGAAATAAAGCAAAACTAACTTACAAGTATCTTTTCAGCAAGAAATAGGAGCTTGTTTTAAGTAAATAATTCATTAATATTAATAAATAAAATTACTACTTTCACTAGCAGATATTTTATCATAAGTGAAATAGTATGCCAGTGGAACCAGTACTTTTTTCCTTCTATATTATAATTTCTTATGTCCTTTATGTCATTTCTTTCATCCTTATGTTTATTTCTTATGTCTTTACTATTATTTTATTCCAGCTTTGATATTTTTAAGTTTGAAATATTAAAATATCTGCCAAATTTCTTATTGTAAATTAAATGCAAAAGCCTGTTAATTTTGGAAATTTGAGTAGAACAAAATGTCAAATCTTTAAGAAGTCTGGGAACTTCATCGTTAAATCTGATGATGTATGAACAAATCCAGTCTGAAATATGTAAAACAACCTTTTGTTTTGTCCCAGGAGGAGAACATCACCACCGTCGACGCCGCCCCAGGAAGCAGCCGTCCAAGCTGGACGCGAAGCTCCAGTCGCTCCTCGAACTCATCTGTGACCTCAAAGCCATGGAGGAGTGTGTGCTGGAGATGAAGTTCGACACCAGAAAAGCTCCTCTTGGTCCGCCACTCTTAGGGGAAAAAAAAAAATAACTCAATCTTGAAGTACACTGGAATGGATTGTTAAACACCGTTTGCGTTTCCACCTGCAGGAAAGCTGACCTCGGAGCAGATCCGTGCAGGATACGAAGCCCTGAAGAGAATCGAGTCATGCTTGAAGAAAAAGGGAAGCAATAAGGAGCTGCTGGAAGCCTGCAACCAGTTTTACACCCGCATCCCGCATGACTTTGGGTAAGAAGCACGAAATAACGCTGCAAAGAAAAACATTTGTCTGTTTTGGTGGAAATTAAAAGAAATTAAATTTCCAGGTTAAAAACACCTCCAGTGATTCGCACAGAAGGAGAACTGAAGGAAAAAATTGCTCTGTTGGAGGTAAAATATTTCAGATTTGTTGCAGTTTATTATTTACATGTTTGATTAAAATAGTCAACCTGTTGTTTTTGTCAGTTTCATTTTATCTAATATTTTTTTCACTCTTGCTTTTATTCTTCTCGTTACATTGACTGAACAAATTATTTCAGATTATTTACGATATCTTTCCCACGTTGTAGGTGAAATAATCTGCCAGTGGAACCAGTACTTTAAAAAAATATTAAGGAATTATGAACTTGAAGCAAACTCTTATCACTTAAAGAAAAGTTACTTGTAAGTTATTTTTGTTGTATTTTAATTGTTCCAAGATATTTTCACTAGAAACTAGACCAACTATACTTAAGATTTAGTGTTTTTGCAGTGCTTTGCTTGTCTTGTTGGGTTGTTTTCTGTGTTTGACCAAGCTTGTGAAGCTATTGCTGTATTCAAATGAGCTGTTCTGGTCCAGAGTTATCAAATAAATGTATAATTCAGTACATTTATATCTGTGTTATTTAAAAAAGTCACATTTTAAGTCAATTCAGCTCAGATTTTCTGTATCGGATCGGAATCGGCCCACAATAATCCTCAGATGTCGGTATCAGAAATGAAGAAAGTGGATTGGTGCACCCCTAATCATTTTGTCTAATATTTTTTTTGAGGCACTGAGTGACATCCAGATTGCAGTGAAAATGGCCGAGTCCAATGCAGACAGTGACGAGCATCCTTTGGACAGACAGTATCACGCCCTGCAGTGCCAACTGGAGCCTTTGGACCAGAGCAGCCATGAGTTCAAGGTTGGTTAAGTTCATTAATTACCCTGAAATGATCAAATAAAAAGAGTTAAAATCCAGTAAATAAATAAGCCATCAAATATTTATTTTACCCGTTGACTAGTTTAAAGATAACTTGAATTTATTACTTTGTAGTAAACTTTCTTCTCATTATCTAAACATGCTATGTATATTCCCTTTGTGGCCAGCAGGGGGAGCTAACGCTGCTGTAATAGAAGGTGATTGACTTACTGCACAGCTTATGACAGTCAATTATATTTATATAATATTATTAGTGGTGGGACTTGATTCAAATTTAATCAAATTAATTTAGGATCTGTAATAAATTAACCATATTTTAAGCGAAGCCGTATATTAAGAAAATAAGCAACATTTTGCAATTCGAAACCCCTTTTTGTTGCTAAATTATGGAATTAGCAGCAAAAAAATGAATTGTTTTTAATGTTATTTAGGTAATTCAACCATCAGCTTGATAATGCATTTTATTTATTGTTTTGGTTGTGTTTGATTTTTATTTCCTTTTTATTTATTACTTTGTTGTATTTTATTTTGGATATTTAAAATACCTTCCAGTCCTTATGTTGTACTTCAGTGTGGCCTGTTTTAAGCAAAATTTATCTTTATTTGAGAGATTTATTATGCTATTGTTAATACATTATTTGAATATGGTAAAAAAAACAACAATATTATTAATAAATATCATAATAATAAAAGTATTGATATGCTTAATCCTGGCCCTAATACTTCATCGTAGAGATGACCTAAATTAAAAGTCCAAATAAACAAAAGCTATAAAACTTGCCTGTCAATAAGATGGCCACCTTAAGCGCGCAAACAATGGTAAAAAAAAATCTACATTTTCCAAAACTTAAATCTTTGATTTACTGATCAAATGGATTTAATTTCTGTCCTCCTGTCTTTAGGTGATTGAACAGTACCTGCAATCCACTCACGCTCCCACTCACTCCGATTACACCATGAAGGTTCTGGACGTCTTCTCAGTGGACCGGGGCGGCGCGAGAGCGACAACTTCCTGTCTCATTTACACAACAGGTGGGTCGAGCCAGAACCAGTCTGCAAAACACAAAATATTAACAAGTTTATTTATTTAGTTTCAAGCACAGTTGAAGTAAGACAAAACTAACTTAAAAGTGAAATCAATAATTCCTTACTATTGCTGAGAAAGTTCTAGTTCTATTCTCACTTTTTATAACAAGACATTTTTCCCATGTTACAAGTGAAATAATCTGTAAATGGAAGTAGAACTTTTTCATCAATTATTTACTTAAAACAAGCTCCTAAATCTTGCTGAAGTTGGTTTAATCTTATTTCCAGTGTATAGTTGTTAGGTTTTGTGTTCTTGCAGTGCACATGTTGGGTTTTGCCATCCCTGTGTTCATGTGTGTGGTTCTGTTTGCACCAGGACTCTGCTGTGGCACGGCTCCCGTCTGTCTAACTGGGTCGGGATCCTCAGTAAGGGGCTCCGAGTGGCGCCGCCCGAGGCCCCCGTCACTGGCTACATGGTACGAAGGAGAGGCTTTCACACACAAATGCATTCATCTTGAGCTTTTTTCCTTGTTTTGAAACAATATTTTTCTGATTTTTCTGATGCATAAATTATATAGCATGTTATTTACTTTCACTTGAACTTATTTGCATTTGAAAAGTTTGAACATTTTTTCCAGTGGGTGCCAAACTATAGAAAGAAAATAAATGTCTCTTATTTATGGTGAAAAAACGGCAGCTGTTTTACCATATAAATACGGTAAAATTCTGGCAACCGCAAAATACATATTTTCTCATATTTACGCTTTAAAATTGTATTTTACTATAAATAAGAGACTCTTTAGGGGAATTTCAACCTTCAATCCTGTGTTTAAAACCAAACTTAGGTAAGGTTTTAGCTTGAATAAAAAACACAAAAAAGCACAAAGAGGTCAGAAGAATATAGAATAGAAAAGGGAAAATCACATTTTCTGTTGAATTCAATGCATATGATTAGTTCACTGAAATAAAACAGTATCAGGAAAGAATTGCAAAACTAATAAAATTATTATATTTTAAATAGATCTAGGTTTTCTCCACCGCTCTGGAAGACATAAAGATGCTTTACATCTTTAAATTTATTATAAAAAATAAAAGTAACTTGACCTTCTGGTCTTTCTCTTTCAGTTTGGTAAAGGTATTTACTTCGCAGACATGTCGTCAAAAAGTGCCAACTACTGTTTGCCAACCAGAGCCACCATGTTGGTTTGCTGCTGCTGAGTGAGGTGAGAAAAACGTGTTTTCAGAAGATTTGTTCTCCAAAATGGTTTTAATGTTTATTTGTTGAGCCTTACATCACTTTACACCCAGCTCTGTCATGTATCAACATGTTTGTGTGCAGGTGGCTTTAGGGGACAGTAATGAGCTGCTGGATGCCGACTATGAGGCCCATAAGCTGCCTGCAGGAAAACACAGCACCAAGGGCCTCGGTCTGACCGGACCCGACCCAAAAAACGCCGTCACGCTGTTAGTCTCGTCACATCTCCACATTCTACCTAAAATCTGCTGTCAAGCAAAGAAACTTACAGTCTATTACTTTTCAAGTTTTATCTGTGTAGCACATTTCAGAAACAAGGCAGTTCAAAATGCTTTACACCATAAAACCAGAAAAATACCAAGTCAAAAAAAAGCATCATACGGTCAACAATTGTCAAAACCAGAGAGAAACATTACTGGTTTTCATTTCACATCAAGAATGTTGGTCAATGTTTCATTTATTATGTTTCAAAAGCAACTCGAGTCTTGATGTAAAAGTAAATCAGTGTTTCGGGTGTTTTGCAGTTTTCTGGAAGTTTATTCCACATTTGTGGTGCATAGAAGCTGAATGCTGCTTCTCCGTGTTTGGATCTGATTTTGAAGATGCAAAGCAGAACCAGAACCAGAAGACCTGAGAGGTCTGGAAGGTTGATACAACACCAGCAGATCTTTGATGTATTGTGGTATAAACCGTTCAGTGATTCATAAACTAATGGTATTTTAAAGTCTGTGCTCTGAGCTACAGGGAGCCAGTGCAGGGACTTCAGAACTGGGTGATGGGCTCTAACTCCCTGGTTTTAGTCAGAACTCCAGCAGCAGCATTTTGGATCAGTTCAGTCAGAGCTGTGAAGACACTGTTGCAGTAATCAATGTGTCTAAACATGAACACATGGATGAGTTTCTAATCCTGGAAATGTTCTTCAGGTGATAGAAGGCCGACTTTGTAACCGTTTTTATGTGGCTCTGAAGGTTCAGGTCAGAACCTGATCTGTAGTTTCTAGCTGTAGTAATTTAAGTTGCACACTGACTATATTTTCCTCTATATGTCCAAAGATAACTTCATTTTTTTACTATACAAATAAGTAGGAAAAACAAAGTTATTATAAAATATAAAAACGTAAATGTAACGTGTCTAAACCAATGACCTTTGACTCCTTGTTTGTACTTATTTCTCCCTCAGGAACGGAGCGACGGTTCCGATGGGTCCCGGCGTTAAAACGGGGGTTTCTAACCCCAGTGGCTACTCTCTGCTGTACAACGAGTTCATCGTTTACAACCCGGCTCAGACCCGCATGAGGTACCTGCTGCGGATCCAGTTTAACTACTCCTCTCTCTGGTGAAAACCAGTCCGACCCGGGCCAGTTTGGATCACTGCCCTGTTGGGGAAATCTTACTGTTTTACTGTGGGTTCGGTGATTTGAAGACTCTCCTGTTGCTAGGCAGATTTCAGAAGTTCTCATAAAAATTTACTAGGTCAACCTTTTGGAGAGTAATGTGGCAGCATTTTTTCCCAAAATTTGAATTAAATTATATTTCAACCACTCATACATTTTTATAAGAAAATGTGTAGTGACATTATTTCCTGATCAAACCATTGGTCAAACCATTGGTCAGAGGCCCAAGCTGATATTTTGAAAGCAATGACTTCCAGTTGAAGTATAAGAAAGATTTAAATGAAATAAACTTCATAAACTTTAAATCTTACCAAGTATTTTTGCTTAGTTTTTTATTGCAAACATTTTAGTTCACTTCAATTAAGACAAAACTAACAAAGCAACTTTCCAGCAAGATTTAAAAGCTTGTTTAGAGTCAATAATTCTTCAATATTGATGAAAAAATAGTTCATCTTACAGATTATTTCACTGGAAATGTTTTTTTGTCATAATTGAAATAATTTGGAAGTAGCAGTATTATCAAAAATATGTAATTATTGACTCTGAAGCAGCTCCTATATTTTGTTGAAAAAGTATAAGTTAGCTTTGTCTTATTTCAAGTGTGCTACAATATTTACATTAGAAAACAGACCAAAAAATAATTGGTGAGATGTTTTGTTTTTGCATCCGATTTTATCTAAGGAAGCCCATCAGTGCCTCTTTAAATCATTCAAAGGCTTTAAATGATTGCAGCGTTTGGCTCAGGAGCCTTTCTTCTCTAAAAATGATCATAAGCCTTAAAGATGACAGATCTGATTATTAAAACTCTGTTTGGGTGTTAAGGTTCAAATTGTAAAACTTTTGATCATATTTCCGCTTCTGCAGTCGACTGAGTTTTTTTTAAAGTTACTTCTAAATCAGTAGAGCTAAACAGTGGGTGTATTATGACAAATGCTGACTGAGATGAAGAAAAAAAATGTTTTTCACTATATTTAATTCATGTTTTTTTCTTTATCATCCTGTTTATTACCTCCCATTCTTTGTTTTTTTGTAACCCACATAATCAAATGCCGTAAAGAATTGCTTTACAATATGGTTGCAATAAAATACAGAATAACAACAAAAAATAATCAATTGTGATGTTTATTTCTTGGTGTAAATAAGTACACCTCAGTTATATACATTATAATGCTCATAATTTCAGTTTAGGTAGCTTTTTACACAGTATCACCTCCTCCCCAGCAGGTAGAGGAAGATGAGGATTATGTCCAGGTAGATGGTGAGAGCAGCGTTGACGTATTCCTCCGGATTCAGCCGATAGCTCATCTTTCCCATCATCAGCTGACAGTCGACCAGCAGGAACTGAGCCAGGAAGGGAGAGAGTTAAGCAGGGTGAGAAATTAGAGAACCGCAGCTTTATTATAAAAACATTTCCCTTATTTATGCAAACAGCATTCCTAGAGTCACTGGAGATATTAATAATATTTCCCTTTTTCGTGGCTGTGAGTTTTGTGAGAGTTTCACTCCTACTAATAACCATAACTGTAATTCACAGAGTTATGAAAAAATCATACTTTGGGCATTTTATACTTCCATTTTGGTCTCTACTGTTTCTAAAAGCAGCCGAAGAAATAAAAACAAACAAACAACACCCTGCCATTTTTTAGGCAGAGTATATTCAACTTTTTTGGGAAACCTCCCAACTATTACCTAGAGCTGTTACCTTGCAACCCAAGCAGAGATTCAAATTCAAAAATACTTTATTTATCCCAAAAGGAAATTAAATGTTGTTTTAACTCATTAAATTGGATTTTTCAGAGTTGTTGAAGATGGTGACAGACGGTTGGTATGTGTGTGTTGTACAATGGCTGTTGGAAAAGACAAAGTATGTTGTTGATTTACCATCCAGAAACCACTTGCTGGATTCTTCTGGGTTATGGAGGAGTAGAATATATTTTCAGGCACATGGTGTTATTTTTTCCCTGCCTTACCAGAGAATACAGCAGCGCTCCAAGACATCCATAAATAATGCTGGCGACATGGGAGTAGTAGAAGGTGCAGAAGATCCCAAACATGACGACGTCTACAGCCATGACCAATAGGACGCCGTAACACAGAGTGAAATCATAACGAGTCTGAAAACAGAACAGAAGGACACCCACAAAGCTTAGTCCAGTGGTTCTTAACCCGGGTTCCATCGAACCCCAGGGGTTAGGGTCGGTCTCAGGGGTTTGGCGGAGCCTCTGCCGTGGAGGTAAAGACATACTTGTGTAAAGTCGTAATGACACGCTCCGCTTGGCCATCACCTGCTGGATAGGATCACGTGACATTGCTTGGCCAATCAGTGCTGCGGGAAATTTAGTGCGCGCAGTAGTCAACGGCTGTCGTAGTTGTACGTCTTGTGGTTTCTTTCACAATATTTTAATCCATACTAAACATGTCGAGCAAAAAAAGAAAGCAGTCGGATGGATATGTACAATATGGATCCACGTGTATCCCCAGCCGGGGAGGTTCCTTCTCGGTCCGGGGAGGATAAAAAAAACAAATCAAAACTCATCGCAATACGTCGTTGCTGAGAGGGAAACCTCCCCAGGCAGGGAGGTTTCTCAGCTCCTGTTTCTCAGTCGTGGGAAGATTGAAATTCAAATTAAAAATAAACTCAAAATGATTGACTCTTGATCACATAAAGAAGGCCACGGATAAAATATAAGACAGAGAAAAAGAGTAAAACATGATCTTACTGCAAACCTCCCCCAGCTGATCCTCCCGGACCTTCTTAGTCCGGGGAGGATCAAATAAAAACGAATCAAACTCATCGTGATACGTTGTTGCTGAGAAGGAATGGCACATTTTTCAAGAACATTATTTCTGTTTGTACGGATATTTAAATTTTCCTTATTTAGGACATTTTCGAATGAAAAAGCACCCCCAACCTGTGATGCGAAGACGATGATGGCAACAGAGATGACCAGCGTCGCTGCCATGGTGATGACGACAGCGGTGGTGTTGTGGAAGGAGGCGACGGTCCCCACCATGTAAGACAGACTGAGGGTGACGATAACCTGCAGCGAGAAAAATCACTTTACAACACACTTTGCTTGTTGTCTTTGGTTTGCAGCTTTACTGTCTGACCTATTTATGTATTTAGTTTGCTTTGAGAGAAAGATGCCCACCAGCCCCACAAGGTTCCAGGGGTGACGCCGGCTGAAAGACCTGCAGCAGCTGAGGGTGAAGGCCACCACAATGAAGACGATGAAGGAGCTGAGGTAGGCCCACAAGTTGTTCTGCACGGCCTTTTTCACGACGCTGGAGAAGGTGAACACGCAGACGACGCTAAAGGTGAACAGCAGCTGGAGCGTCAGGATGCTAAACACCTGCAGCAGAAAGTAAGATACTTTGCTGCGTTAATTGCGATTTATTAACTACATAGATTTTAACGCAACTTTTTCTGACGCACCAGAGCCGGAACCTTTGTGTTGCGTTTCTGGTACACCCGTAAATCTGTCGCACAAGCAACATCCGTCAACCATTTGTAAGTAAGAAATGAGAAATTTCTAAAACATAACATTAAAAAATATATGCAAATGTTTCCAAATCTGTAGGATGTGTTGTTTATGTTGAGAAGGATGAATACAATTAAGAATTTGTTTTTAAAAAGTAAAAAGTTCCTGTGTTATGGAGGGCAAACAGATCATTTCAGAAAACTGAAATATTTGGTTTCACCCAGGAAACTTTAACAATTAAAGAGCAAGTTTCCAATTGTACATATTTGTATAAACAGTTAAAAATTTGCTGGTAAATTAATCAGTTCCCATGTTATGGAGGGGAACAGCTGAAATATTTAGTTCCCCCCATGACTTTGGTAAATAAAGCAACCTGAAACTCAAGATGATTGGTTAATCCTGTGGTTTCTAAAAGGATTTATTTTCTCTGGAAAGAGAAAAATTGTTCTCACATATCTCAGAATAATAGAGAAATATTTTAAGGCATATAAATGGCAGAAATCTATTTTTGGCCTAAAAAAACGTTGCTAACTGTCACTATTAGATTAATTTACATCTGCCAATGTAACTAGTACTTTTTAAAAATCAATATTAAGGAGTTACTGACTTATATCTTCTGAAAAGTTACTTGTAAGAAGTTTTGTTTATTTCAAATGTGCTAATATATGAAAAGTAGACCCAAAAAAGTTGGTAAATGTTTGTGTTTTTGTAGTGTAATAATTGGACATCTGAGTGGACACAAACCTTTCTAGCAAACCCTCTCCTCACGGTTTCATCCTCAAACGACGACGACACAAAGGGAGTTGTGTCCGATGCGATTTCTGGGTTTATGTCTTGAAAAGACTCGTATCCGGTGACGACGGCCTCGGTCTGGCGCGGACCGTACCCGGCCGGCGCCGCAGAGTAAGCTGGAGGCGACTGGTCGTGGTAGGAATACGGTGGAGGCGAAGACGGTTTAGGTATGAGCTGCTCTCTTTGGTCGGCCATCTTGGCTGGAAGAGAAAGATTCAGAGATTTACGTGAAGGAGAAGTAGTTCACCAGCAGAAGTGAGTCGATTCACTTTGCCTCTGTGTGGAAAAGAAATGCAGAAGTAAAACTTGAGCTGTGAAGAATTACGACAAAAATCAGTTTTTCAGTTCTGTTGATTAACTGTAAATCTGAATTTGAACAAAATGCACCGTATTTAGAAGAACAGTAGTCACATTCTTAACTTTCAGCTAGAAATCACTGCTTTTAGAAATTTAACTGATGGTTTATTTTTAAAGATCCACCTCAAAATATACAGTAAATTAAACTGAAAGCAGTCTCTATTGATCATCAAAAGAAGCACCTTCTAAATTAAAAATCCTTCACAAATCATTAATTTGAATGTTTTATTTAAAATTGTCCCACTGTGACAAAGCTGAAAACAGAGGCTTTTAATACTCAGTCGTGTGGCATTTATTCATTATTTTTTAAATTTATCATACTGTCTCTTATGTTGTATCTTTTTCACCCAAGTTAAAAAGAGGATTAAAAAAAACATTTTTATCTAAGTTAAGCAAAATTAGCCACTCGCGAGTGAATAATGCAAATATTTTTAATTAAACAATATATAATGCTTTTTAAAAATTAATGAAATGAATCACTTAGGCACAAGAGTAATCTTGTTTATCTATATAATTCTTGTAGAAGAGAATTTTACTTGAAGAAAAAAACCCCAAAAACAATTAAATAGATTTGGCTCAACATCTCATCTGTCTCTAGTTCAGTTCTTAGTCTGGTTTTATCCTTAAATTTGGTGGTTTAGGTTGTTCTTTGAGATTTCTCTGTAAAACTTTGCATTTTCAAATGTTGCAGAATAAACCAACCGATCCTCTTACCTTTTCCTCTGAGCGGCTCCACAGGTTGAAGCAGTTCTGCTGTTTGAGCAGGAAATGGCAAAACTCTTAAGAGACTTCCTATCTCTTTAAAGTGATGCAAACTTTTCGACCTGATGACTCGCCTCATGTTAACTCAGAAAAGATTGTCAGAGGTTTTTAAATGTAAAGGCATATAAAAATCTTTGTATTATCAATACTTATTACCTTTATTGTTGTCTCAAAGTGGTATCTATTTACCTATCCCCACTTTTTTCTTATTTAAAGCCAGATATAAGAAAAATTTGCTTAAAAAGATCTAAAACATCTGGAGAACTGTAGGAACACTGTGCTTGGGCAGGAATACATTTAAAACACACAAGACATTTAAAAAAAATACATTTTAAGGATAAATTATGAATTGGTTGTAAGTTTGGGTGTCGTTACAACTCAGATTTTGGTTCTGAACTCAAACAGAAACTGAAAGTTTCTGTTTTTTCTTTTTTTGGATCTGACTAATCGCTGAAAGAAACCGCGTTGACACAAGTTTTTTTTTTTTTTTTTTACTTCCTGTTTTTTTGATGGTTGTTGATCTAGTAGATAAAACAAAACAAAAAGCAGCCAACAGGCTTTAAAATGAATATGTTGCCACTTGATCAAAGTTTTTTCAGTTTTTCTGCTTCCTTTGGTTCAGGCAGACATCAGATCTACAGATCTACCCCCAGTTTCCTTTTTTAAGTCACTTTGCAATTGTTTCCTGTTGCAGAAGCAAACTCAGAAAGTTGTTGCTGCTGTTAAACTCTGTCTCTTGTGTTGTATCTGTTTCACCCAAGTTAAAAAGAGGATTAAAAAAAACATAAGGTCAATTGTGACCTTTTGTCACAATTGACCTCCCCCAATCACACAAACATGTTTTTTTTTGTGTGATTGAATTGTTCACTCAGATTCATTCAAATAAATATGTTAAATAAAAGCAGCTGCTTTGCCAGAAGAGAAGTATTTACATTTCATCAAATTTTTGCATCTAAATATGTATTTACCCTGCAATACAGCAGATTATTTAACTTATAACAAGACATTTGCCATGTGATAAGTGTGATAATCTGCTTTTCTGTTTGAAGGATCAGTCAGTCTGCATATTAGACATGTTCTGGTTTTAGCTGGACTCTTAAAATGACTGACTGGGTTTGATGATCATCATAAACAACTGTGAGAAACAGGAAAGAGGAGTTAACCGAGAAACATAATCATTTCCTTTAGGTCAAGTCTTCAGACAAAGCAAGCCATAGATTCATGCTCTGCAGTTTGTCGGCTTTAATGGTAAATTTGGTCTTGACATAAAAGCACAAAGAGGAAATGGCTGAGGGTCATTGTGTGGTTGGGTCGACTCGAAACAGCTGCTGCAGAGCAAACCTACACAGCAGCAACAAACAAAGCAAACGCAGCCCAGGCTTCCCATAAACCGGCCGACGGTATCTTTCAGTAGAAACGAGCAAACGAAGAGCCGAGTTTTATAAATGTCACGACGCAGGTTCTCCAAGGGCATTGTGGGATTTTTTTCCTCCTATCATTTAGATTCTATCTGCAGTTTGAAAACTACAAACCATTCAGAGGCAAATCATGTTCCTACAAGCTGACAAACATTGAAGGAGACCAAAAAATTAAACTGCGTCACCATGAACACCAATAAAATTCATGTTTTCCAAAACGTTACTCTAGTAAATGGCAACACTACCCAACTCTGCAGACAAACTGATATTGCCACATTTTTTACAGCTGAATATTTGTATTTTTGATTATCTGATGATTTCAAACAAACACGAAGCAAATGATTTCTCTCACACATATTTATTGTAAAAAATACATATAAAAACAACTTCTGAGACATACAAAAGATCAGAGCTTAGAAACAGTATAATTGAACAGACAAGGACCAAGCCATTTTCTTGAATTGCATTACATATTTACAATTGAATAATAATAATAACAATAAATAAAGTTCAATTTGTTTTTTTTTATACCAGAGTCGAGGCAGATTGTCCATATCCAGAGGATGCAGATTCAGCCGTTGTGACCCATTTTTAAAACTTTCTCATCAAAAACACGGAGCCCCGTGTTTCAGAACCAAATCTTTGTGGGACGCCTTTAAAAAAAAAAAAAACGAAAATACACACCATCCTTGGTTGGCGAACACAGAGAGCATTTAGCTAGCATTGGTAAAGAAATAAAAAACTGAGGTATTGCACCACACAGCTTAGAGAGGGTAACAGAGTAAATGAGAGTAATTTAGGGGGGTTAAATCCAACCTCCATGAGCATAAACAAACACCCCCATCCCCCCCAGCCAAAGTATCCAACATCATAACTGACCTGTACAACGAACACAACGCCACCGCGGCCTCTGCACACGCTCACACAACGCTCCCAATGCACAGACTCACTTTTGGCATCTTTTTTTTTCTTCCTTTCAACATTTTTTAAATTCTCCAGTATATATTTTTATGCTTTAATATAAAAAGAGAAACATGCGCAGCGCTGCCCACTAGTGGTGGGGCGAGTCGTAGCACCTCAGACTGAAGAGAACCGTGAACCAGGGGAGGAAAAGAAAGGAAACTAATTCAACTCTTTTCACCAAAATTGTCAGCAATAGAAGTGACCGCACCACAACAAAAATATAATTAAAATCAAAATCACCAAAATGTTGATTTTTTTAAAAAACCTACTCTACAATAAGAATGAATTCTGATTTTTATGGGATTGAAACTAGACCAAAATGATTTTTATTTTGTTGCAGTGAAACATTTTTATAACATTTCTATTTAAAAGTAACAGATTATAATTCTCAAATTTTGGTCTGAGGGCTACACATAATCAATCCAGGAGCTGCAAGTGGCCCCCGATCCCTACTTTGAGCACCCTTGCTCTAAAACCGAACCAAAAAAATCAAGTTGTTTGTTCTGCTGGCTCAATTTAAGAGCCCCAAAAAGGCAAATCAGCACAAAAATACAAAGGAAATCCACTTGACACATTTAGCAATAATCACGACAATAAGTCAGCTAAAAATGCTCAAAATAAAAAGGCAGGGTGGAAAAGGAAGGGGGCGCCTGCTGCTTATGTAATTATTAACCATAAGCTGTCCATAGCCCCCAATGCTGTGAAGAGGAGGCAGATACCACATGGCGTAAACATGCCCCCAAAAGTCCGTCCATTTGTCCCGGCGCGATCCGGCGTTGGCAAAAAAAAAAAACAAACCCAGATTATTACAAAAAAAGAAAAGAAACCGCATTCATAGAAAGTACCAACCAACCAGACATCTGCGAAGTTTACAACACAAACAAACTCACTTTAATGTATTTACAAACAAACACAGGACACATTCTCCCCTCCGTCGCTCACTGTCGTTCCAGATCGCATGAGAATCAACAGAAAAGTGCTCCAGCTGGCGCCAACGTGGTGCTGCTGTCGAATCCTTCCTGAACAATCCTCACGGTAACAAGGACACAAAACTGGCCGACTTTAAAAGAAACAAAACACAAAGGCCCAAAACTTCCCCTGAAATCTTTAAAGGTAACAGAAAGCAAGAGAAATAATAACAAAACACAGAAAGAAAGAGTAGCAGCAGCCCCCCTTTCCACCAAAAACAGGTGCTCATCGCGTCAGAGCAGAAATAAACGTAACAGCTGAAGATTTGGTTAATTTTGGGGGAAAGCAGAGAAGAAGAAACATTCATCCCATGTAGGACTTGCAACAATACTTTGTTTTTCTTTGTTTTTTTTAAGAAAAAATAATTGATAATAAGGTTTTCTAGGATGATAATATTTAAATGACCCTGGGTGATATAAGTCCCCCCCCACACACACACACACACACACTCACCCACAGACAGACAGACATCTTTGTTATTAGACGAAGCAGCTGGTTTCAAAGTCGGCGTTTGGCAGGTCGAGTTTAAATCGATAGAGGAAGATCCTGCTGGCCTTTTACATCGGATAAGGAAATAGGAATTTTGCTCGTTCGATTCTTTGTTCTTATTGTGGTTTCGTTGGGATTCGGTGTCGTCTCCTGTAAAAACACAGAAAAAGAGAATAACTTCAACTTCTCACATTGCAAAAACACCAAATATCACCAAGTATCTCTGGTCCAGTTTTCAGCGAATGTTTCTTTTTTTTTTTCCTGTTCACAGATCTGTGTCATAAGAACCAAAAATTAGGCCGGTTTCTTCTTGCATCCTTAATCTTATCCAGTAAAACCTTTTACTATGTTTGTGTTGCAGCTTCAGTTTGCCTTGAATAGTTTTGCAACTTTTAATGGATTCAATTTTGCCTTTAGAAAATGAGGAAGGAGTTTTGTTTTCACTAATGATTTGAAAAGCTTTTCGTTTCTTCTGCGCTGCAGAAACACAAAATCTTACCCAGTATTGCTGGTCTAGTTTCCAGTGCAAATATTTTGGTACGCATAAAAGAAAATCTAATTTACAACTTTGTAGCAAGACAGAGGAGCTCACTTTATGTCAAGAATTCCTTCATGCTGATTAAAATTATGTGCCCACTGAAACTTGCACTTTTTAATCCTAATTAAGGAATTATTTACCCAAACAAGCTCTATATCTTGCTGAAAACTTACTTTTAAGTTACTTTTGCCATATTTTATGTGTGCTGAGATATTTGCACTAGAAACTGAACAGTTTTTTGCAGAGCAAAAAGAGTAAATAGTGTCATCAGTATTTTTCATGCTGAGGTAAACGGCGTCTGAGCAGCAGAGGAGGATGAAGCACTTCCTGTTTTTAAGTAATGGCTGTAAAGCAGAGAAAGTAAATTCCTCTGCTTTATGGCTGAAAAATCCAACATGTTTTCTTTAATAAGACATAAATAAATTCTCCTTATTGCAGCCCAGGCTGTGGCTGCCCGTTAAGTTCAGTAAACTTTAGCTTTTTGGAGATTTATCCCAGCAGTCGTTAAAAGTTTCAATATCTGCTCTTACAAAGATAACTTTGACTTGAGTCACTGTCTGAACAAAGTGAGGAAAGATGAGCCAATCTCCACTATTTCAGATCAAGTTGACATTTAAATTATAGAGTGGGGAAGTGGGTGAGAAAATATTTTAATGACATCAAACCTGTTATTTTTGCTGCTGACATCAGCAGGCAGACAGACGAAGCTGCTGGCCGGATGAGTCATGTTTTTAAATGCGTCAACTTTAGGTTGAGAAAATGGCTGAATTCACTGATTCTAGTTTTTTTTTTTTTTTACCAAATGAAACTTGCAGGATGTATGAAACATAAAACTCTACTTAAGAGGCATTTTTAAATCGCTGCAGTGCAATAAAGATAATAAATAATAAGTAATAAAAGTGTTAAAATCAACTCAGTAGCAGCAGCATCTCGCACTGAAACATGTCAGGAAAAATGACCTTTAAGATAAAAACATTTTCATTCAGAAAAAAACTTTTTAACCAAATTATTGTTTCCAAACAGTTTGGATAAATGGATATATGTGAACCAATTTTAAAATGTATTCTAATTAAATTTTTCAGACTGTCTAGGAACTTTTAATTCATAAGTCTTTGTTTCTCTGGGGTGTGCATATGATGTGACACTGGTTTTCCGTGACAACACAAGCCAATTAATGAAATTAATTTTACACATAAATATAGAATTTTTAAAAACTATGCAGATGTAAATTTTAAAAAATGTAACACCACAAGCAGTTTAAGTTTGTTACTTTTTGTAGCACCAGATTTTAATTCATTTTCTTTACAACTGTTCATATAAACATTTGGACTTTATCTGCCAGACTGATGGTGGAAAACCTTTTCTTTCCTACCATCACAAATGTAAACATGTATTTTGTTGAGCCTCACTCTTCCACTGGAACTTTATGTTGAATTTTTCAAAAGCAAAAACAATCTACGTGGGTTGGCATGAAGCAAAGAATGAATATGTAAAAAAGTAGACAAATTACATCCATTGTTGCTTAATATTGGTCTTAAAAAAGTAGATTATTTCACTTACGACAAATGAAATAATCTGACAAGCATCTATTAGTTTTTTCCTTATTTCTTATTTCAAGTGTTTTAAGGCATTTGTAGTAGAAACTAGACAAAAAATGCTGAATAAAATTTGCCAACTTTTCTCAGACGTGTATAATCTGAGTCACCTGCTGCGTGGGCGTACCTGAGTCGATCTGGTCGCTGGGCTGGAACCGCCTGACCTGCGAGTCAATCGAAGGGATGCTCAGGGCAGCAGGGCTTCACCTTGGACCAGGAGTCGATGCAGCTGCACAAACACAAAACTCTCTGATTAACCGACACTAATGCAGCAAACTGAGGAGTCGCCTAAAGGCTTTCGTCGACTTCCTGAATCGCTGGTTAGAAACCAGGAAGCCCTTGGTTCATCTTTCATCTCCTGAAAGATGAAAGATCTTTCATTTTATGAAAGCTGAATCCATACACTCCTGCTTTTTGATTAAGAAACAAAGTAATTAAGAGATATAGCTGCGTTTTTGGTGTAAATGCAACATTTGTTTACTTTAGAAAGCTTTGCATGCCAGGAGCTGTTCTTTAGAGCATTAAGTGCTCTTAAAACCACTCGTTAGAGAAGCATCATAATGACAGATAAGAAAAGGAGAAGTAAAGAAAAATACATAATTCATCATAATATTTCACAACAACAGACTGGATGGTTTATTTTAAAACATTCTGAGTCCCTGAAAAACTGAACCAAACATCAACTAGTTGGAGCTGAATGTGATTTAAATCGTTTTTATTTTATATATCATCAAATGTGTCGAGTCAAAACTAAAATTAGAGCAAATTCTTGTTGTAATTTTAAACTTTTTTCTCACCAATAAATTAAATGTGCAATATTTTAGATAAATATCGGTTATTGGCCATAACAATATTAATACCGGATATTGATATTGGTCCAAATTTTTGTGTTTGAGCATCACTACTTCTCTGTGTTGTTCTTTTTTTTGTTTCTCCAATTAACAATTAATCGATTACTAAATTAGTTGATAAATATTTTAGTAATTTATTAATCCTATTAATGATTTCATCCCCAAAATGTACTCAGTTATAAGATGGATTTGCAACACTTTCTTTCGAAACGCTTGCTATTGTTTAGTAAAGTTTAATAAATTATATGAAAGCTGATTTGAGTGCAGCAAACTAAATTTTCAGTAAATGTCTCTGGATAAATGTTGCTCTAATTATTATAAAAACTTAAGTTATGAGAAGGTGAATACTTTGTGTTGTATTTGAAAACTGTCTCATCCAGCAGTATGTTTAATGCAGTTAGATTCATTTAATCAGAGTAAAATTATTACTGACACATATTTTCCTATTTTGAATCTTCAGTTGGAGGCCACAAACAAATCAGTAAAACGGCCACAAATGGCCCCAAACCGCACCTTAGAAACCCTTGCTTTACACATGTTCTTCTGATCGACTTTTATCATCAAACATGAGGAATCATGTAATCATTTCCAGCTGTTTCCCTCTCCGATTTGCTAACTTCCCCGAATTTCTACTTCTCCATGGGGAAAATTAAAATTTTCTTCACTCAATCCAACAACCACACCTTAATAAAAAAAAAAAAAGGGGCTGGAGGCGAGCCCGCCTTCGACCAGAAACCCTAACCCTAACCCTAGCCCATCATCCATCTGATACTGTGTGAAGTTCCCTGGAAAGCAGCGCTAAATTCCAACACACTCAGCTTTTCCGAGTGAGGAAATTACACAAACTTCCAGGCTGGGACGTTCCTGTATCTGCTTGCCTCTACGGCTCGGCTGTGAGGCAACGTCGACGGACAAAAAAGAAAACATAAATAAATAAAGTGGAGAGTGGCGTTATCCCCGCGAAGCTCGCACTTAAAAATCTGAAGGAGTCGGCGACGGCTGGAAAACGAGGGGGAAATCCAAGAGAGGCTCATTAAAGCACACTGCGAAACGCGGCGTCAATGTGCTGGAACCAGGCAAACAAACCAGAGGTCCTTTAACAGCTTCATGATTATTAAACCTCCAAGAGGTTTCTGAACATCTGAGGGTGTGCCGAGTTCACATGTCACGACGTTGTAACAGTTGGAGAAACATTTGTGGTTCAGTTTGAAGCTGCTAAATTCCACAGAAGGACATTTTATTCTCTAAAAACAATCCAAGTTTAATTTACAAAGTTTTTAAGATAACTTCAGAACAACCAGTCACTCTGCAAAAAAGGGATCTATAAATATAAATATCTCAGTGGACTTGAAATAAGACAAACTATTAAATTAACTTAAAACACGGGGAAAATATCTTGTTAGAAGCAAAATAATCAGCCGACAAAACTAGAACTTACGCAATTATTTACTTAAAACAAGCTCCTACTTCTTGCTACAAAGTAATTTATAAGTCAGTTTTGTCTTATTTCAAGTGTATTAAGATATTGCAATAGAAACCAGACAAAAATTACTTTGTAAGATTTTGTGTTTTTGCAGTGCAGAAGAAACAAATAACTTTCCAAATCAGCAGCGAACCAAACTCCTTCCTCATTTTTTAAAAGCGTAGTTTTTTGCTTCACCTTCCTGAAAGGTGAAATTAAAGCAATTAAATGTTGCATAACTATTTACGGCTAATTGAAGCTACACACAACCGCAACAAAGTGTTTCTTTATAGATTTGTTTTTGGTTTAACGATTTGTCAATGACATAATTTCAGATATTGTAATTTAATATAAATGACTATTTAGAGATTTTGTTAATATGTGGTTCAAAATGGACTATTTGTGGATTTCTAACAGAAGGGACTATGTACCCCACGCATATCATAGCTATTATGCATGAATGCTGATGGTTGTGAATGCTAATGCTAGTTATTCTTAAAATCTAGTCGTTTCTCAGTCACTAGAACATTTAGCAGCACTACATGAGCAGGATAGACAACACCAAGACCCGCCTCCTGGTTCTGTTTGGCTGTTTTTGCATTTCTTCAGATGGCAACAGCAACTCAAGGAGGAGGTGGATTACAGTGACAGTTTTAACAATTATCTAAAAAAGAAAACATATTTTGGTCCAAGCTACATACTGCAGAATAAAAAGCTAAAATAATCTTTAGCTGCAGTCCCAAAATTTGGAAATTTATCTACGAAGTGTTTTTGACAGAGGTGGGGAGGGTACCCAAAATCATCAGGCACGTGCTGAGCTCCAAATACCTTTTGTGGTAGACGCAGAGGCAGGCCAGCCTGGCGATGGTCTCCCCCTGCACCAGATCCTCCAGACAGATCGAGCACTCCCCGCTGTCTTCTTTGCTCAGCACGTCCGCTGCGAACAAACGCACACACACAAAGGCGACAGACAGCGTCATCATCGGCCTTTAAAAACAGAAACAACACACACACACAGCTGTCAGAGCGTCAAGTTACTGGACGCTTACTGTTGTAAGGTAGCGGAGGAGACGTGAGGCAGCTTAACAGGTGATCCTCGATCCGACCGCCTGGGAAAGGCTTTGAGCAGAAAGGGCAGCGAATACCTGCAGAGGGCAGAGATTAGCACATGATGTCATTTTGGACAGCGATGAGCAAAAATTCAGATGACGCTACCTCGACTTCGGCTGACCTGAAATAGCATCATTCGACTGCGTGCATCCGTATAAAAACAGAGAGTCACGCCTGAGGGAAAGCCAGCACTCAGCCATTCATGGATGTGACAGTCAGGCGGAAACAGCGCCTTGCTGCCCTACATCCCCCCCGCCTCCTCCTCCATCTATGAGCCGCTGCCAGCTTGTGAAGTTGTGACCCATTTCCCTACTCTGGCTGAAGGGCTGGCCCAGGAAACCCACCACTCAGCAGCATTGTGGATCAAAATGTCATGTTTTCAGTCACACCACCATCTGCTTGCATCCGATTATCCTGAATGTGTGGCTGAAACGATTAATCGTGATTAATCGGTTATTGAAAGGCTGTTCTGTTTTTAAACTGGTCAGACAGTAGGTAAGTGTAGCGTAGATGTTTATCACTCCAAAAAACAATCATAAAAACTGACAACCAACCTCTCTACCTTTGACTTTAATGAAATAGTTAAAATCTGGTAGGGCTGGAACAATGAATTGGATTAATTGTGATTAATCAGTTTGTGCATTTAAGCATCTATAAAAGAAGTAGTTTTATTTATATAGCACTTTTTCAGCAACAAGGCAGTTCAAAGTGCTTTGGCAATCCAGTTATTTAAAATAAACACTGCAAATGTACCTTTTGCTATAAATAATGAAGTGTCCACTAAAGAAATGCTAAGTTTTTGCATCTTAGGCAATAAAGTGCTTATTTTCTTATTCAAAAAAAGCAATAATTTGCATATTTTAATGTATTTCTAATAATGTTTAAAGAAAAGGCTTAAGTGGTTAAATGATATACCTGCAGAATATGTAAATGTTTAAAAATCAAATTAAATCAATTGTGGAAATAATCGATTATTAAAATAATCGTTAGTTGCATGTACTGCTTCACCCCTTTTGCAAACTCATCTCCCCCCTAAAAAAGGAGAACACGGTCGGTTGCTTCATGTTTTTAACTTGCAGGCTGGAGGATTGTAAAAGACAACTGCTGTCATACGGAAACGTGAAAGAGCTTCTGTGTTGCCACTTACAGTTTTACGCCACTGCTCCGCCGCAGACAATGGGGTCTCTGATGGTTTGAGTCAGCATGCGAGCACGGGAAAAGAGATTAACTGTCCAGGAATGTAAATTCCCCCAATAATCCATTTTAATTTCAGACCAGGTTGATCCAGGGGGATTTTTTAATTAAACTAAATCCTCTATTCCATCAAAACATAATTATATGTCTTAGGAAAACAGGATTAAATATTCAGATAGTTTCATTATGTGGAGCATTATGTATAACCTCCCCCTCTTAAGAGTATCAGTGTGATAATCTTTTTTGGAAATATTACATTTTTCTAGTAAAACTGTGAGTCAATGTGGTATTGACCACATTATTTAGTCAGTGAAATACTGTAGTTTAAAGGTTTAAATGTGTCCGGGGAGAAAGATAAATGTACGTAAATCAGCTTATATGAATTCTGGCACATTCACATGATTGGTTGAAGTGATCATGTTAAATAAAGTAACAGACAATGCAGTTTTCTGTGGAATAACAAATGACTCTGTCATTGAAGGACAGCACAGTTATTGCAAATTGAACACATGCACTGTTTTTATCATAATAGTGCTTCTGTGTTTTACACTAACATTTGCTGATTGTTATGAAAGCACAAACATTCGCTACCTGCATTTAACAAAGTGTTGTTTCTTAGAGATGCACCGATCCATTAACCAGACATTGGAACGGGCAGAAATACCCCTGTCCAGCCTTTAATTTAATTTTAGTTTTCTCATTAAACGCATAAAAAAATATTAACTATTACTGTCTTAATCCTGTAAATATATAAAATGTGCATAGTTTCACTTGGACAGGCTCAGGTTGCTGTTTATCATGTCAAGTATGGGAAATTCAGAATTTTCTTTTACTTTTTTTTTAAAATCCAAACGGGTATCAATGCTAAGAAATTCCACTATTTTTGGTCTATAAACTCAACACCACCAGCATGTGCCTTGAGGCACTTTCATAATAATCAGTGAATCAGGAATGGGTTTGCCCAAATATCTTTCTTTCAGTTTGTCTGATATTGCGAAATATGAGTTTTTTTTTATTGTTCAATAAGAACCACAACTATTTAAAACCAATAATAAACTTTGATCCATCTTTCTTCAAAGGTACATAAAAAATGTTTCAGTTTAACAATTTATAGCATGAAGTTCACTGAACATTATGAATTTAGTTGGGAAATAAAAGGTTTGGGAACAACGTTCTCTTGAACAAATTAGTACATTTCTTTCATTGCTAAATATTCGATTGGATTCATAGCCATAGGTTCTAAAATGAAACTAAAACCGGTCAAAAATCAGCCCTGGACGATAAGTAGAAATCGGCTTGAGAAAAGTCTGATCGGTGCATCTAAATGCCTGAAATAAAAACATTTTTACAGAGACTGTGATTAACTTGTTTGGACAAGTTAAAGGAATGGCTTGGAGCGAAGTCTATTTCTGTGACAAACATATAAATTATATAACGCAGCTTCGACTCCTGACTCTTTACTTACTGCCATGTCGGTTGTTAACGCGGTAAAGGCCGATCCAAGCCTCCGACACCGGCCGCTGGTGTGCCGCGAACTCGGGCGGACCTGGCTCCGACGCTGCGGGCGGAAGAGTGCCGATTTCCGGGGAGCCTCTCTGAAAAAGTGCGGTGTGGCGTGCGGCCTGTTTCCTCCCCGACTTGGCGTTCCGCTTCGGCGGGGGCCCCCGGGCTCACGCCGCCGTCCTCCTCGGGTTTCCCCTCGCTGTTGTTGTCGTCACCCGGAGACGCCTGGCTAATGCCGGACGGTATGCTGCGGTGGTCGGCGGGGCTGCCGTCGGCGCTCGCCCCTCCATGCTGCCCCAAGTCCGAGTCGCTTCCTTCCTCAGATCGGCTCCTGTTGGCCTCCGTTTCCTCGAAGCTCACCGAGAAGTCGACGACGAGGCTGGTGGGCCTGGTACACCGGGTTCGGCGATAGGAATCCCGCTTTGTGCCATCTTTCGGGAAGGGAGAGGGAACCGGGTCTTGAAGGCGACTCGCTCTCGTCCCCATCTCTAGCAGCGGGCTGGCTAAACGCTGGCTAATTCAGCACACAACAAGGGGACGCGTTCACCTCGAAACGACCCTTAAAAACACGCCAAATGTTCCGACCGAAGCCTCGAAAACAAGCAGCCGCTTGGTAACAACTTCTTACGGAAGAGAAAGCGGCTGGCGGGTCGGTCTGGATGATCTCTCCCCAGCTTTTAGTCCGTCATTCCGTCCACATTTTATTTTTGACGTGACCGTTGGAGCTGCTGCAGCGGAAATGAGAGCGCGTTCACTTCCTGTCGAAGCTGCGCACACACACGAACAGTTACGGTACACTAAATGTGACCATTTCCAATTTTATTGACTTAAAATATATATATTTTAAAGTTGTGGTACGAAATAATAATAATAATAATAATAATAATAATAATAATAATAATAATAATAATAATAATAGTAGTAAGGTATAGTAATTTTAAAGCTTCATTTAATGACTTAAAACATACACCAAACGTTAGCATAAATATGTAAAATGTATCTAACGGAGAAAAACTATCCATAAAAATGCAAATAATTAAATGAAATATGAGCATACATTTCTACAGGTTTACTCAAAAATGACAGTATCACAACAGAAGACATGTAGAACATTGTTGCCTTTTACACAAAGTTTGTTATAGAAGAGAAAATCGTAATGCAGGTCAGGTATTTTATGCTTTGCTTCCACTAACAGATCAGAGATCAGATCACAGGTTTGAGGAGTCAGTGTGGCAAGTTTTACTTTGTTTTTAAGGACTGATCTAATACCACAGAAACTGTAACGTTAAATCACGGCGGAGTCATAGTGCCATCTAGTGGATTAAATAGAAAGTTTTTATTCACATTTTGAAAATTAAATGAAATTACATATTTATAAATGTCTTCTGTTGTGATACTGAAATTAAATATAGTTGTTTGATTTCCTGCGGTGTTTAAATCTGTTTTCATGCAGTCATTATGACACAGAAGTGTTCAAAGTGTGGTCCCGGGGCCATTTCTGGCCCTTTCACTGTTTTTGCAGGGCCCAACTGCTATTCAACAATGATACAAATTTGACCAGGTGGTTGAAAACTGGTCAAATTTCTGAAAGCAGGTGAGAATTTTGTTTTTAAACATTTTTTATGTTTAATCAGGTCAAAATTATTGCTAACATAATCTTCTTAATGACAAAAACTCACGACACAAAGTGTTTTCCTTTTCATAACCAAGCTTTTGTAATAAGTATTCATTTTTACCAAAAAAACAACTTTCCATATTGAACTCCTGACTACAACATCTCTACTGATTGGATTAAATTATGAGCGCTAAGGCTGAATTATGAATATATCTCATGTAACTCTTTACATCCATCTCTGCTGTGATTTTTATGACTTATGCGTGAACAAACTTATTCATTAATAAAAAAATTTTATTTAATGAAAACACCACAATTGTGAGATTATGTTGTTGTTTTTTTATGTTAGCAGAAAATAGACAAAAATTTCCCCATATTTGTAATGCTATTGTTTGGTTCTGGAGCGGACTAGAAGACCTGAGAGGTCTGAAAGGTTGATACAGAAGCAGTAGATATTTAATGTATTTTGGTGCAAAGCCGTTCAGTTATTTATAAACTAACAGAAGTGTTTTAAAGTCTATGAGCTACAGGAAGTGTAAGGACTTTAAAGTTGGGGTGTAGCAGGTTTTTAGTTCCCTCTACGTTCTAAAGGTTTGAGCTAAATATTTTTCATTTCTGCTAGTAGGTTGGGAAGAGATGAAGCAGTGATCAGAAAGTCCAGCATGCATCTGCCAATGTTTAAAGTAACATCGGCTTTGTGTGCTTTTATATTTTGGAAGTTCATTGGAGATATTTGCACTGTTAAAATCTCCAAAAGCAATGAGAAGGCAGGATGGATGTTTTTCCTTTATGATTTGTTGTCTTGAAGAAACCTCCTTTCCTCGGTCCTGAGATGTTTCTCATGGAAACTGTTTGGAAAAGAAGAGAGTCAAGAAGAACAACCTGTCGTATCGTCCACCCTGTAAGTTCATATAGGAAGTGGCAACTTCCTATATGAATCTTCCTCATGCGATGTGAGAAATGGCGCAGATTCTCACTCTTCTTTTTTATCTGTTTCTAGTTGACACACTTCAAATTCAAGGTAAATACTGTTATTTCTGTTTGTTTTTTACATTTGGAAGTTTTGAGCATTTTCTTTTCGTTCTAAATTAATCTGGTATATCATTGTAAACGTGACGATCTCATAAAACAAAAGCAGGAAGGAAGAATGTACAGTTCAGTAAGATAAGAAATATCTAAAGTTTTAAAATGTCAACTTTTGTTCACTTATTCTCACTGCATAAGTGATGTTGACTAATTCTCAAACTGTAGAAATTAAATTTAAATTTCAAACCCTTTCTGTAGAAATTAGAATTACTTCCCTTTCATCAAGTCAGACGATCTTCTTTAACTCATTACAATTATTAAAATTATCTCTGCAGCAATTTATTGTCATCACTTTGTTTTACTGATTCTGTTGAATTTATTTTATTTATTTATTATTTTTCCATGAAAAATCTCTCACTTGGTCTTGGTTTGGTCAGATTAGATTGTGAAGTAAGTTTGAACTTTTTATTGTTTCAAATGATGGAGAACAATAACAGAAATTAATTAATACTATGAAGAAAATATGCAAAACAGTCTGCAGATACAAAACATTCACTGTGTCTGTTTGTTTAATATGCTTTATTTTTCCAAAAATCCTTGAATGTTTTCTCTACTGTGAAAACAGAACAAAAAATCCAACCTTTGATTTAAGCGTTTTTTTGTTGTTGTTTTTTCACAGAGGAGGCAAGATGTCCTGTCAGTGATATACAGACAATTTTCATTTAAAAAATAATAATGACACTAACAGCATTTAGATGAACAATATAGACATTTTAGGATTACACATCTTGACAACTTTGTACTGATCTCAGTTTAGTTTGAATTTTATTTTGTTTTGTGTTTTTCAGTTTCCTCTGCAGTGACTGATGTATTTGTGAAGACTGGAGATGATCTTATTCTTAATCTCACAGCTGAAATTCCATCAAATACTGTCGTTTGGTCATGGCAATATAAAAATCAGGCAATAGTAACATTTATAAAGGGTTCCACACCAGCTGTTCAAGAAAGTCACACTGGAAGAATCGAAATTGATGAAAAATCCAAATTCAAACTGAAGAATCTACTAAAGTCAGACAGTGGTATTTATATTGCAAAGGTTACAGCACCTCGAGATAAAGAACTAACTCAATACAGTGTTACAGTTCAAGGTAAGTTTTTTTAGAAGTATATTTCTGATCCGTGTATATAATAAGTAATTACCTGCTTCTCTAAATAGATGAAACTAGAGTGACTTTTTCAAATCTCTCTTTGTTTTTATAACCTTTACTGATAAAATTCATATTCATAAACACTACAAGCTAAAATAAAGTGTTATAAGAATAATTTTGTCCTTTGAATTGCATTTTTTGTTGAATAATGGCCTCTCTTTACATTTTTTTCCTAATATTCTCAAATCTTCTTCATCCCACAGATCCAGTGTCTCCAGTTGATCTCACCTTGAGCTGCTCATCCAGCTCCTCCTCCTATAACCTGACAGCGACCTGCAGGACAGACGACATCAGTGTCACTCTGAGATGTGAGAATGAAACCTGTAACCAGGAGGAGGAGAGAGAAGATCGATCACCAGATCTGGTTCTTCTCTTCTTATCTACAAGTCGAAAGAGTCAATCGTCTGTAGCCATAGCAACCGAGTCAGCAGGATTGAAACCATCAACCAGATCGACAATCACTGCTTTGAACTTGGTAAGACCAGAAAACAACATTTGGTTTTAACCAAGACATAAACTTTATTTAAAATCACAGCAATATAATTTTAATGCTTCGGTTGAATTAGAGAGCGTGTGTTTTTAAAAGCTTACAAATGAAAAACTCCAGTCATTATGTTATTATTTTAAGTTAATATGTTAACATTTCACATATTTTCTTCTCTTTACAGCTAAAAGGAGAATCATGACAATCATTAACATCACTAGAATAATCCTGGCTGCATACTGGTTGTAGTTTTCACTGTAACTGTCGTTATAAGAAAATGTAAGTCTTAGTTATTTATTTATTTCTACAATAAAATAACTCTAGAATAATGTAGATTTCTTCAGTTTAAAACAGAAGAAGGGTCAGAATAAGTTCCTCATTTGATTTTTGTAACTTTTGTCTAATTTCTAGCCATGGATAATTTACTGATCCTAAAAACAGAAGATGTTTATGCTTTTTAAACAGGATTACAATGTGATTGACTAAAGAAAACCTGACTTTAAGTGATCTAAAACACATTAAAAGATTGTTTATAATCCATAAGTTGATTTTTAATTAATTAGTTTTAAATTTTATGAAGGAACATCTGAAATGTCAGTTTAAAATCATCCATGCTTTGTGAGCTTCTTTTGTTTTCTGTGTAGGATCCTAACTCTTTATTTGTTGTAATATTTTGAATAAACTGTGAGATTTAGTTTTCAATTATTGTTGCTTGATGATTTTATTTATTTTTCTAAAATGCATTCTCTGTATTTTTATGTTGCTTTGTAAGATCTTACTGTTTGAAAACTGATTTTTTTTTATTCATCAAACAAAAAATAAATTATGTTTTCTTGTTTGTTTTAGAAGTAGTCACGACAAAAAGAGAAATTCTGTATTTTTATTACACATGAATAATTTTATCAACTAAATTTTCTGTTTTCAAGGTAAAGGAAAACCAAGCCAGAGGAAGTGATGTACGAGTTTCCAGAGGTGAGCAGCAAGTTTTATCTCTAAAGATAAGCTGGACGATTTGGAGGATTAAACTAATTAATATATATTTTGTTATTCAAATAAAGTTTATAATTACAACTCTGCAGAAAAATTACTTGTGAAAAATTTTGCACAAATAATTAATTTGGTTTAACAGTCTGCCTCACTTATTACTATTTTATTTCAACATCTCCATCATGTCATCATGATTCTATTGTTCTAAACTCCTACTGTAAACTTATTATTTACATGTTGTATGAGCTCTCATAATTACTGCCATGCAATGTGAAGTCTGTATGATTACTGACATGTTTAAACTTCTTTTCATGCAGTGACACCAGGTGAACCAGACAAACAGATTCTGCAGACGAGTCATTTTGCCTCATGAAGTTTCTAACAGGAGAGACTGGAAATACCTTCAGACAAACAGAGGAAACCTGTTCATCGTCACATAAACAGAAATACAATGCTTTAACAAAACTGTAAATATGCTGTGTGACAAAGAAGATGCATTATGTCCAAGTTAAAGTATCTAATGTTATGATTATCTAACATGAATTCCCAGTGCCATCGCTGGATTAGTAGAGAAAGAAACTGAGGGAATAAAGTGATCCACATTTTAAAAAGTGCAAGATTATTATTAATCCCCCAAAGATCCAACAAAATGTTTATTTTGTTTACATGTCTTTTTATGTTTTCTATTCTTATCTATCAGTTCTGTTTTTGATAATGTAATTTTTATATTTCTCCACACAGTAAATAAAATATCATTCTCGGACGCTTAATTGTGCTGCTTGTGAGATTTACACAGTGAGAAACAAAATAACGCATGGAAATATTTTAGCATTAAATGCAGATGGTCTCTATAAATGCTTTTGAAAACTCTGAACCAGAATCATCAGCTTTGACCATCATCGTCTGCTATTTGCTAAGCATTTTCTAACACATTTTAAGAGAATCCAAGACGATACCAATAAATCCTGCAAAAAGGAACCACATGGCTCAGTGGTAAAGCTGGCAGTCGATATGCAGAAACTACAGTCTTCAACCTTTTAGTGCATGTCTTCCCTTTCTCTCTCCAGCTTTCTTCTTGTCTAAGTACTAATAAATAAAGGCCACTACTGCCAAGAAAACTTAGAAAAATAAATCCTGCTCCAATAAAGCAGATTTTAGTGATTATACATGTTCTCCATTGAGCAGCAGATTCAGGAAGCTTTTTGTGATGATAAATCTGTGGGGCAGAAGGAAATAACTGGCGACCTGTCCAGGGTGACCCCACCTCTGACCCATTGACCGCTGGAGCTATTGGCACCAGCAGCCCTCACAATACCATAGGGTCTCGTTTGACTCAAACATACAACATTGATCCGATTACATCTTTCCAGGCTGACTGTCAATCGTTGACTTTAACCATAACTTCAACCTTTTTGACCATAATTTATTGTTGAATTAACATCACTTGCTATCTGGGAAGTCTGACCAAACACTCACATTGAAATAATAGTAATACATTTTATTACTATTATTTATTTAATGTCATGAAAAGAACCTTTCATGACATTCAAAGATGCTAATGCATAAATAAGGATTAGGAACAAGGAATCAGGAAAATATTAGATATTAAAAGCAATACTTTCAGTTATTAATTCTGTTTTCTTAAATTTTACAATTCTGATGACATAAAAATTTCTCATGAAAAATACCAGTGTCATCTGTAATATAAAGTAAAACTGCAATGCTTTGGTCAGAACTCCTTACCTTGAAAAAGTAACTTAGTTACTTTACTGGTTTTTTTTAAATTATTTGAAAGTAATTAATTCAGATTACAAGTTTTGTGATTAGTTTCTTTCAGCAGTTGCCAAAAATCACCTGTGAGTTGAAAACAACTCTTGTAATATGAATTGCTAGTATAAAAAGGTTAATAAATATTAATTCATAATAGTTAGAATAAACTTCAAAATAATGTAAATACATTAAAAAGTTGTTGGAAAGTTATAATTTTTCATGTATTAATGTTGTGTCACTTCGTTCAAGGAAATTGTGATCTGTGAATCAGCGATCAGCTCCTAAGCCTCTTCTGGCATCGATGGTTGAGCCTATCCTCCCATATGGAGGATTTTAGGCGGTTTTTGTCCCCTTCACTTTCTGTTCTTGCCACGCTGAGCACCGAGAGCGAGGGATCCTGAAGAATTAGGAAAGAAACTTTAAAATAACCGCTACTGGAAAACAGAATGAGGTATAAAATTTATCCTGTAAATATACATCAGTATATATATTTATACTATGCATTCCGATGCATAGTGTAGGTATGCATATTTATATTTATTCATTCAATCATTGGTTTATTGTTCATATTAAAGTTTTTCTGAACACTTTTGACATTAATGGTTTATCTATGAAAGGCTCTCAATGAACATTTTGTAAATGATGGGTTAAACTTGACTACAGTCATTTACTTTTTGCCTTTCCAAACTGTAATCCTTTGCAATAACCAGCTTCTACTGATACAAGAGAAAATGAAAAATATATATGTAGGACAGAGAAAGATGATGATGGCAATGGCTACTTATCTTTCTAAAACAGAATATTTCTTTGCCTTCACTACATTAACTTTGAGTTTGATCACTAACCTAGTTTTCTGAAACGGTCTCCAGAGTCACAAAGACAGAACTTTAATACATAGAAATTTATTACATAGATAGAACTTTAACATAACAGTTGCCTGCTTAAATATATCAATCAAATCCGTTTTTATCTACCGCCAAATTATATTAATGTGAAAAGTTGTCAAAAGTTTGAATTTTTTACCAGTTTTTTTGTTTAAGTAGTTTTATAAATGACTGATTTTATCTCATCCATGAAATGAAAATTAGTCTGAAACAATTTATGAGTTTATGGCTCAAATCACTGCTTAGCCTAAAGCAAAGCAGGGTTCTGTTAAAATAACAGCGCCATCTGCTGGATGAAAAAAGAAATAACCAAATCCATTCCAGCTTTATGAAGCACTTTGATTTATCAAAGGGACTAAAGTGCTGTAAAGAATCCACAAAAAGCATGTAAAATATTACAAACGCCTTTAGACATTTATACTAATGTCTTTGGACTGGAAGTTAAGTTTTACCTTTTAATATCTTATGTTTTCATCTTTTTTATACTATATTTATAACCTCATAGGTCAGTTTTAGGGGGCTGCACAGTGGTGCAGTTGGTTGCATGGTTGTCCTGGGTTTGATTCTGGTTCTCCGGCTTCCTCCCACAGTCCAAAAACATGACTGTCAGGTAAATTGGCCTCTAAATTCTCCCGAGGTGTGTGTGTGTGTGTGGTGTGTGTGTGTGTGTGTGTGTGTGTGGTGTGTGTGTGTGTGTGTGTGTGTGTGTGTGTGTGCATGAGGTTGTTGGTCCTGTCTGCCCTCCTGACCCCACCAGGGACAAGGATGTTAGAAAATGGATGTTATTAGTGTTCCTCTTCTCTACCAGTGTGTCCAGTCTTAATTTGCTCTATTGCAATTAATTAACAAGAGCTGCAATAGAGATTGAAATTAAATCACACATGAAAAGTTTGTTCAGACGGTGAGTGAGTTTGATTTCATCTCTTTTTTATGAAACGCTGTAATTGAGAAGTTGTGTTTTTTCTTCCACACACAGATTTACACACATTTGTAATAGAAAAGCAGCTAAAGTCCTCACTAACAGGGACTCATATTTAGAGCTAATCCATCATTTTCTTTTATTTCCAGACGTCAAACTGTGGAAGTGAAAGGTCAGCAGTGAAACATCCCCAGATGTTCCTCCTCCATGAGTGCTGGAGCGCCACCTGGGGGCAGCAGGGGTTCCTGATCCAGGAGGGATGGACGGTACTTGAAGAGGGATCTTGGTCAGATCCAGGAATCTCTTCCCAATGGAAAATCTTAACAAGGAGACATCAAAGATGGACCCTGATGAGATTCCTGAACTATTTCAGTTTACCTTTCAGTTCAGCTCCTTCTTCTATGCAACAGACTGAATCTGAAGCCCCATCAGCTCAGACAGAACCCAAACTTACACTAAATGGATTCTCTGTGGGGTTAAAGGTCAAGGAAGTTTGGTGGCCAATCAAGAACAGGATCTCCATGGACACTGAACCAGATTTGGTACCTTTGGCGGTGTGGGTCGGTACCAAGTCCTGCTGGAAAATAAGATCAGCATCTCCATGCAGCGCTCTAGAATTTTCTGCATAAACTGGACTTGAGGAAACCCAGTTGACCAGAACCAGGAGACAACATGGCACCTCAAGCTTCATCTGGACATGGACTCTGAGCTTCTCTGCTCTTCAGACCCTCACACCCTGATCACAGAATGAAATGCAGAGTTTTCTCTCCTGTGAAGAAAGGACTATGGACCAAACCTGAACAGTTCAGCTCCTTTTCACCTTCGCCAGGTAAGACGATTGATGTCTCTGGGTGGCTTAACACAGAGAATGTGAGATTTGTTGCCCTTGTCTAGCACAAAGCTCTCAAGGCTGTGGTTCTTCCTGCTCCAGATGTACACTTCTTCCTTCCATTCAATTTTCTGCCAATATGCTTGAATACGTAACTCTGGGAATGACCAGTTTCTTCAGCAATGACCTTTTGTGGCTCCTTGGGAGTCATTGGCTCTGTGCAGTCAGCAGTCTGATCCATGATTGTGTAGCTTACTGAGTGAGAGACAGTTTAAAGGTGATCTGAGTTAATTAGCCTATTAGATGTGGTGCCAGAAGTTTCTGTTAATTTTATTTTTCACAGTGTTATAATCTTCTGAGCAGTTCTGCTGTAAAATAAAGCTGACTGTTTGCAGCTTGTTGTTGCAAACAAATATATTTATAGTAATGTGATCACTTTTAAATGAATGTTATCTTTTTCATTGTATTTTCCATTTTTCTGTCAAGCACACTAAATTGCTTTAATCTGCCTTGACAGCTAAACTACTATTTATATATTTAAGCCTTGTGTAGTATTTTTCCACCACAATATGTAGCTGAAACTAAAGTGAAAAACAGAATAATAACACCTATGTATCTGTGTAAAAGATTTGTTATCTGATTATTTTTATATAGTTAACTCTAAAGTGTAATAAAATTATTTCAAGTAGATTTACATTGTTAAATACTGTTTTATTATAGAATGTAAAACACAAAGACGTTTGGGAATAAAATGACACTTACTGTCATTTTAAGATAAACATTAATGCAAATAGTGCAAAGTCAGAAATAGACTTTCAATAACAGCTTGGTCTATATAATCACTTTTAGCAAAGCTCTGGATTTATTACTATTTCAAGCTCAGTGCTTTATTATTTGAGATATTACTAATTATTTCAAATAAAATAAGATCTCTTTGAAGTTTTAATCTTTACAAGTGAAGAACAGAAATAATTTGATTGGACTTTTCCTGTGAAATGGGCTCCATAATAACTTCTTAGTCAGAGACAGACAGTGATTCAATAGGATCTGAAGGTATTTTTAGTAATGTTTATGTAATTTATGGACGGTAGACATGAATGTCATAATGAAGTCCATAACGTTTATTTTTTTAATTAATAATAAAGGGTTTACAAAACAGCAAAATGAACAATACAAATAAGAAATGAAACAGACAAGATAATGTTATATAGAAAGCACAAACAATCGAAAAGCAAATAACTAACAAAAAATGAACTCAGAAAGATATTAAAGTGAGAGCATATTTCCATTGTCTTAATGGCTTTTCTATTTTTGAGCACTGTAGAGATCTAATATATTGTTTGAATTCTTCTTTAAAGGCTTAAAAGTGAGTTTTCTGATTTTGGCAACTAATACAATTAGATTGATATAAAAATGCTTTGATTTATTAGTGGGATAAGAGAAGAATCTAACAACACATTTATAAGTAAAGCCCAGTTCACATACACGATTCTTTGGATTAGTCATTAAGACTGTCTTTCATTGGCTCGTCCATGCATGGACTGCTGCAGCAGCCAATGGGATGCAACCGCTGGCCCTGCTGCAGCCAATGGAGAGTGCACTCAGAGGCGCGCTCTCCGGGAAAAAAAGGCTGGCTTAAAAAAAAAAAAGAAGCGAGGAACAGAGAGACGTAGCGAGGCGGTACATATATACACGGTGTTTTCGCATCAGGTAAGATAACTTAATCTACAGTTGTCGCTTGATTAAGTCTGGAAATGTCAGCAAACTTGTCGTATTTACTAAACATATCATTTTAATTCTCTCCAGTTAGTGAAGAAAACTTTCCAATTCTCTGTCAAGTTTTCTAATGCAATATAAGTCGGCCCCGACAGGACGTAAGCCTGTCAAATATTTCCTATTTATGACTATAACACTGACCACATCGGTCAAGTTCCCGTTTTGGCTGACAGTCAATCAGGTAAGTCAGCTGGCAAACTTGTCTGACTGTCAGCCGGCGGCCCGCTGCCTTTACCTCAACCGGCTCTTTTTCCCGGTTTGATGGGCGGACATGAGCCGGAGAGACAAGTGCTGCTATTGAATATTTAAAATAACTGTCATATTAAAAGGTTTCAGACCAGGGTGTGAACTGAGTCTTAGTTAGGTGTTTGAGATTTACGCTCTCGAGATTTTAGGTCCACTCGGATGAGTTCTGGCCTAGATATTTACTCCATAGGTAGTGCACGCTCACTCGAGATCATACATCTATCCTGAGCAACAGGTGCTACCTTATGGTGACGTATGTGCTGTATTAGGAAAACCTCTTGGTATGAATGTGTTGTGTAGGGTGCTGGATTCTGGTGAGCAGATTCCAGTGGGTACAGGTGCTCCACTTGGGCGGAGCCCACGTGGAGCTCTGCATGTCTTGTTGCGCGCTGTGTTCAATAGGGCTCCCCCTAGAGAGAGAGAGTGTAGGTTTTTATGGCAAGCCTTTTTAACATAAATTCGGTTTTACTGCCCTTACCTTCCAGATATCTCAAATTGTTTTATGACTAGACGTTTTAGCAGTTTAAGATATCTCTAATTATATTTTTGACTAGACAAAATACATTTTTGTGATATCTCTAATTACATTTTGACGAGTCAAAATGACGTCAGATTTACCATTGTAAATTCAATTCAAGATATCTACAATGAATGAATGACTATCTGAAATACACATTTCAGATATCTACAATTAAATTATGACTACTCAAAAAGTTAATTCAAGATATTTCGATTGTAGTTTTGACTAGTCATAATTCTAATTAAAGATATCTCTAATTAGTCCATAATTCAAGATATCTTAAATGCATTTTTGGATAGAAGAAATGTAGTTTTGACTCGTTTGATGTGAAATTATAGATATCTTAAAAGCAAATAATGACTAGAGAAAACTAAATTAGAAATATCTTGAATTATAATTTTGACTAGTCAAAATTCCTTTTAAGATATCTCTAATTGAATTAGAGATATCTTGAATTATTCAACTTTTCTATTTAAGATATATTAAATCAAAATTCTGATGAGTCAAAATGACATTACTGATATCTTGAATTGGCATTCTGTCTAGTTTGATTTACGTGGCAATTTGAAAGTTTAATAAAACAATGAAAAATAGAAAAAACGAAACAAGATGTTTGAAAATGCACAACTTTCATGTTGAATATTGATTGACAAAGCAGTTTTAGCTTTTCAAAGCTGTTTTTAAGTGCATTCGGTTCATCGGAAATGAATAAACAGGACATTTTTTGCAGATATCATTAGCAGTCTTATAGTTTATGAAGTTTTGCGTTCTCCGCATTTCCAACATTGCCGAGCACTTTCTAATTTGTGGAATTTAAGGACAATTTTGTGCAGGAAACATAAAATTCCACAGGCAACAGTTTGGACAGTAAACAGTTGCTGTCTATGGCAAGCCGTTTTAACATAAATTCGGTTCCGTCTGACTATCCGTAATTACATTCCAGATATCTGAAAATGTATTTTGACTAGACAAAACTACATTTTGACTATCCGGAATGGTAATTTAAGATATCTGTATTTACATTCTGACTAGTAAGAATAATAATTCAAGATATCTCCAATTACATTTTGACTAGTCAAAATTCCTTTCAAGATATCTCAAATGACGTCACTGGATCTGTAATTTGACGAGACACGTATCCGGAATTACGATTTAAGATATCTCGGACGTAATTATGACTAGTCAAAATTACAATTTTAGATATATGAATTAAGAATGACGTTGAAGACCCTTTGTGCTGTCCAAACAGTTGCCTGCAGAATTTTATGTTTCCTGCACAAAATTGTCCTTAAATGCCACAAATTAGAAAAAATGTTGGACATGCGGACAACACAAAACTTCATAAACTATAAGACTGCTAATGATGTCTGCAAAAAATGTCCTGTTTATTCATTTCCGACGAACCGAATGCACTTAAAAACAGCTTTGAAAAGCTAAAACTGCTTTGTCAATCCATTTTCAACATGAAAGTTGTGCATTTTCAAACGTCTTTTTTTGTTTTTTCTATTTTACTGTCATTTTAAGATAAACATTTAAATGCAAACAGGTGCAAAGTCAGAGATGCACTTTCAATAAAAGCTTGAAGCTGTATTGATCACCATTTTAAACTCAATGTTTTTATTAATTATTTTCAAATATAATTATTTTCAAATAAAATAGCGTCTCTTTTGGGAAGTTTTAATCTTTACAAGTGGACAGGAAAGTAAATAATTTGTTTGGATAATGGCTTTTTCATGTGGAATTGGCTCCATGATAACTTCCTAGTAAGAGACAGACAGAAATTCAGTAAGATCTGAAGGTATTTTTAATTGTAAATCATTAATAACGAATAAATCTTAGTCAAACATAGTCTCTTTATTTTTCCGTCATCATTCCTGGACGCATTCTCATTGAAACCATTGGCTGAAAACATTGGCCACGCCTGACCCTCCTGACTCAGGCATGAAAAGTTCAGTTGAAAAACAGCGGCTTGCATGTTGCGGTGTTTCCTTGGTTAAACGTCACGCATCTCTCGTATCTTGGATATAAGAAGTGTGTCGTAGTTTGTGGTTCATTTGATTCTCCCCGGTATGTAATTCCGGTTTTATATGTCTGCATGTATTTGATTCCGGGAATAGTTTTCCGACCAAAACGGGCCAAGTCTCCGATTTTGGCCGGAAAACTACCAGTGTTTTTTACTCCTCTTTCTCGCCGTGTCATTACTGACAGCAGCAATGATCAAAACTGACATGTTTAAGTGGCGTCTAAACGCCACTTAAACCCAGTTCACACTACACGGTTTTTTGCCCCGATTTTGCCCTTACGGCAATCTTAGAACGTTCTGAGTTCTGATCGGGTCCAGTCGGTGGAACGTCGGGACCGCTTTGATGTAAAATCGGGGATACTGAACGTGTTTAATCATCTTTGCTTATTCATCGCAATGTCTGTGGTGTTCCTTATTCGGAGCAGCATGATATTGGATCGTTGTTTTTTGTTTTTTTAAATGAAAGATAATTATAAAATTATTACACAGAGTCCATCTGGTTGAGAAGTGCATTCCAGTCTTTGGTTGAAATTGCGCATTTGATTTTATTCTGCAGTCATAATACAATTTTAATCAATACAATAAGTTTCAATTAAAGGAGCTGGAATAGGCTACGTTAAGCTTTCGCGGTCAGTTGGGGGGGAAAAGGGATAACTGCCATCCGATTTTCTAAAAACAAATATGCAGGAAATGCTTTCTTCTACTTTAAGCTGCTCTGATGTTTCAGTCATTCCGTTTTCTGAAACACAGTACAGTATAGGTCATGCATATATTGTACAACAACATAAACACAGCGAAAAATTATACGTAAACGGTCAATTAAACGACAAAACCGAAAACAAAAACCGACTTTTCAAAAATGTGTAGTGAGAACTGGGCTTTAAACATGACAATAACGACAATCTATGTTTTTCTATGTTGAATATTTATTTTTAAAATTGAAATTTGTTAGGTTTTGTAATCTATATATTTGTTTTATCTTTTGAAATATGTCATCAGACTCGACCTCATTGTGACAAGATGCAGATGCTCTTTCCTCTGATTGTGTTTGTGATTCTAATTCTTCTGGACAATGTTAAAGGTAAATTATTATCTTTTGTTTTTGTTTAGCTTCTTGAGTCAGCAGTGTTTTTCTTAGCAATGAAAACATTTGATCTGTTCATACAATAAACAAATAAAAACAAACTGAGTCACAAACTAATAGGATAAAGAGTTAATAAATTCAGTTTTGTTTTAAAGCCTTTTGTTGTGTTTCGCAGGTGCTGGGATTGATATTTCTGTGCAGACTGGAGGAGATTTGCTTCTTAATGTCACCGTTCTGAAGAAGTTTCACCTTTTTTACTGGCAGTTCAATTCAAAAGACACATTAGTGGTGTTTGATTCCAGTGGCAAACCGACAGTGGAGAAGAACTACACTGGAAGAATTGAACTTTCTGGAGATGAAAGATCTGTGAAATTAAAGAATCTACAAAAATCTGACAGTGGCGTTTACTCTGCATGGGGTTTAGGAGACAAAAAGGAGCTGCTGGAAGAATACAACGTTACAGTTAAAGGTAGGTTTTAAAGAAAACATGCTATGAGAATTCAAAACCCAAATATGTGCAATCTGCAGAACAATCCTATCAGATTCATTTTGCTTTAATGTTTTTAAACCTGTTAATATTTTTGATTGTAGCCATAGCACCCAGGTCAGCAATGATCCTGTTCCAGATCTGGAAGCAAGACTGAGGAGTAAAAACCAGTTGGAAAATGTATTGCTGCTCATAACCTCTGTTCTGTAAACCAGAGGTTTACAGATCAAATTAGAACAGGGATATTACACTCTTGATGTCTCCAAAAGTTTAGATGCGTTTCTGCTTTAGCTCTATTAAATCCAATAAGTAGGTTATTAGAAGGACCCTGTAGAACTTTCCTGCCTCCTGAGGAAATTATTCAGCCTTTGGTTGTTGAATCAGAACGACAAATCATGTCGCTGATATTCTCTCATTTTATCTTTTCAGACCAAAATACGGCTACCACAGTTTTCCTACCGCTTTTTCTCCTCCTACTGTTTCTTCTGCTGCTGTTTCTTCTTCTACTGTTTCTCTACCGCTTTTTCTCCTACTGTTTCTTCTGATGCTGTTTCTTTTCTACTGTTTCTCCTACCGCTTTTTCTCCTACTGTTTCTTCTGATGCTGTTTCTTCTTCTACTGTTTCTCCTACTGATTCTCCTACTGTTTTTCCTACTGCTATTACTGTTCTTGTCATCATTGCTGTTGCTGTTGCTGCTGCTGCTATTTTGCTGTGGCGTCATCTGAAGAAGGTAAGTCCATCTATTTAATACAACATAAATATCACCTTCTTCTAACTACTTCCAACCTCTGTAGGTTTGATGTTTAAATGTATCAGTTTTTATGACAGCATCTTAGAACGGATCTGGTCTCAGATCTGCAGGTTCAGCATTTTCAGTTTTTTTCATGCATTTATAAAAACAGTCCAGCACCTTAAAACAAGGATTATTTTAAGGTTTTTATGTTTGAATTTTAATTAAGCATGGAGTCATAATGTCAGACTAGTAAACAGCTTTATTAGAGGAAATCAGTCCTTGATTCACATTTTAAAATCTAAATATTATTATCCAGTGTATTTTATAACATTAACTAAAGTGGTAAATGTGTTTCTTCTCCTTTTAGAACTTGAAGTGTCCTGATGTAGAAGATCTAGTTAGCAATGGTATCATTTACTGACTTGATAATTTTAACATTTCTGTCCCCAGAAATCCCAAGACCAGAAAGAAGTTGTACTTTTCTCTGCAAACTCTGAAACAAATTTTCCAAATGTCCAGATCCTCCTTCCACCTCCCCAAGAAAACGGAGCCCTCCACCTTCCTGAGTCTGATCACCTCATGGAGGAAAACACTGGAGATTCAGCTGTTTAAAGCTGCAGAGAAAACCACAGACTGTCTCTGTGCTGCACTACAGGCCTCTCTCCATAGCTTGTGAACAGCAGCATTAGTTTTCCTGTAACTTTGGGTTTACATGCCTGGTTGACAGAACTAATACTCTGTTGTTACTATATTTATGTCATACAGAAGGTCTGGGTACTTGGTTACTGAGAAACTATTGCTTCCTGTGTTGAGGACTTAAATTTTAATGTTTTCCTTTAATATATGTAACGTGCCAGTTCGAAGCTATGAAGCTTACCGGAAACAACCTGCGCTGTAGCTAACTCTCCTCCACAGCGAATACATAAGAGTTGTTCTGAACAAAGCTGCTGTTAATTTTAACGTTAATTTAATATTTAAAAGTGTGGCCAACACGGACTGAACGGTTCTGTTTATTTCCTCCGTTCCTATTGCTGAAACTACAGACTACAATTATCAAACAGTGCAGAAAATCGACGTCATTGTTCACAACGTGTCTTTCTATTCGCTGATTGGGCCGGAGGAAAACCAGCCGGAAGCATTTAAAGTGAAGGAGAGAAATCAGACGGTGCTGGAAGCGAGATTTCACTTGAGCGTAGTTGAACAGGAAGGAATTAACCAGGCAATAAGGGGAGTAGCTGAAGGAAAAATTGATGGTCGGGTGCATTTGATGGCGACTGTTTCGGACCAATCAAAAAATTGCGACACAGAGCTCTACAGATGAAGGAGTAGCTCAGGGATGCTCAATACGTCTATCACGATCTACCAGTCGATCGCAGGAAGGTTTTGAGTTGATCTCGGCAGCAGGTGACAAACTGAAGGCCTCCAGGACGCTGAGAGCAGAACTTCCTCTTCTGACACTTATCAAAATATTAACCAAGATCCAAACGTTTGTGGCTTCATTAAAGAATAAAAAACAATCAAAAAACATGTTAAAATTAATAATCAGTAATTATTGTTTCAATTGCACAATTCAGTGCATTTTGGTTCCATTAACAAATAAAACGGGACTCAAAGACCGACTGACTAGCAGAGCAGGAGTTTAAATCACTGCTGTGATCATGAAAGGCTCATTAATAATCGATAACTAAATATCAAGCCTGGAAACCTGATATTATAACGGACAGAATGTTTTTAACGTAATCTCTGCTCGGCTTGCGCAGCGCAGGCGGTTACCACTGCAACAGGCGTGTTTAGAGAGAAAAGAGTAAAAAGGTGTGATGGTTCTGAGTTGATCACCTGTTCAGGTTGTTTCACCTTTGTTCATCTTTGCTGGTTCATCACAGCCGTTGTTGTTTCTGAATGTTCAATAAATGACAAACTTGAACTAATTATTGTTCATTTGCAGTAAATGTCACAACAGACATCAAATAGGACAAATATATTTAAGTTTTGACAAAAAAATGATTTCTGCTACAATAATTATGTAAAATTAAAGTATTATATCCCAGATTCAGAAGATTTGCCTGGTGTAGCCTATCTTAGCTCAACTGTTTAGACTCTGTGCTTTTGCAATGTTCCTGAATTGCTCAAGCTTTATTTTTGTGATGCTAATGTCCAGCTCTGTCTTCTTTGAGTTTTGTTGCGGGATTAATTTACATTTATCATCATTAACATTTATCATCACTTGCTTACTGGACGAGCTCGGTCTCCCAGGCATTCAGTAAAAATAAATGAAGACGGGTCTAAATTTTGCAGACGGGAAAAATATTTATTATGCCACTCTTCGCATATAATGCATATGTTCTCTGCCTTTGTTCCAGTGATGTCACAGCATTTCGCGTTTCCTAAAATGAAGGCCTACAGACAGGATTTTTTTTTTTTTTTTTTAAATCAATTTAGGGATATTTTCAGTCGATACAGAATTGTAGTAAAAGAGAATCTTCACTTTTGCATCCACCAAAAAAGGAGCCAAAAATGCTTGACTTTATTTCTCATATTTTTTCCTGAAAAAACATAATCATTTTTCGTTCAAGCACTTCATTGTGAAAAAAAATAATTGTTTATCTGATTAGTCTGTTGTGCCTTTTGGGAGTAACATGAATGTACAGAAAATATTTTAAATTTTTTCTACTGTGTAATCTGATTAAGGTTTCACTTTATTTTTTTAAATGCCAGATCTTGTACATAACTGGAAGACTTTGTCTTACCTAATTTTCACTCTTGGGTGTGGCTGTTTTATTTTTCAAGCAGAACCCTTCAACCCTTACCACAGAAAAATACAATGGGAGTATGGCATGCAGACATTCTGTTGAAGGTTAAGGGTGTAAATATCTGTAAATAAACATTGTTTGAACTTGATAATGTGTGGTTAAATTACAGACATTAATTTCCAACATATACAATTAGATAAATTTGATATTTTTGTTCTGACTTGTCATAATTCCAAAGACAATTATCATAAATGACAATATTTCCTAGGTGATTTGTAGCTTTGACTAGTGCATATATCTTCAAAACAAATATTGACCAATTAAAACTAAATTGGAGAAGACTAGGACTGTTAATTTGATTAGTAAAAATTTATTTTAATATGTCTCCAAATGAAGGTTAAAAAAGGGGAAATTAAATGTGGCTATAACTAATTAATTCAGATTCTTTTAAGAGTTATTATAGATAAACTTGTATAACAAATTTGCTGGACGATAAATTGTCCCAGAATTATTAGAACTGGATCCAACTTTTCGTGCCACACAATGGCTACTTCTCCTGTGATTCATCCTCTATGATCCACTGTGGATTCATCACCACCAACAATCAATAGCGGTCAATTTGACCAAATCCTATTTTGATAAAAAGGTTTATTGTAAATAAAGAATATAAAAAATGTTTGAATAATGTATCAACCACATTCATGCTCTATTATTTTACCATTCAGGATCTAGTCGAAACAATGTTTTATGTATCTGGAATATGCAGACGAAACCGATTTTATATTACGACGGTAATGCCATAAAATGAGCGGAGAAAGCAGCTGACGTCCCCAACTGCATGCTGTTTACATGAAAAAATGCCGGTTATGACAATTCAGTAAGTTGATAAAATTCAGTATTTGGTTAAATTAGGAAATACCGGTGACCCTGCGTTAGGTACTTTATAAAAACTGTTGTTTCTGGTTCATGTGAGTACGGTGGCCGGGAACCTCATGAGTTATGCACAGCTATGTATGACCGGTCGGGGAAGGGGTGCCCATCAAAACATAATTTTAGTCTTTATATTATAAGTAAAGAACAATTTGTCGAGCGCAATTTCGCGCGTAAGGCACAAATCTGCTCGTAATGATGACAGACGTCGTGGGTACGGTTTGCACCGCTCTGGATCACAATGTTATCAAGTTAGCTAGCAGCTAACCGGCCGGCTAGCGTTACCCGATCAGCTAATTGTTAGCATTTCTGTAGTCGTGCAGCTCATGAACGCTGGTGCTCGCTAGCAGCACCACAACATACCGTCTGTTTTTTCTGCTAACCGGTAAGTTGTGGTGCCTTTTAAATCGCGGTTTGCCAAACTTACCAGACCAGACCAAACAGGACCGACTTTGGGCTCCAGATTCTCGTATATTGACGAGTAAACGGACTGAAATATGACCGAAGAGGAAACTTTTAAACCTCATCATGTTTCTTAACCATGTCAGCCCTGAAACGGTGGGTTTTGTTTCGCTAATTAATAAATGCGGTTTTGACTCATTCATTGCGACACGAGTCGAACGTTTTACAGTTTCAGATGGCGGTTTGCAATTCACGGCTTTTTCTTTTAAATGCTTAAAGCAGGGGTGTCAAACTCAAATACACAGTGGGCCAAAACTTTAAATTGAACAAAGTCGCGGGCCAAGGTTGAACAAATGAATCTTTTGATATGGACCCAAACAAGTTCTAATATAACAATAAATATTGAACAAGCAAAGCTTATCTAACTTAAAAGTGCAGGTGTGCAAAATTGAGTTGCTAATAATAATAAAACATATTATATTAAATAAAAACATATTTAATATATGAAGTAAAATATTAAATATATTAAATAAAATTTAAAAAAAAACATTTAATGCCTCCTTTCTCATGTAAATGTCTAATATTAATTTGAAATTGCCTCGCGGGCCAAATTTGGCCCGCGGGCCAGAGTTTGAACACCTATGGCTTAAAGCATTACAAAACAGAGGCCAGTTATGTAGAATATTTTAACTGTCCAGTCTATTAATGTAGGGAGGATGCATTTTAACTTGTGATCCTGCCAATATCTGCATCCCCTAACTATTGTCCTGTTGATATGAAACCTATAGCGGTAGCTCAAAGAACAAGTGTCATCATATAGAAAAGGTGAAATCCCTCTTGTCTCTTTATTTCTCCATGTTAGCGGGGAGGTGCATTTTTTGGCAAAGTAAATTAGTAGCCTGCCACTATTTGCATGCCCTCTTTATTTTCCCCAAATATCATCTCATTGTAAGACTTGTGGGTGTCCAGATACTGTGATTCTCCTTTGTAGAATAAACGTTCCCTACGGGGAACCTTTCAAAATAAAACATTTCAAAAACATTTTAAATTTTCATAACTCCAATTTTCACTCGTACATTATTGATATGAAACTCATACCAGCAGTTCATAGAACAAATGTGATTATGTAGAAAAAGTTATTTCACTCTTAACTCTTTTATTTGTGCAAACTAGGAGGATAATATTCTTTTTGAGTAATTTTTGCTGTTTTACCCTTTGTAAAAAACTTACCGAAATGCTGTAAAAGTAATGAATGCATGAGATCAAATAGTCCAGTAACAGATGAGGAAGGTCAACAATAATGACCTCCAAATGTCCTTGCCAGAAAATGCATGCCCTGCAATGTGAAAATATTGTATGGTAATGTGTTGTATGACGTTTTCTACATATCCTCTGAGATACTGGTGTGACTTTCATATCTGTGTGACACATTTTGAGCTGACAAACAGGGGATGCAAAATATCCATATGGAAAAGAAATAGAAAAACATTTTTTTTAAAATAAGCCTTATATTGTCTTCAGTATATGTTTTGTACGTTGTACAATATAAGCCATGTATGATTTATTCTTGAAAGTGGCCACTTTTGCATTTATTTCATCCAATATAAGTAAGTATCCAACTTAAATAAGTTTCAGTTTGTGAAAATTAACTGAGGATCTTAAACTTGGCAATAATGTGTTATGCAATAAAAATAAGTTTCAAACAAAAAAGATAAAAACCTTATAAGATTTATATACATCGTTTCCTTATGGGTAAGGAGGCTGATCATTTGCTGTGCGAAAATATGCATCCCCTGCTAACTCAGACAAATTGAGAGTTTAGAAATATGTAAGCTTTTCTACATAATCACACTTGTTCTCTGAGCTAAGGGTATGAGTTTCATATCAATACGATAATATTTGGGGAAAATAGTGAGGGGATGCATGTATTGGCAAGCTACTAATTTGCTTTGCCAAAAAAATGGATCCCCCTGCTAAGATGGATAAATAAAGAGTTAAGAGGGATTTCACCTTTTCTACACGTCATGATCTAATTTAAATTAGATAAATCTGAATTCAACCTAAGTATATTAGGCATACAAATGTTGCATCATTATCATTTTATCTCTTGGCTGTTGAGGTGAAAAATATTTGTATCTCATCAGACGCGTCTTTTAATCTTTCAGGGCAGTTGGACTTCTATGGGCCAAGATGAAATTCATCTCGCTGCTTCTACTCTTCCTTGAGCAAATTCAAGGTAACAGATTAAAAGTTATTTGAATTTTAAGCTCACCAGACCAGTTTAGTTTCTGAAATCAGTTGTTTATTAAATACTGTTGTGTGGTTTATGCAGTGAGCATCTTGGAACAGACTGACATTAATTAAACACAGCTTTTGTTTTCATTTAGTGTATCCCTGAACATTTTGTTGTTACTTGAGACTTGGTTTTTATTTACATCTAATTTTAATTAAACGTGTTTACTGTTTCATAACTTTGAACAAAATTAGTTGGATTCTTCAAACTGTTTTTGGTGTTCAAATGTGCCTGTAAAACGTTACAACTAATCCTAATGAGGTCAGAACTGCTTTATTAACTCAGTGCCACTGTGATAAAATAGACATCCCTGTAAATGTTTTTAATTATCCATCTTTATTAAAACAATTTGATATGACTGAGTAGATCAGAGATTATCTACATCAAAATGCGGTCCTCATTAGGTCTTTATAAAGAAGCTTTTATGTCGTTTTCAAGGCCTGATCACTTTTGAAGCTAAACGGAAATCATTAATAAACAGAATCTGACAAGAGAAAGTAGATCAAAATCAACAAAAAAGCAAAACATCAAGCACTAATCTATAGTAGATGAAACAAAATCAGTAGCTGAGTTTCCATTATAAATGTGAGCAAATCTTTGTTGATGTTCTGCTCGTGTTGAAAAAGGCAATTTCACAATTGCGATGTTTTTATTAAGAATCAAAATCACACATGAATAAGCTTGTTGACTCTATAAGTCATTAAAATGATGGCAGTAACAGATTTAAACAGTTACATGAGGTATATTTATCGTTCAGCCGTCAGAGGAAACATTGTCATCTTATTCAGAAGCAACAAACCACTTAGGAGCAAATGCAGCGTTTTGGAGAAATTATAGTTGTTGATTTCACATTAGAGCTGTTTGAATGTTACACAACTTTTTATGAAGGGTGCGATGCTGTAAGAACTCCAGTGGATCCAGGTTATGCAGCAGGACACATTAGTCTGTCCACATCTGAATAGTTTTAAAATAAACTAAATAAGGTTGTTTCAGTGGCCAGGTCCTTAAATTTTATTTCTTATTTTTATTTCTTGTTTTCAACACTTTAATAAGTTTTTGTGTGAGCCTCCACACCTGATAATGCTGTTAACTTGAATTTTACCTTTGTGGGACATTAAGGGATATATGTATATATTAAACAGGCTATTAAAGCTCGAGAAAACCTTAAATGTGGCCAAATTAAACCAAGAGAGGAACAAAATCCCTCCATAGTGATGGAAAACTGACATCACCAAATTAGTGCAAAGGCTTAATGCCCTTTTTTGCCACCAACCAGTTATTACGTTGAGGAGGAATTACTATTTTACACTGGATCAGGTTTGTTTCAGAACTTTATTAAATCAAATGGTCATCTCACAGCCAGGCTTCCTTTTTGTCTGACAATAAAATGAACGTTATGAACTGAAACACTAAAGTTTGAAAAATAAAAACAGAACAAATCTGTTTCCATTGGATTTGGTAATTTGGTGCTGCTGTGCTTTCTGCTTTGTCTGAACTTAATTTGTTGTTTCAGCAGGTTCCACTGAGATGATCCAAAAGTTTCTGCCAACTGGAGAGAGATCATCTATCAATTTCCCTGCAAATGACCTTGCCAAAAGTTGTGTGTTCTCTAAGTCAAAATAACAATAGGAACATGTTACTATGATGCAGAGCCAAAACTGGGGGAGAATTTCATTGGAAAAGTGGAGCTTTCTTGTCCAGCATCGCTGATATTTACAAGTCCACAGACATCAGACTGTGGAGTTTATTCTGCACAGTTGACTGGAGATCGGATTGAAACTATAAAATACAACGTCACATTTCAAGGTAGGACTTTCTGTATTTAAGGACACTTTACAAAGAACAGCTTATAAATGAAAACTTAAGTGCCTGTAATCTGTAGCACAGCGCTTTGCTCTAATGTCTTTAAAGCTTCTCTGCTCTTCCTCATCAGATCCAGTGTCTCCAGTCGAGCTGAAGCTCCATGTGATTTCAGACTCATCCTGCAAAGCAACCTGCAGCACGGAGGACGACGAGGTCATCGACACTTCTTTAAGTTGTGACAATAAATCCTGCCATCTGGCGGGAGGAGAGAGGTCAAAGGTCACCAAATCTGGGGCTTCCCTCAGACTCTACCAGTCAAATGAATCGATCATCTGTAACCATAGCAACCAGGTCAACTGGACCCAAAGCAAGAAACAGATCAATATCTGTGTGAGATCTGAAGGTAAGACTGAGGAGTAAAGAGCATTTTGGTTTAAACCATCTGGAAACACGTTGTTAGTAACATCATGAAGTGAAGCAGCTTCCTGTTCATCTCCACAAGATTACAGATCAACTTAGAGCTGGGATCTTAAACTCTAGACGTCTCCAAATGTTTAGATGTTTTCTGACTTAGCGTAACTGTATCCAATAAGTAGGTTTTATCAGGACTCTCTTATAACTTTCTTACTTTTTGAGTCACCCTGTAGAATCAGAATAAATCTTATTGAATCCATTGTTTTAAACTCTCTTGTTTTCTCTTTTTAGGGTCCACACTCCAAACTACTCTGATTGTAGTAGCTGGTATAATTGTAGCTGGTATAATTGTAGCTGCCATCATTGGTCTCTTGTACTGCTATATTAAGGTAAGTCCATCTATGTCATACATTGTAAATATTGCCTCATTCTAACTAATTTCAGTCTGTGTAGGTTTGATGTTTAGGGTTAACATTGTTTCATGACTGACTGACGATCGAATATATTGCTGCACTTTGTCAAAATGTCCCTCTTTGACTGACCACACTTGCTGATTTTTATTTGTAAAGCATCTTTGGGCTTCATATATAATTATGTTCACTTAGAACTTTGAGCCATTATGATCTGGACTCTCAGGACACCATTTTGATTCATAACTGAACTGAGTAAAAAAGGTTTTTCATTTTCTGCACCTGCTACCAGGAATGATCTACAGAACAATTTAAAATGAACATCTCTGGCTAAATTAAATCGGTTCTGAAGGACAGAGAGTTCAGTTCACTCGCCTCCTGCCTTAATATGTAATTATTTGATTTCTCTAAGTTGTGCATTTCATGTATTTGGTCTTGTATTTCAGATTTGTAGCATCTTTTATGCTGCTGTCTTGTCTCTGTATCTCTTAGAAAAGATGTTAATGTCAATGAGTAATTTTTATTCTTGATAACAGAAAGGATACATACATATATACTTATTTGTCTTTGCTGTTCACTAATGTATATTTAACAGCATCGTAGAACAGATTAGATGTTCAGATCACCTTTAAACAATAAACAATAAACCTTTAGAGGTTTATTGTAAGGTTTTTATGTTCCAACCTTAATTAAGCATGGAGTCATAATATCATCTACTGGGTTATTGAACTGTTTCATTAAAGGAAATCAAAGTCTTTGATTCACGATTTAAAAATCTAAAGATTAGTCAAATAGTTTTTGTGTATTTTAAAACATTAACTAAAGTGGTTTAAATGTGAACTGGAAGCATTTACTGTAAATAGTAATGTTAATCATTAACTGACTGTTTTTAACTTTGACATTTCTGTCCCCAGAAGAAGTTATGTTTTGCCCAAAGGCAGACAGGGTCATCAAACTCGCAGACGCTCCCTCAATCCCAAGCCAACGGAGATCCCCGCGTCATTCCTGAGTCTGATCGTCTAATGAATGGAAACACTGCAGAGTCACCTGTTTAAAAACACGGACCGTCGCTCTGTGCCGCACCACAGTCCTATCCAAAGCTTATAAATGCCAGAAATAGTTTTCCTGTAACTTTAGGTTACAGGTGGTTCTTAGACACACATATACAGTTGACCAAGCTAGTACTCTCCTCTTGGCACTGATTGGTTGTTTCTGATGGGAGCACAGTATTTCTGCTGATGGCAGTAGGGCTACAGGTGGGAATTGTTTACAAACTCATTATTCCAATTTTTGGGACCAAATCATGATGTACGATCAATTATTCATAATGATATTTATTGGTGTGCCTCTCAGTCCACTTTGCAGCTTAGAATTGCAATGAAGAAGGGAATTAATTTTAATCAGTAATTTATACCTAGACTGACTTATTCTTGCTGCATTTTCTGTTTTTATGAAGCCGTCACTGGATAATATATGTTTACGTCAACAACTGCCTCGGTTTACAACGGCAAAGCAATTTCCATGGTGCAGATTTTAGCCATTTCACAATCTTTGCAGGTAAAAGAGGCATAAAAATGTACCTAATTTCTGACTGCATTTGATAAACATTCAAATAGAGGATAGAGGAATCAAATTATCCTGGTAAAAACCCTTTTCCTAGAGCCATTTGCTTCGTACAAAGGGTCTGGACCCTCAGTTACTGAGAAACTATTGGTTCCTGTGTTGAGATTTTAAATTTTAATGTTTTCCCAGTGATTTAAATAACGCACCGGTTCGACACCATGAATGTTACCAGGAATAACTTGTACTGTAAACAATCATTCTCCACTGTGAAGAGAGAAGAGCCAAACTGAACGAAGCTGCTGTTAATTTTAATGTATTATCCTTACATAGGACCACACAGAGGAACTGTTTGAAAGAACCGCTAAATATTCTTTCAAAAATCGTCTGTGGGGAAAAGTGAGAGTTTATTTTCATACAGGTTTAACAAGCACTTTTTAACCCAAAATGCACCAGACAGATAAGCATTTTTTAAGTCTTTGCACACAAACTTCATTGTTAAAAAATAATTATCTGTAGAGCCAGTTGTGCCTTTTGGGGTAATAAGAATGTACTGAAGAATTGCCTACTGTGCAATTTGAAAATGCCTGTTTTTCTTTACTCCTGTTTTTCTTTATTCTTAAAAATGCCAAAACTTTACACACTGGAAATCTTTGTCCACTTTTACAAAGGAATCAGACATTGTGATGAGTTGCTTGTGTTAATTGAATTGCATTTTTACCTGATACTTTTTTACTTTCATTTTTACTTCTATTTTCTTGAATATATTTATACATATATATATATATATATATATATATATATATATATATATATATATATATATATTATATATATATATATATATATATATATATATATATATATATATATATTCTGAAATGTTATTTGTCCTTTTGGTGTGTGGATATACATTTTTCAAGCAATACATTGGCATTGCCAAAACAGACATTAATAAAATGCTCTATGTTCACACCCATGAATAAACTTTGTTTGGACTTTATTGTGTGTTTTTTTGGGGGAGGGGGGGTTGCAGGTTCTAGTGTCCCTTATATGGCAGTAGAGTGACAGGAAGGGAGTAAGGTGAGGGGGAAGGGGGAAGGCATGCGGAAGATGCAGTCGAGGACTAAAGGCCTCCAAATGTAGGTCGTGCCATCCCTGCGCTACAGCAGCACATGTTGGAGTTTCTGAAAGCTGAGATCTGTTAAGCGTCATGCAAGATCCATAAATAATTTTCAGTATTTTACCCAGTTTTAGAGAGATATCAATGCAAGCCACTTATTTGATGTCCATATGGCAGAAAATCTGCTTTGTGAATTAAAAATCTTCTGTCATTTATACATCTCTGTAAAAGGTTGTATTTACAGGTGAAGGCCTCTGGGTGGCGCTCTGACCCCGTTCAAGATATGCAGAAAGTTTTGTAACCAGCAGTGCAGCAGTCTTTTTTTTCTTTTTGTCAAATTTGTCATCTGTTTTTAGCAGACATTTTTAAAGTAATCTGCAAACAGCTCTGAACTTTTAGAAGGTGAAGTGAAGCCATTTAGTCTGGAAGTAAATTTAAAGTGAACTCAGATATTAGAGTATTTCTACCTACATGGTTAAGTTTGGGCGAATGTTGCAGCAACATGCTTTTTGCTTTTCTGCTTCAGAAACAGCTTTTCCTCGACATGCAGATTGAGAATTAAACTCTGACTCTAATTTTCACATATTAGTTTCCTGACTAAAACCGAAGGTCACGAGGTGAGATGAGTACGAAACCACATCCTCTGTAAAGAGCAGTGAAGAGACCATGAAACCTTTTTCTCTTTGAGTCCATTAGCAAGACAACTAGATTTTATAAAAATAATCAACCCTCCCAAACTTTTTCTCAAATAACAGTCAAACTTCAGCGAAGCCTCAGAGACTGTCAGTAAAGATTGTTTCTTTGTTTCAGGAAGTAAATAAAAGCAACAAAACTCATAGTTCATCCAAGGCTTAAGGAATCAGACAACATGGCCGCCGGGATGTTGGGTACAGGATGAGGTGGTTTAACTGCAGACAGCGCTTCACTGTAAATATTCAACATTTCTACTTGAATTTGATTTACAAATCAGAATCTGAATAGTGATGATAATCTGATGTATGGAAGAAGAACAGGGCCACATAAAAATAAATAAAACTGACTTTAATGTCAAAATTTTACTTTAAAGTATTTTAAAGATATCAGACTTTAATCCCATAATTCTGTTTTTTCCTCAGAAGTTTGACTGGTTTCAGGGAATTTTCACTTCTTTTCCACATTCTGACTTTTTTGCACCATTTTGAATTTAAATTCAATATTTTCTCAGAATCTACCATGTTTTTCAGAATTATATTTTCTCTGAATTTCTTTTGTTATAGGATTTTAAACCTGCACTTTTACATACGCTGAAAACGTATTCCAAATTTCTTTTGGAGATTTGAGTTCACGATTAAATTTGAATTTAAACAATTTTGATTCTTAGTAAAAACTAAATTTCAACATTTTCTTTACTTTTTCTTTGATGGCCTTAATCTTCTTCCATACAAATAGTGAACTAATAACTAGGATCAATTGCAATGTGTGCGTCATTAAATTGAAATGACTTTTTGGGATTGAATCAATAAACCTGTACCAAACAAATCATAACAGTGAGATCAGACGAGAAAAAGAAAGAAATGCCAAAAAATTGTGTTATAATTGTTACAAAGAAGGAATAATATATAAAAAATTCACAAGTGATTTAGAAAATATATCAGAAAAAGTCATATTTTTTATTCATGTAACCGGTCATTTGTGTTTGTTGAATTTCTCCATGAGGTGGACGGCGATGACGACCAACACCATGACAATCAGACCCACTGAGAAAACCACTTTCTTCACGTAACAAATGGAAAATCCAAGGAGTTCGTCTGCATCTGCAACAGGGAGGCATCAATTCAACCAGAGTGACTAGTTAATTTCTCTAATTTAAGTTTTATCAAGATTTCTATAAATCTAGTCATTTATCTCATGTGCATTTGAAAAATACAACCTGAAGCATCTTGAGAAGTAAATGTATGTAAACATAACCGAGAGTAAAATCGTATTTTCCCACTTTTCCTTGAACACAACTTATATGTGACGGTTTTGTGATTTTTCCTCCTAATAATTTATGTTTTGACTTGGAAATCAAAATGTTTTTTTTCTCCACATTGCAAAATGTTCACACCTTAAACAATTTTATGTTTTCTCACAAACTTCAATGTAATTAAATGGGATTACAAAGTAGTGCAGAATTGCTAGAGGGACTGAAACTCCTTTTTTATAAAAATAATTTGTAAAGAATGTTGTGCTTTTGCATTCGTTTAATCTCTATCATTTAATCTCCACATTTTCTTAAGAGCTGCAATAAAGAGCCAAAATAAGAAGTCCACAAAGGTCATAGACAACCTGTTATGGACGGTTTTCTGGTCAGATAAGATCAAAAATTTACTCTTTTCCTCCTAATGCAAAATGCAAAGTGTGGATTTTTTCCACTTTTTACTTCAGCAGAGAAAATGAATCTGGTCAGAGTTGATGAGAAGGTGGATGGAGTCAAATATAGTACGATAATAATAACAGAAAATCTCTAACTTTGGACTGGGTTGGAAGTTCACCTTCAATTGGTCCAGTCAAAGTCCATGCACTGAACTTTGCTATAACTTGACAAAATGCAAAAAGGGTAGGAAAACTTTATCTTGTTGTGAATCTCAAACTTACCGGCATTCTTCGGACAAAGGTGATCAATCTCGTTGTTTCTCCATCCAGCTGACCTGGTTGCTATGGTTACAGACGATGGATGAACCGGACAGGAAGACCTTGAGGGAAGCACCAGATTTGGTGACCTTTGATCCCTCTCCCCCCTCTTGAAGGCAGGTTTTGATGGTAGGTCTGAAAGTGCTGCTGATGTCGGTGCCGTCGGCGGTGCAGGTCGCTGTGACGTTACAGGAGGAAGAGTCGCCGGACACGGAGTCAACGGTCAGATCGACCGGACCCACCGGATCTACGGAGAACCGATAGGAAAAATTGGAGCAAAGCAAAACACAGAAACACAGAAAATAAAGACAATGAAGCCTTTTCTTTGCATGTCAGCAAAGCAAACTCACCAATTCAAAATGTTTATTTAATTCATTTAGTCTAAATTGAACATGACACATGTTACATAAACAAAAGGTTTTGAATGAAAAGTAGAAGTTTGAAGAAAAAACGTCCTAGTCAATTATCTACACCAAAAGCAACTCATGACTCAAACTACTGTCCAAAGAAACCAGAGACAAAAATTGCAGACCTCCACAAGACTGGAAAGGGGCTGCAGGGGAATTGCCAAGCAGCTTGATGAAAAAGATGAACTCTGCAAGACGTAACCTCATAGCGTATCGGTGATCCCCAGAAAGGTGAGGAATCAGTCCAGAACTACTCAGGAGGAGCTGGTCAATGACCTGAAGAGCTGGCACCAATGTTTCCAATAATCCACCAAGATAGCATAGCTTAAAATCATGCATGGCAGGAGGTTCCCCCTGCTTGAATCAGCGCACGTCCAGGTCCGTCGTAAGTTTGCCCATGACTATTGGAATATGCAGAGGAGTCGTGGGAGGAAGTTATGTGGTCAGATGAGACCAAAATAGAAATTATTGGTCTTAATTCCACTCGCTGTGTTTGGAGGACGAAGAATGATGAGTACCATCCCCAAAACACTGAAGCGATGGCTGGGTCTACCAACATGAGAATGACCCAAAACACAGAACCAGAAGTGGCTCTGTAAGAAGCATATGAAAGTTCTGGAGTGGCCCAGCCTCCCCAGACCTAAACCCAATAGAAAATCTTTGGAGAAGCTCAAACTCCGTGTTTCTCAGCGACAGCCCAGAAACCTGACTGATCCAGAGAAGATCTGTGTGGAGGAATGGGCCAAAATCCCTGCAGCGATGTGAGCAAACCTGGTGAAAAACTACAGGAAACGATTGAAGCTGCAAACAAAGGTCACTGTTCCAAATATTAACATTTATTTTCACAAATGTTCAAATACTTATTTGCAGCAGTAACACAAATATGTGATTAAAACGTCTTCCATTTTGATTTCCGGGTTTTTTTAGATTATGTCTCTCATAGTGGACTTTCACCTAAGATGGAAATTTCAGACCAGTCCATAATTTCTAAGTGGGAGAACTTGCAAAGTCGCTCAACTACGTATTTTCCTCACTGCAGCTTTACGTCAACTCAACGCAGAAGTAAAGGAAAATATTACTTCAGATTCATCTGAGGACATTTTCCTTTGCGTTATGTATCTACATTGATCAGGAAGTTGACGCCCCCTGATTCCTGAGCAGGGCAAGAACCGCCAGACAATAAATGCTGTCAAAACTACAACATGGCATAACAAAAACAAGTGTTAGAGACAGAAACATTTTTCTTTCTTTCAAAGTATAAATTTTGTATTAAAATGTCCTACCTTGAACTGTGACGTTGTATCCAGTTAGTACTTTTTCTGAAGCTGCTATTACTACCGCCGTATAAAGTCCACTGTCAGATTTTTGGAGGTTTTTTAGTTTTATGGAGAATCTCTTTTCCAAAAGGTCTATTCTCGTACCATAAAAATTACCCAGGTTTGATTTTCCATGTGGGAAGAAAGACACCAGCACATCATCTGTGGCAAATTTCCATAAAAGGAGATGATAGTTTTTGGGAACCTCCACTTCTGAGACGTTGAGAAAAACATCGCCACCCGTCCGCACAAACACTGAAGCGAAAGCATCAGTTCCTGTAAAACACAGATACATAACAACTTAAGTTTAGGACTGTGTGTTTCATTTTAATGTCAGAAATGTTTGAGGAATCCTGTGAACAAAATGGCAGGTTTACATTCAAGATTTATATAAATAGTTTTCATCTGAAAAATACATTTCTAGGTTCCACAATGTTGGTTGAACAACTTAAAACCTATCAGATGAATGAAGCTGGTTTTTCCACACTTTTTTATTCTACTTTGCATTTATTGTATTTTATTATTTCCTACCTGGTTCATTATTGATGATCAGAAGAGCCAGTATCAGAGACAAAGACATCATCAACTCCTTCTGTGTAAGTCTCTCTTCATGTCTCAACAAACTGTTGAGCAGGAAACAACATCGACCCTCATCATGGTGGGAAGTGTCACCTTTGAGCTCTTCCTGTCCAAGACGCGTTCAGTCAGTTATGTCCTGACTGAACGCGTCTAAACACAAACCGATTGTTCTTGACAGGCATATTAGATTTTTTTTAAATCTGTGCATCAGGAGGCCTGCTTGTGTCCCTCAGTAGTAATATTTAGCTAAAATATAATAATTTAGCAAAATAAACTGGTCTACAACCGTGATCAGAAATCAGTATGAAACGTCACAATTCAAGGTGGGTTTTCAACATTTGAGACATTTTCAAGAACCTAAATTCAACCATCATCTGTTGCCATACCTACCAGATCAGTGAGACCCAAAAGTTTTTGGGTCAAGTTTTATATCTTGTGTCAAGTTTAACACTGTAATGAAATGAAGTAATTTGTATATTAAATTTAAATCACCTTCAATAATCTACTGTTTTTCTCTTAGCTAAAAGTTCTACTCATCCCATTTCCAAGCTGAAAAATATGCATTTACAAAAATCTTTTTTTCATTGTTTTGTTGAAATTTTCACAAAATTGTATGTAACAATTTTCATTTTGACTAAACAGAATAATTATTCAAGATATCAGTAATGTCATTCTGACTACTCAGAGTGTTATAGATATCTGAAATAGAAAAAAAAGTAAAGGTGACTCCAATTCATTTCGATATCTTAAAAGAAAATTTGTTCTCTCTAATTTAGTTTTGTTTAATCATTATTTGCTTTGAAGATGTCTGAAATGTATTTTTGCACCAGTTGAATATACATATCCCATCAAAATGCATCTTATACATTTATGGTGTCATTCAAGATATCTTTAATCAGAATTATGACTAAATAAGCATGATGCAGGTAAGAGGAACTGTCTGAGCATGTAATGTTAGAGACAAATATTGAAATCTGAGCTACAGAGAGAGATGGTTAAGGAGATATCGCAGAGGAATGTAGGTGATATAATTTTCAAAGCCATGATAAGTATCAATATTTTTATTATTGTAAAAGCGCAACAGGTATTTATGAGAAAATATGTATTACAGTTGTTGTTATTCACCCTCCAATCCAGAAGGTGGCGACCACAATGCCTTACCGCCTGCAAAAAACGCGAGAAGAAAATTCTGTTTGTTTGTATGGAGAGCTACCCAGGCTCTTTCGAGTTATCTCTGTGATTCTTTTAACCTATTGAGGCAACTTTTCATTCATTAAATAATCTAAGTTGTTCTGGAAAAGCAACTTTATAAGCGTGGTGGTGACCTCAGAAGAAGCAGTTTTAACGTCGAACAGAACGGGACCGGACCCGGTGAGCCGGTACCGTTAAAGCTCCGGTGCAAAGAGGTTCGTTTTTCTGCATTGAGATAACAGCGAGTGTTTTTGACGTTTCCGTAGGAAATTGTTTGTGTTGTTTTAAGGAGCAGTTCATCTAAACATCCGCGCCAGCTCAGTTGTTGATCCATAGTTTTATTACAGTTGTAGCTCAACATGCTAACTCTTCTAAAGTGGGCGTGTCAGTCCTAAATACTCCTCCTTTTTTAAAAAAACTAATTTCATATCAATAATAGACAACTTATTATGTCTATGACCTATTATTGTTGTTGTTAAGCACATAATTTTGAAGCATGTTATTTAATGTTGCCTTTTATGTGTTTTTTTTTAATTATATAATAAAAAGTTGAGACTTGTAGTTTAAAAAAATGCTGAAAAGTGTTGAAAATAAAACAGCAGTGATGGTCGAACCTGCTGGATGAATGTAGCTGACCTGCTGACCCTAAATGCCGCCTTCACTTAAACGTGACAATAACGACAATCTATGTTTTTCTATGTTGAATATTTATTTTTTGCAATTTAAATATGTTAAATGTTTTGTAATCTATATATTCAAGTGTATTTGTTTTATCTAGCATCAGACTCGACCTCATTGTGACAAGATGCTGCTGCTCTTTTCTCTGATTGTGTTTGTAATTCTAATTCTTCTGGACAATGTTCAAGGTAAATGATTATCTTATTTGTTTTTGTTTAGCTTCTTAAGTCAACAGTGTTTTTCTTAACAATAAAAAACATTTGATATGTTCGTACAATAAACAAATAAAAACAAACTGAGTCACAAACTAATAGGATAAAGAGTTAATAAATTCAGTTTTGTTTTAAAGCCTTTTGTTGTGTTTCGCAGGTGCTGGGATTGATATTTCTGTGCAGACTGGAGGAGATTTGCTTCTTAATGTCACCGTTCTGAAGAAGTTTCACCTTTTTTACTGGCAGTTCAATTCAAAAGACACATTAGTGGTGTTTGATTCCAGTGGCAAACCGACAGTGGAGAAGAACTACACTGGAAGAATTGAACTTTCTGGAGATGAAAGATCTGTGAAATTAAAGAATCTACAAAATCTGACAGTGGCGTTTACTCTGCATGGGGTTTAGGAGACAAAAAGGAGCTGCTGGAAGAATACAACGTTACAGTTAAAGGTAGGTTTTAAAGAAAACATGCTATGAGAATTCAAAACCCAAATATGTGCAATCTGCAGAACAATCCTATCAGATTCATTTTGCTTTAATGTTTTAAAAACTTCTGTTAATAATTTGATTGTAGCCATAGCACCCAGGTCAGCAATGATCCTGTTCCAGATCTGGAAGCAAGACTGAGGAGTAAAAGCATTTTTGGTTTAAACCAGTTGGAAAATGTATTGCTGCTTAGTAACATAACCTCTGTTCTCCACCAGACATTTTCAGATCAAATTAGAACAGGAATATTAAACTATTTATGTCTCCACAAGTTTATCTGTGTTTCTGCTTTAGCTCACCTGAATCCAATGAGTAGGTTTTTGGTAGGACTCTGCAGAATTTGCGTCCATCCTGATCAGATTATTCAGCTGCTGAAATCAGGCGGATTGGACATCGAGACATTACTGGGTTTAGATCATGTTGGATCTGTTTTCTTATATTCTCTTGTTTTTTCTTTTTAGGGTCTGCAAACCATGATGCTGTTGCTGTTCTTGCTGTAGCTCTTCTCCCTTATCTTGTTAGTGGGGCAGCAGTTGGTCCAGCAGCAGTTGTTATTGCTGCTGGTTTTGCTGTATGGTGCTGTAGAAAGAAGGTAAGTCCATATATGTCATTATTGCATCATAAAGAGAAATAATAATGCAAATGCATGTCAGGGACACCAAGATGTGGGTCTGGATCATAGTTCAGTGAATATAATGATTTAATCCTGCGGTTAAAAGTCTTGTTTCTTCTTCATTTAATTATATCCTAGTTAGCAATGCCATTATTAATGCTAACTGATAAAATTGTCAACATTTCTGTCCCCAGTGCAAGTCCTCAGCTACTTCCCAAGACCAGAAAGGACCTGTATGTTTTTCAGTGAGCTCTGGATCAACTTCTCCAACCATTCTGCCTCTTTCTAACAACAGAGCTCCCCGCCTCATTTCTGAGGATCAGGTCAATCTCCTAATGGAGGAAAACTCTGCAGATTTACCAAAAGCTGCAGAGAAAACCACAGACTTAGCCTGAAGTTGAACAAGCACACTTCCCAGCTCCCTTTCTTCACTCTCTGCTGCGGTTCAGTTATCTTTCCACAGCTCCTGCCCTCATCCATCCATCTACCCTTGTTCCTAGTGGGGTTGGGAGGTACTGGTGTTTATCTCCAGCTAATGTTCCAGTCTGTTGCAGGGCTCCTGTCCTTGTGAACGCCAGAAATTAGTTTTTCTGTAACTTTCGTTTTTTTCTTTGCCTTTAGCATAGCTGTAGCAAACCAGCAATATTTGTTAACAGAACGAAGATCATTCTCTCGACTCTTATTGGTATTTTCTGACCGGGAAGTTGAAGTCAGAGAACCTTAATATGTATTTTTTTTTTTGCATTATTTTATTTTTTTGTCGTAAATTTTCTCATTAAACTGTAAGGAAATGTTGGTAGTTAAAACATCATAAAAATTACCAACTTAAGCTTTAATGTTTCAGTATTTTTTTATGATGATCAAAAATGTATTTTTCTGATGAAATGTTTTAGCTACTGACCTGCTGTGCCTTTTGGAGAAAATGTGAACATACAGAAAATTGTTTACATGCTAAATTATAAACATTTTCTGCTGTACTGTGCAATTTTTAAATGTTTGTCTGATGTCTGTACTTTATTATTTGTAAATCTTCTCTTTCTTTAAAATGCAAAAAATTGCACAGAACATGAAATATGTTTGTTTTACTTCATTTTAACTGATAAGCTCAAACATCAGTATTTGACTGTTTTGTATTTTTTTACCAAATACTTTTTTACTTGGAAGTATTTTCTCAAGTTATTCCTCTTCTAAGTAAAATGTATTATGTGTGTAATATGAAGAGAAGGTTGTGCACTTGAAGCTTTACAATAATAACAGGTTGACTGTTGGTATGGGGATATACTGTTTTTTCAATCATCATTGCCAAAGAAGTAAAGCATTAATGAATTGTTTTTCTTCAGTGTTGACATCTATGAATAAACTAATTTGTTTTAAAGGACTTGAGCTCGAAGTTTTGTTTGTGTGGGTTAGTGTTTGCTAACAAGCTGAGATGTGTTCACCATATGCAAGTTTTCTAAATAGTTTTCAGGATTCTATTCAGGTTTTAATGAGATATGAATGCCACATAAATGAATGCTTTTTTAGAAAATGTAGGCACAGTCCTGCCAATTTCACCAACAATCTCAGAAATTTTCTATTAAAAAAACTTACAAATTTCTGAATTTGAAATGTCAAATTTGCTTGAAAAAACTTACATTTTTGATTTTTCAAACTCAAATTCCCTTGTTCTAGAAAATTTCTGAGATTCTCAAAATTGCAGTTTTTTCCTAGTAATTTTTCAACTTTAGAAACTCAGAAATGTAATTGTTTTTTTAAGTGTTTTGGTTATAATTTATTACTTTTTTCTATCTTTAGGCACTGATGGGGTAATTCCAGTTCCTTTATTTTCCCCTTGAATTGGTTTTAGGGCGTCAGATGTAAAAAAAGGACTTTTACTAAATGAAAACAATATGTGGGCTACGGAAGCTCAGATGGGTCAAAACAAGATTCCAGTGGACATTTGTCCATCTGAGCATTTATAACTTTATTCGAACGAGCATTTTATAAATTTACGAATCTGTATGTGTTTGGTTGTTAGCAAAGCGCAGCTTAGAAAATGTAAATCACAGCCAGTTATAAATAAATACAGCTCAATCACTGCATACGCTTCTTAACAATCCGCCGGTGGAAGACTCGGACAGAAGTGATGGCAAGATGGTGTGGGAGGAGTTTTCCGGGGGTTTTTGTTATGTTTTCTTTTTTTTTTTTGGGCGGATCTGGTTTCAAAACATGTCGAATTATACACGTCTGTGCTATAATCTATTAAATAAATAGTATTGGGTTCTGGAAGTAATTTGTCCGACCATAGCAGAGATACAGGGAAAGGCCAAAAAATGATAATTTAAGTGAAAATGTATTTCACCTAAATCTAAGATGGTCGTATATAAAAACCTGTAACTATTAAATAAACCATATTAAAGAATAAAAATAAATTGATACTGAATAGTGCCTGGAAGTTCTCTTTCCTTCACACATTTAATCAAAGTAAACCTTTTTTAGTAAGTTATCAATATATTTCATAGGGGAAAAAACATATTTTTCTAAAAGATAAAAAAAAAGTAGTCTTTGATCACTCTATTAATGTGCTGCTATAAAGATGCATAAATCATAAAATTACCAACAACAATAACAATAATAACAATATGGTATGTAAGTGATCATAACATGCTGATTAACCTGACTTTATTAATTACTTTATGTAAATCTGAAAGAAGACACTCAGGTTAACCCCGTCCACCCGGACCGGGTGGGCGGAGTTATGGTGCGCACCTAAGCAACGTATGACGTAGCAAAGCTAATTGCGTCACCAGACCCTTCTACTTCTGGTTTTTAGAATACTAAACTACAGCTGGACTCCTGTGGAAAACATAATTTGTGTCCAGATATTTTAGATTAGAGTCCGTCCTCTTCAAGTGGAGCTTGATTCTTCGGTGTTTGGTGAGTTTCCTGTTGTCGGCTGACCGCCACGCCTTATTTATTCTGTTCATTGGTTTCAAATGCAAAGTGATTATGATGTGAAGCACTGGATGCATCTGAAACTTAGTTGTGTGTTTGAGAATCTTGTTCGACTCCCGAAATCATTCTATGCTTGCAGAAAGTCAACTTTTAAAAACAGGTTGTGCAGGGTGGGCAATCCTGGTCCTGCAGGGCCGGAGTCCTGCTCTCTTAGATTCTCCCTGTTCCAACACACTTCAACCAAACGGCTGAGTCACCTCCTCAGTGCAGTCAGGTTCTCCAGAACCTGCTAATGACCTCATTATTTGACTCAGGTGTGTTGAAGTAGAGACGCATCTAAAAGCTGCAGGATTTGGCCTGAAGTTGCCCACCCCTATAAAAAATCTCTTTTTTAGGCTTAAATTAATAATTTTATTGCTCAAAAGGTTAACTGTTTGTCCAATCAGCAGAAATAATGCAGCAGAGCTGAGATTTGGAGGAGTGGCTCCTTCTTCTTCTTCTTTTTGTTTTCTGGCAGTTGTCAAACAACTTTTAGGTGCGTTACGGCCACCTTCCAGACTGTAGTATGGACCAGATGTATAACCACTATAATCTTTCCATAATACCTGTCCTCCTAAGAAAGCTGAATATGCTGTTGAATACTACATCTTCAGACGACTTTGTAACACATTTCTAATATCCAATTTAGTTTTATTCCTATTTAACTCTTTGATTAACATCTATCTTTTGAGTATATCTATTATATTCTAAAAATATATGCTGTATTGTTTCTGACTTTCACAATATCTACGCAAGGAGTGGCTCCAATCACCTTTGACCTCTTTAAACACATTCAGTCACAAAACCTTATTGGGATTTCCTGTTATTACCAACACAAAGTAGTGGGAATTTGTGAAGGAAAAATGCTGATGGCTTTCTAAATGTTTATTTACAAATCCAAAAGGGAGTGACTTGCATTTTGTTCAGGCTCCTGATTTAATGCTTTGCAGACGCATATTTAGCTGCACGTCACCAACCTTGTGTATCTACAACCAAAACTATTGCTTTTATTTTGCTAAACACCTCAGTTTCAGTCAAACAATTTGGATTTTATTTGTGAAACCAAGACAATTTTATTTGTTTAGCCCTAACATTCATACAAAGAGTTTATCAAAGTGCTTACTGGAAACCTAGAAGAACAGAATAGACACAAACTTAATCAAAAACAAAAATAAAACCCATAAACAGAAAAGCTTACAAAGCAAGAAATATAAACTTTACAATTAAAGAAAATAAAAGTAAACGTATGGAATAAAGTTGCAGTAACAATGTTTTCAAACCTCAAAGGCACTTTAGTCCCTTACATCATGTTTTAATGTTATTTTCTCATCAAAAACGTACCTGGAGTTTGCTTAAATTTCTTGAGAAATCCTTGAATCTTCATGGCAACCATTCAGCGGTACAAAACGCCTGGGTGAACTTGGCTCCACCCTCGAGTTGTAGCTCCTCCTGAGCTGCAGTTTGCAAGCTTCTGAGCTTTTGGCTCACAGAGTCCATCCCCACTCAGCCCCTTCAGACTAGCCAGCAGCAATTAGCAAACACCTGGTGGAAATGCTGAGCTCATTATAGGTGCTACTTTTAGTGACGACTTTCTGAAGGTAGTTTCAGAAAGAGCTGGAGTTTTTAAAGGGACAGAGGCCCAATTTCAAAGGATTAAATCACAAAGTAATTTTTTTTAAGTCATATTTGACATAGAGCATTTTTATAACAACTGAAGGTAACATTGTTACTTGATTGTGTTATAAATTGGTGCAATGTGCCTGGAAAACACATAACACTGCCCCTTTAAGAAGGTTGGGGTAGAATATCAAGACTGCAGAAGAAGAGTTTAATTGACTGGTGAAATTTAGCCATTTTGTGTCCATTTGTCATGTTGCTGTGCAGGTTAACCCTCATCTTATTACATTTTCTGCAAAGAAGTTGGGAAACTGATTGCAGGCCCTGATAGAGTGAAGTTCAGATGCTACAGTCACAGGAGGGACTATTAACCTGCTAACTGTGGCAAACAAGGCGCGGACATCGATAGTCTTGGTATTTGCACCAATGTTTGTGGGAGTAAGGACATGTAAATGCTTTACTCTTTGTGTCTCTCTGCAGAAATGAAGGCGCTGGCCTTGCAGCAGCTGAATGCGGCTTCAGGAAGTCAGACCTCCAACTATTGCCCTCCAAGTTTGGAGAATAAAATTTTATCCCAGGTGTCACCGATGACATCGTCGCTGTTTCATCCTTCCTCCCTTCTGTCTCTTCAGCCAACCAGCCTGTCCTCCACCTCTTCTTCTTCTCTGCTCTCCTCCTCTTCCTCCAGCAGTTCTCCTCTCCTCAGCACCCAGAACAAAATCCTCTCCTCTGGGTATCAGAGTCGTACTTCTACCTTCACCTCCACTGTCGCCTCCAACGTTCTGGTTTCCTCATCGCTGACCGGGGGTTCTCTGCTGAATCGCTTCGCTGGTCCTCCTTCATTCCTGAAACAAGATGGAGAAAAGAGAAATGATGCAAAAGAAGAAGAGGAGGAAATATCAGAAGAGATGCAATCGTCCTTTGAAGAAACAAGCGTGGTACAGAAAAAAAACTCTATTTCTTATTTAGAAATTCTAACTGTACTATAAATCAGCCTAATGATTTGTGTTTTAGTTCACTTACATTATTTATAATTTCAGAATTATAAAGGTGAAAAACATACATTCTAAAAATTGTTTTCTTCTATTGTTTACATACATTTTCTTTAGTCGTAGGTAGAATCACTGCAAAAAACACAAATCTTACCAACTTTTTGGTCTATTTTCTATTGCAAACTCTTCAGCAAGAAACAGAGGCTTGTAGTAATACTTCTTTACTTCTTATAACTTCTTAATATCAATAGAAAAAGTTCTATTAGTAGCAGATTATTTCACTCATCACATAATAAACATGTTTTGTTTTTTAGTTTAAATAACCTGCAGGGTAACTAGTAATTTTTTCTTTGTCCTTAAATGTTATAATTTAATTAACTTACAACCAGTTTTTAAAGACATGGTAATTTTTGCAAAGACCTCTGCCTTTGTAAAAACTAATAATATATTTATTCTGGCATTTATCAACTTGAACCAATCTCAATAATTCTAACTGACTTAAATAAGGAAAAATTCGCCTGAATATAATTGTTGAGAAAAGTTTGTTCTTTCTACAAAATGTTTGTAATTATCTTGATTAAACTCTAGAATAATTGAAAATGTGCTCTGAAGCATTGAGTTCTGTGTTTCGTCAGCAGCTGGATGAAGACAACATTTTGTCTGAGGATGAAAACGATGAAGACGACCCTGAGGTCGCCACGGAGACGCCAGTCATAGAAATGGACAACCTGAAACCTGATGACGCCGTCGCCGTCAGACAGGAAGAGTTTCCTGAACTGGACAGAGGAAACAAAACCACTTTAGAAAAGCTGAAAGACAAAAAGGTCTTATTTTTAATCTAAGAACAAAAACAAAGTTGTCACCTTTGACCCCTGGGTGCTGATTCCTGTCTGTGTCGTTCAGTACCTCCTGCTGAACGCCGTCTGCTGCTCTCTGGTCAATAAGAGCAAATCTCCAGGCCAGCCGGACTGGAACTCGGAGGACAGCGTTTGGACCCAAATCACTGCGCTGGCCAAGGATGTTTCTGATCGAGACCCGGAGTTCCTTCTTAAGGTCGGTCTTTGTACAGTTTGTTGACTTTTGTAACCTATTAAATGACATCCATTTAATAGACCTGTGGGTGATATAAAACATGTTTAAAACATGTTTTTTTGCACAAAATCATTCTTGGTAATGGCATTTAGTCTGCTCAGGTTTGTGTATTTTGAGCTTTTTTAGGGCTTCTTGTCACTTTAAATCCAAATAAGCTGCCCAACTCAAAATTTACACGTGAAAATGGCTCCAAAAAATGCTCAATTATACATCCACACACCTTTGGAAAGCAGAAGTGGAGCCTCCTGCACAACCAACAAGAATAAAACCAGCTGACCAAATGTACTGGAGGTCTGCCTGGGTTGCTAGGTAATGTGTTGGGGTTGCTAGGTAACATGCTCAGTGCCCATTGAATGTGAATCAACACATTTTTGAAACGGCTCATTTTCCATAACCAAAAACCATTTATTGCCAAAAAAGAAGCTGTTTTTTTTTCTCTGTTTTTAAAAGTAGTTGAAACCCAAATGGAAGTATAAAAACATGCAAAATAAAAATTTTGCATAATAGGTCTCCTTTAAGATCAAAGGTCAACGTCATTGCCACAAATAGTGATTATAGGGTTTGTGATGCATATCGTGATATCAATCTGTGCGTTCGCTCTGCGTTTCCTGTCCAGGTTGCCGTTTACACCAGGCAAGAATTAAACATCAGGATCACCACAAACTTTTTATTGGCTCTGGCCGCCAATCTGGACCCCACCAAGCCGCACTTCCGCAGATATTTCTGCGCTGCCGTGCAGCTGCCCTCCGATTGGCTGGAAATAGTCAGAATCTATTCTACAGTAAGTCTGAGTCAGCATCAGTTTCTCCATCCATCCTCCACTTCTTCATTTCTAACTGAACATACTGATTACCCTCTTCCAGTGCTTCACGCAGCGCCTTCCGACGTGTCTGAAGAAGGCGATGGTCGACAAGTTCAAGCAGTTCAGCGAGTACCAGCTGGCCAAGTACAACACGCGGAAACACCGCTGCAAACACAGCCGGAAGAAACCGAAAGGAAAGGTAGACGACTTACTTTAATAAAGGAGAAGGTGCCAGCTTTGTACTTGGAGAAAACTGTATGTTATGACGGATATAGTGTGGCTAAAAATCTGTCTAAAATCTAATTGATTTCTACACTAAAGGTGACCTATTATGCTTCCTTGAACAGGTTAGAATAGATCTCTCCTCGTTACAAAACATGTAGTGCTTTATTTTTTTTTATATACAAAATCCTACTTGGATAATTAGATTTCAGTCTGGTCAGTCCTGCCTATTTTGAGCTGTTTTAGGGACTCTGCCACTTTAAATCCAAATAAGCTACTTAACAACCAGGAGTTATTTGGAACGGCTCACTTTCCAAATACCCAAAAAATGTAACTTACTATTTTTGTTTGTTGTTTTTTCAAAGTTCTGTGATTGTTTTTTAGATGCAGTTGAGACCTAAATGGAGGCATAAAATGTGTGAAAAATTTAAATTTTTATAATAGGTCCCCTTTAACGGAGTTGACTTGTTTCTGTAACTCATCAGTGGACCGTCCTCCACTGGTTCAGCTCTCTGGTTTCAGTATTTTTATTTAAAATTTTTTTTTTTCCAGAAACCATCTGAATCAGACCTCGAACGATGGGCCAAATTTCTCAAATCTGGCCCGGAAATGCTGAAGAGATTTGTAAGTTACCACTTTGTTTACTTTTTACTGTAACTGCAGCAAATCATAGATGGAAAGTAAAATAACATTTCCGCAGTTTGATTAATATTAATTGTTGCAGTTCCAACACTAGCAGATGTTTTTTTATTTTTTATTTATGCTCAGTTCCAGATGGAGGGCAGCAGAGAGGTGGTGGACAAAAAGCAGAGCGAGTTCAGCATAAAGAAGCTGATCAAGAAGCTTCACATTAAAGAACCTGCTGAATTTGTTATGGCAATCCTGGGGAAAAAGTAAGACGCTCGCATCCTGATGGTGAAGCCTGACACCCAGAGACTGTTGCATTGCACAGCTGATTTAATTTTGGAGTTGATGAATGAGCCAGATAACTTCAAGTTTGCACTGAAATCCCAAAAACCTTAGAGGTTCTTATTTGAGTCCTAGTTTGCATGTTTAGCGTTTAAATTACTAACTGAGTATTTACTGGAGCTGAAACAAAGTGTACTTTATATTTATGAACTTTGTTTGGTATGAATCTGTATTAAACTTAGGTTATAGTTATTTTGCATTTAGCTTTTTGGGAACTATTTTAGAATTTAGTCCAAACCAACCTAAAACAACTCAATAAGCCGAAACCTAAAAAGTTGCTATCGGTGATATTTTTATTTATTTGCCCCTTTTTAAGGTGAAATATTTAAAATAGATGTTGAGAGTAGCAGAAAACCGTCTTAAAGTCTTTGTGTCTGGCTTTCTGCAGGTACCCCAGTGATGCGAAGGCGTTCACCCGCAGTGGAATAAAAGGCGTGTGGGAGCCGGACAGAGCCGGGAGCCGCATGAAGCTCAAAGAGCCGCAGACGTGGGAACGGCTGGTCAGTCTGGAGGGCAACAAGGCCGCCACCTGGCAGAAGCTCATAGGTCTGAAAGTGAAACCCAAACTCATCCATTGTTGGCGTCAACTAGTTTATCATAAAAGGAGAACAAAAGATTAATCAAATTGTTTGTTCCAGGGCTGGGAAATAAATCGGTTTTATTGATTAATCAACTTTTTTTTGGCTTTTGAGGATTTAAAATTTGGAAAATCCTGAATTTTTTTAAGGGGGGTTTCCACAGCTCATGGTGATATCGGCAAGCCCTGTGGCGGCCATCTTGGAATAAGATTTTTCAAAAGTTAAATCTCAGAAATACAATTTGATTAAAATCTAATTTGACGCTCAGCCCTGGAAGAAATGTTTGTTTCTCCTGTTCAGACAGCGGATCTCTGCCGTTCATGGCCATGTTGAGGAACCTGAGGAACATGATCACTACAGGAATCAGTGAGGCTCATCACAAAAAGATCCTGCACAGGCTGACCAATCAGGTGCGACACGTTCTGACGAGCCACAGATCTGTTGAATTAAAAACATGTCTCTGATGTTGATGTTTGGATGTTTTCGCAGAAAGCAGTCATTCAGAGCCGCCAGTTTCCTTTCAGATTCCTCGCTGCTTACAAAGTCATCCTGGAGCTTCGTACTTTAGGTAAGACGCATCATAAATATGAAGAACTAAAACTTCAAAAAATGTTGTTAAATACAACACATGGCCAAAAACAGTTACCACCTTTGTTTAATTTAATTGGGGCTGAAACAATTAATATAGTATTAAATAAAAGTAAAAGAACAACACACAGCACACTGAAAGCAGTAATTAAGCCAAAACTGTACAAAAAATATATACGTTTTTGCATTTAAGATTAAATTAAACATTTGTCTGTAAATATGTTTTATCCAGAAATCCCAAAGCGACATTTTTAGCTTCACCTGGTTCAAATTCTGCAAAAATAAATTCTTAAGCACCATTTGCTGTGCAGTTATTAATCAACAAATTAGTTGACAGTATTTTATTTCGTTTTTGCTACAGATGATGAAGCGTACACTGAAAAAGTTCTATGTTGTAGTATTTCAGGCACTATCAGTTTTTTTTCTAATTTTAAAAATTAAATGAATTGTTTGCTTGTTTGCAACAATCTGAAGAATGTGCCATTTTTTTCATCTGATTAATCATCAGAATAATTGATAGAATATTTGATTACTAAAATAAATTTATGTCTTATGTAAACAAACCAAAACAATCTTCTAATGAAAACCTTTTAAAATAGATGCATCTATTACGCAGTTTTTATTTTAACTTTAGTTATCATGTTCTTTTTTTTGTCTTTTATTTTTAAAGAATGTAAGTGTGTGGGTTTGCACGTACAAAGCCACCAGTTTATTTTGGCGTTTAGTTTTTTACAAGTTGCTCATGAATTTGGTTTAGATACAGAACATAATATGCAACATTAAAGATTGAAAAGACCTAACCCCCCCCCCTCTCCGTTTAGCCTCTGCCTCCCAGAAAGTGATCCCACCTGCCAAAGAAATCCTGTTGAGCATCCTGAAGAAAGTTCCCAAGAGTCCGCGCTGCCGCCATGATTGGGAGACGTGTAAGAAGGGGAGGATAAAGCTGACGCTTGGCGTGCCGTTCATCTATCGGCTGTACAAGAACAAGAAGGCCCAGCTTCTAAAAGCCAAGTAAAATTAGATTATAACTGTAAAAGTTTCACATGAGTGATACTAGTGATGAAACGATTAATTGTGATTAATTGTAACTATTTTGATCAATTGTGATTAATTGGATTTAGTATGATTAACTGATTATTGCAAAAATCTTAACTAATTTAGTAATTGATTAATTGTTAATTGGAGTACACAGACTCTACTCAAGTCCTCACTAAAGGTCATTTAATGAAAGTACAACACACTCAGAGCAGTAATTAAGCCAAGGCTGTTATAAAAAAAACATTTTGTTTTCTACATGGTAATAAAAAAACATTTGTAAATATTTTCTACCCAGAATTCCCAAGTAGTAAAGTTTTTGCTCTACTTGGTCCAAATTCTTTGAAAATAAAAATTGAAATTTGATGTTAGAAGTATTTCTTTAGCTACAAATGATACAGCATACACATATTCTGTTATTGCATTTTAGGCAATAAAATGTTTATTTCCTTCTTTAAAAAAAGAATAGAACTGTTTTAATGTATTTTTGATATTGAAAATTTGCAGAATATGCCAGTTTTTATTCAAATCAGTTATTAGATCAATCAGTTATTACAATAATTATTAGATCCAGTCCTAAATCTGCATTTCAAATATTATATTTGTGTCAAAAATTAACATTAAAACTGATATAGTTGAAACATGATCTTTTAACTTGTGTTTTTAAGTCAGAGGCTTTACAGCGTCGACCTGTTGGACCGCTACCGCAAAGCTCTGGATAAGGCCGTCCAGATCTCCTGCAACTACAACGTGCCTCCGCTACCTGGCAACACCGTCCTCTTTGTCTTCGCCCATTCATGGAACGACGAGTCCTGGAGCAGGAAGCAGGACTTCTGCATCCCCCCGAACCTGGAGGAACTGGACAAACCGAAGGAAGAAAAAGAAAAAAAAGAAGATAATGGCAAGACGAAGCGTAGGAAAGAAGAGGAAGAGCACGACCCTCTCACACCGACTGTGAGTGACTTTTGGTTTTACAATAACCTGATTTACGATGGAAATTTATAAGAATTTATCAATACCGATTCCATTATCAATTTTGCTTTTCGTTTCGATGTTCAATTTTCATCGAATTAGGAAGCAAACTCTTTAATTCAAAATATGCACCATGATGTAGTCCATTAAAACACATTTAGAACTTGGTAAACAATCAGAAGTCCTCTGGAAAATGAACATTTTAACATGAAATGCAACTTCATAAATATGTTGCAAGTTATTGAATCTGACTGTAAATGTTATTGTGAGATGGAGATTATTCATTCAGTATGTAGTTAACATTAATACGATAAGCAGGATGCGGAGAAGTTTCACGTACACAGCAGGAAACTCTCGAAGCTAAATCTGCATTTCAAATATTTCAAATATTAGCAGGAAACTCTCGAAGCTCCGCCCCCTTGAATCATCACTGTTGCTAAGCTACTTAGCAAACATTTTACATTGTACAAATCGGTCGCAGGCTGTCTGGTCAACTATTTGAGGATATTGGAGGTATTTCTTCTTTTTGTTGTGATTAAAGTGCGGAGCATATTGCAACCGAACCTTTATCGTCTTTTTTGTGAAATATAAACATATCTTGGAGCGCTTCCGCCGCGACGCCATCTTGGATATTTTCTAAAGTAAACTACGGAACGTGCACTATACGTCGTCACGCAAATACGTCACACATTACGATGTTATCAACAAGCCGAATCGCTTTAAGGAAGCAGCTTTACGATTCAAAGTGACCGAATGACTTGAGAATCGGTTCAGTGAGGGTTTTTTCGTGTTCATGAACTACTGCAGATGACGGAGGTGTCGGCTCTGCTCGCTGTGATGATCAAGAACAGATCGGAAAACTGCCGGCTCTTCAGGACCTCTGACAGCGGCAACGACGAAGTGGAGCTGCGATCCGACGTCCTGCTGGAAGACGCCCGAACTCTGGCCAAAGAAATGGAGGTCAGGATGTTTGGTGCTTCCGTTATCGTGAAATCTGAGATGTAGCATTAAGAAAACTCTGACCTGGAGAGAAGATTCCAGTTAGCGAAGTGGGGAATCGTGATAATATTACTGAAATAATCAGTGTTGTGAGATTAATTTCTATTGTATATCGATAGTAACGGTAGTTTGGTTTCCTGCCCAATGGGGGAGCTCTAGGAAACTACACAGAGGAACGAGTTCGAATAAGAGTAGTTCATGTTGTTAGCTCATGCTCCAGCTAAATAAAAGAAGTACGGTGATTACTTCTCCTAGTATTAGACTAGTTGTTAATTTGAGTATACACAACGAGAACAAACAACATAATTAGAGCAGTTATTAAGCCAACATATATACATTTTCTGTTTAAGGTATACAAAATGTATATGTTGTAAACACATTCTACCCAGAATGTCTCATGTATCATGGTTGTAGCTTCACCTAGTTCAAATTCTGGACATAAATTCTCTTAAGCACCTTTTTTATCCAAATGTCAATGGTTTAATCCAGAAATTCAGCAAAAGATGAGCCTTGCACTGTCATGATGCTAAATCAAGCAGAAATGTCTGGGTTTTTTTTTACTGCAGGTGCATCCTTTGCTAATGCTAAAGGAATGCTATATTATTGCAATAAAATGTTTAAGAGGAATTTAATAATTTATTTGCGTCTTCATTTGTATTTCTAATATTGTGTAAATATTTTTTATTCAATTAATTGTCAGAATAATTGATAAAATAATCGATTACTAAAACAATTACTAGTTACAGGCATATTTGCATGCATAAAAGGTGAAAGTTTAAAACTTTTCCTGTAATTACATGGAATAAAAAGCTGTCCTATGATTGAAAATAGTAATTATGAAACAGCTGTTGCAGAAGAAATAACTAAATTAGGGTGAAGTAAAGAAATGCTTTTATTGCATTTGAAGCAATAGAAGGCTTTATAAAAGGAGCTGAATTATTCCTTTTTTTCTATTTGTAAAAGTGGCTTAAGTACATAAATAAAAAGTCTGCCTTTTTTATTTTAACCAGTTAGTCGATTAATGGTCTGAATAATCAATTGCAAAAATAATTGTTAGTTCCAGTCCTGCAGATAATTGAAAATTGAAGATACTTTTATACCAACAGTCATTAAATCCATAAGTTTGGTGCCAGTTTATCCATCGATTGCACAGATGTCTTGTTGCGCTGTTAGAGGTAACGATGTTGTATGGACACTTCTTTTGCAGGAATCGACCAATAGACAAGGAAACATGGATACCAGCTTTTTCTACAAGCTGTTTACCGAGAAAAACAAGGTATGTGCTATTCAAAGTACAGAACAGAAGAAAATAACACTGTATACACAAAAATAGTACAGATATTAAAGTTCTGAAAGGAGCCAAATGTTTTTAATGGTTTTTTTATACAGATTTTGATTTAGATTACAGTTAAAATGTTTTTGGTCATGATTTAAAGGGGACCTATTATGCAAAACTCACATTTTGCAAATGTTTATATTTTCATTTGGGTTTTTACTGCTTCTAGAAACACAAAATAAAGAAACACGCGGCTCTTTTTGACAATAAGTTAATGTCGTTTCGTGTGTGGAAAATGTGCCGTTTTAAAAACCACCAGAATGTAATTTCACAAATCAGCAGGCGCTGCCCTGTTACCTAGCTCAGCTTACACGTTACCTAGCAATCCAAGCAGATTTGGTCAGATTTGGTTTTATCAATGTATTTGGCTCATGGAAAAAGACAAATGTTTTGTTTTTTATTCACCATCTAAACTGCATTCTTACTGGTTGTGCAGGAGGCTTCACTTCTGCTTTTCAAAGATTTATAGATCTGTCTGCAGCCATTTTCACATGGGGGCGGGGAGTGGCCAGTAGGCAGTTATTTGGATTTAGTGACAAGATGCACTAAAAGAGCTCACTTTGAAAATAGGCAGAAATCTCATTATATAAGGTTGATTTCCTGTAAAATATACAATAAAAAATGTTTCATAGACCTATCATAACTTGTTCAATGAACATAGAGAATCACCTTTAATAAAACCAATAGCTCTTCTGAAATACTTACTTACACATGCAAAAATGTTATTAAAAATCAAAGCTCCTGTTAACTTTGATGCCAGTTTATCTGCAGTTCTAGCCTGATGCAGTAATCTGGCATAATTTATACAGCAGCTTCAGGTCTGACTGTATGTTTGTAGCCAGAATTTAATTCTGAATAAAGTCAGAGCTAAATACTCCTTCTTCCTAGGTGGATAACATCATCACAATCGCACACTGTTGGCTGGAAAATGAACTTGTTTGGGCCATCAAGAACTATAAAAGCAAGAACAAAAAGCTCTCAGTGTCAATATCTTCCTGTCTGACAGGTATTTTTTTCATGCACCATTCTGCATTGATTTCCGTTTCTGAAGCTGTGTGGGTTCGAACTCATCCTGTACTGCTGTGTGCAGCCCTGTTCAACTCTCAGAGGAACCTCTTGACAGAAACCATGTGGTGCTGAGAGGCTTCAGTGAGCAAATCTTGAGGTAAAAATGGAGAAAAGTTTAGATCCAAAAGCAAATGAGGCAAATTTGAAAACCTTGTTACACCCGCTTCCACCCAAGAATGTATTCCACAGTTTTTCATGGAAACAAAAAGTTTATTTTATTCTAATCTCCGCTAATGAGCTTAATAGGTTATTGTTAGCTTAGCACTTTTGCTAACTTTGAAAACGTTAGCACTTAGCTTCGCTTTAATTCATTTTGCCAGATGCATTCTTAAGCACCAATTTACTTGCCTGGCTTTTTTGTAAACTTTCATTTGAATAAAGTTTGACAAAAATGTTTTGAGATTTTTGTTTTGACTGTTCAGATTTCTTCAAGTAGATAGCCGTTTATGTTCATGCTCTTATTTTGAAGTAGAGGGTCTGTCTATGCAGCAGTTACTTTTCCTTTCCTAATCCTTTTTTTTCTTTTGACCCCAATATCTTTATTTTTCAAACCAGAAACATTCAGAAACAATTTAAAACACTCTATGTAGAGAACAAGATGTAAACATAAATACAATATCTGAGGGCATTGCAGAACATGTAAATGCCCTCATTGAAGTGCAAAAATGCCCTCATTGATGCGCTTCAGTGCAACTAATATTTATGAATAGTTCTTTTGGGTTAATACCATTAAACAGTTGAAGGTTGCTCACCAAAGTAAACATTATTTAAATTACCAGATTTGTGGCAGAGCGAGGATCTTCCAGGCTGCTGGATCATGTCGAGCATTTAGACAAACTGTACAACATCCCACCACCAACTGGAGTCAAAGAACCACAGACTTCAAACATTGTTTCAGTGCCAGCCGCCCCGAAGCTCAGGTAAAGTTTCTCAACTGATTTAGCGGTTAAAGTTGGTGTTGACTCGATATTTACTGTTCCTGCTGCTCCTAGATGGAGAGGAGTTCGGGTGTTCATCTCCTCCACCTTCAGAGACATGCACGCCGAACGGGACGTCCTGGTGCGTTGCGTCTTCCCCGAACTCCGTCGCCGCGCCGCCGCCCACTGCCTCCACCTGCAGGAAGTGGAGCTTCGCTGGGGCGTGACGGAGGAGGAGTCGGAGCGGGCCGCGGCGCTGTGTCTGTCGGAGGTGTGTCGCAGCCAGATGCTGGTGGCGATCCTGGGGGAGAGGTACGGCCAGGTTCCCCCCAGACCTATTCTTCCAGACCTGCCGCAGTACAGCTGGGTACGGCTTGTCATACCAACACTTTTTATAGACGCGTTGCATGTTATCGATTACATCCTGGATTACATCCGGAGGACAAAAAGGCCATTTCTTTTTACTTGCTATCTATCGCCGTGCTGCTGCAGTAGAACAATTCTGTTAATGAAATGAAACCTGGAGATGTTGGCGTTTGTAATTTAGTTTAGTGCCCCACAGGGAAGGGAAAACAATGCAGAAAAACATCTAAAGGACTCAGAATGAGTTGTATTCTTCTTTTTTCTCACTCTTTGTGTCGGCTATCCTAACGCACAGGCCTGTTGCTGTAGCAACTGACTGACAACAGCGCCACTTCATTCAACACCAAAAAACACGGAAACATTTCTCGCACAACATTCAGTTTTATATTTTCAGGCTTGATGTTTATTTTGCAATTAAGTGATTTGTCTCAACAAAGCGGTGGATGATTAGCTAATTGTAACATCTGCTCTACTATTGAGCTGTCAGAGTTGGGATGTAGGTCATCTTTTCATTTTAAATGAACTGAAACACAAATTCTGCAGCACATCTACATGTTAAGGTTGTCAAAGTCAAGCTAGCATAATGCTACCTTGCTATTTCTTAATTAAAACTTTTTCCTGATCTTGTTATTTAGTTGTCACAGTGTTGGCAAGTAGAAAAACACTGCTTCCCTTTTTTCTACATCCGGTGTAGTCATCGTCTGCTAGCAGCTCTTGCATACATGACGTCACGCTGCAACGTGTCTATAGTTTGAATTTTTGTCTAAAGCAGATAAATAACGGTATTTTTAAAATGCAGCTGGCTTCTGCTCCAGCTGGTCTCTCCATCACAGAGATGGAGATCCGTCAGTTCCAGGCTCTTTACCCAGACACCGTTCAGCAACGAATGTTCTGCTACTTCAGAGATCCAAGCATCGTCAAGTAAGCAGAAAACATCAGTCGTTCAGCCTCGTTTGCTTCACTTTTAACCGCTCTTCATTCCCGTTTTGCGTCCAGATCAGTTCCGGTGGCTTGGAGATCCGATTTTGCCGCCGAATCAAAAGACGCTGAGGAGAAACTTTCTTCTCTGAAGAAAAGACTCCTGGATGGCGGAGTTAAAATCACTGAAAAGTGAGTCCAATCACATACAGAGCTGACGTAAATTAAGTGAATGACATAAAACATATTTTAATGAGAAGCATGCGAGAAAAACAAATCGAACCAAAACATTTGTTTTAAACTGTTATTTTTATATGAGCTACAGACAATTTTAAAGAGCTGAATCATTTGATGCTAGATGAATTCCTTGTGACCCATTTTATGCATAAATTCTTTTTTTACCTAAAAGTATTGTACATTCAAATAACACAAATTTGAAGTATGTTTGTTTAGAAAACGGTTAATAATTTAAAACTTAAGAGACAAAAATCAACCATCAAGATAATGAGTGTTTGTTGTGAAAATGGGTAAGAAAGAACTTTCCTAGCACCTTTTTACACTCTCTCTGTGTCTCATAGTTACTCATGTATGTGGGCCGGCGTTGTGGAGGGGAAGCCATACGTGAGAAAGCTGGAGGACTTTGGGAAAGCTGTGCTGGAAGACCTCTGGTTGGCTGTTAAGAAGCTGTTTGTTGAGGTAAATAATTGATAATATATCCACTTTCTAGTTTCTTTCAATGTACATTTGAGCAAGGCATTCGTCTAACGATGTTAGTGCATGACTGTAAATGTGGCTCTAGTGTAAATCTTATTTTTTGCAGGAGGATGTGGAGGCAGAGATGGCTTTGGAGGTTTCTGAGCAGGAGGTCCACCAGGGGGCGCTGCAGAGGCAGTTCTTCGGCAGGACAAAGCTGCTGTCAAGTGCTGTGGAGACGGTGGAGCGGGTCCGAAACAAGGGAGGAATGGTGATGATAGAAGGAGGATCTGGAGAGGGGAAAACTGTCTTCATGGTAAATTTACATCCAGATTATGTTAAGAGGCCTGGGGCAGAATTACAAACAGCTTATGAAGACATGGTGCTGACAATAAAATATCAATATTTGTGGATCCATTTAATGCTTTCAAAGGCTATTTGAGTTGCATTTTCTCTTCTTGGCAATTTCCTGTCTGATTAAATAAAGTCAACTAGTTCAAGGCCCAAAATAAAGAAAACCTTGAAGGTGACCTATTATGCTTCCACAGTTTATGAGCTGTACAGAACATGTTCGTTACTTTTTCTGCACAAAATGATTCTTAGAGGATGAAAATTTAGTCTACTCAGTTCTGCTTATTTTGAAATGAAAATGGCTGCAAGCTGATGCGCAGTTGTATAACCATACTTCTTTGAAAAGCAGAAGTGGAGCCTCCTGTGCAACCAACAAGAATGCAGCAAGTTGTAGGTCAACAATAAAACCAGCTGAACAAACATGCAGGGGCTCAGCTTGGGTTGCTAGGTAACGGTGCAGTGACCGTTCAGTATGACCCAACAATCAGGAGGTTTTTGAAACGGCTTATTTTCCACACACAAAAAGCATCAACTTATTGTCAAAAAACAACCTCTCAGTATTATTTTGTTTCTATTTTATTCTATGATTGATCAACTTCTTAGACATTCAGCATAAGTGTAAACTTGAAGCCAGTCATTTTTCAGTAAAATGATTTATTTCAAGGGGAAATGTATCGTAGTTGTTTGTCTTTGTCACTGTTAAGCCAAGTATTCCTGCATTTGTTCCCTCCTGTCAGGCTGCTCTAGCAAATTCCCTCAAAACTGGCCTGAATCCAAAACGAACCTCTGCTGCGACGTCATCTCTTACTCCACAGCCGCCAGCCAGTCGGCGCGCTCCGTGGAAAACCTCCTTCGATGCCTTGCTCAGTGGCTCAGAAACGATAAACACACAGAGGAGGAGTCACCTCTTCCTCACCTGTACAAGTAGGGAACTCCTATATAGAGTTTATGCACCAGCTGTTCTTTGCAGCTGTTTTAACCTTGTATTTTTGGATTCATTAGGGACTTGCTGTTGGAGTTTCACTCCACTCTGAGTGAAAGGAAGATGAAGAAGAAACCTCTGGTGGTTCTGGTTGATGGAGTGGATCTGGTCCAGGATGACAACGGGCAGTTTAGCTCTGAATGGATCCCACAGCTGCTTCCTCAAGTTGGTTACAAGAGAATAGGACAATAAATCAATCACAATATTTATCGCTATAGATACATGATCTATATCAACACATCTGACAGAACATTCACTGAACTCCGGTCCAGAGCCGCACAGCGTTCTGGGAGATTCAGGCAGAGGATAGACTTTAACTCGTTGCTAGCTTAGCAAAGTTGGTGGAAACGACTGACTCACTCACTCTTTGGTTACCTAGCAACAACTTGTTCAGTAACCGGCGCAGCAGCAGTTTAAGGTTTTGACACAGTTTTCTCAACTGCTTAAAAATGAAAAGAACGGTGTGGAGAGAAAACTTTGGACAAAACAGGAAAAATTATCCACCAGTTTGGTTGTTTCAGATTTTTAAAACAAAATGAATCGATAATTATCCATACCGTTCATATGAAACACTTATATTGTAATACGGTTTTCCACCATATTGTCCAGCCCTACAAGAAAATTAAAACTGAGACTAAAACTATTTAGTTGGACATTATATAGATATTTTGTTGTTTGTCATCAGGGTGTCTGCTTGGTGCTGAGCGTCGCGTCCAGTTCACCTCTGCTGCAAACTTTAGCCAAGAAAAAAGGAGCCGAGCTGTTTCCTCTGGGGCAGCTCAGCATGCCGGACAAGAGGGAGATTGTTCAGAGGGAGCTGGATGTTTTTGGGAAGAAGCTCAGTGACTCTGCATTTAACAACCAGGTTCTGATTTTACATTCTCTGTCTTTCTGAACGTTACTGGAACTCATTTTTATTGACAAACTGTGGTATAAATTCAGCTCCAGACATTGATAACAAAGAAAGGAGCTGCGAATCCGCTCTACCTGCACCTGGCCTGTGAAGACCTGAAGAACTTTGCCTCCTTTGAAAAGGTATAGACTCGTATTTAGGTTTATTTCTTAACCTGAGGAGTTGAAGGGAGTCAGAGCATGCTGTGTTCTTGTGTTTCAGCTGAAGGAAACTCTGTTGGGTTTGCCTCAGTCTCTGAGCCTCCTGGTCCAGTCCAGCCTGGAGAGACTCTGCAACCTGTACAGAGACATACCTGGACTCCGTCTGAGCCTCGCAGCTCTTACTGTCAGCAAAAACGGTAAAGTTCTGCAATATACGCCTATCATAAAAATCAATATATCAATTGATCACGCAATAAATTAAAACGAGAGCAATAATTTTCATTGGCATGCTTTTTTTTGTAGCTCGCTTAATCTTTAAAGAGTTGGCCTTAAAGGTCACTGCTAGAGGTCACAGTCGATCATTTTCCAATTCAGAACCATGACCTTTGACTTCATTGAGCTGGCTCTCAATCTTTCAGTTTCACAAATGTATTGTATGTAAAGAATTCAGCAGCTGAAGTTATGAGGCATCTACCTCATAATTAGAAAAAAACCTGAAATATTTCTTGTTTTTGTCCCATGAACATAATGTTCTATTCATAAATTATGTCATTACAACGACATCTGACCATTTCCAAACTTTCTCAGAAGTGTAGATCTTGATTTGAAGAAAGGATTAATTCTGGTCTGTTTGTGTTTACCTGTATTTGCAGGTTTGAAGGAGAGAGACCTGTACTCTGTGCTGAACACGTGTAACAGCCTGACTTCACTGGGCGCCCAGGTCTCATGGGAGGAAGTGCTGCAGCTGTCCAGGGAACCTGAAGGCCGGTTCCCATGGCAGTTTTCACCCGCATTGTGCAGAATTTACAAAGGTACAGCGCCATCTACTGTTATCAACGAGTAAAGAAGCCTTAAAATATAAACTTTAGTTAAAGTAATGAAATTTACTGTGTTAGAAAAGTCCAACCCATCGAGCTGCAACTTGCTGCTCTGGAGCCAAATGTGGCTGTTAGTGACTTTGACCAAAGAATCGCACAGTATTTAAAATATAAGGTAAATAAAAATGTTTAGCAGTTTTCATTGGCCATAAAGAATTACACATTATATAACATTCCATAAGTGTCAAACTACATGAAGTTTTTTGTAATTTATATTTCATTGTGTTAAAAAGTCAAATGTGATAAATCTAAAGATTTATTAATTTAATTTATAAAATCTTAACAAATTTTGTACAGTGGGTATGATGAGAACAAAGAGTTAATCAGTTTTTGTGGCTCTCAGCAAATTTTGTTTCACTGGATTGAATGTGTAATTTGTTTTTAGTGTAATTGTTTTTAGTTAAAAAAATAAATTAAAATAAAACTTAAAAAAATATATTTTTTTACAAAAAATGGTTCTTAATTTCTTTATGTATTTTTTTTTTATTTTTTTACCCGATTAGATGTTCTTGGATCTTTTAGTTAGAAATCCTTGACCTCCATTTGGCCTGGTCTATAAATGCAATTTGACTGTTTTTACCTCCTTTTTTTAAAATAAGAAAGACTTAAAATACTTAAAGAGTGGCCTTTTCACATCTTGGCCTTTTATCAAAATGATTATTTTAAGAGTTTTTGTGATAAGTCCTTTGTTAAATATTTACAGATTTAAATTTAGTAAGATGTATTGACATTTTGGACGCTGTAAGGTTGTGTGTTTCTCTCTGTTTGGACCTTTGCCTGCAGCCTGACCACTCCGTCTCATTGCCAATACACCAACGATGTTTTGGCTCTAAGCAACCCGGAGGTGAAGAGGCTTTGAGGGATTTTTCCTCCCAACAGAAACCGAAAGATACAGAGCTCACCTGGTTCTGGCCGGTAAAGCAAACACAATCATTTCTTAAATAACATGCCAACTATTTTCTTTAATTTTATTCTTTAATATACTCTAATGTTTCTAATTGAACAGGTTATCTGTGGGCGACGGCTGACCCTGAGGGAAACGACACTTTCCTTCACTCTGAAGCCAACGCACTCATGAATCTGCCATCAAGCTTGGTTTGTTCACTTTTAAACACTACAGCAAAACAATATATTTATTTATATGCATATTTCATAACTCCTGTTTTTAAAAAAAGCACTTTTAACTCCTTGTTGCCTTCGTTTGGACTCAGATTCAGATTGGACAGCAGAGGCTCTTGATTCGCTTCTCTCCAATTATTATTTTCTGCATGCCAATGTGAGCCACGGCCTCCTGCGCCACCTGCTGGAGACGTACGACTTGCATGGTGAGCATGAATGAAGATAATGACAAATTATCATTAAAGGGGACCTATTACGCAAAATCAATTTTTTCAGTTTTTGTACTTAAATTGGAGTTTCAGCTGACTCTAAAAACAACCCAAACGCTTCATGTGTTCATTCACATCAGCCAAGTTTAGTCGAGTTTAATCCAACTCTTGTTTGTTTTTACTAGAAAGTCTGGTTTGTTTCGGGAGGTGTGAATGTGTGATTAGACCAAAAAAGCAAACTCTGGTTTGCTTACAAACCTCAGTCTCTGTTCGGTTGAAGTGAATTCTGGTGCAGTTGAATGGCAAGCGGACCGGAGATGGCTCCACAAACAGGAAGTGGACTACTGTGCAGATAATTCTGGGTAAAACAACCTAAACCAATGTGAGAGTCTGTTTCTAGGAGAAATTGCTCATGTTTTTTTTTTTTTACCAAAGACAAAAGAAAAGTCCTTCTGACTCTACTTCAATTATTCACCTTTTGTGATAAAGGAAGTTGTGCTTTTCTGAGGTTTTCAGATTGTGTCCTTCAGTGGTTCTTGGTGCACCACCACCGCAGGCAAGGAAGTTTTTTCAGTTGGTTTGGTTCGTTTGACTCAGTGCAGTGTGAAAGTGAACCGCAGCAGCTGAAAATGTAACAAGCGTTGAAACTTTCTTCAAGAATCTGCAGAACTACCAGGTGGCATCTGTTGGCAGCCATTTTCACACTTGAATGTAAATGTGTAAACTAACCTGTTCAAAGAAACGTAATACGTCTCCTTTACAATTTATAAATGAGACTTAAGAATCAGGTTTGTTTTCTTTGGTTATTGATTGATAATTGGTCTTTTCTCTTAAATGTTTCTCTCTTTTTTAGATGAAGAACGCAAAAATACACCTCACTGTGAGTCTTTTAAGAAAAACTGCTATAAATAATTTGACCATGGAATTTGACGTTTCGTTCTAAAACATTTAATCGCTCATGTCGCCTTTCTTCCATCAGCTGACCTGGATAAACATCTGGACGACTGTCGTGATTTCTTGAAGCGCCACTCCTCAACTCTCTCTCCGTGGCCGACGCTTTTTGTCCAGCAGGCGCTTAATGAGCCTCCGGAAACATCAGCTCACATCTGGGCTGCAGGCCTGGCGGGGAAACGAGGAGTCCGGGTGATCGAGTGCCTGAACAGCAGCGAAGGCAACGCTCCAGAAATGAGGTAAACTTTATTTTTATGGTTGCAGATAGACGTGTTTGCCTCAGTGCAACTAGCTTATAATTAAAAACCAAAGTCTGCAAGCAGCAGTGCTTGTTATTAGATTATTTAAAGAACATATTATTGTTGAGGTTTTTGTAAAGATTTAGTTTTTTGTGTTTGACTTCAGTGCGCTGGTGTCGACCTTCTCCTCCGAACCAACCTGTGTGGTTCTGAGTCCAGACAAACAGCTGGCTGTGGTTGGTACCGGACAGGGAACGCTGCACTTTGTCAGCACACAAACTGGACAGGTACTGAGATTATATTCAGATTTTTATCTCTGCCATTAATCCTGCCACAAAATACAGTCGTTTCCAGTATTTCTGTAGAGCAAGTTCCTTTTTTTACATGCTTGTATTTCACGGCTCTCCGTCATACGGCGGAATATTAGGGCCATGATAAAAAATAAATAAAATTGTGAGAATGGTTAAAATATTATGAGATAAAGTCAAAATATTTAGAAAAAAAGTCTTAATATTTCAGAGAATAAATTCGTACAAGACTAAAGTCTTATTTCTTTAAATCAAGAAAAAACCTACCTGTTAAGAGTTTCTTTTGGTCCGTAATAAATGAAACATTTGATTTTATAATTTTGGTAATGCTACTCATAAAAATGTAATGTTTGTTCAGTTACTGACTGTATAATGTTTCCTTTATAACTTTGTAATTTGGGGTTTTTATTGTGTAAAGCGTCTCAATGCTGAAATCTGCTTTACAAATAAACTTGATTGATTGATAATATTACGAGAAATCATGAGAATAAAATCGTAATATCATCCCAACTCTTCCTTGTGAGGATTAACTGTAAGGATTTCCTCTGTGAACAGGAAGTGAAGTCGCTGGTGAGCAGCTGCGACGGCGTGTCCAGCTGTGTCTTCCTGAACGACGCGCGGCTCGTTTCCACTTCTTTTGACGGGAGACTGGAGGTCTGGGACGTACAGAACGGATGCAGGTGGGAGGAGAGCTGAGACCTTTTAAATCTTTATTTATAGTTTTTATTTCTTTAAGTCACTTAAATTGTGAGTGATTTCTTGTTGCTGCAGGACGGCTTTGATTGACGGCCACACTAATACGATAACGGCGAGTGACATCACTCCGGACAGGAAACACCTCGCTACTGTGTCCCTTGACCTCACGCTGAAAGTTGGTCTTCACTTCATTTAATTTAAACCAAAAATGCCGTTGAGCTTATTTGTTGGTTTATGCAGCAACAATTAACTCAAAATAACATCCTGAGAGCATTAGGTTCAAACTAAATCTATTAAAAATGAGCTTTTCTGAGTTTGGAAAGTATTTTTATTTTGTTTTTCTAAGAAAAAACCCCAAAATGTGTCGACAGAAAACGTTTTTACTCACACATTTGACTCCAGACAGGTCTCTAACATTCTTTTTTCTGAATCAAACTTTCTGTTTCTTAGGTTTGGTCTTCTACTAAAGCTAATGAAGTGGCCTCCCTGCCTAGCACCAGCCCCTTCAACTGTGTGACCTTTGACCCTGAGGGTCACCTGCTGGCTGCGGGATGCTGGAATGGAAATGTCATAGTGTGGAATTGGCTGCAGAATAAAATAGAAACTGTAAGTTTTGTTTTCAGAGAGTCAGGTGTTTTCTGTGTGTGAGAGAAACATTTCAAAACATAAAATTTGGTTTTATTTTAGTTTATAATACTAAATTATCAAATATAATGTTGGATTGTGTTGTTTTTATCTCCAAGTTTGAATTTTATTGAAGAAAAAGTGAATGAAGAACTGTTCAAACACAAAAATATCTGAATCTGTTTTAGATATGTATAATTTTAGGATAAACCAGAAAGTTGGACGAAAACGTAGCGATGATATATTTTGTGTTTTTTCCCTCAGTCTCTGTGCGGTCACCAGCGGTCGGTGCGCAGCCTCTGCTTCTCCCCGTCCTCCTCCTCCATGCTCTGCTCTGGCTGCGTGTCTGGACAGGTGAGGCTCTGGTCGGTGTCCACCTCCACCTGCGTGGGCGTCTTCCAGGCTCACCGCGGCGCCACGGAGACGCTGGCCTTCCTGGAGGACGGCGCCATGCTGCTGAGCGCCGGCTCCGATCACAGCGTGAGACACTCGGGTCCAATTTGTTGCAGGACGATGAATGCAAACTCTTAAAACTACAGTGATGTGACAGAGTATTGTGGCCACGCTAAGAAAATAAAATTATGAGAATAAAGTCATAATATTTAGACTTTATTTTCAATAAAGTGTATTCTCATATTATGACTTTTGTATTATTTTTACTTTTTTCTCATAGTATTATGACAACTCTCATACGATATTATGAACTTATTCTCGTACATGTTTATTCTCATGATTTTATTTTTATTAATACTCATTAGTACATTGAAACATTAACGAGCGTCTCACTTTGTTTGTGAAACAGCTCCACCTCTGGTCAGGAGGACTAGGCCGCTCAGTCGCTGCTTTAAAAAGTGATGAAGTAAGCTCCTATTTTTACATAAATGTCTTTCTGGGTAGTAAATTACTTTGAAGTTATAATTACTGTACAATGTGTTAGCTCTGTTTATAAACATCCCAAATTGAAGATTAAAAAATAACACTAGATTAGAAGTCTGCAACATTATCAATTAAAAGAAGCCAGTTTCTTCCTCAGCCCAGCAAAATAAAGCAAGCGTTATTTACGTTACTGAAAATAAATATTTAAGTTACATGAAATTTTGGAAGGAAATAGTCAATCATTTTTAATAAATATTTACTTGAGAAAATGTGTGATTTTTGAAGAAACGACAAACAAATGAAAACTTTAAAACCTTTCCAAAAATATAGTAAATACAGTTTATTCTACAGGATGTTGATATAGCCATTTAAAAAAAATGCATTTAGTGTCCAAACTGATGACAAGATAAATAAATCTAAACATTATAATTTCCGCTTTTAGTGACATTCTGTGGAAGTTCAATGCAAATGTTCTTTGAAAAAACATGAAAAATGACTCAAACATAAATTTTGTAATATAGTTAAAGTTTTAAAGCAGTATTGTGTTTGCAGACTCCTGCACTACTTGATTTTTTTAGTGCTTGGATTAAGGATAAATCGTTTTGTTATGTTTTAGCATTTCAAAACAGAAATTTATCTTCCTTCTTTTCAAATTGTTCTTGTTTTTATATTTAGTGCGAGTTGGAACCTCCTCACAAAAAGCCTAAGTGTGTAACATTGGATCCGGCCGCGCTCAGCGTGGCGGTGAGCGGCGGCTACGCTGCTGTGGGTTACCACGGCGACGGCATCAAACTCTTCAGGACCGACTCAGGTGAGTTTCAATTTAAGACGAGGAAATGGTTCATCTAAGAGGAGAGAAAATTTGATTTTTAATTTCAAAACATGACTTGTTTCAACAAAAATCGGACTAAATCAGATTCAATGTTTATACGGCTGATAGCTCTGAAAATTATTTAAATAAATGTTTAATCGTCAAAAAAACCTCGAGCATAGTGTAAAATTATTTAACCGTTTAAATGTAAGTGAAATGTCCTTTTTAGAATTAAATTACTTAAAAATATTAAAATGTCAAGTATCCAATTTTTAAAAATCTTGATGGAAAACTGTAAAATAACTTGTTCATTTGAAACTTTGTAGAATTAAATTTCTGAAAATTAGGTAAAATAAACAGGGAAAACAAAAAGAAAACAGTTTTTATTTAAAAAAAAACTATCTTGTTATATTAACAAATTATATATATATGTAAGTAAATTTTGGTTTGTAGAATTACATGTCTGAAAATTTAAAAAAAAAAAACTTTAAGTGTCCAATTTTTAAGGAGACAGCACACTGTAAAATGACAGTTTGTAGAATAAAACTATTTAAAATAAACCTAAAGTGTAGAGTTTTTAGAAAAAGAACATTTTAGCATACTCTCATAAATTAATAAAATTCACATTGTGACGACTCTGTCGTCGTTGCAGGTGAAAAGATTTGGGCCTCCACGGATCTCAGGCTGTCCGTGAACTGCCTGCTGTGGGTTCCTGCGGACCCGGAGCGGAGCGGGCCGGAGCTGCTGGTTTCTGGAGGAAGCGACAAATATTTGAGGCTGTGGAGGAAAATCGAAGGAGAGGAAGGAATTGTTGAAGGCCTGAAACACCTGAGGACAATCGGGATGCAAACCGGCAGCATCCTGGCCATGAGGCAGAACTCGACGGTTCTGGCTTCAGCTTCAGGTAAAACACACATAGTTACACTTTTACTTTTTGTCTCATTTGAGTTATGAGAAATTTCTACTTAAAATCAGTGAGATAATTTGTGTTTGGTTTCTGTAAGTCTCATATAGGCGATTATGACGGTTGCCCAGGGCTTCATGGCTTCGGGGGCAACATAAAAAATCTAAACAAAGGAAAAAGTTATGGCCTCAATGAATAAATTTGATTTAAACGTTCTTTTGATTAGGTGCTAAATTAAAGGGTTGTTCCACTGCACTGCAAAAACACAAAAGTACTTTTAGTTTAATTTCCAGTGCAGATATTTTAGTATGTTTGAAATAAGACAAAACTGACATACAAGTAACTTTTCAACAAGATATGAGCTTGTTGTAAGTCAAAAAATGTTTTTGCAGTGTATTTACTGTATTTTATTCATATTGTACAAAATCTGTGCCATTTGATTATTTGTAGCTCAAAATCTAAAATACTTTGACTTTTCCACCAGTTTATTCAAAACGTAGTTCACAGTCTTTTAAATTTTTATTCAATTTGTGAAAACAAGAGAATATTTTTTATTTATAGGCAGGAGAACCAACAACATCAGGACACATAAATTAATCAAACCTTACTAAATTATTTCAGGCAAAATGTAGATTCTCGAAATTGTTTTTTATTTGTGAAAACATTTACTTCTACATCTAATTATTTTTTAAACATTTTTGAGAAATTAATAAACTCTGTTGGGCTGTTTTGTATTGATTTAATTTTACGTCCTTTTTGACAAAATTTGTGAAGTCAAGTGATTTTAAAATTGTTTTTAACTGGACAAACTGAGCATCAAACAACAATAAAAAATTTAATTTTGGAAAATTTTTCCACATTTGCAGAAATGCCAATTAATGTGCTTTGTTTCAACTAAATAAATTATTATGTCTTGCTTCAGAAACATAGTGGCTTACTTTAACTACACGGTTTTTCTCTTACATCTAAATAGAAAAATTCAGACAAAATGTTGTTTTTCTGTAATGGTAATGCGTTATAATTAGGGGTGCACCGATGGCCGATTTCTTTAATTTGAGAGTTTGGCCAACATCAGGTTATGTCTGCATGTTTGTTGCCCCACTGCTACCAACTCAGCGACTTTCCTACTATATTTAGCAACATTTCAGCTAAATAGCAACTGGTATCGACCAAAATCGGAATCGACAGGTCAGGCTTTTCAAAGATCGGTAATCGGTGCACCTATATTTATAATTTCCACCTGAAACAGATGATTTCAGCATCGCTCTGATGCCTCTGAAGGACCTGACCGCCGCCTCCGAACCGAAGGCGAAGGCTTTGCTGCGCGGCCACCAGGGAGGAATCACCTGCTTGGCGTTCAGTCCTGACGGGTCGCGGCTGCTGTCAGGTGGAAAGGATCAGGTGACCACTTCCGCTCATTTAGTCAGCCGACCTTTAATTCACACATTATCACGTCCGATGTTCAGCTTGAAAGCCGTATTTGTTTGTTTTCAGGCTTTGATGGTTTGGAGCGCCAACCCAAACCAAGCAACTCTGCTGAAATCGTTCCTCAACGCTCACAGAGATTGGATCACCGGCTGCGCCTGGACTCCTGACTGCGCTGTCAGTTCATTTCCACTCCAAATTATTTACTCCCCTTCTGACTTTATTTGGAAACTGGCAAAATTCTGTTACGGCTTATTACGGCCATCGCAGACAGAAGGAAAAGAAAGAGCAGTAAAAAAAGAGTATTCAATTCAACAACTGAGTTTGAATATTTGAAAATTGTCTTGAAAAAAAAACGTTTTCAAAAAACTAATTTTTGTGAAAAGTTGATAATTTTTGACTTTTAAAACATAAATTTCTGTTTTTCTAGAAAATTTCTGAGAATTTTTTTCAAACAAATCTTTTTCTATTCAAACTTTTCTGCAATTTTTTTGGGCAGAAATTTGCTCCTTCTTACTAACGCACCATAGTAAAGAGCTTAAAAACAGGAAACGCCTTAAAGAAAAACTCATAATGATTATTTAGACGACAAACGTTTAGAAGACAGAAAAACACAAAAGCAGTGAACTAGAAGTACTTTCTCTGGAAAAGACAAAAAAAAAAGTAACAAAGTTATTTATTTTGTTTGGTTAAAACATATTTGTTTTTTATTCAGTGGGTAGAAAATTCAGAAATTTTACTCAAGAGTAGAGACAATTCATACAAAAAATTACTCCGCATTGTAAAATTACTCCCTAAAAGTACAGTACTTTATTTATTTTTTCAAAAGTTACAGAAGTAACTTAACTATTTGCTGCCCAACTCTGATTATACTGATTGTATCTCACCAATATTTTGAACTGGACATTAAAAAAATCTCCTGACATTTAGTATTTCCTCTTAGTTTTCTTGTGTTTTCTTCTAGATAAGCTCATCAAATGACGGGAGGCTTCGTTTTTGGGATCTGGAAGCCGGTTTGCATCTCAAAGAAATTTCCTGGAGGAATCCTCTGACCTCCGTCTGCTGCCTGGTGAGCAAATTGTGAACTCGAGTTTATAATTTGGCATGTTGATGAAGCATTTACATGCATTATCTCAGGCCGACAACAAATTTTGCTGAGCGATTAATTCTCAAAAATTATTGCGATTAACAATACTAGTGTTTGAAGACCATTTTATACTGACCTCACGGTAATGACATATAATCCAAGCACATTCTGCCAAAAATAAATACAATTTATTTCCAAAAGGACACTTACTAGAACTAGTAAACGACAAAAATAAAATTGACTCTGTTTGTTAACAGTTTGTCTTTATAAGAGTAGCTGTTTCTGTGTGCAGGGTCGGCATGTGATCGCCGGCTCCTCTGAGGGGTCGCTGCATGTCTGGGATTGGGAGAAAAACACTGAAATCTGCCACATTTCCGCCCACAAGCAGCGTATAAACCACTGCTCTCTGCTCCCAAACACTGGTGCTGAAACTCTGCTAGACTCCTCATTTGTTCTTAATCTATTCAGTCAAATTTGGTGTCAATATTTTTTACTTTTTCTGAAATTTTTGTCTCCAGACAAGGAGAAGGAAACGAAAGCAGAAGAGCTGACTGTTTTCACAGCTTCAGACGACGGCACAGTGCAGCTCTGGAAACCTCTGGAGGTATTTCACAGCACCCACTTCATTAAATTCAACTTTTAATGTCAAACATTTTTCATGTGCAACACTTAGACGTGTGCGATGCTGAGTATTTTTATATTGACCCAAATTCATGTAAATACAGTAGATGTTACAGGAAAATATCGCCAGTGAAACGCTATTTAAACCCATAACTATAGAGTCTTAAAAACATCAAATAAAAAAATACAATTAAAATGAATGTCAGTTACTCGCACAGCAGCTCCATAAAGTCCCCAGGGCAACATTTCAGATATTTATAACAAAAAACTAATCAGTATTTAATCAGAAACAATGATACTGTGATAGTTTTTAGCAATATTGTCCAGCTCGATGTCTGAGGTAGCGTTGAGAAGCTACGATACAAAATAAAATGAAATGTTTAGACGGAAACTGAAACTAAAGTATTGATCTTATCGCGTTGGTATCAATATTATTGATACTTTTGAATCGATTTGTTCGTTCCTAACATCTACTCTCCAGCTTTAAACTGATTCAAACATTTTCTCGGGTTTAACGCTGTTGCTTTTTCCAGGTGAACACTTCAGCACCTTCCTGGGTCACAGCGGTGCCGTTCACGGCGTCGCCCAGAAAGGAGAAGTCCCAGAATTCCTCACTGTGTCTGAAGACGGTTCCCTGAGATGCTGGGCCTGGAGAACTGGTACATCTCTTCACCGTGCAGCTGCTGGATTTAAACATCACTGTGATATTTACCAAACATTTTCCGTCACTTGTGCACAGACACTTCTGCATACGTGAAGGGCCCCATCTCAGCGCTGTGCTTCTCTCAGACTGGCGACTTTATGCTTGTTGGCTACGAGTCCGGTCTGCTGGAGCTGTGGAAGCAGAACTCAGTGGTTGACCACAAGCAGGTAAATCCAGCCCAGGTGTTTATGTTGGTTCTTGCTGGTAGAAATTGAATCAGAGCCACGAGAGACAGCAATATAACACACCAGGATGTTTGTAGAGTCCATGAACTTTAATTCACTTGAATTTGTATATTTATAAATATGTGCAACGTTTTTTCATTTCTTCTTTCTGTGATTGCATCTGTTTTGGTTCCAGGCGTCGGACGGCCCGATTGCAGCCGCCTGTTGGATGCCTGATAACCAGTTTGCCGTCTCCTACATGAACGTCATGGTTGTCGATGTGTGGAAGCTGGTGTGGAACCAACAACGCAACAAAGTCGGTAAAAAGCCAGAAATGAAGTGAACAGGTTTTCTATGTGATCCCATCGTTCAAAATTAAAATGCTTAATGATTTATTTGATCATTTTGTAAGATAAGGATGTAGCTCATTTATGCTAGCTTGACTTTGACAACCTACACATGTGGATGTGCCGCAGAATTTGTTGTTGAATCGAATCATTTAATCATTTTGTCAGCAAACTATTCTGACCAAATGTTAATGTTAATCCTCATCTAAAAAGTTTGTGTTTCTTCTGCTGCTTACAGCCTGGTGAAGGCGAGGAGCTACAAAGTGAAAAACCCGATGGTTCGCCTGTTTTACTGCTCGCTGCTGATGGGCGTCACCTACCGGGGGATGCTCTGCGACTTGGCCAAAGACAAGCGCGACATGTGGAGCCAACAAAACTCACTGTAACTTTTTGTTTTCACAATCGCTGATCCAAAATGAAAAATTAAATGTTAATGATGCAGATAATTATCTTGTCTTATGTGCATCTTTGTTTTGTATGTCTGTTGTTTTCAGCTGGACTCAAAGCATCGATATTCTGAGCATTGTTCATAACGATGAGAAAAGCGTGTGGCTGACTGGTAGAAGCGACAGAGAAATTCATCTGGGCTTTTTTGTGAGTTTCTTTAAAATACTCTGCAATAATAAAAACTACATTGAGTAGCAGCATCAGCTAAAAGGACAAATCGCCAACAGAATAAGTTTAAACTAATCCTATCACAATAAGCAATAAATCAATTCATCGCATGATAAATTAAAGCAAACTGAATGATTTATTGTTTTTTTTCTCTTTCTACCAAAAACTGAAAAATAAGTCTTCTGTGTGGTGTTTTGATCTCAACTAATTATTTTTTTTAAAGATAATTTTGTTTGCAGAAACTTGGTAATTAATTTTTCTTTATTGTTTCTGTTATTTTCTTTGTTTATTTTGGATATTTAAAATGTCTTCCGGTTCCGGTGTCAACTGTTCTTTAGAATTAAGGTTGTTGCATTATTATGCCATTACTGTTATATTAGTTGAAAATTGTCAAAATAACAATATTATCGCAATAATTTCTACAACAATTATTGTCCAGCAACATTTGTTATCATGACAGGCCTGGTTTAAAGATGTTTGGGTCGCAATCTGCAGATTTATTTCAGTTTATTAGAACTTAATTGAAAAGTTAATAGATTTTCAGTGATTTCTTTGAAAAAAAATGTTTCTCTGCACAAAACAAAACCAATATATATATATATATATATATATATATATATATATATATATATATATATATATATATATATATATATATATATATATATATATATATATATATATATATATATATATATATAGCTGACTGGATAGCTCAATACATAAGGCATCAGTATATCACCCGAGAGGGCAGGGTTCGAATCCAGTCTGGGTCCTTAGGCAAGACCCTTCAAGCTACTGCCTACCTCATACCATGAGAGATACTAAGTTGCATAACATGCCGGCTCAGACGTCGCCCGGCCAACAAGGTCTGCGTCAGGTGTTGGGGAACCAGAGCACCTTGATGACAAATGGGCTACTGGAACAAGACGGAAATGGGCGAGAGATGAAAATGTGGATCTGTTGGAATGCTACTACTCAAGTAACCCTAGTGAGAGAGGTTACATGCAAAGACTGGGGAAGGAATGGTTACTTCGACATCCCCAGTCAACACTAAGCGCTAAACAACTAGTAGCTCAGTGTTCCAACATCCGCAAACGGCAACTGCTATCACACACTTGAGATTGACGAGATACAACACAAATGCTACGGCAAAAGGGAGGAACCCGGATGTCAGGACTGTGGGGACTTAACTACAAGTCCCCACCCAGTGAGGGGATACACGGCCCCAATGAGCGAAACAGAGCTGAACGAGACAGCTGCTGACCTGAGAGAGAGAATCATGACCCGAATGACAATTACAACGGCTGAGTGAAGTACCATCTGAAAGTCTCATTGAGAATGTGAATGCAGCATTGAGAACGATCCCTACCAACACCATAACAGAAACCAATGAGCTGATCTACAACTCAGCATCAGTGATCCTTGAGATACTTGGCTATAAGAGCAACCATGAGACCCAATACCCACCATGGAAAAGACGGTTAGAGGCTAAAATCAAGGTAACAAGGAGGGAAGTGAGCCAACTGTCAGAGCTCCACAAGGGTACAATGAAAAGACCAGTACCCAGAAAGTACAGCCAGATGCCCATACCTGAAGCACTCGAGACTGCCAAACAGAGGCTCCAAGCCTTGGCCAGCCGCCTAAAGAGATACACAAGGGAGAATGAATCCAGAAGGATTAACCGGCTCTTCTCCACTCAACCAGCTAAGGTGTACTCTCAATGGCAGGGTAATAACAACAGAGCAGACCCACCAAGGCTGGAGACTGAACAATACTGGAAAGGCATATGGGAAAGGGAGGCGTCCCACAACAGCAATGCACAGTGGCTGATCTCTCTACGAGAGGACCACAGCAACCTCCCTGAGCAAGCCCCGGTAACCATCACTGTGACAGATGTTCAAGAAAGAGTCTCAGGTATGAAAAACTGGACAGCACCAGGGCCTGACATGATCCATGCCTACTGGCTAAAGAAACTCACTGCTCTCCATGAGCGACTGGCAGCCCAAATGAACCAGCTGCTACAAAGTGGGACTCACCCTGAATGGTTAACTGAAGGGCGGACAATCCTAATCCAGAAGGATCCATCAAAGGGTCCAGTCCCACCCAACTACCGACCAATAACCTGCCTCTCCACAACCTGGAAGCTCATGTCAGGCATCATAGCGGCCAAGATAAGCAAACACATGGATAAACACATGAGCACGGCACAGAAGGGTATCGGTGTAAATACCAGAGGAGCCAAACACCAACTCCTCGTAGACCGCACAGTTGCCCGAGACTGCAAAACCCGACACACCAACCTGTGCATGGCTTGGATCGATTACAAGAAAGCCTATGACTCAATGCCGCATACTTGGATCATTGAATGCCTAGAGATGTATAACATCAACAGGATTCTGAGAGCCTTCATTGCAAACTCGATGAGGCTGTGGAAAACCACCCTTGAAGCCAACTGCAAACCACTTGCACAAGTGTCCATCAAATGTGGCATATACCAAGGAGATGCTCTGTCCCCGCTACTGTTCTGCATAGGCCTGAACCCCCTCAGCCAAATTATCAACAAGACTGGCTATGGATACCGACTCAAAAATGGGGCCAACATCAGTCACCTCCTCTACATGGATGACATCAAGCTGTATGCCAAGAGTGAGCGAGACATCGACTCACTGATCCACACCACCAGGATCTACAGCACTGACATTGGAATGTCATTCGGACTAGAGAAATGTGGTCGGCTGATCACAAAGAGGGGGAAGGTGATCCACACAGAAGGAGTCTCACTCCCACAAGGAACAATAGCAGACATAGAGGACAGTTACAAGTACCTAGGTATACCACAAGCAAATGGCAACCTCGATGAGGCCACAAGGAAAGGAGCCACAGCTAAATACCTCCAACGAATAAGGCAAGTCCTGAGAAGCCAGCTCAATGGCAAGAACAAAACCCGTGCGATAAACAGCTATGCCCTGCCAGTAATCAGATACCCTGCTGGAATAATCAGCTGGCCAAAGGAGGAGATGAAAGCCACAGATATTAAGACTAGAAAGCTACTAACCATGCATGGAGGGTTCCATCCCAAATCCAGCACCCTGAGACTGTACACGAGCCGCAAGGACGGAGGCAGAGGACTAGTGAGTGTGAGAACCACTGTCCAGGACGAAACAACTAAGATCCATAAATACATCAGGGACAAAGCCTCAACAGACAATGTGCTCAGTGAATGTCTCAGACAACAGGGAACGGAGGTTGAGGTGCCAGAGATACCATCATGGGAGGACAAGCCCCTACATGGGATGTACCACCAGCAAATAACCCAAGTGGCTGATATCAGTAAATCCTACCAATGGCTGGAAAAAGCTGGACTCAAGGACAGCACAGAGGCCCTCATCCTGGCCGCCCAGGAACAGGCCCTAAACACCAGAGCAATAGAGGCCCAGATCTACCACACCAGACAAGACCCAAGGTGTAGGTTGTGCAAGGAGGCCCCTGAGACAGTCCAGCACATCACAGCAGGGTGCAAGATACTGGCAGGGAAAGCGTACATGGAGCGACATAACCAAGTGGCAGGCATAGTGTACAGAAACATCTGTGCAGAATATGGACTGGAAACCCCGAGATCAAAGTGGGAAACACCCCAAAGGTGGTGGAGAACGCCAGAGCTAAGATCCTGTGGGACTTCCAGATCCAGACAGACAAAATGGTAATGGCGAACCAACCAGACATTGTCGTAGTGGATAAACATCAGAGGAAAGCCGTTGTGGGGATGTAGCAATACCAAGTGATTGCAACATCAGGAAAAAGGAGCACGAGAAACTGGAGAAATACCAGGGCCTCAGGGAAGAACTGGAGAGGGCCTGGAAGGTGAAGACCACAGTGGTGCCTGTGGTCATCGGGGCCCTCGGGGCAGTAACCCCCAAACTGGAGCAGTGGCTACAACAGATCCCAGGAACAACATCAGACATCTCAGTCCAGAAATGTGCAGTCCTTGGCACAGCCAAGATACTGCGCAGAACCCTCAAGCTCCCAGGCCTCTGGTAGAGGACCCGAGCTCAGAGGATAAGAACCACCCGCGGTGGGTGAGAAGGGAAGAAGTATATATATATATATATATATATTCTGACTTGAATTATGGATGTAATTACTTTTATTAAATTTTTTATTTTATTTGATTTCAGTTCGGTTTGGGCCCAGAAACTACTGTAAACTCATGTTTTAGCTCTATGAGGATAAAATTCAGCAACAAGAAGCAGGAGGAGGAGAAGGAAGAGGAGGAGGATGAAGAGGAGGAAGAGAAAGAGGACAAAAAGAAGGAAGAGGAGGAAGACAAAGAGGAGGAGGAGGAAAAGGAGAAGGAAGAGGAGAAAAACGAGGAAAAGGAGAAGAAAGACGAAGAGGAAGAGCTGAAAAAGGGAAGCCTGATAACCGCCATGACTGTGGATAAAGGTACCAAAAACACCGACTATTAAATGCTTGTTTTTATAACTAACAAATTTAATTCAGTCAGAATAATGCATCAAATCCAAAACATGGCTGACATGGTTCTGCAGTCAGATGAGTTATAACTGTTTCCTGTATTTTATTTAAACTATTTCAGCAGTTTTAATGCAATGTTTCTGTGTTTCAGAGTTTGTGGTGTGTGGAGATGATGAAGGAAACATGTGGTTCAATCAGCATCCGGATGTTTCCTCCTGGAGCGACAGAAAACCTGTGAGATCCTCTCCAAAATCACATCGGATCCAAAACTACAGTCACCACAGGGCTGATATCATGGCTGCTCCACATTTTACAGCTTTATATTGTAAACATTAGGAGAATTCACCTGCAGCAGCCACCTTTCAACACAAGAGGGCAGCACTGAGATGTTTTAGGCAAAATATGGCAGAACTAAGGAAATGAACAAGAAAATGTCAAAATTTGATAACTCAGAAACAAAAAAAAAATTTAATTTAATCTCAGAGATTTTCTAGAAAAAACTTGAGAATTTCAGGGTTTGAAAAATTTTAAGTATTTGCTTTTCGACTCTCAGAAAATCTCCAAAAGGTGAAAATTGTTGACTTTTCTAACTCAGACATTTTTCCAGAAAATTTCTGAAATTAATATGTAAATTTATGACTTTTTTGGCCAAAATACTTTTTTTTTTTATTTACAATACGCTAATACGCTGTACGCAAGTTTGTCTCTTTTAAAGATAAACTCAATTTGCAAGGAGGGAGTCGAATGATTAAAGTCATTTTTATCTCTGCAAGTTTTTTTAAGTGATCTTGATTGTGATTAATGATTGATGACCTTCTTCCTCCTAATGATGATGACGATGATGGTGGTGATTCTTCCTCAGGCCCATCTGGACAGGATCACTCACCTGAAACTCACCGACGGCGTCATCATCTCAGCCTCCTACGACCGAACGCTGAAGCTTTGGGACAGAAACACCAAAAAACAGGCAAACCTGCTCCTTCCTGAAAAACACACTGATCCATACGTTTTGCTGGATTTAATCCTGTTTTCAGTGAATAATCTGTGCTCTGATTGCGTTTCAGGTGGGAATGTTTGTGTGTGGAGGCCCGGTTCTGTTTTTGGAGCTGAACCCAGGAAAACCCAGTGAGCTGGTCTGTGCTGACGGACGGGGAAGGATTTACTTCCTCTCCTGGAGAGATTAAATCTGCTAATAGGCCTGGGTGATTAATCAAGTTTACTGATTATTGGAAATTTTTATGTTAGAAGATTTAATTTCTAGACAATCTGTTTGGGGTTTTTTCCACCATGGCTCAGAGTGATGTCACCATGTCCTCTACGACAAAATATAAGGGCCACGCTACGTTTTCTACATTTAATGATGAGAAAAAAAGTCCTAATGGAAGCGTTAATGTTACCAGAATAAGTCGTAATTATTATGGCAACTCCTACATGAAAAATGAATTAAATAAAGAATGTTGAGCATCTTGTAAAGTTCTTCTTTGTTTTCAGTTTTACAAATAAGAAAATACTTTAATACATCATCAAATTATTCTCAGCAGAAAGATTTGAGCACATCGTGCAAACGACTGAGTTTAGTTTGAAGAAAAAATGAACTGAGCTGCTGCTCATGTTTGATGCTTCTTTTCATTAAAATAACATTTTGTTGTGACCTTAATTTTTTTTTTCTGGTAAAATTGTCTTTATTCTGCTTGATAATGACTATTTTTGTAGCTAAACAAGAGTTGAACTCGTAGCTTGGCCCTAATACTCTGTCGTGTGACTCACAGAAGGAATAAGTGAAGTATAAAAACACCTTTATCATTTATTGTTTCATTTTAGAAAAGAAATAAAACAAGAGATTGAATTTGCTTTAAAAAAAAAGGGGAGATTATTGCTGCTAAAATTAATAATAATCAGTTAATTAATTAATAATTAATCAGTCTCTTTTACCAAAGATTTTTTTGTGCAATACTTGAATACTTATTTGCAAAACACAACAAGTTGTGTTTTTCTGTTAAGGTGTTGAATCTGTGGCTTTATATTGTGCCTGATTGCATTTATTTTATTTATCTTCAATAAATGGGAAAATCCCTTGTTCTTGCATTAAATCTCATATTTTCTTATTTTTAACAAATTCTATATATTGAAATTTAAGGAGATAATTCAAAGTTTAGTAATATATTTAATGCAAAGTATATTTTAGAATTTTATTTAGTGTCAAAAATGTTTACAAACTAAATATTAGCATGTTTTTAAATATATTTCATATTTTGAATATAATCCTGAAAAATACACCATTTGACAACATATTAGAAATAATTAAGTACATTATTTTTTACCCGTGCAGTTCTTATTTATAAAATATTTACAGTAGTTGTATTTTTAAGGTAAGGCTAATTTTTGTTCAGCCCTAATGGATAATATTTTATAAAATAGTTGAAGTTGTGTACGGTAATATCTTTTGATCTTTTTATAGTGAGCTATAAACAGATCCTGTAAATGTTTTAATCCTGTTCAGCTGAAAAGGTGAGCGAATTACTTTGGAGACTGTGATTCATTGTGAAAGAAATGAAGTTGCAGCGGAAAAATCAACACACATTTGTTTTAATTTATAAGAAATGCAAAATATCCTAAAATACATCTAAGAATATTGAAGATGTAGGATCATTGAAAGTGTTTTTATTTTTGACAGCCTGTCTTGATGCACTGTAAAAGAAAAGAAAATGATTTCTTTATAAATACATTTATTAATTTTATATATTCAATAGTAAAAGTTTAATTATGCAAGTACACTGCTGTTGTTCTAGGTATATTCTCGTGGTTCATATTAGTTAACATCTATTGTATCTCACAAGTCCCAATTTAGTTTAAGCATTTAAGTACACTTTTATGACTTATTATAACTGAAATATAGTATTTGGGTATTTTACTTAATTGTTATAAGCATACTTTTAAGCATGTTTAGCAAATTGCTTGCAGCATATTATTATATGCTGAATTATCTTTATACTTTTCTGTGAGCCAAGTAAACTTCACTATGTTACTAAGTACATAAACAGTAAACTTTAAGTACATTGCCTCATTTTCAGGGTAAAATAAGCGTAGCACACTTGAATAAAAATGCTTTTTGCTAAGGGAATGCTTTGTTTTACTTAATGTGTCTCATAATCAAAGAATATTTTCCAGTGTTGGATATTTTGATGTCCTTGGTTTCTGTTTTGAAATTTAATTTTCACAGTTCAGCATTTCAAGATGTGGTCATTTGTATCCCCGTTCCTTTATTCATTCATTTGTTCTACACATTTATCTGTAAAAATACATAAAACGACGCTTAGTTTTCCGAGTCGTCATCAAACGCATCACCACCTTCTCCAGGTAAGTCTGACACGCCCCTCTGTCCCGGACCACAACTCAACAGGATCCTCCAGTATGAAGGACGTCCAACTCATTTTTGAAGACACAGATTCATTTTTATTATTTTTAAATTCACATTTTGGACGCGACGAATATTAGAGTTAATTTATTCACCTGAACGGGGGGACTTGCAATTGATTGGGAGGGTTAACGGTATGTTAATGATCGCATGTTTTTAGTTGTTCATACCGGCTGATTAGTTTTCAAAATTATGATTTACTCTGATCACTGTCTGACAGGATCGATATGATCAACTGGATCTGGACTAGGAGTGCGAAGGTGGAGGATCTGTCGCTGTAACTTTGTGTTGTTGGTTAACTTCTCCAGATCCATAAGGAAACGTTTCTCTTTTATTTAACCTGATCGAGAAAAGAATCTGGTACATTTGCTTTGTTTCAAAGCGTTGCAGCGAACAGGGGCGGCTCTTTTATAACTGGTACCCTGGGTGGACAACCCCCCACAAGCACTTTTTTGTTTGTTTTTGTTATTTCATTTGTTTTCTTACTGCTGCTCTCTCAAGTTAGTCTTAGAAATAACGTTTCATGAATTGCATTTATTTATTTGTTGTTTTGAATTCGCCGTAACTCATTTACAGACCCAATATCTAAATAACACTACTTTATTCTTTTCATTAAAACACACATGCTTATTGATGAGCAAGTAAAAAAAATGTTGATAAATATTTATGTTTTTAATGAAGTATTTGTGTATTTTTCACAAATTAAGGAAAAACTGAGCTGGAAACTGATGGGTAGATTGGTGTAACATCTGCTGTGATTCAGCTGCTGTGATGATCTATTGTGGTGGAGAGACAGTTTAGCCAAAAGGCAAATCTCTCAATTTACCAGCTGATTTACACGATCCTAGAATAAATAAAAGATGATAGAAAGATGGGTGTATAGGAATAATGATTAACGGGAATTTCTAATTAAGAACATGAAGCCATTTTGACATTCTGCACCGTTTGCTTTTGAAAAATTAGGTAATGCAATTATTTCACTGAGGAAGTTAATTATTGCAATGTTTTACTGCCATCTGCTCTTCAAGATTAGACATGAAATTCAGGTCTGGACTTGCCATTTGAACATGAAACGATGGTGCTTTAAATCTGTTTCTGATAAACACTCTGCAGAATCAGTCAGTGGGTTTCTCCGCTTTTCCTTTTGCTTCCAGCATAAAGCTATGTTGTTCGGTGGGGTGGTCAAGAAATCTTCCAAAACTGCACAACCATCTCCAAAAGCACAGGTAACATGTTCTTTATAATAACTTTATCTTTCTTTTAGCTCTGCAAGCTTTAATAATTGCTGCCTTGAAGTTTTCACATTTTGTCACACATTTCTATGGGTTTTATTCAGATGATTTTGTATTTAAACTAGTGGTCATTAATTGCTTGGTCTGTAATCATTACTAAAGTTTCAATCAACAAACTATTTAACAACATTTTCAACTCAGAAGACAATTTTTGCTGCTAAATTATTGAATAAATAGACAAATGAGCAATATTTATTGTTTTTAAATCTGTTGTTTGGGTTAATCTATTGTCAGATTGGTGCAAAGTGCTAAATGTGTTTCTGGAATCCTGATCATTCATGCAACTTCTTTGGGAAAATACTTAAGACACCTGGACTGTGGATATTAATATCATCCTCCACAGACCAGGATGAGGGAAAACTTGTGAGCATTCAGATGCTACTTTAGGCTTGAAAAGCTTCGATGATATGCTAGCTCCTTTTAGCACAACGTGAACACAACAATAGTCTTTCCCAGCGTCCCGTCAGATAATTTTTGAGTCAAAAATTAACCCTCAGGTAGGTAAGAGAAGCGACTTTGTCTCACATCGCTATTTTGTTTGGGGATGCCGCTTGTGCGTCAGATTTACGGGCCTCCCGAAACACGTGATTATCAAGGTTCCGGTTTGGAACTTTCGTATATTAAAAAATGCAAATACTTGTGTTAAAATTGTTAACATATTAAAATCTATAAAAATAATAAACATAAATAACAATATTAAAGTATGATTTCTTATTTAAAGCATTAAAAAGTAAAAAAATAAACTATTATGTCCATCCTGAAACCATTGACAGCATTATGCTAACTCCAGCTAGCATCCTTCAACATTTAGCTGCATTATTTTTGACAAATAAATGGCTCTACTAGATCTCTGAACATGCTGATGAGAAAACTAAGCGATAATTGTCTTCATAAATGTGAGACGTGTCACACAATTAAAATAGATGTAAAAGCTTGGCAGTTTTCTTGAAAAATATTTATTTTTTCTATTTAGATGTAGTTTTTATTAGATTGCACTCTGTTACAAGCACAAGAAAACGCCAAACAAGATGGAGACTTTTAACCCTTGTTTTTTTGCCAGAAGGCTTCAACTTCCTCACACCGCCCTGAGTTGTCTGCTAGCAGTGACAGCTTAACAGACAATAAATCATCAAAGGCACTGCTTTGTTATATTTCATTTATTTTATATTAATTTATTTTCATACTAGGCATATATCTTTTTCTATCTTTAAGGATAAATCAGGAATGTTTGGTGGGATATTGAAGCGATCGCCCCGACCAGGAACACCCGCAGGCCGTCTCAGGTGAACCACTTTTACTTTTCATTAAAAGAAACAGTGATGATGATATTAACTCCATTTCTGTGTGCAGTGAAATAATGCTATGTTGTCATCTTTTATCCAGGATCTCCTGGATATTTCAGCTCATGATGAAAACCACTCCGAAAGCACCAACACCAAGGTGAGTCTCATCCCATCGGACTGTGATTTTATTTTTTGAATTTAGCATTTTTAATTAAATACAACTTTTAAGACTACAAACTGTCCAAGCAGAAATTATATTTCCCTAACTCATCAGTCATTTTAGAAGAGGAGTTTAACTAATTCAGTACACTCCTGTTTTATTGCTACTCACAGTTTTTTAATTTTGAGGAGTTCAGTGAAATACTATGCTAACATTAGCATGTTTTCACTCAATTTTTATATGCCCTGTTGATAATCTTGCTTATAAAGTATTATAAAGTATTTTGTTGTGGTTCATGCTAAAGGAAAAACATTGTATGTCTAAATTTTCATGTTGCTGCATCCATACTGAGATCATTAAGATAAATCCAGATTTATTAAGATTCTTGATGGTTTAACTTCACAGGACAGCTTATCAGCGAACGGTGAGCTCTCCGCAAGCAGCGACAGTCACAGAGAGCAGCAGCAGCAAGGTGAGCAATTTGAGCGTTTTAAAGTCTGAATCAAATCATTGTTTTTATAACTTAAATTGATGCAGTTGTTACTATTGCAGGAGAAAGGAGGAATGTTTAAAGGAATATTTAAGATGAACAAATCTACCAAGACGAGGAGCCTCAGGTTTGTTTTCACCTTCTCAGTTTTTTTTTACTCACACCAGCAGTGCAGGCTGTTGATGATGACTAAATGTGTTGGTATTAACAGTCTTTTCATGTTGGTGAAGGTGAAAAATTTTGGCATCTTTTGCTTTTTAAATCTATTTTTAATAGATCCAGATCCAGATGCATGTAGCAGATATTTAACTTTTGTTTTTTCCCAGGAGGCTTCAATTTCCTCACAACACCCTGAATTATCTGCCAGCAATGACAGCTTAACAGACAATAAATCGTCAAAGGTTCTGCTTTTGTTATATTTATGTGATTTTCATGTGTTTATTTTCATACAAACAAGTTGGAAATGACGAACTTTTTTCCATTTAAGGATAATGTTTGGTGGGGGATTGAAGCGATCGCCCCGACCAGGAAACACCCGCAGGCCGTCTCATGTGAACAACTTTTACTTTTCATTAAAAGAAACAGTGATGATGATATTAACTCCATTTCTGTGTGCAGTGAAATAATGCTGTGTTATTATGTTTTATCCAGGATCTCCTGGATATTTCAGCTCATGATGAAAACCACTCCGAAAGCACCAACACCAAGGTGAGTCTCATCCCATCGGACTGTGATTTTCTTTTCTGAATTCAGCATTTTAAATAAAATATAACACAAATTTAAGACTAACACACAGCCAAAAGGGAACTAGCCGTTTCAGGAGAGGATTTTGACCAGCTCAATATGCTTTTTTTTATGCTGAGGAGTTTAGTGAAATACTAGGCTAACATTAGCTTGTATTCACTCAGTTTGATATGACTTGTTGATTATTTGACTTCTAAAGTTTTTTTTGTCGTGATTTGTGGTTGTTTTCCTCAGTGATCAGTCAGTGTGATCAGTCCTAATCTGATACTTTAATATTAATTCTACCTAAAGTTTGAGAAGTAACCCAACATTTTGTCCATATTGTGATTGTGTCCTACGTGACACGCTCCACTGTAGCTGTGTTTCTATTGACCATGAAATAAAAATAAGAAAAAAATTAAGAAAATTCATTTGAACAGTGTTTCAGCAGCTCTCTAAAAAGGATATACAGGAATATTTGAGCGCACCTATGCACATCGTTATAAGGGTGAAAACCAGTTAAATCATTAGGGGAAGTGTAGATAATCAAAAAATGCCTTCACCAAGAAATCCATTACCTGTATGTACAATACAGCTAGATGAGAACATCACTGATTTCAGTTGTTTCCTGACGTTTCCGCTGCTTTCTTCGATCATCTACAGTGTTTTAAACCATTATATAGTCACATAATCTCACCAATATTAAGGTATCCAGATATATTTTGTTATCCAGCTGTGAGCGGCGCCTCTGAGCTTTTTGTTTTGGTGACTCAAATGTGCCAGCATCAGCGATTTGGAAGAAGCGCTGAATCAGCACATCTCTGCCCATCTATCCCACTGCTGCAACAGTTGTGAAAAAAAAGTCTCTGTTATTTTCACTGTAAAACATAGCAGCTGAAGCAAATGTTCTGGTTGTATTAACTCTTTTATGGTGTTTTTGTTCAAAGGAGTCAGCAGGGAAGGTGAAAAAGTTTCCTAAATTCAATGGGATGAGAGCAGCGTTAAAGGTACTTATTATGTATCTATTTTCTCTTCTAATGTTTTTCAGACTAATGTAGGCTGGTGAATTATTGTTTTTAAAATGTTCAATCTCTAGGAATATATGTCTGAATAAAGCGAGCTCTCGAAAAGCAACGACAGTCTTTCCAAGACAAAAGTAAGAATTATTTCAAATTAAAAGCAGATTAATTTAAATGTTCAGGATGGGTTAAAAATCTAAATTTCTGTCTTCAGGAGTCAAGCGGGTTTGGTGCAATCTTTAAAAACCCTTTTGGAGCAAGAGCGCCATCTCAGGTGGGAGCAGTAGCTATTAATGCATCTTGCTTTTGCAGTATTATTCCTAATAATAAGTCATTAATATTTCTGTCCTCAGGAGGATTTAACAGCAGCCAGTGAGGTTTCCGAAAGCAGTGAGAATCTGTCTGAAAACCACACAAAGGTGAAGTTTTTATCTGATAAATCCAGACTCAGACGCGTCGGTCTTTATCGGTCATAAAGCCGAGTGGCTGAGCATTGATTTAGTTTGTTGTTTTTCAGGAAAAAGGATTCTTTGGTGGCATGTTCAAGAAAAAAGTTGCAAGGTCTCAGTCTCAGGTAAATACAGTTCATTAGATGTGATATTATGTTCCAACTTTAGATCAGAGAAAACATTACTGATGCGTTTCAGTTACCAAAAAATGACAGAACTCTGATTTAAGAGCGACGTCCAGCTAAACGAGTCGCCAGTTATGAAACCAGTGGAGTCAGTTTGTAGATCTAGTGACCATTCAATCAGGTTACAGTGAATGTAACCTGATGACTCTGTCATCCATTTTTCTCTCATGCACACTTGCACCTCTGAAGCCTTTAAATAAATAGTTTTTATTAAACAAAGTCACCTAAATTTTCCCAGGTTGTTTTATAAATTTTAACTTGTTTTTCTTGGTGCAGGATGATTTGGATGAAGAACTCCCGGTTAATCTCTCAGAGAAACTTTCCAAGGTAAATGATAAAATTTAAGTCATTATTCTTTTCTTGCTTCAGCAATGGATCAGATTTTTCCAACAAATGTGGAGAAATGTTTGAATTTTCAGAGTTTATTACTTGTTAAAAAAGCTTGAAGAAAAAAATTAAGCACTTTTTCCATTTATTTTGGTATTTAAATTATATTTTCTTATTGATTTACAACATCATAACTTTTTGTCTGATATTTTATTAATTTCACCTTAATTTTGTATCCAATGTATAAATGTGAAGTAATTAAAAACTCAAACAATGGTGTGGTTAGTTCCCAAAAAAAGAATGGTCACTTTTGTTTTTATTTCTGAAGTTTTATGAGCAAAATAAATTTGACACAAAAAGAAGCAACATTTAACATGTAAATCTATTCCACATTTTTCTATTTTAAGTATAAATTATGAAATTAAGTTGATTAAAGTTTGTTCAAATGTCAAAAAACTGTAAAAATATTTTATCACACATACAAAAGGTTAATGATTTACAGAACATAAAAAGTTGAGGGGAAAAAACAAGAAAATTTCAGTTTGGAAAATTGGGAAACTTGGAAAATTGATTCTTTTTTAAAACCTAAGTAGTAAATGGCCATTTAATAGTCTGTAAAACGCATCATCACTCATTTTCACTCATTATTTTGGATTTTGTTTTAGGAAAAGGGAAGAACGGAAAACGTTGGACACTCAGATGAAATCAGCTCTGCTGCACTGAAACCTAAAACAAAAAATGTAAGTTGTTTTTTTTGGTCTTGTATTTGATTTTAAAAGTATTGGTGAATAAATTCTTGATTTTTCCAGAGTGGTTTCAATGCGGTGATGAAGAGCACCTTCTACAGTGAGAAACAGGTGACACAGCATGTTTGAAACCCACAATAAAAACAAAATCCTGCACTACTTTATACAAAATCCACTTTGAATTTGTAGTTTTATGAGGATAAAAAGTGTTGGAATACCTTCTAGCATCTCGTTTAAAGAGCGATCTACATTTTTTATTCTTGTTTGTGTTTGAAACTAAAATGGCCGCCTCTGCAGGAGAAAAGCTCAGAGACTGAGGATGAGGAAACAGCAAAGGGAGATGGAGAAAATCAGCACAGTCACAAGCAGGTTTGTTAGGGAAATATGTAAATTTGAACTTATGTTTTTGGTCTTATACGCATTTCTCTTTTCTTTTTTAGAGCAAGCTGGTTGGGGCCATGACGAAGCTGAATCCATTCAGAGCTGCACAAAAAGTTTGAGATTTAAATTTCAGATTGTGTTTTATTTTTCCGTCTTGAAGTGTTTTTATTAATTTTTTTTATATTTTTGTATTCAGCAGGAGAAACAGACAGGATCCGAGGATGAAGATCCAACTCTGAGCGGCGAGAAGTCATCAACTAACAAACAGGTACATGTACATTTTCATTGGGGGTTTTTTCCAATAGAAAGTATTTATTATTAAAAATAATCCTTTTTATTTGTAAAACGATTAAAAACTTTAATCAACTTAATTTCATAATTTATACTTAAAATAGAAAAATATGGACTAGATTTACATGTTAAATGTTGGTTCATTATGTGTCAAATTTATTTTGCTTGTAAAACTTCAGAAATAAAAAATTGTGAAAAGATCTCATAAAGAAAAGAGATCTTTCTTGATGAGCTCATGGATCAACTGTTTTAAACTCCTCTGCTTTTCTAGGATAGCAGCTGTAAACAGGATGTCAGAGTAACATTTGTGCATCATTTTTAATGTTCCCTCCTTAGAGCTCCATGGTTGAAGCCATGAACAAACTGAATCCGTTCCGCTCTGCAGCTAAAGTAACTATCCTGACTGTGCCTAAATGTGCTGGTGGTGTTAAAGGTGGCGGTGAGGAAAAATCAGGGCTGGGAAAGTCTTGCTGATGACGATCGATGAAAGTTTTCCATCATAAAGCTGCTGCTTCTTGCTTGTTTTCTTTTTTATTACGTGAATGTAAACATTAATAAAAGAAAAACCCTTTATGCAGGATAAGAGGCTGTCATTTCTATGATGGAAGTTGGAAGGTGGAAGTTCCCAAGCTTCAGCCTCACAGAGCAACCCACACTCAACTCCTTCAGACTAGCCAGCTGCAATTAGCAAACATCTGGTGGAACTGCACATCTGCTGAGCTTTTTATAGTTACTTCTTGCTATAGAAATGCTGGTAGAAATGTTGCTAAAGGGTTAAGGCTAAAGAGGCTAAAGAGTCTCAGAAAGAAAATTAGTTTTTAAAGAGACAGAGGACCAATTTCAAGGCATTAAAATACAAAGTCATATTTGATAGATGTAGCATTTTTCTAACATCTGAAAGTAAAATAGTTACTTGATTGTGCTATAAAATGGCAAAATGTTCATGCAAAATACAAAATACTGCCCCTTTAAAAAGGACTATATTATATGTATATTCTATAGTAAGTACATAGAAAAAGACTTTGTGGCATAGCTCTTCAAATGGGAAATATAGCACTTGATTTTATGTTCACTTTAGATCAGTAGAAAGTCTGGGATCAATTTCTGTGCAGCTGAGACAAATTAAATGTTTCTTCCTATTAAAAACAACAAAAAATGTCGAATTAAATGATAAATCACCAGCTTCAATAGAAGCTATGACAGCATTTCAGTGAAATGGAGTGGAAAAAAACCCAACAAATGTCTTTTTGTCCTCTGCTCAGAAGGACACTGAGGACACTCAGACCTCTGCGGAGAACGGGAAGCAGTCGGAAAGCAAGGCGGATCTGGTGAGCCTATTTTTTCCTTTGGTCACAACTAATCAATGACCACAAACAGGCATGTGGAGCCGATCAACTTCTTACAAAAATACCCTCCAAACTGAAGCTCCTCCTCCTTCTCCACACTTTCTGCTGCGTCACTCGCGTTTCACTCCTGACGGCTATTAAATCTTCACCTCCTGTTCTGGGACACAAAGCCATTTACTGTGTGTTTTTGCCCTTGGCAGGTCAAGAGTAATTTGATCCAGACAGAAAGGAAGGAAAAGGGTGAAACTCCTCCAGTCCTACGCAGACCAAGAGCAGAGGTTTGCTGCGGCCGTAAACATGTGGTTCTTATGAAAAACATTCTCGGTTCTGCTTTAAATCTGTGCTGGGACTCCAGGCAATGAAGACGACATCCCTGCATGAGATGGAAAAACCAAAACCAGAGGAGAAGGTGCTTTTTTTCCCTATCTAAACTTGTGAACTGCTCTTTTTTGAATAATGTAAGAGTTTCGTTTTTCTCTGCAGAAAGAGAAACTCCCGAGAGAGAAAAAGGGAAAACCTTCAGACCCTCCCGTTGTTCCACCCAGACCATCCGAGGAGGTGAGAAACACGCTCTTATACTTTGGTGATATTTTTATTTTTTCTGTGCCATGTGTTGAAACTCCAGCTTATCTTGGTTTAAGAAAGTTGCTGTGGTTACATTTCAGGAAATGAGCAAAACTGTCAGACATTGCAAGAAAGATGAGCAAAAGGTTTGTAGAGAACGTAAAAATGTCTGATTATTTCTCTCTTTGGTTTCATTACAGTTTCATTCTGACTAGTTACAATAAAACCAAGCTCCTTTTTACATTTATCTAACACTTTTGTGGGCATTTAACCTCATGCAAAAGCCTTTAGATAAACTTTACAATTAGTCTGCCCTTATAGATGCATAATAAATAGTTTATAGATGTGTTATTAAATCATCTCGGAACACTTTATGAAGCAATAATTAAAGCCGAGGAAGAGACAAAAATCTACAGTTTTTTTTGCCAAATACTGAGCCAAATCTGATCATTTATATATTTTTTCGAGTTATCTAAACATTTCAGACTACTTTGTAAGCACAGTAAGCATTGGTAAACAATTTTTAGCTATGCTTAATTAATGGAGAACAAACAGTTATTAATAATTTATGACGTGCTTATATTACATGAATAAACACTTTTTTCATCTGTATTATTTTGGGTTTTTTTCATTGACTTAAAGATCTAATCTGTAGTTATAGATGGCTAGATATTAAAAGAAACTTTGCTCTATGACAATACTCTAAATTTCCAGTGAAGTACTTCTGCCCTGTGGATGCCTTCCAGCTCAAACACACCTGAATCAAACGGCTGAATTACCTCCTCTGCATATTAACTATGTATTTACTCAGGCTGGAAGAGAGAACAAGATTTTCAGCAGATAACAGGAAGGCTGAACACGATGCAGCAGAGTAGCTAATTTTCTCCTTATGAGCTTTTAACCACATGAAATACGATGGATAAGGAAATGTCTGGAGCTTTTTGGCAAATACACAAACTCCAACAGCCACATATTCACTCTGTTCAATATGAGACGCTAAAAACCGTGTAAATTGATAATGCTAAATTATTTTTGTTGATTTTTAAATCTACAAATAAAATAAACATCTGCTGAAGCTCCACTAATGAGACCATATTTCAGGAAGAGATGCATTTTTTTTTCAAATGTAAAATTTTTTTTTGTTTTTTTAAATGAACAAAATTTCTTATTTTATTTTATAAATTTACAGCAGAGCCAATCAGGAGAAGAAGCCAACAGAGAAGAATCAAATGGGACCAAAGACAAACCAGTGAGTGAATCATGAGTTTCGGTTTGAACCTTGTTGCCCAAACAAATAAAATAATCCAAGACTTTTCTGAACTGAATCAAATATGTTTTTCTTCTGCAGTGTTCCTGCTGTCACTGTATGAAATGAATACATTGAGTATTTGCCATTGCCGTTCGGTTGTGTTCTAACTTTTCTGGTTCCTGCTTCCTTAAATGAAGCTCCTATATTTTGATGAAGAGTTACTTACAAGTTAGTTTTGTTTTATTTCCAGTGTACCAAAATGTTTGCAGTGAAAACAAGACAAAATACTTGGTAAGATTTATCTGTTCATATTAAGTTGCTTGTTGAAAATCTTTGGACTTTTTGTTTTTGATTTTTCAAGCATGAACATGTGACTGTTCAGCTGATTTTTAATTGATATAATATGGATTTTAAAACCAGGAAATCTGAGTCAAAAGCAGAAAGTAGGACAGGACATTTGAGGGAATAAACAGGCGCATAATTGCATGTGAATGATGTTTTCTGATGAGTTTGTAGTCCAAGCTGAAAAACTGGAGCATGTTGAACTCGGATAGCAATCGTTCATTCAAGGGTAAACGTCAGCAGTTTCAGTGAAATGCAGTTTTTTAGGTTTTGAGTGCGACTTGGACCAACATGTAATGGCTGTGAAAAAACAAAAGCATCATCATGGAAGAAGAAATAGATGTTAAAATAAAGATAAGAAATGTATCAATTGGCTGTAAACCAATTGATTTTCAATGCTGATTTAAAGGAAGCATCAGCTTCTGCATATCTCAGGTTTTCAGGGAGTTTGTTCAGTAGCTGAAAAGTAAATGTCAAACGTCAGACATTAAAAATCATGTTTTTGTTTTTTTAATTGTCAGGGTGCGTCTGATGATGAAGGGCTGAAGGAGGAAGATGAGTCTTCGTCTAAAGAGGAAATTAAAGATGACAAGGAAAAACCAGAAAAGGTCTGTTCTGTTTTGTTTTATGAGCAAATGTTAATGTTAATTCGACTAATAACTTGAGCATTTCTGTATTTCAGTTAAAAATAAAATAAAAACTTTATTTTTTCTTCTAGCCCAAATTCAGAAAACACAATCCTTTCATGCCTCAGCCGAAGGTAAATATCAAAATGTGACTTGTATAATTTGATCTCACAAATCCTCCCATCTGAAAATTATTTTAAAAATAATAAGGTGAGATGATTTTTCTTTCTGCTCAGAGAGTTTTTAGAAAACATTTTTCTGTAAATTTGCCATAATGGAAACATATCAATATGGTTTTCTTTTAGTTATTTTATTATTTTTTTTACTAATTCTAGTCTAAACCTAAAATTGTCTCTTCATCAATTAATTTTACAAACACCTTGTATGTATCTGTTCAGGCCAGCAGCTAAATGTTTTGTTTTTGTAGCTAATTTTCTTTTTTTTATGTCAGGCTGCATCTGATGATGAAGGACTAAAAGATGAAGAAGAGTCTTCAATTAAAGAGGAAACTAAAGAAGATGGGAACAAGGAGAATATGGACACGGTGAGGTTTAAAATATTCATTTAACCCTAAAAGATGCAAAAGGAACTTTGTGTTTTAGTTTTATATTCACGGCCTGATCCTGTTTTTGTTTGTTTTTAGCCCAAAGTTAAGAAACCAAAGAAGCACAATCCTTTCATGCCTCGGATCAAGGTAAGAAAAACACCTGGGAGTTACTCAAACCTGTTTTTGTCCAATTTCAAAAGTTTCATACATTTCTGATTAAAAATGATCCACTTTAGTTTTTATTGTTATTACTGGAGAGTGTATGTTTAAAAAGCCGTTCTGCACAACTCTAGGTAACTGTACTTCAGTAAGCTGATTCATCATCATGGCTTTCTTTCAGTTTCTTTGACTAGGCCGTGCCTGCATTTGGTCGAAAATAAAAGTAGGACACAACATTGCAGCATGTAGATTTCTCTGCAGGTTTTGTTTTGTGCCTTATTAGCAGTGCATCTCAAGGTCTGTTAAAAGTTTGAGATAATCTATTTGCACCAATGCATCTGTAGGATGTAGTTCTGAAGAAACTGAGTGATATATTTGGTTTAAAACCACAGACAACAATTTTGGTTCAGTTTCAGTTGCATTTATAATTCAGACTCAAGAAATGTTCACAGAAGTTGGCAGTTGAAGATTAAAACCAAACAGAGAAGTAATTAACTTCATAATAAGTAGCATTTGTTTATGGAAAATGTGTTTTAGGTTTCCAGTAGTTAGTTAGTTTGTCATGTTTTTGAGGAGTTTTCATGTCAACTTTTGTTAAGAATTAAAAGATGAAGAACTTGATCTTAGCTCGTTAATTAATTCTTAGTCCCGAATTCCTGTGTCTGTGTAAGTGTGCAGAGAGAAAAGAGCAATCATACGACGTCAGACTTCAGATATTCAGAGTTTTATCCAGAGAAAATCAATCCAAGAAGAACTTTACAATAAGCCTCTCACCTAGAGCAAAAGTCCAAGACATTACAGAACAGAGACAAAGAACTGAGTAAAAAAGACAGAAGATGCATCCTCCGGGAAACTCTCACCCAGCACAAAGAGATTCCAACTTCTGCTGTAAACCAAATCATTTTATATAATGCTAATCTCATCATTTAAATATATGCATTAGGAGGTGTGTTCTTTTCCTTTGTGTGGGCTGTCTCAATGTTAATTTTATTACCTCCTGCTAAAGAGCCCCAAAAGCAGATATACGGCAAACCCTTCTCGTATCAGCCGCTGTCCAGTTTGATATATGATTGCAGCTGCAGCGCTATCTGTGCCTCAAACTGTTTTCACAAGAAAGTAGTTTGTATTTTTAACCAAGCTTGCACACAATGTAATGCTAAATAATGAGTATAAGTTTGGATCTAATAAGTAACTATTTAAAAACATGCTTAAAGAAATATAGTTAATTCTAATATAGATAAAATTATTTATAAAAAGTTTTAAGATCCTAGTGAACTTTTGAACCATGCTCAGGAATTTGTTAATTGCCTGGCATATAGGCTCCTTATCTCAAGAGATCCAAGGAGTCTAGGCCTATGTTTTCTGTTTCTTCTGTCTGATCCTCCTTTTAAGAATTTATCTGCGTTTCAGAGATTGAGCCGTTGTTTTTAGTTTCATCTAAATTTATATGAACCTAGAGTGTACTTTAACTTTCTATGTTATATTTTATATGTGTCAAAGCTATCCTGTGCAGTATTGTGCTAATTTAAAATATTATTTCAACATTCCCCCTTTTGATCTCTTTAAAAAAGAGATCACCTAAAGTATGACCATACTTACCTGGGAGCAAACACATAAGGATTTAACAGAAAGATTAACATTCCCCCGACAAACAAAACCCCAAACAATAACAAGACTTGATCCCCCAGTCACATCAAAAAGAAGAAAAACATACATCACATAACATCAATACAAAATCACAAAAACACAAAAAAACTTCCTGTCACCTAAAAGCAGTAAAAAACATTCAACTATGCACTAAAATAACAACAGTAAAAACAACAACATGAAAACACAACAATGCTGTGAAGAGAAAAATAACACCAATACATACAGTCATACACTTATATTAAACAATGTCTTTACTTCTTTATGTTGCTTCGTGTCCATCGATTGTTTCTGAAAGATATAAAATCTTTGGTGAAGAAAAATTAAAAAACTGGAGAAAAAATAGGAAGAAATGTTCGCAACAGTTCGCAAGAGTTCGCAATAATCAGCAACTCCTTTCTTCTTGATCCCGACAGTTTTAGCAGGCGTCCATCCTGAATATGCGAAGCTCACTGAATATTGGATTATTATGCCAACACCGTGAGTGTAATTGAGGGATTTCATCCTCTCATTCAATCAGAGAAAACCCAAAAAGGATTATTATGCCTGTTTTGGGCCTCAAAACGTTGAACTCCAGGAACCAGAACCTATAGCAGGAATAAATCTGCTATCCTTCTGGCCCAGAGTGTTGCTCCTCCTCTGGGTCTGATGTGAAGTGAAGATCCTCTGCTGGCCCCATCAGAACCAGGTCTCTCATCCACCGTCAGTCGGAGCGGCTCGGACGTCCTCTCCATGACTTGGTAGAGCTCAGTGAAGCAGGAGTCAGACTACTGCCGTTTTGATGACCTTCAGCCTCACCCAGGTGTATCCTGATGCAGATCACTTCTCCGACCTCTCCTGTGACCCCTGGTACTCCACAAACTCCGCTGCTATTAACTGTAACTCATCAAAAAAAAAATCTTTTATGAGATAAATGTACAGGGTTACCTGTCCATCTGGGAGTTCTGACGGCTGGCCCTGGAAATCTTCTTCTGATCTCATGCTCGTACGAAGAGAAAAGCCCTGTAAATTTATTAATGGACATCCTAACAGACAACAAAGCAACAGGCAATATAACAGGCACTGCAACTACCCCATTAAAATTTTGTCTGTGCACAGATTTTAGCCAATTTTGTATTTTGTTCCATTCAATCCCCACGTTTGCCTGCAACTTATGGATAATATATTGTACCAAAAATAAAATGATTCAAACCCAGGATTTTGTTCCACTTCCTGGAGATCCTGATACCTGAAATGTAGCATCAACCTACCTCATTAGTTCCTGGAATCCATCACTGGAATCTAATAAGTAATCAAATCCTTGTGACAGTTAATTGTACTCCTTGTATAAAAAAAATCCTGAGAAATGGTTTCAAAACCCCTCAATACCTACCCTGTGAAAACCTACCTGTGTCGTTCCCTGTGTTACCTGGAAAAACATTAATTCTCATATTTTCGGAGAATCACCTTATCAACTTGACTTGTGACGGTTTCTCTTATGACTCGGGCCACCACACACAAAAATGATGGGCCAAGGCCAGAGATTACTATAGTGACATTTATTTTCTATCTGTTCAGTGTATCAAAACAATTGAGCAATTAAGCACTTCCTTCTAACTCAAATAAACTATTAAAGTATAATACAAGAATATAATAAATAAAGTTGTAATTAAAATACACTCCAAAAGAAATCCTGATAAAATTTCTGACTGAAAATAGATTTGAAAGCATGCCAACCTAGACGAGAAACACACATGTGCACCCACAATGAACCGTCTCCGTTTAAGCTGCAAAAATAAGTTATTGATGTGCATATTTGTATATATGTGCGGGCTGGATGGCACATACTCTTTAATTAAATGTCATCTCATGATGGCTCTGCTCGCCTTCCACATAGATAGTTCTTCTGGCGAAACTCTGTTGATGTTAAATGATTTTACCACGTGGTTCTGTTCCACCTATTCAATCGCAATACTTACCATTTACAAACTTTTATAGCTAAGCATCAACATTCCTTGCATGAATCACCACAGAAGCAATGCTTTCTCCAGTTCTCTCATTTCAATCTCATGTTTTACTGGAGAATTATTTTTTTTTCTTTTTGAAACAGAACTGCAAAGAACATCAGTGCTGTTATAGAAAAATCCAAATTAAATGGCAAATTATAATGAGGTGCAGCCAAATGTGCAGCAGCAGATAGCAGGAGATTATCAACATATTAAACCAAATTCACATCTACTGAAAAATAGACAACTAGCCAAGTACCATTACAAAACCCAATTAAACATTCCTAAATAAAAAAGAAAACAAACGTCTGTGGGAGAAGTACATACCACGGATATTCACCTTGTGTAAGGAAAAGAAAACACATCTCTACAACCCTGGCAAGAGAAAAACTAAATAAAGCGCTATCAAAATCAACATAAAAATATAAGTCAGAGAGGAACCTAGAAGTACTGACCGGCACTACAAGGTTACCAAAGTCAAAACAGTCTTCTACAAATCATGTGTCCTGCCAGTTGTCCTATCTTCCTGTCTCCAGAAATTGCTGTAAATCAAATGGGAGGAGAGGTTGTAAAAAATGTGATTGGTGTGATGTCAAACAGACTGTGATAATGAGGGAGCAAAAGACGTCCCAAAACCAGTGTTTACACAGACAATTCTTGTTTGTTATATTTTATACATGTCAGTCGATGGAGAGAAAAAATAGAGGAGGAGAAACTATAATTTTCAAATTCAAAACATATAAAAGGCATTTTACCACACCATCTAAGTCCTGAACTGTATTGCTGTGTTACAGAACCAAAGAAACATGTGTTACTGCTTCGTCCTGCATGTTAAACCAATTGTACCATAGTCAGACAAACTGCGGCAGCAACACTCTCTGGTGCCACAAAATAACCTGAGAAACCACTGTCCAGCCCCTGCCAACTAAATGTTCCCTTAAATTGCTCCTGATACCATTCAGACTGGCTAGATCCTAAAAACAGAATGACATGAGACAGGTCAGACTTCTGCCCGTAGGTGTAAGTGCCTGGGTCGAGGGTTTCCAGCGGCTTCCTCCAGCGGCTGCAGCAAAAACAGTTCAGCAGTGCAAGCCGCAGAATATACAGTCACAGCAGAATGCATGTCGAAGGCATCACAGTGTTCATAGAGGTGGCTCCAGCATCCACCAAAAATGACAACAAATGTCCAATAACTCTCATGCTGATCAGGAGTTCTCCCATCAATCCTCCTCCACAAGTCTCTGTGGGGTGTGTTCATAAACTGAACTGTGAGGTCAAAGTCCACCATGTCCTGAGACCACTGCAGCATGTGGGGGTGTGCAGGAAGCAGGACACACAACACATCGTCTTTCAGCAGATGATGACGGCCCATGGGGACACTGCAGAGCTCAATGTCCCTCCTCGCCAAGGCAATGACAAGTGTTGAAGCGCACACTCGTCCTCCATCCACCCCTTTACCTGACACCTGACCATCCGGGCATCTGCCTGCGACTGCCATGCCAACCTGAAACTGCAGTCTGCCAATTCGGAGCCAAGTACATACGGGGACCAGAGCGTGTGGCTGCAACAGGAGCCTGAGTGAAAAATAGACATTGTAAGAGCAGCAGCCACCATGGCCACACCCACAAGTGATATTTTGTTTTGTTTATGCACTGAATACCAAGCATCCAGTAACTGGAGCTGAAACAATCGCTAGTGAAGTCCCCCTTTTCCACCCAGTTACTCTCCATAGACTGAAACATATGCAAATTATGCAACAAATTATTCCCCATTAATCATCATCACCACCAGTCAAATCTGAATTTTGTGTTATCAAATATAGACACGGAGGGAGGAACAACAGGCAGCACATCCAGTCAAAAATGCTCCTACAAATTAGAATAAAAATATAGTTTATAGTTTATCAGAAAAAACATTATGCCTTCCACAACTCTATGGCCTCATATAAAAACATATAGGGATGTATGTAAATGTCCTACAAAAATTTAGAAATAACACCCAGAGCGGCAAAAGAGAAAATAAATTCCCCAGGTCCGCATCCAAAACAGCCAAAACTAAGTAAAAATGTGTGTGGTCAGGGAAAAAAAACGGAAGGTTTAGCGCTTAATGCAAAATCATAAATATTCAGTTGGAGGTGAACCTAAAAAAGGGCCTGTAATTCCCCCTGATCAATTGTAAATCCCTCATAAGTAAATAAAAGACATTAATCCACAACACAGCACCAGTATTAAATTCCAAAAAGACAAACTTTCCTATTTGAACGGAACAAGACCAAAAACAAAATTTCACCTCTGTTCTCCAGAGGTGCGACTGATAATCAGTGTGACAAAGGAGACACGTCTAAGAAACGGGACAGCCTAATAGTCTGACAGCCAAGAGTCTAATATTTTAGTCATTATACAAGTACTTTTATTTGTTTCTCATTCATTAGATTTGCAATATGACACCGCACCAGACTATGACGTGTGAAACTAGGCCCTGCGAAACAAGACCACCCACTAATTTAACTTCCAAATGTTTGTGCACAGATGCTGAAAGCTGCTTCCCTCTCTTGGTTCTGGCTCTGCAAAATCAGAACCAGAACCAGAACCATAGTCTGGAAAGTTGATACAACAACAGCAGATCTTCAGATGTATTGTGGTGCTAAACCGGTCAGTGATATGTAAACTAACAACAGTATTGTAAAATATATACTTTGAGCCACAGGAAGCCAGTGAAGGGATTTTAATACTGGTGTAATGTAATCCAATCCTATCCACAGACAATCACCCCTCCTTTTTTTTTTTTTTTTTTTTTTTTTTGTTAAGAGGTGGAACTAGGCAAAACACTTGTAATCCGATCTATACAAATCAACAGGCTTAATTCTAATCACCATAGAAAAGCTACCAACACATTTACTTAGCAAACATTTATGCAGGAGAGAGAAAAAACAAAAACAAATGACCCTGCAAACTGGTCCTACCTGTAAACTCTAATCAACAACCAAAATAGAGGCCAGCACTGCAGAGAATGGAGTAGACTGAGGTGCGACAAAACCTCAGACACCGCTATTAATTTAGCATTATTACTACAACTCACCGGTTCCCCATAAAAGTCACAGATAACAATCATTGTATAAAGAAGTGTTCAATGCCTGGCCAACTCACCAAAACGGGTCCACAACGTTCTGTCCTGTGTCGCCTCCTGTAAACTCACAGACGCAGCTGTCCAGGGAAAAAATTAGCCAGCAGTTGTTCTGCAGACACAATGTGTAACAACCAACGACCTGCCTACGTGAAACAGACAAACAAAATGACAATATCACTTCATTGATTAACTATATCTGCCATGACAACTGTAAAGCGAGCCGGAGTCACATCAAACGTAACAAGCCAACTGCTGAATTAAATGCTAACGTAGCTCCGTACATGCGCCTGTACCGTAAGCCACGAGACAGAAGCAGACTAACAAGCTAACACGTTATTATTAAAATCAACCGCCATATAAGCACATAGCCTGATAAAAATTATATCATCAGTATTATTAATATTATTAATATTAGAGAGTATTATTCTTATAATTAGTTCTCAAATAGTATATAAGCACAAACCGCGGCAAAATAACACAACACTCACTCAGCAGCTGCAAACGCCGTCTCACATACACACAATAACATACAGAGAGCCGTAAAACACACACAGACAACTGCGACACACACACGACCACCGCACAACGAACACACAGACAAACAACGGCTCAGTCACTCCGACACACAAACAGATAACGTACTGACATAAACACAAAGACAAAACACAAAGACACGAAGACACGCCGGCGAAACAACACAAACAGACAAAACACAGCGAAAACACACGAACAGACAAGGTGGTCAACACACAGGAAAAAAATCAAAATAACGTCAACACACAGAGACAAACGAGGAAAATGAAGAAAGATAAGAAAGCAAAAGGAAAGTCCCTATTGTTATCGATAACAGAAGAGTTTAATTCTTTGGGGCCCCAATGTCTCTTGCACTTTACTGCACATCACTTTCATTTTCAGCACTAGTTGCTGCGGAAGGAGACTGTCTCCCAATTTAGCATAAGTCCTTTCAAGCTCGGGCAATAGCTTAAGTGATTCAACTTTTAAATCTGGAGGTCCTTTCGATCCAGAACAAAACTGGAACGTGGTGATACAACCGTAGCCAATTCTCATAAGCCCTGCAAATAATCAGCTGCTTTCGGAGCGAACCAAAACTCCAAGGTCGATTCAAACCTTTTCCTGTCTCACACCCCAACTCACAGGCTTCGTTTAAGTGTAGTAAAATCTCAGGTCGAGCCAACCTAGCTAAATCCACACTCCGTCGAGTGTGGTTGAGGCGCGCCACTGCCAACTACGGGTGTGTAACCAGCTTATCTAATGGTTCAGTAGAATAAGAAGAAACAAAACAACACAAAGAGATCACACACTAACCAAGATCAGTCCGCGGGAATAGCCGCGCTGCAGATCACTCCGCAACGTTCCAGCTGCGCTCCACAGGCTAACACAAACAAACAAGTCTCCACTGCAACACACACAGAGACACAGAGAAAAAGGACCGGACGAAGCCCCCAATTGTTAAGAATTAAAAAGTGAAGAACTTGATCTTAGCTCGTTAATTAATTCTTAGTCCCGAATTCCTGTGTCTGTGTAAGTGTGCAGAGAGAAAAGAGCAATCATACGACGTCAGACTTCAGATATTCAGAGTTTTATCCAGAGAAAATCAATGCAAGAAGAATGTTACAATAAGCCTCACCTAGAACATCAAAAGTCCAAGACATTACAGAACAGAGACAAAGAACTGAGTAAAAAAGACAGAAGATGCATCCTCCGGGAAACTCTCACCCAGCACAAAGAGATTCCAACTTCTGCTGTAAACCAAATCATTTTATATAATGCGTAATCTCATCATTTAAATATATGCATTAGGAGGTGTGTTCTTTTCCTTTGTGTGGGCTGTCTCAATGTTAATTTTATTACCTCCTGCTAAAGAGCCCCAAAAGCAGATATACGGCAAACCCTTCTCGTATCAGCCGCTGTCCAGTTTGATATATGATTGCAGCTGCAGCGCTATCTGTGCCTCAAACTGTTTTCACAAGAAAGTAGTTTGTATTTTTAACCAAGCTTGCACACAATGTAATGCTAAATAATGAGTATAAGTTTGGATCTAATAAGTAACTATTTAAAAACATGCTTAAAGAAATATAGTTAATTCTAATATAGATAAAATTATTTATAAAAAGTTTTAAGATCCTAGTGAACTTTGAACCATGCTCAGGAATTTGTTAATTGCCTGGCATATAGGCTCCTTATCTCAAGAGATCCAAGGAGTCTAGGCCTATGTTTTCTTTCTTCTGTCTGATCCTTTTTTAAGAATTTATCTGCGTTTCAGAGATTGAGCCGTTGTTTTTAGTTTCATCTAAATTTATATGAACCTAGAGTGTACTTTAACTTTCTATGTTATATTTTATATGTGTCAAAGCTATCCTGTGCAGTATTGTGCTAATTTAAAATATTATTTCAACACTTTCCAGTAGATTGTCTGGTTTCCAGTGGCTTGAATGTGTTGAATCCAGAAGGTTTATATCGGTTTATATGTGCAGTTTGTGTTTTAAGGTTTCTTTTACTGTTTTTCACATCAGGTTTAAGTTCTTCGCATGTTTCAAGTGTCCCTTGGTTATATGTAATTTGCCCAATTAACAAACGATGTGTTTGTTTTCAGGCCAAAGTCATTCAGAAGAACAGACCAGACGGAGCTGCTGCAGAGGTGGAAAATATTTCCTTTATAAAATAAGCAGTTTTCAGTGTATCTTTTGTTTGTTTCTCTTTTTCCTATCTGCTGCATGTTTCTTTTCAGTCTAACTCTTTGTGTTTCAGTCACTTGACTCCCACCCTCCTCCACCCTGAAAACAACCTCCTATTCTCCCATCACACTCTTCGCCTCCAGAGTAAACGCTCAGTTCCCAACAGACTATTGTTGTCAATGTGTTGTTTTTTTTTTGGTTCCTCTCTGACACTGCTGACATGAAAAACCCCCACACCGTCATGCGTGTTTGTGCGTGCCCGCGAACATGGGAAGATGAAAAGATTAGGCTCAAATGTGCCCAGACTTGTTTCTCCACTTCTTGTTTCAGTGGCTTCAGGGAAGCTTTTGGTCCTTTTTTTACTTCTGCAAACAGCCTAAAACTGTCTGCAGAGTTAAAATTGTTGTAACTCAAACTTCCTCCCTTTTCTCTGAACAGAAATAGCGAAACCATGAAAACATTATTCTTCACATGTTGATTTTTAAATTTACAAATGTCTACTTAGCATACACCTGTCACTGTTCTTCTGTGCAGAATTGTTTGTAAACTTATGCTTATTCCTGTGTTTTTAATTTGTTTTTGTCTTGTTTTCTCAGAATGAAGAACCCCAAAGGTCTTTATTTGGCCAGCTGGAGGATTTCCGTGTGGAGCCGTCAAGGCCAGATGAAGCCCAGGTTGGTTTCTAAATATGTTGACGACTCAGAGTCTGTTTGCCCCTTTTCCAGTTCCGTCCCAACAATACATAATTTTAATATCTGTAAACAAACCTGGTAGCCATTCCTACACTTGCAATTAGTTATTGTGTATTGATTTATGTCTCTTTTCAGTCAACTTTATTATGACTATAGAAGTTTCAAGAGATTCTGAAATCTTTGGTGTAAGTTTTGATTTTACTGAACATTTTGTGGTTGCAAGGAGGAACTGTGATTAGCACTGTTGCCTTGAAGCAAGGATTGAATCCCAGCTGGGCTCTTTCTGCATCGTGTATTTATGTTCCCTGCATGTATGTTTGGTCTCTCTGGGTTTGTTTGTGGAGGGGAGAATGCACAATCAAACTCTGGTTCACCTTAAAACCTTAAAATCCTTGGTCTTGGTACGGTTGAAGTGAACTCTGGTGCATTTCGAATGCATATCTGAACACCAAGCGGACAGGAGACCGCTCCAAAGACAGGAAGCACGCTACAGCGCAGGGCATTCTGGGTAAATACAACCAAAACAAACATAAGTCTAGCCAATGAAAGAAGAGGAATTCTAACACTGCTAAAATCTGACGCTACTCCATTTTTGTTTGCTTTTTGTTGCGCTCAGTGTCTTCAAAGGTTTTTATGTCATTCCTTCTGTGCTTCTTGGCGCAGCGCCCCCACAGGCGAGGAGGTGAACAGGTTTTTCAATTGGTTTTGTCGTTTGACACAGTGCAGTGTAAAAGTGAACCTCGGCAGCTGAAAATGTAGGAAATGTTGATCGCCAATCAAACCGGGTCTACTGGACTATTAGATGTGAAAAGATCCTTAAGTTAATTGATTAAATTGGCCTTAGGTGTGAGTGTTTATGTGCTGGCAACCTGCCCAATAACTATTGGATCTGAGCACCAGTTCACCTTCAACCATAAGCATGGCTGAATATTAATCTTGTTTCAGCCTGTTGATCTCTAAAATATGAGAATAACTCCAGTCTCATTGTAGCATTGCAACTATGTCACATAATCATCTTGAGGCACCATGATGCGTTTGGAAGTGAGGAACAGAACGGCTGATATTGTTTTCTGAAGTTGTTTCTTTCCCATTAGCTTGTTCAAGTCAAGCTAATTTGTCAGGAAGTAGCTATATGTACCTCGTTGGGGTACATATAGATGGCGCTATTTACAAAAGTTGGAAACCGACCCAGACCTTCTCGCTCCTGACATGTTTGTTGAGTTGATCAAATTTGCCTGAATTCACACCACACAATTTCTACTAGTAAGTCATGAACGGTGTTTCCCATTACAGCGGAGCAACATTAAAAACGTAGAAAAGTCTAGATACTAATCAGCTTATTTCATTCATGGTTACTAATTTCTTCAAATTCAATATTTAACTGCATCTTCATGTGAAGTATATGAACCTTCATCTTCAAACCTTGTATAGAGTATTTGCTGCAAATCTGCAAATGCATGGAGGGTTGCCGGTTCTTATGGCTGCTGTCCATCGCCACCATCATTGAAAGTTGTCCAATAAATGAACCAGTTTGGTTTGTCTCCTGGTCTGTTTGTGCAGCATCCTGTGCCATTTTCACTGTGGAATAAACTAAATAAAGCGATTCTAGGTGACCAACTGTCTCTGTCTCTTTAGGATGTGGAGGATCTCATGGACTGGTGGAACAATGTTGAATGTGAGTCTTTTTTCTATCTGTTTTAAAATCTTAAAATGTGAGGAAAAGTGTTTTAATACACTAGTATGTTTCCATTTAAGTATTTAACTCACTTGAGTAAAATCAAAATACTTCCAGTTGTCCATTTGTAGAAAAGAGACAATTTCCTGCTTTAACAAACCAAAATCTTTTAATAAACCTGCTATAAAACCGTTACGTGTCCCTGGAAATGTTTGGGAACAAACGGCTGACCTTGCTAATATTCACCCAGTCCACTGGGAGCTATGGTCACATGCTGTTGTCTTTGTGCTACCCATGAAGTGACTCATAACATTACTCTTTATTGCTTTTTTTTGTAGCATGGGAGGACATGCCTCAAGATGATGACATGACAGAAAAGGAAGAGGCCAAGTAAGTTGAAGCAGAAATGGACGTCAATTAACTCTTTTATTCACTTACTATCTATAATCACGCTGATAAATTATACTATAAACTGCTCCTGAATTTATTTACAGTCTGGAAGTTGATCACTTCCGTAGTTTCTACAAAACTTAAAAATCTGTCTTAGCATGTTCAGTCTTCATAGAACACCAGACCCGTCTGGCTCGCTGTATTTATTTTTTCTAACAAGAGAAACATCAAGTTGGTGGTTAACATCAAGTCCTGCAGCTTTTTAAATAAATAGAATAAATAACCTTTAACTACAGAGCAGCAGCTAACAAAACAGTTAACAGTTGTACAATTGAAAATGTGAAATTCACAAACATTAATTATAAGTTAAATGAAACATGGCAAAATTAAAAATGCATAAAGTATCATACTAGTTTAGAAAACGCTGATCCTGTTGCATACCACAGAGAAAGGGGGCGGAGCTGGCGGGTACTGCTTGCTATGGTGACCACCAACCAGAACCGAACTGGTATCAGTAAAAATCAGGAGAAAATATCTTCTGACTGAACAAAAGAATTTGAAGAATAAGTGAACAATAAGTAAAGAGATTTGGATAAATTTCCATCTTTAATATTAGAAATAAATTCTCACAGAAATTCGATGAAAGTTCTGTTGTCGTTCTCAGTCATCATCTTCCTCTTTTGTCAGGGCCTTCGCTGTCACTGCACATAAGGTCCAGAAGGGAATCCGAGTTTTCAACAAGCTGTTCTCCGAGCGAGCCGAGAGCCTCTGGCAGCACGTCATCGACCTCAACGCCATCGCCGACGGCCTGGACAAATTCAACAAGAAGACAAAGATCGCACAGATCACCGGCGGCTCCACCAGCGCCATCGGGGGCGTCGCCACCATCACCGGCCTCGCCCTGGCTCCGGTCACCATGGGGACCTCTCTGATTGTCACGGCCGTCGGATTAGGTGTCGCCACGGCCGGTGGGTTGACCTCGGCCGGGGCCGGCATCTCCAACCAGGTCAACAACTCTTTGGACCGCAAGAAGGTGGAGAAGATCGTGGAGGACTACCAGGAAAAGATCGGCGACCTCAATAAGTGCCTGAAGTTCATCAAGCAGGGAATAGAGAACCTGCGCAAGTTCGACCTGATCAAGATGAAGAAAAGCGCGTACAACCAGGACTTCCCCGCGCTCACCAGCCAGTTCTACGAGGACGGCGCCATGGCGGGGAAGGCCATCCTCATCAATGCCAACGAGATCATGCGCGTGGTGCAGATCGCCAACGTGGCGGGCAGCACGGCCGCCAGGGCGGTGCAGATCGCCAGCATGGCCACTGGCGTCCTCACGGGGCTCTTTGTCGGTATGGACATCTACTTTGTAGCTAAAGACTCTAAGGAGCTGAAGAAAGGGGCAAAATCAGAGTTTGCAGCCAAAATCAGGGAGGTGGCCACACAGCTGCACGACGGGCTGGTGGAGCTGAACACCATCCGGGAGGAGCTGCACAGCACCACACCAGAAGGCAACGCAGGCGGCAAAGAGGGCAAGGGCAAAGAGAAAGAGACAAGGGAGAAACATGATGAGACCGGATTAAAAAAGCTATAAAAAAGGACCTTGAGAACCGGGAATACGTCTGACTCCAGCAGGTTGTTATTGGGTGCTGCTTGTAAATGTTGCAGTAAGAAATTAATAACAATATTTTTGGTTTATTGAGCCTGTCATAGAGGAAACAAATCAGGGATTCAAAGTCATAATCCTGTAAAAATCCATTTTTTTCTGTGTGACAGACTAAATAAGCCAAAATATTGCTGTTAATTTTTATACTATGTAACTTTATAATCCGCTCCCCGTAGCAGACTGCGTTAAACGTTAAAGTTTCAACAGGACTCTTTAAACTTTACCCATTTAAAACTTCCTGCTGCTGTTTCCTTTCCGACTTTCACATTAAAACTGACTCGTTCGATCAAAACACTACATCAGTAGGAGACCAACCTGAAACTGCATTTTATTTTTCACCTCAATCTGGGATTTTTACGTTACAAGATGATGGCTGCCTTTTTTTAAAACTGTAAGTCAATGGGTGTAATTTTTATACTATCAGTAGTGAAATTATGTTTCATAGAAACTGGTGGATATGAATCTGAATTGATGAAAAATAGTTTCAGGCTTGCTAGTTGAAGATTTTGAATAATCTTCAACATTTTGCTGGGTTTTGCAACATCTAAATCTGCCTCCTTATTTCATTGGTTTTTAATTACATTTTAGGGTCAAAACCGTTAACAGATGAGGTCATATGTTGTTTCTTCACCAACAAATTCAGGATAAAGAAGTCAAAAACTTAACTGCTAATCATTTAATACAGATTATCGTTTTATTTTAACGCACTTTGTTAAAATATGAATCAGAGTTTAGAATTTTTACACCATTTATTTAGTTTAGTTCATGTTCTTAGCCTCTTCTTGTTCTCTGTTGTCATTTAACGAGGATAAATCTATAAACGTTTTTATCTCAGCAAAATCTTATTGATCCAGACTTTTTTATGAAAAGCTAGCCGGTAAATTTCACCCTGAATGATTATAAATGTCACTGGTTTCCATCATTGGATTCAAACCTGTGAGGTTTTTTAAAATTATAAATCCATCTTATTGAATTGTTTAATATCACTTAGCTGGTACATTTAACTGAGCTAATTTAACAGACAATAGTATATCCACTATGCGAGGTATAGAAATCATGATATTTTCCTCTAATTATGCTGTTACTTAAGAGTAAAATGTCTTCTGGTGTCAGCTGCTCTGTTGTCTGTTGGAAGCAAATGTTTATTTATTGGTCTTCTTTGTTCTGTAAAGGCTGTTTTAGAAATACTTCTACGTGCAATAAACTGGCAATGTGAGTTTAAACACAATTTTATTATAAAATGAACAACTGGCAGCGCCACGACTGTACATTTTACAGGTTTTGCTATTGAACAAGCACTTTGATGCCTCATCTAGTTTAAGTCAGTCAGAAAAAGTGTATTAAGGGTTTTTTGAGTTTTTCTTTTTTTTTAAATTAATTACAGTAATTAAGCTGATCCTTGATCAGATACTGTGTGGCCCAAACCGAATGTCAATAATCTCTCGTCCAAAATTAGCTGCCTTATCGTCTGTTTTATAAAGATGTCTGCGAGGGAAGAAGTGCATGCAAAGTCCAAGATTTTTTTATTATTTACAGAAATTACAGCACATGCATGTATTTTAATTTATGCAGTGGTTCAAGCTTTTTTGGGACTCTAAACATATTTTCATTTGGAACCTCCCTGACCAACATGTCAACACCAGATGCTTCATCAATCTTAAGCTACTTTAGTTGTGTGTAGCGTAACATGCTAGCATTAGCATCTTTAGCTCACATCACACCATTGTGATTGGTGTGATGCAAACACACCATTATACTATAGGTCTTCCATCTGTGTTTTATTTTTTAAATCTGTTGAACAAATTTTCCCTTTTCCAGCTGAGTGTTTTTGAAACCTGTGTTCAACATTTGTTTATCAGTTGGGATTTCCAAACAGTCATCAAAACTGGTTTTGTAAAAGATGAAGGAGGCTTAAAATATTCCCTCCACCTGATTACTGTAATAGTTTTGTGAATTATAAACTAAATATTAAGATAAACTAGATCTTCTGTCAAGAAGAGTGACTACATTGAACTTGATGTCACATTATGACGTCTCTTTGCATGTTGCTGACAGGCATTTACCCAAATACCAGTGTTTTTTTTCTATTGCACACTGTAGAAAGAGTAACTAAAATTTCAACATTTATGCGAGTGATAAACTTCTCACAGCAACTATATGCTACTCAGATGAAGCTACACTTTAACTTTTTTAGCACAATGTGTTCGAATACAACATATTTTGCCTTCTAATTCTCTTTTTATCTTGGTAAAAATAAACTACATTTACAAACTTTCGCTGCATGTTTTTAATTAATTTTGTTGGACTCAACATGTGACAACAAACTCAGTAACCCATGTGTAGAGAAGCTGAAGCTGATGGTGAAACAAGATTTTCAGCTACATGATCTGTGAATTCCTCATGTGATATTCAATGCACGCTGGTTATCGAGCATTTCAACTCCAACTTCTGCCTCTCTACCCCGCATCCTTTTCTAACTTTAGAAAATCACTATTGACATGCAAAAATCATGACTGTTGTGAAACTTGTGAGTTGCATGCAGACACGTAGCCACCAAACCTGACCACACCCCTTGTCCCAGGTGAGTTCACAGCCAGAAACCAGAGGAGGCAAAGGTTCTCCAATCATCTTTTCATCCCAAAGAAGGTGAGAAACTTGAAACACTGATGCGTTTGCTCAGTGGTCTCTTTTTGCTGGTCAGGAAGTGTTTTCTCATGCAACAAGAAGTTTCACCAAGATAATTTTGTAGCAGAGAAGCTCTGTGGGTGTGTTTGAGTTTGTTTAGAGATGCTTTGCTCCACAGGTGAAGTCACCTTTGGTGGTGTCGGAATCTGCGGATTACCAGACGTGGAGATGAACACAGCTTAGCAAACATGAGGACATGGGATGGACAGGCAGCACACATGAATAGACTAGCTGCATCATTGTTTCACTGACAGAGACATTTGTGATGACAAATTTTAGACATGTACACACAACATCCGCACTGAACTATTATTTACATTATTTAGTGTCACTCCTAGCACTAAAAGAACTAGTAAATTCATAGCTTGTAACTTATATTTGATAGAAAATAATACACATATAAATACTTTTGTAGAAAAATTCAAACAGCACAAAATAACCATTATTTATAAAAATGTATATTTATAAGCACTTCCACAGCATTTAACGCAACCTAAAAACATGCATAAAAAGGATATACAAATTAATGTAAACAAATAGCTTTTTATTGAATAAAATTAAAAATTAAAGGAAAAATACAACATTAAAAAGTCAACCACTTCAAATCCAAGATGAAATTGACAAAATATAAACACTGAAGTTTTTTTCCTATAAACTGAGAACATTAATAAATAAGAACAAAATCTGTTTTTTTAAATAGTTTATTATATAAAGGAAGTAAAATGACAAAAATTAAATGTTCAAACTTTATGATCTGCATACATGAGGTTTATAAATAAATATATACATATTATGTTTCCTAACCTGCATAGCAAAAAGAAATAAAAAATAACTCTGATATCAATGTCCATCTGCTGAACTACTCGTTAAAATCCCTTGAACATTAATAAGTGGAATAAATACATAAACATTTGAATGATTTGTCAAGTAAGTGTTGTTTCCGTGTTTTTCGGACGGCTCCTGAACGCATCTTGAGTGCAGATGCTGCAGAGCGGGGAGTGGCGAAGTTTTAAAACTGCTGGGAGTCTGATGACGGTGAAGGAGCCTCCCGTTTGTTTGTTTTTTTTTGTTTTTTTTATACATCAATCACTGTTGAAACTCTGAGGAGAGGATCGCAGAGGGATCTCTGAAGGATCTCCGGTAGGTTCAAGCTGATAGGCCTCACTTAACTTCGGTTGGTTTCATCCGTTGATGGTTTTAAACGTCAATTTCGTCCATCGACGATCTTTGTGGAGCTTCTAAGTTTGCGCGAGCGCTTTAGCTAAAATGTACCAACGGCTATTTTCAGATTTCAGTTCAACACGATAAAAAGGATACATAGCTGCAGACAGTTAAATGGGTTTATTGTTTAAATTTACGAACATATGTCAGAGATGTCACTGTCAAAGTGAAATACAGTGGTGATTGTACAGAAAGTGTGGGATGAAATTCTGTTTAATTATGACAGTCGGGTGAATTTTTAGCTTCATTCATCCTGGTTTTTGATTTATGAATTCATTTCTGCTAATGTACGAAGACAACTTATCAGGAGATTAAAACTGTTTCCTCACTCGCTCCTTTCCATTCTTCAACTTTTGTTCCTGATGTATAGATTTTCAGTTGCTCTTCAGATGTGTATCTTTAGATATCTACATGTTTTCATAGGGTATATTTATTTATGAAGTATTACTACTCTCGAGTGCAATTTCTGGTCACTGAATCACGAATAAGAACGTCTTAACCAGAAATGCACCAGACACAAACGCACATCTACAATTTATGTTGAAGTGAGACCTCCTGTTTGAACACAATCTGTGTTCTAACGTTATCTTCTATCTGTTCCTTCTGGTGTATCATTTTGGAAATTATATATATATATATATAAATTTTTTAAAGATTTTTTTTCATTTTTCATCTGCCTTTTCTTCCTCATTTTCTTTCTTGTATAATTATTTTTTTGTCCTACATTCATTATGATCTTGAGCTTCTTTCTTTATTTTCATCTTTTTATTGATTCTCATTTTCTGTAACTTTCTGCTCACTGAATAAATATCAAGTATAAATTGAATACTTGTATTTTATAAAGTGTGAAAAAAATAATCAAAATTTAAAAATTTTAAGTCTGAAGATTTATTCTTTCTTTATTGTTTTAGCCAAAAAAAAGGTATTTTTTTTCTTCAATTCAAATTCAGTTCGATAATATTTAATTAATCCCAAAGGGAGATTAAATGTTGTTTTAACTCATGTCATCTAAGGTTCTTTGGAGGATCTACTGCAGCAGTCTGTGTTACAGTGGATCTGAAGAGGCCTCTGACTGTAGACACTCTGTTGGAAAGCAGTTTAAGGAAGAGGATGCTCAGGAATGTCGATAATTGTCTTGATTTTTGTTCTCCTTTGGCCTGTTGTCTCCAGAGGATTAGAAGATTTGAGTTTTGTTTAAGTTAGTTGTGGAATCTAGTGGAAACTGAATCTGTCCACATTTTGCTCAAAATTTTAGCTGGTAGAAAAGCTGATAAAAAAACAAAACTTTAAGCCAGTAATTAAAGTTCTTTTCAGTTCATTTTTATGTCTTGCAGTAATGCATGAAATGAAAGTTTAATGATTATTCAAATTAGAATAAAAATGACCAGTGTTTTCCTGATGATAATGATGTTAATCCAAGTTTATTAGGTTATTCAGCGACCTCTGAATACATTAGCGAATGTATTCAGAGGTCGCTGGTTTCTTAACTTTTATATTCTTCTCTTTATATGAATAATTCTCACTCACAAACCCAAAAGCTTCCTGCTGAACTGTCTTTGTGTTGCTCCTGCAGGCAGGATGGAGGCCTGCATGATGAAGCCAGAGGTCAAAAAGAAGCCGAAACCGGTGAGGAAACCTGCAAACAAAAACATGATCAGTTTATATTTATACAACATAAAAATGACTTCAACCGAGGTTATGATAGTTAAAAACAAACAAAATAACCGAAACGTTTTTATTAACTGAAATGAATAAAAGTGGCAATAAATAGGGAAAAACTATAATTAACTGTAACTATGTTGTGTATTTATACAACTTACTAAAACATACTCGAATTGCAGATATATGATCCTTCATTTATGTGTTTATAAATCTATTTATCAACCTTTTGAACTAATGTGACACAACTAGATTATGTTAGATGTTGGAAAATTGCAACGCTCTGTAATTCTGCTGGCGACGCTTATGCTAGTCTGCAAAAACAGCAAAAACGCCAGAATTATTTGTTGTTCAACAACAATGAAATAAATTTTTTGAAATGTGTGTGTTTTGGTGAGTATTCACCAACCAACAATTGTAAACATGATGACAAAACTTTGACCTGTTTGAGATCTGCACCCATAAATTAACCAAAGTATGAAAAAACTAAAACTACTACTAAAACTAATTACAACTAAACAATATTTAGCTGATAATAATACTAAAAACTAGCAAACACTCTAAAAAGAGACAAAAGTTACAACAAAATCAAACTAAACTGTAATGAGAAATTATCAAAACCCTGCTTCCAACATCATGATGTAATAAAAATGTTAATCTGAGCTCTGCTTCTAATAGTATTTTTTAGATTTACCATATATTTTCAGCAAATTGATTAGTATAAGCAGCCAAAAAAATAATTTTTTGGAATAAAGAAAAATAATTTTTCAAAAAATAAGTTTAATAAATTATTGTAAGCTTGTTCTTTACAATAAGTGTTTGTTTTTATTGCTTTCCACAATGTGAATTATAAACAATGATTTGCACATAAAAGCATGAAATACATGCATAAAATGAAACCTTAGCTAGTACGTAAAATATCAATTATAAACAAACTCTAATCTGTTGGTAAATAATTTAAGAAAAAAATTGTTTTAAATATTTGCATGTCTATATTAAAATAAATGATTCCATTTTCTGTTTTATTGACAGTTTTTACTGTTTTTAATGTTTGCTGAACCTTCAAGTGGAATAGTATGTCTCTGCTGGCAGCTTGGTGGCTTATGGCAACTAATAAAGTGTCACATTTCAGAGCAGTGATGAAATATCTCACATATCAAACTTCCTGAACATGCCTCATGTGAGAGTGAGACAAACAAATCCTCAAACTGAACCGACAGGTTTCTGGGATGTTCTGCATTCCCAGAGCCATGCATGTTTCTGCATGAACCTTTACAACATCAACGCCATTTCCTTTTATTTGTTCCTCTGATATACAAAGTTCACCCTTATTTTAAATGTGTATCTGTAGCTGGCTTTTCATTTTATTCACTCAATAATAAATGAATAGTTCATGGAATAAATAAAAGTATAATGAATGGAAAAGGGCAGAAAGAAGTATGAACATATAGCTGACCTATATTCACATAAAAAGAAAAAAGCTGTTCAGCTCAGAAGACAATTAAATGTATTTAAAATAGAAAATAACAAAAAATGCAAAATAAAACACCAGTTTATCCAGTGCTGTATTGCTTCATCATAATTTTTTTTTTAAATGCAGAAAGATATTTAGATTCACTAACATCTTCAATTTAAATTAATTTTTCCACCATTTTCCTTCTGAATTTTTTTTTTCTTTTCAGCTGCATGAGCTTCATACAAGCAATATGAACATTGCTTGGTAAAAATATTAGATGCCCTTACAATGTTGTACATTATGAATTGATAAACTTATATAAATATATTGGGTTATGACTCTTTGTTTCGCGATAGAGGGCTGGGATCTGAGAATATTTGAAATCAAACCGACACAACTCATTCAGTGATTTTTTTGTTTCCTCCAGCCTAAACCTCCTCCAAAGCCCTCAGAGGTAGAGCAATAAACTCAAGTCTTCCATTAACCTGTAATAATGAAAGAGCTTCTATAAATGGGCTTTATAATAAATCCCAGGATGTTAAAAACTTTGTTTTCAGGTCAAAAGAAACGAGGCAGAGAGAGACGTGAAGCCAGCTCCTCTGATGCCTCCTCGACCCAAAGATGCTGTGAGTTCAAAGTTTTACTAAAAGCTACAAAACACTTACATATGCTTGTTTCAATTTTAATTCTGCTTTATTAGAGTTTGTTAAAATCTGTAAACATGTGATTCAGTGACCGGCGTTGGAGCTTAAGTTGAATCTAAAACTAATCAAGCCTAAAGGAGGGTTTATGAACTCACCTGTAAAATCCATTGCTTATTCAGAAAAAGAACATTAACTTTAACAAGACATGCTTTATTTTTTTGTTACATCCTGATTTTAGTTTTTATGCAAAAGAGCAGTGAACTCAACCTACGCATCTGGACAAAGCATCCTATGCAAAATTAAACTCCACTTTTAGAGCTGACAAATCTTTATATTTCATCACAATTTATCGTATGAGAATAATAGTTAACTCACAATTATTCTCATAGACATTACACATTTTTCCCCCTTTTTACATATTTTTAACAATAAAAACAGGAAGTTTTCAATGTAGATTATTCAAAAAAGCATGTCAGAAGTCTTACAATAATCCACTTCCTGATGACAACGTGACAGTACCAAGTTATGCTTTGTTCATTAAGGGAAAATGCTACATAAACCAAGCTGTCCCTGTGTGAAAACATAATCCTTCTGCCTTGCAAGTTGACGCAATTTGCTTTTTGTAATTTGTGTTTTTAACAGCCAACAGAGTTCAGATCCACTGGTGACAAAAGTGACATTATCTAGATTTTTTTCATAAATATTGAAGTATTTTCTTTTATTTCTTTATTTTTAAATTAATTATTGAACGCTTTCTATAAAAATGTAATTTCTTACAAAATAATGACCATTTAGTGGATTAGGTTTGTAAACAGTGTGTTTAAAAGAACAAAATAAGGTGTTATTTAGTTTAAAGATGCTTAACAGTAGAATTAAAGTTAGAATGTTTAAAAATCTCCAACTGGGATTATTAATTGACCTATTAGTTATTTTTTCTCTGCAGGAGCTGACTCACACAGAATACAGAATAAAAAAAGCAGCAGCCTCAAACAGCGAGGTATTTATAACTTTTAAAATAAAATATTTCAAGAAATTTTATGTGAAGAGAAAATTGTGTTAAAACTGTGAGACGCACTGATATAGTCTAAAAAATATCTTATATTTATGTATTTCATTGAGTTTAATTCTGGGTATGTATATTCATGTAAAACAATTTGAGTGCTGCTAAATATTTTGATATTTATTATCAGTTCAAATAGTTACAAAAATATGGGTATAAATTTAATCTCATTTGAATAAAATGCGCTTTATGAGAACGTTATTTCTGGTCATTTTGAAGGAAGTTTTCCTGTTTAAAACTCAGGCGTTTACAATGTTTTGCACCCCTGAGAGTCAAAGTGAAAGTGAAGACTCCTAAAACCCACCAGTTACTCTTTCATCACAGTGTGCAAGGAGAAAGGACTTGTCTCAAACAAAGATCGACTTCTCATCTTAAAAGAAATGAGAATTTCATTGTTTAGACAGCAGAACAGACAAGATGTTTGGTGCAAATCAGATACAGAGTTCCTGGGAAAAAAAGCTCATGGAGGTAGAAATGTCTTGGCCTGGATTTGCTTTGCTGCAACAGAATTTATGATGCTTCTCAAATCAGCATCATAAAATTCACCATGCACACACTGTCTGCAAATCCTTATAAAGTCTTTTATTTGGCATTAAAATGTCTTTAAAGAAGTAAGCTGGTCTTAAATTTAGTCTTTGTAGGACTGTTTAACTGTATAAACTATACACTTCTTTTTCTAGTGGGACTTTTCTATCAGGCATAAGGTTGAATCACATGTAAACGTCCTCATTGCGTTCTGTAACTCACTGCTAACATGCTGTTGCTAGCTGGCTAACTAGCTTGTTTTTGCCAGGTGGCTGGACCAAATTCATGCATTTCTTTGGAGATTTAGTTCTTATTTATTCATAATGCTCTTTAAAAGGTCTTTAAAAGTCTTAAATGTGTTTTGGGAAAACCTGCAGAAACTCTGTCTTCAGTTGGAAAACAGATTTTTGTTTATATCTTTGATTTAAGAAAAAGTTAAGTCAAAAGAAATTTACCTGCTTCACGTCACTTTTCAGGCATAACTAAACAGATTACATGTCAATATTCTGTTATTAACTAAGTGAATATTTAATGGACTGTCCTGATTTCTTTCATGACTGTATAGTCTTGCTATAATAATAATATTAATCTTGAACAATATCCAGAAGATTCTTATTTTTTTTTTTTTTAAAAATATATTTTATTAGCTGAATGGCAGCATCCAGCAACAATATACCAAACTAAAACCGTCTGAAACTGCTGCTGCTTCGCAGAGACTCGCAGGAAAGGTATAAAACAGTCAGTTCATTCTTAAAAAACAGCTTCACAACTTCAGATTTAGACTTATTCCTATTTTTATTCTTATTTACATGTGATTCAGCAGTTTGGTGAAGGAGCTTCTTAAAGTTTCACATATCTTCCATCTTTTATTTACTCTTCTTATTTGGGCAGGAACCAAAAGCAACAACGAGACCCGGTGAACCCAGAAAGGTATGAATTTACCGAACAGAGGCGCATTCATATCAAATCCTGACTTGTTTATTTAATAACGTTTTAAATAAAATGTCTTCTTCTTTCCCACCAGACTTCCAGACAAACTGACCAAACAGAAGCTGCTGCAGATGATATGGATTTCAAGCGGGTATTTACCTGCAGCTTCAAAGCGCCAGCTCCCAGCTGTCTTACAAACAGCATTCATAATGTCTTCTTCTGTGCTTTTTTTTGGTAGAGCAATAAGTGGGAATGTTTCGACGCAGCCAAAAAGAAAACGCCAACATTTACAGTAAGCACATGTTGCTTACTGTAAACAACATTTACAGTAAGCAACATTTGCTTACTGGAAATTCACAAAATTTCCTGTTTGTGAAAAAGAGGGCACTGATTTATATAAGCATTATGTTTTGTGAAAGATTGTGTAGTTGAAAGCACTAAAATTAACTTTTAAGATATGAAAATAAAAGAAATCTGCTCAATAGTACACATGCAAGATTTTAAGCAACAAAGAAGTCCTTCTTTTGTTTTAGAAAATTAATTTTGTTTATACAAGATGATAGTAAGTGTATTGCACAATTGCATTGTTAAAAGACAGGCATGTACTTTCCACATTTAGAGGTTTAGAGGTAAATTGTTCTTCTTTTTAGGGTAAGTAGGCCAGCTCTTTCTTTATTGGGCCAAGGATAATTGGTGGCAATTAAGGTACAATAAATCTGAGTGGAAAAGCAGAAACCTGGATTGTGTTTGAAAATCTCTTTCAAATAATTATAATAGAAAGTGTCTATCTGGGTCTTTGCTGTCAGGCAATAATTACTCATATTTTTAATTTATGGTCAGGGATCAAAAACAAACCTTCAAACGACTGCAAGCCTCGTTTTGGACACCCTGGTTTTAGGATAACCCTTTTCCTGGCATTTAGGCTTTTTTGTACTTCTTTAACACATCTTTTAAACTTTATTGATTCTTGCAAAGTATTTATTTATTTTTTGGTTTGGAGACTATTTTACTCAATTTTATGTGGAAAAAGCATCTGAACTCTAAATAAAAACACTCATGACCAGTGGTGATTTTTGCATGAATGTTGCCCTGGGCAGGCCCCGCCTTCTGCTGCCTCCTAACCAATCAAAATGCAGGAAACCTTTCAAATTCTGGGTCAGATCAAAATGTTGTTCAAACCTGCACAAAACATGTATAATAACCTCCATAATCCCAGCCCACACATTACTAACTTCACGCATTTAAAAGGTTTTCAAGACTGACAAATAAATATACTTTAGAAAAAAGGTTTTATCCCTCCACCTGTTTTAGTGCCGCCCTGGGCAACAGCCCAAACCAAAAATCGCTACTGCTGATGACTGGGATCTGCTCCAGGGAGACAATAGCAAAGAGAAACACAATGCAGAACACAAACCGGTACAGTCCAACACAAACCAGTTCTGCTTCCACTCTTTCAAAGTCTTCATGTCATATTGATGACAAGTTTTAAAAAACACGACTGGAAAGAGATATAGATCCCACTTCTTCCTTTTTTTATAGAACACAAATATTGATATTATCCTCAAATTACCTTGTGTGGAAACATTAAATATAACTGTTTTTTATTCTCTGTGTTATCAGGAGAACGGAGGTCTCCTCGCTGAAATGTTTTGCAAAACACCCAAGGAGAAATCATCCTCTCCTGCCCTGAAGGTAAAATCATGAATGCCAAAATATAGCCTTATTATGAAGTCGTTTATTTAAACCTTTCACTGTAAAGTCTATTTCTTTAAGTTTAAGAATATGCATCACATCATAAGTGATGTAAAAAGTTACATTGTTTCAGTTTTGTTTCTCCTTCTTATAAGCTGTTTTCACTTCTATTCATTCTCAGGTCAGTAAAGCAGAAAGTGATTCTGAAGATGTGGAGAAAGAAGAAAAGAAAACATGTGAACCAACCCACGTAAGCACAGGTTCAATAACTGAGGCAGTATGTTTCATCAAGCATTTTATCACTTCATTAAGTAAATTCATGGAAAAAGGCCAGAGCTCCTTGTGTTTATCTATAAAATACAAGAACATGTGTTTTAAACCTGCAGAAGGTGGAATTATGGTGGAAATGTGTTCAAATGTGTAGCTGTGATTAAGACACACAGTGGCGTTTTAAACATGCAGCGGCTTTATGATTCTCTTCCTCTGAAAGAAATCTTCCAAATTTTCCACATTCCTGACACTTTTTAACCCGTTGAGGATGTTGTATAAAGTTGAAAATGATTTTATTCAATATCTGAATTTAATTCAGATATGCTTCTTATTTTCCCTTTTTTTTTTCTTCCTTGCTTGCTTTTTTGCTCAGTTTTTCTCTTTGCTTCCTTTCGTTCTTTCTTTTTATGCTCCTTTCTTTCTCGTTTGCTTTTTCCTCCGACAGTTATTTTAGAAACTGATGGGTAACATTAACCCGTCAAATCAACATGTTTCCTCTCTCACCGATTCCCTGCAGGATACCGTGGCTGTCGGTCTGAAAGTCTCTGGTTTTTGTTTCCAGGATGCCGTTTCCGACTCTGACATCTCGGCCAGCACCGAGAACTTATCTGACAACAAGCAGGTCAGTGAGGGAAAAACCCAGGAAACAATAAACTCACATCAAACCTCCTGGTTTATCCTCAAGCTTTTATTCTGACGTTTCATCAGGAGAAAACTGGAGGTCTGTTCAGTAGACTCCTCAAAAAGACGCCCAAAGGAGAAAAGACTGAGACTCCAGTAAGCGGTTGTTGTTGTCCAATGTTTTATAAAGTCTTATAAAACATATATAAAACCTTTTGAATGACTTTCTGTTTCAGGACAGAGAGGCTCAGAGGGATCCGTCAGCCAGCTGTGAAGACCTGGCTGAGAATAACAAGGTCTGGATCTCAACACCTTCAGTCTCCTCATCTCAAAACGTTTACTGACTTTCAGTGTCGTATTTATAGGAGAAAAACATTTTCAGCAACAAGTTTAAGAAAACACTGAAGCCAGCAGCAGAGGGCGCTAAAGCAGAGACACAGGTACTGCAGCGTCATCAGACGTAAACGAAACTCCTGATTCTGGGTTTTTCTTCACCGTTTTCTGCTTCTGCCTGCAGGACATGGACACTGACAGACGACTGTCCGCCAGCAGTGAGGACCTGACCGGCCCAAAGGTTTCCATTTCATTAAACCACTTCCTCTCGTTTTTTTAACGTGACCATGGGCTGAAAACATTTCTTCATTCATTCTCTGAACAAAAACTAAAAACGTTTGCAGTTTTCTTTAAGCTTTAAACATTTAATACACTGCAAAAACACAAAATGTTACCCACTAATTTTGGTCAATTTTATTACACTTGAAATAAGACAAACTAATTAAACCTAACTTTTTATAATGATACACAGGTTTGTTTTGAGTAAACAAGACGTTTTTCACGTTTTAAGTTAACTTATCTGCCAAGGGAACTAGTTTTTTTGTTTTTTTAAAACAAATATTAAGAAATTATTTACTTAAAACATACTTCTATTTCTTACTGAAAAGTTACTTTTAAGTTAATCGTATTTGAATTTTTTCTAAGATATTTGCACTAGAAACTAGACAAAAATGACTTGGTCAGATTTTGTGTTTTTGCGTTATTTGAGTTGTACATTTTTTTACAGTTGTACATGTTTTATGAGATTTTTGACTTAAACCTCATAAAACACATTGAATCCACATAATTATACGATTTATGTCATAAATCTCATAGCTACTGAGCAGCTTTACCTTAAATACTAAATAAACTAAATTATTGTAAATCAGCTTTAGCAGCTGCTGCTAAAGCTGATTTAATATCCTGAGTCTATTAATATTATTGGATTAATAAATGTGACAATGTTGCTCTTGCACCTCCTATAAGCATAAACATGAATATGGGTCACATTAATCATTTCAGCTGTAGTTTAAATTGCAGCAAATAGTTGAAATTGGAGAGTAGTAGGAGAAAGTGATCAGTTTATCCTGCAGTTTAAATATGTGGCTACAGAGATAACTCCATGATTACTGTTGAGTCCAATTCAGTTTTTTATTAAATTAATAGACAGAAATCATGTTTGTCTGATTGCAGGAGAAAAAAGGAGGCCAGGCTGGAATATTCAAAAGATCTTCAAGCTTTGACAACCTGCTGGACGAGGTCAGTTAAACGAACACCTGAACTTCACTTCTTCTCCTTTTAAAACCAATCAATGTGTTTTTCCTCCAAAGTTTGAAAATCAAACACGCTTCGCTTTGAATCCACCTTCTAGATCTGGTTGTTTTTTTCTATTTTTAGGGCAAAAATATTTTCAGCGGCATGTTTAAGAGAAGTCCGAAGCCTGCAGAGGAGGTAGAATAAAAACTCTGCTGAACATCTTTGTTTCTTCATCCAGATTTTAATCTCTGTTGTGTCTTTAGGGCTCAAATGCGACCAGCAAAAACACAACGATGTTTGGCAGCACTGAAGATCTGCTGGAGGCAAATTCAGCAAAAGTAAAAGAAAATTTAATCAAAATTAAATGTTTGACTTAATTTAGTTTCTCATCACAAATATTCACTTTCTTTTTATATGGAATTATCTTTTGCTGCAGGAGAAAAAGGGAGGACTTACAGGCTTCTTTAAAAAGTCGCCTAAACCGTCTCCGCGCTCCGTTGCTACTGAGGTGATGAAATCATTCAAAGCAGCAAAAGTGTTTATTTGTAAAACTTAAACTGTTCATCTCTGATGTTCAACATATTTATTCTTCTTTAAAATAGACACTTTGAGCTCAACGGGGAAACAATCCTGCCAATATGAAGCCAGATTTATACGTGATATTCATGAAAATATTGAATTTCTATTGGCAGATTATATAATCTGTAACATGGGAAAATATATTTTTATAAGTGAAATAATCTGCCAAAAGAACTCGAACTTTTTTTTAATCAATATTAAGAAATTATTTTCTTAATAAAGTTTCTATATCTTGCTGAAAAGTTACTTATCAATTAGTTTTCTCTCATTTTAAGTTTATAAAATGAGCAATATATTATAAAAAAGCTCACAAATTTCTGAGGTGATTTGGAAATTTAATGTTGAAATGATTTTTCTCTTTTCCAGGATCCGCTGACGAAGCAGCTGTCGTCCAGCTGGGACAGCCTGACTGAGGCTGGGAACGTAAGAGCCAGAGCCTGAAACCTTTGACTAGACCAAACATTGACAATCCCTTTAGTCATTTCTGCTCCTGGAGCTTCACAAAACATGTAGCTTTATTTTCTTAAACTGTTCAGATCTGAGGATTAAAGTGAGTTTAAATCCAAACATTTAAACCAGAGTTCAGATATTTTCTGAGCTTTTTTATGAAAACTGTATTTTACGTTTGTTAATTCACTAAAAATATACAAATATTTGAGTATAATCTCAAGGTTTTGTCTATATTGTATCATTTTGTTTGAATTTTACTTAAAATGATTAAATGTTTCTTTTTAAAGGACGACAGCACCTCTCAACAAGAATTATCAGCCAGTACAGATAATCTTTGTACCACGAAGGTAAATCCCTTAGATTTCACATCTTAACACTTTTTTCCCTCTTAATTTAAACCTTCATGTTTATGAAACAGGAGAAAAAAGCCGGGCTGTCTGTGATGTTCAAACGAACGCCTAGAAATACGGAGCAGCAGGTAAAACAACCTAATTCTATAAATAAATATAAATATTCTGCTACTGCTAGTAACAATCGAAATGTTTAAAACTAATGATTTTAGTTTTAAATCATTAGTTAATTAGATTCATGCCACATGGAGTAATACAAAGACCCTGCTGTTCATGATCAGTTCTGTCTATTTATATTAATGGTAAGTTGAGTGGAAGGAAAAAATGTGGTGGAAAAAGTTGTACAAACAATGTGGCAAACAGAGTTTATAAAGATAAAAAACATTTAAGAGTTTTTGTATTAAAATCCTTTATTGCTCTTTGACAATATTTTTTGGTTTGGGTTTTTTCATTATCTGTAAACCTTGATGATCAAATTAAAAAAAATTTACACCTGAAATTAATTTACATAAGATTTTAGTTTTGACTTTTTGTTGAATTTTGAGAATCTCGAGTTTGATTTGAATTGCAGAAAATAAAATAAAAACAAGTTAATATTAAATAAAATCCTATCCTTTATATAAATCTAAAATTAAGCAGTTTTATGTTCCAGTTACCCGATGATGTTTTTGTTTCTTTTTTTGTTGGTTTGCAGGAAGGTGAAGACGCGGCGCCACCTGCTGGACGCGGACTGAGTTGCAAGAGAAGCATAAAGGAGAAACGAAGAGCAAGTTATTTTTTTCTTTGTCATTTCTAAGTTGCAGAACAATAAACTAAATTTGGAGTTATTTATAGTGACGAAATGTAAAATTTTCTTGAAGTTTTATTTTGTTCTTGTTCACGTTTGATAGGTTGTGTCTTTTCGAGTCAAGAAAACTCTTCCCAGAATGTCCAAAGAGGTATTTTCTGCTTAATGTTGGGTTTGCATATGAAACTGACTTAATTCGTTCCTACAGACAGATTAATTTATTTAACAGTTTTATTTTTTATCTATTCAGGAATCCAGTGAAATGCCTGCTATTGAGGAGAGCGTCGAGATGGAGGATCTGAACTCTCCACAGGTCAGAATAAATTAATTTCCATAAGTTATTAATAAATAAATGATTTATTTTCTCATCTTTATTATAATATTTACATATAACTCCACATCCTAAGCATCTTTAAAGGATTATTTTCTTATTCTGGATTTTATTGCCACAAATAAAGAATTAAAAAGGAGGTTTTTTCAATAGACTGATGGATTCCTTTACTGATTAAAGGATGTTGGAGTTTTTAGCTGAAATTATTTCAAACTGAAAGTTCCTGTTTGACATTATGAACCTTTAAAATGTTTTACTGTTTCTTCCTGCATTATTTCAGTATTGAAACAGAACTTAAACAGCATCTCTGATTGAATGAAAATCCAGATTGTCAGAGCCAAAATATTTTCCTTTTATGAGAATAAGACATATTTGTGTGTTTTTCTGATTGAAAACAAAAGAACCTCCATAAACTTGAACTATTTGTAAATCAGGAGAGCACGGTGGAGGTGGAGCCGGTGGAGATGGCAGCATATCCCACTGAAGAAAGCGTGACCCAGATGGAGCAGGTGGGATTAAACCCAGGGTGTTAAATAACGGAGCAGTTTGTCTCCAGATTAACAGAAGCTTCTGTGTTTGCAGGAGAACAACGAGCTGATGGAGTGGTGGAACTCGGTGAAAGGTTGATATCAGACTGGTTTAAATTGAACATAAATCTGGTTCCGTGTTTGTTTCTTGTTCTCTGATGGATTTGAGCCGCTGGTTTCCAGGTTGGACCGAGTGGAACGAGACCTCAAATTTCCAGGAGGAAGATGAGCAAATGTAAGAACTTCAAAGGAAAAGACTTATTTTACTGGGGATTACATTTACAGGCTTTATTCCTTGTCCCATTTTTTAAAATGTTGCATTTCTCTGTCCATTTGTGCATCCGTCCATTCAGAAGTTTAATTTACAAAAATGATTGTATTAGGGCCAGGATAGAAAAATGTAGAAAATGTATAAAACTACATGAATAAACTCATGATATTACAAGATTTAAGTCACACAACTACAGGAATAAAGTAGAAAAAAATACCAAAATAAAGACAAAATATTATGAGAATAAAGCAAAAAATAATAATAAGGGAATAAAGTTTTAAAATTACAAGAATGGAGTAAAAAAAGAGAATAAAGTTGTGTTATGACTATTCTCACCAAATACTCCGTCATTTCTGAAGACGCTTCAAAAACATTAAATTTACTGAAATCTATAAAGTAGTGATTCAGTCCAAGTGATTCAGTCCAACCATGTGATCAGATTCAAAGTGAGTTGAATACATTTGTTGTTTTTTAAGATAAATTTCAAAATAAGTGTAATATTTTTGATCAGAAGATAACTTAAGTTAAAATGTTCATTTTATTGGCCAAATAACAAAATAATGTGTCAAATCTGCAGTCTTTGATTTATTTGTTCCTGTGAAACTCCTTCCATATTTCCATCTTGATGTTTTGATTTGTATTTTCTGTCTGCAGTGCGATGGAGCAGGCAGCCGATCGAGTTTACATGGCAGCCCGTGTTTTCGTTCACCTTTTCAACCAGCGGGGGGCGTCCTTGCAGCACCACATCCTGGAGCTGCTGTCGATGGCCGACGCCGCAGACGAGTTCCACAAGAAGACGGTGACGGCCGCTGTGGGAGGGGGCGTGGCCAGCGTGGCGGGCAGCGTGGCGACCATCACCGGCCTCATCCTGGCTCCGTTCACCTTCGGGGCGTCGATCATCGTCACGGCGGTGGGGATCGGCGTGGCGACGGCCGGCAGCATCACGTCGGCGACGGCCAACATCACAGACACCGTGCACTCCAACATGGACCGCAAGAAGGTGGAGAAGATGATCCAGGGCTACCAGGAGGAGATCCAGGACATCAGGAAGTGCCTGGAGTTTGTTCAGGTGAGGAAATTATTTTAAAATATCAAAACGGAAACTATTCCCCTGAAAACATGGTGGGAAAAATCTATTAAAAAGTCCATTAAAAACTCTGAAGACCTCCAGAAAACTGAAGAGCAATCGCTTTTCTGGAAATGACACGAAGCTTTTTATGAACTATGTGATGCTGTGATGGAGCCGGCTGCAAACTGTCCAAACAAACAAATATTTTGTTTATTGACACTTTATGACAACTAACTTTTCATCAGGAAATAGCAGCTTCTCTTAAGTAAATTATTCCTTAATGTGGATGAAAAAGTTCCAGTTCTGATTGCAGGTTAATTCATTTTTCCTGCTTTAATTGAAACAATCTGCCAGTTGAACTAGTTTCCTTTTCATCAACACTAGTTGATGAAAAACTATTTGAAGCAACGATAATCGCTTCAAATTATTGTGGAAACAATCTCCTGTATTTTGCTGAAATACAAAATGATAAGAATGTTTTTGCGCTCAAACTTTTCATGAACACTCATGAGTGTTTCCATTAAGATGATTTATTTTCATTTCATTTTTCACATTTCTACGGTTAAAGGAAACGCAGCTGCTAATCGTCTGGTGTTGTTGCTTCCCGTTGCAGGAGGGCATGAACACCCTGGAGGAATGGGATTTTGAGAAATACTCAGAAAGTGCCGCCAAAAAGGCTCTAAACCACAACATCAAACACGTGATGAAGGAGGGCGGCCGGGCGGGGAAAGCCCTCATGATCAACACCGATAAACTCATCAGCACCGTTCAGGTTCTGGGCGCAGCCGGCGGCGCCGCTAAGGCCGTCCAGGCCATCAGCGTCACCACGGGCGTCATGTCCGCCCTCTTCCTCGCCCTGGACATCTTCTTCCTCGCCAAAGACTCCCACAAACTCCACAAGGGAGCCAAGACCAAGTTCGCCGCCAAGATCCGGCAGGTGTGCAAAGACCTCCAGGAAGGCCTGCTGGAGCTGAACAAGGTGAAGACGCAGCTGCAGAAGACGATGGACGGCATCGAGGTGGAGGAGTACGAGGACGTCGAGGAGGTGGAAGACGAGTTTGAGTCCGACCCGAAGAAACTGGCAGAGCTAGAGCAGGAGATTGACTTCCTGGAGGAGAAACTGGACAAAAAGGAGGAAGAGGTGGAGCCGAAGAACAGCAAAGAGACGATGGCGTCGGATATCTTTAAAATAAAGAAAGAGAAGATTGTGGAGAAAACTGAAGAAATTGAGGAGAAAAAGGACGATGAGGAACCAAAGAAGAGCAAGGAGTCGGTGTTGGACATTTTTAAAATAAAGAAAAAGGAAGAGAAGAGCGCGAAGGAACATGAAGTGGAGGAAAAAGAGGAAGAGGTGGAGGCGAAAAAGAGCAAAGAGACGACAGCGTCTGATATCTTTAAAATAAAGAAAAAGGAAGAGAAGATTGTGGAGAAAACTGAAGAAATGGAGGAGAAAAAGGACGATGAGGAACCAAAGAAGAGCAAAGAATCAATGTTGGACATTTTTAAAATAAAGAAAAAGGAAGAGAAGAGCGCGAAGGAACATGAAGTGGAGGAAAAAGAGGAAGAGGTGGAGGCGAAAAAGAGCAAAGAGACGACAGCGTCGGATATCTTTAAAAAAAAAGAAAAAAAAAAGAGGAGAAGAGCATGAAGGATAAAGATGTGGAAGTAAAAAGGGAGGAGGAGGAGCCAAAGAAGAGCAAAGAGTCGGTGTTGGACATTTTTAAAATAAAGAAAGAGAGAAAGGAAGAAAAGAATGCAAAGGAACAAGAAGTGGAGATAAAAGACAAAGGTGAGAAAATATCTGAGAAGGAAAATGAAACGAGTGTGAAAGCAGAAAAAGACGTTTAAAAAAAACAATTTGAGAAAGGAAGCAAGAAAGAGAAAGAAACTGGGACCCAAACGTCACCTGGAAAGACTAAAGAAGAACCGAACAAAACCCCAGAAATCAAAACGAAGCCTGAAAAAGAGCAGAAAGAAACAACAGAAATGCAGAGGAGGAGAAAACCCAGAGGAGAACTGAGACATCAAGGAGACACAGCAGCCGGAGCGAGAAAGACAGAAAAACACGAAACACGAGAAAGGAGGGAGGAGAGGGGAAATCACCACAGAGACAGAGAGAGCTGGAGGAGGACAGGAGGGGAGGAGACGGGACGAAAAGACTCGCATCGAAGCCACAGAGACCAAGAGTCTCCGAGGAAGACGAACCATCGTGTTAGGGAGAATGAAGAGCGGAGCGGCAGAGTGGAGAGCGCCCGGAGACGCTTCGATAGAGCCGCCGGAGACCAGCAGCAAGAGGAGGAGGAGAGGAGAGGAAGTGGCAGGGAGCCGGGGCACAAAGGATCCAGGTCCAAATACTACGCCCTGAGGCACGACGGCCTGAACATCTAAACCAGAGTTTAAAAGAAATGAAAAACTAAACCAAACTTTCAATAAATATGTAATAAATATTTTTTTTTTTAGAAAAGTTGCGTACTGCAGCTTTAAGGGCAGCGGGCTTTTTGACTGACTTAAACATTATGTGTCGACACTGAACTTCTACAAAATACTGAGGCTTTTTAACACTTTAAATTTTAAAGTTGTTTCAGTTCCTCAGAAAAACAGTTTATAAGTAAAAATCATCACTTTTTTTAAAAAATTCATAATATAACAACGGTTTAATTTCAGTTTTAAGAAACGGCACCGGTGAGGTTATATTATGAATCTTCAGACAAATAAAAACCAGAAACATTTTTAATTAGTCTTCAAAGGTTTTTTTTTTTTTTACAATAACAAAGTTTGATCCGCCACAACTATGTTTGAGTTTTTCACTTTTTTCCACTTTTCTCTGAAAATATTGTTTTCAAGACTTTCAAGACGTTTGAGTGAGAAACATGGAGTCTGTTGCTGTTTGTATCGCTGCTGCTTTTGGGGTAAAACTACAAATATTTAAATGCTTATTTGTAAACAAAATGCTGCTTATAGGTTCATATCCTAGTTGTGTTTCTTTTATATTATTTTCACTGTCAGCTGTTTTATATTCGGTTGCTATAAAAACCGACCCAAAGCTTCAACAGGTTGAAACAGGTTTAACCAGACATCGCTTTTTCATTTCAAATGGGATTTCTGCTATTTTAAAATGTTTTTATTCAGTGTTTATATATCCATATATATATAAATTTGTTTTTATATGATGCTGGTTACATGTTTTTTAAAAAATTGTTCGAGGGGTTTTTAATGTCTATGAGCAGTAAAGTAAACGGCCGCTAGGGGGAGCCAGAAAGCTTAAAATTGACGAGACAGACTGGTTGGTGGTTTCTGGGCTTTTCAATGCAAACAGCTGTCAAATGCAGATTATATAAATAATAATTTTAATTTTTTTTCCTAATCTTAACCATGCTAATTCTGAAATTATTTTAACTATTTTCCCCAGAGTTTATTTCTTAAGAGCTAAATAAAACTTGCTCTGTTGATCACCGTCATGTTGCACTTCCTTCTGCCAACACAAGAGGGTGGTGCTGCCCCGCATTTCAAATCACAATCATTTTCAAACATGCGGAAAAATGATCTTTACTTTAACTTAAAATAATGGTAAGAAAATTATTATTTAAATGTAAATTATTTACATTTAATAATTATCTAAAAATCATATCAAAAAAGTTCAGATCAAGTTTAATAAAATATAATTGATCACATCTGTATATCTTCTTTTATGATCTTGTCAAGAAAGCTTCTGAAACAAACCAACCATTTGATCAGATAATCTTATCAGATTATTTTGTTTGTCCTCCACTTTAAAGTCATCTGAACTTCTAATCAGAGTGTGTAAATATGGGCCCTGAAGGAACAAACAGGGGAAACTTTCTTTACATTCAGGTTGGGGCTTATTTACTAAAGGTGATGCTTTTTTTACTTTTTCTTATCTCAGGAAAAGTTTTAGCGCTGCTGCGTATTTACATAACACAGAAGTTTTCCTGCGACTGAAGAAATGCATTCTTTCCAGGAAAACTTGATCGTTTTGACAAAATACCTGCAGGCTGGAACGGCTGGATGCATCCAGTGTTTGATAACTTCATTTTCAGGCGGTTCAGTATTTTCCCTCACAATCTCAGGCCGTTCTGACTGGCACCACGATCAGATTCAACGAATGAAATCAATGTTCCCAGAATAACAACAAACCTAAGAGGAATTTATAACTAATGGGAAGAAAAGTTGGAGTCATGAGACTTAAGATAGTTTCTGAATGTTCTGGCCTCCAACAGAACCAGCATGACGACAGAGATCCACAAGCACACAGTGTTTTTATGTTTATATGTTTAAACCAAACTTACTGGCTTTTGTTTTCCAAGCATGATTTATGATGTTGAGTCAGAATTTAAACTTCTGGTTTTGATTTTTAAGGCATTAAAAAAAGTTAAAGTGTGAAAAATCTGTTTATTTCTAGAAAATAAGATCATTTCTGAGTTTGAAAACCTCAGACATTTTCTAGAAAAACACATGGAAAACTTAGTTACATTTTTTTTTATAACATTTGAAATTCTGAAACTTTCCAAAAGTCAAAAGATTGAAACTCTTCTCTTAGAGAAAAATAATTCCTGTGATTAATCTCAAAATGGTTTTTTTTAGCATTTTTTTCTTTTCAAACTGAGAAATTTTCACGTTTTTTCTAGAAAATTTCTGATTAACCTCAAAATTTCAGTTTTTTCTAGCATATTTTCAACTTTTTAAGATAAAAAAATGTCCTTGTTTTTTAAGATTTCTTGGTGGACACTCACTATTCTTTTTGTATCTACACCGTCATACCTGACGGCCCCTTGCAGAGTAGTAAATATTTTATAAAATTCAGCCAAACTGCCATCATACTAGTGTACATTTTCAATACTTTGACTACTTGGAGGAGCTCACAGATTGTGTACAGAGCTTTAAACTCTCAGCTAAAAATGGTCTGGAGATCATGAAGTATGTGGAAAAAAACAAAATGTCTACATCCTTCATTCCAATATACATACACTATTCAAACCTACGACGCTTCATGGATTTAATGGCAGATTTTGTGTCAGAGACATTAAAAAAACGATCGGCTGGCAGTTTTGCTGCGCCGTATTTAAATCTAAAACCTCTTCCTCGTTCTTTCTTCAAATTCCTTACCTTCAAAAATAAAAAAATTTGTGGCAAACTAAAGAGCTAGTTGCACAATGTTCTGGAACTAAAGTAGTTCTGCACATGTGACAGTTGCAGGTCTGTCACATGTGGTTTTGTTTCTGGCAAAATGTCACATTTCAAAATGAGAGATGATTCCCAGTATGAATCACAGCATCAAATTGTTCTCAAAGACAAAACCAGTTCACTGCACCAAAGACGATTTTACTGAAGTGAAATATTCTCAGAAGAGTCTCCACCCATGAATCCAAAAATAGTCTCCAGTATTAATACTTAATTACTAATACCAGTTTACAAAAAGCAGCACATGATTCAGTTCAAATCAGTTTAATTTGTTTTCAGGCAATTCAGTCATCTAACTAAAAAAGGAAAACAGTTAATTTGTGACAAATAATCAAATTAAGTTAATTCTATTGAGTTAGTTAAGTGTCATATTTAACAAACATTAATGAATCAAATTTTTTGTATTACTTGGAGCTCCATTGTGGGGGGTTTTCGGTGTAGTCCTGTTTGAATCACAATAATGAACTCAAATTACAAAACATTACAGTATAATTTCATTAGTAGCTTAATTAATAAAAGGGAATTCAAGATTGCATCAACTTCTTCAATTTGAGTTAAAAGTTTCATCCAATCAATACAATAAAGTCCAGGGTTTTCCAGAAAGCCCCTTCTTGGGAGCGCCACTGCAAAGTGAAAGGCTTTTTGTGAAATTATACTTTGATATTGGTTTTATTCCATCTTTTAATACATCAACGGAATCAAATTATTCTCTGTTTATTTCAAAGAGTCATGGATGAGCTGGTGACGTTTTTATTTCTCATTAAATAAATTTTTTCTCGTAATTTTAAGACATTCTTTTTGTAAAATTGCATCTTTATTCTCCTGATATTATGGCTACATTCTCGTAATTAAAACGTTTCATACAAACTTTTCAACTTTTTTATACTTTTATTTGGATCTGAACTGCTTCTAAAATCAGTACTTAAAAAAATCCACCTAGCGATTCACAGCCAGTCAGGACTTTCTCCCATTCACTGGGATTCCTCTGGCAAAACTTCAACCGCACCAATCAGCGAATAGAACAATCACATCAATTTCTTAGCTTCATAGGGTCAAACTGGTGCGTCACATACGTCACAACTGAACATTAGCAATTTGGTCAAATTTAAAGCTTCAACAGAATCAACACCTCCAGGAAGAAATTGTTTCTCAACAGCCAGCCTGAGTGGAGAAGTCTGGTTTTTTCCAGGCTAATAAGTTAAGTCACATTCGACGGGCTCTGTGCTGTTTCCTAGCAACCCCCGTCTGTCACCTAGCAACCCCCGCTGAGTGTAAACATGGAGTCGGGCGAGTGTAAACATGGAGTCGGGCGAGTGCGGCCACCAGCAACTTATCTGGATTTTGAGAGACAGGAGGCACTAAAACAAGCTAAAATGTCATCATGTAAGAATGTTTTTGAGCAAAACATGTAATGAACGAGTTTGTGTGGCCCGTAAACCTGTCCTGACATGTTCAAGGAAGCGTAATAGGTCACCTTTAAGGTCGCTGTGAGCTCAATGGGGGTGAAAATGGTCGTAAAACCAGCTGAGACTGCGTCGTTAAAAGCTTGGAGTCGTTACATGAACTTTCTGTCATTAAATAGAGGTGGTGACCTTCGATCTGAAATCCATAAGGCTCCACCCTGCTGTCCAAACACTTTGCCACGAAACGCCAAGATCAAAAACAAAACAGCAGCTCAAGTCTAAACAAATCTCTCTGGTTTCATAAACTAACAACGCTTCATGTTTAGTTAATTACCTCTCATTTAAATTACATCTCAGTGACGGTCAGTGATGTTGACAGCAGCAATCAAATGCATCTACTCTCAATGAAAGGCCTCATTGTCTCGCTTGTCTTCTTTTATTTGCTCTGTTCAAACAATCATAACTGGGTTGGGCCGCAAGAAGTTCTGAGCCGGAAAGCAAATAAAAAAACAAAGCGATCTGTTGAGCTAAGGATCAAAAGCAAGACAAAACTAAATAAAGATAAAACAGATGCATGAGCTTCCCCCACAAAAGTAGCACATTTCAGTCTTAAGTTCAACAATATACAAATAAATAAGAGCTTATCGTTTAGTGAAGAGGCTTTAAAGTTAAACTTTTTTGTTTGTTTCAAAAACATAATCTGTTTATTTTGTGTCTTGTTTAAATATTTTTTACTTCAATGCATTAGCTTAAATTTACATTTTCTATTAGCTTGAATGAAAAAAGTCTGACTAACTGATTAATTTAATCTCCAAATGTATTAAAAAGGCTAATAATGATCTAATCTTGTTTAATCGCTTTAATTCTGTTATCATTGGTGGCTTTAATGCATGTTTTTGTTTACCTCCAGCAGAGCTGCTTAAAGGTGCAGAAACTGAAAATGTCTTCAAAGCCCAAAATACTTTACGAATCGCAAAGTAAAACAGCTGTTAGGTTGCATTTATACAAAAAAAAAAAAAATCAAAATAGTGATGATAAAATAAAATGCAATGCAATAAAAGAATCCCATTTGAAGCTTAAATCTAAAATAATCACCTTTATTAGTTTTCTCTGCCTTCTTGCCTAGAACTGAATAAACACAGATTATTTTTAAAACAAAAATCTGGATCTACGATCAAGGAAATTCATGTTGGGTAATTTTACGAGAAGTTTCCGTAAATCAAAACATCTTCTGAATCCAATCGATGAAAACAAAAAATAATGGTTTGTTTTCTTCCTTCCCAGAAAAACGAAGGAGAAAAAGGGAGAAACATTTAAGATGCTGACTGTGTGGGATTTCCCCCCCCCCCCATTTTTGCAGTAATGTTAACATTTGCAAGATGTTTTACACTGTTTTGTTAAATTCGACTTGTTTTCCTGAGTTTTTCTGGTGACAACAGAAACATGATCCAGTTTTAAGCGCCGATCTCAGGAAATAAAATCGCCTTCAACGTGAATTACATTTTCCTGTCAATATAACGAATTGGTAGATTAAATTGTTTACATTTATTTTAGTTTAAATTGCAGTGCTGGTGGCTGTAAATCCAGATGATGTCATTTGGAAACGTCCAGCATTAGGGTGACTAAGTGAAAAGTCACCTTAATGCTGAGCGTAGCTAGGAAGGAATGCAGCCACTCCTTGTTTGGCATCATGGCACAAACCGTCCAGATTTCTTTACCTGATGACGTCAAAGCCTTAAAAACATGACAGGTGTCGCATTCCAAATGTTATGAACTAATTTTCATGTGGCCCCGTCACTTGAAAAACATTTCACCACCGCTGTCATGCAACCATTGTGTGTTTGATTTGAACTTCCAGTTCATTCATCTGTGTAAATACTGCTTCAACTCTTCACCTTAATGAGCTTTTAGAAGGTATTAGCCCACATTTACATTCTTTAGCAGGGAGCGAGGGCCTTTTTGGGGCCACTAGAGGGATTTTTTGTGGCCCTCCGACCATAATTCAAGAGATAATTTAGGACAAAAATATGATTATGATTAATTTTGGATTAATTCTGTTTTTAAAACAAGATGTTGTTATTGCTTTGACTTAATATTTTAATTTAAAATGTCTTGTTTTCTTTAGTTAGTGGAAAATCAACATAATTGGCAGAAACGAAGGCTTGAAAACATCTGTGCCCAATTAATTCATTATTTCACTTGGTGATGAAGGTTCTACCATAAGTGTTTTGTTTTCAGTAATATTCTAATTTACTGAATGGATTCTGTAATAACGTGTTTTTAAAAATACTTTCCTGCAATGGGGCTCACAGTGGGGCGCGTGGGCCGTTTTGTGGCCACTTAACTGACCTTTTGTGGCCACAATTCAAGAATAAATTAAATTAAATTAGTACAAAACTATGACTTTTAAAATCTACCTATAAAAATGTTAGATGCAACACAAAGTGTTCATCTTTTCCAAGCTTTCTGGATTCCTTCTGTTGTCCGGGTTCTCCGGGCTGACACCGTTTCCTGGGTTTCTTGAGATCTTTTGATTTCTATTTTGAACAATTTCATTTTTTTTTTTCAATTTTTCTGCAGTTCCAGAGTGATGCAAACCTGTTTATTAAACGTTTTATCAGGTTAAAAATATTACCAACATAATTTTCTTACAGTGGAAAGATTTTTTTTTTGGTAGGAATGGAATAGTCAATTGACTTGACAATTTTCTGTAAATTATCTTTTACTGAAAACCTTTCTGTGCTTTTATTTAATTTACTAAACTTGGATTAATACAGCATGCATTTCAGAAGTTTTAACAATTGGGAATAAATTTATCCATCCAAAACTAAAAGAATTTGAAAACTAGATTATTTTCTTTCAATAAAACAAAAGGACAAATTTCTTTTTATGTTTTGGTTTTATCATAAATAACATCCGTTTCAAACATTTTCAGTTTGTTTTCTCAACCCACCAGTGATTTTGGTCCATGTTACAAAAAGTTTGGTCGAATTACCAAAGCATTTCAAACTGACACTTCACTGCAAACACACAAAAACTTACCAAGTTATTTTTGGTCTCGTTTCTAATGCAAAAAGAAATTAGCACACTTGAAATAACTTTTTCAGAAAGACATGGGAGCTTGTTTTAAGTAAATAACTTCTTGATATTGATAACAAAAGAAGTACTAATTCCACTGACAGATTATTTCACTTATAACATGGAAAATATTTAATTTTTTAAATCAATTTCAAGGAATTAAAATAATTTTATATTTCATTCTGAAGTTCATTGAAAGTGAGTTTTGCCTTATTTCAAGTGTACTAAGATTTTTGGACGATAAACTAAACCAAAAATACTTGGTAACATTTTGTGTTTTTACTTTGCTGATGGAGCAAGAAGCAAAATGAAGGTTTACAAGTGACCTAGTTAAATCCAATTAAGATTCTGTGACCTTACACCATAAAAATCTATTCATTGTGTGATCTGAAACTCAACGTCTCATCTGACTAACATCTCAAAACTCCCCTCAGTGGTCAAACTTGTTCCACAGAAACCTGTTTATTCCACCCATAAAACCAAACAAAAGCACACATGTGACATCCTGGTACCCAGACAGGTGTTCCTGCTAAGCCCCGCCCCTTTCCAGGTGGCTGTAGAAAAGCTCCATCAGCATCCCCCTCTGAACAGAACCAGACGATCTGCTGCCAACAACTCCTCCTTGAGCCAACCGTCACATCCAGTAAGTCAAGACTTTGTTTCTTTACAAGAACCGGTTTAGGTTTTTCTACTAATTTAAACATTAAAACTTTAAATCTGATCATTTTTAGTAAACCAGAAGACATAAATTTAATTAAAGTAATTTTATAAAGCTCTTTAAATAAGATTTATGTTTTTGTGATGTATTTCTGTGAAAAAGAACAGAATAATTATAAATCTTATTTTGTTTTTTATCATGTATCTCTTCTCATTAAATTTCAATTGTGTATACAAAGTTAAGACATATTGTAAATTTATTTTTCCATTTTAATGTTGCTTTTTGTCAAATAAAAATTCTCATAACAATTTTTTAACATTATTTGTGTAAATATTTATATTTTCCAGGCAGAAATGGAAAATAAGATGATGCAGGTTTTTGCCACACTGATGGTTTTCCTGGCTCTCAGTTTCCAGCCAGTACTGTCACAGGTTAGTCTATATTATTATTATTATTGTACTGCTAATACTTTATGACCAACAACTTTAATGTACTTGCAAGATAAAAAGATCTCAGTGCAAAAACACAAAATCTTACCTAATCTAATTTTTGGTCTAGTTTCTAGTTCAGATATTTTGGTAATTTTTTACAAAAGACAAAACTAAGTAATAGAAAACCTTCAGCAAGATATAAGTAAATGATTATTTAATATTGATGAAAAAGTTCAGTCTCATTAGTAGATAATTTCACTCATGATATGGTAACAATGTCCTGTTATAAATTAATTAATCTGCCAGTGTTTTATTCATAAATATTAAGGAGTTACTTGAAACAATCTCTTATTTCTTGCTGAAAAATTACTCGTTTTATCTTGAATGTATTAAGATGTTTGCGCTGGAAACAAAGTACACGATATTTGGTAACATTTTGTGTTTTTGCAGAGCTGAACTTACAAAAATGTCTCAAATCCAACTTACTGACACAAATTTACTCAGATCTGGTGGAACTTTTTTTAAAGCATTGCTGTTTGAATAACCTTTAAAAACTCAGAGGGAAAATAGAAAGACTTGACTGATGATGGGGAAACAAACAAAAGCTCAAAATCTTTAGGTTTGGTTTTGTTAAACTGTAACCAATTGTTCACTTGAAGCTTAAGACGACTGAAGAAAGTTATCCATTAGCTTTAACGCTGAGACGTTTTAGTGGCGGAAAACAGAAACATGTTAATTCCATGTTAACTTAATTAACATGGAATTGGTATGTGGTATGTAATTGATATGTAATCTTTCTGTTAAAGCTCCACCAGAAGATTAAAGAATCTGTTGACTGTTTATTGACTTATTGGTTCGTTTTTGTCTTCATAGGTTTCTATTTCTAAAACAGAATGTGGCACATCCAAGCTGTGCGTGCAGAGTCCTGCAAACTGCGACCCTGCAGACAACACCACCGTTTGTCTTTTTGGATCTGCTCGCCCCACAGCGTTAAACCCCCCAAATGGTGTCGACATGGCCTTTGAGCTCAGTGGGAACTCTTCTGGGTACATTGCCGTAGGTCTCACCAACACCGACGCTGTGGTAATTATTATTAGATTTTCAAAAGTACTTCAGAGTAAATGTTTGGGGGAAAAAACATGGAGATACAAAATATTGGTGATAGCTGAACAGTGTGCATAATATATGAGAAGTGCTGAATGGTGCCTAAATTTTAATGGTTGCAAATATTTCAATGAACTTTTCTGCAACATCCTGTTTCTGTTAGCACAATTCTTTATTTTGTACTTGCATTGGTATTTATGGGCTTGAAATGTAACATATTAAGTAGAATAGGTAAATCTGTCTAATCAATTTAGTCAGAGAAAAACTTACTTTGATTTATGTTTGCTTATGTGTGAAGGTAGAATACATAAAGTATATGGTAGATTTTTTTTCCAAAACTCTCTTTAGGATTTGTGCCAATATTTTATTATTGCTTATACATTCTTGTTTATTTACTTACATAAACTATATTCTTGTTTGCAGATATGTAAAAGAAATTGTAACTTCAAAGATTTAAAAAATATTGTCACAACCTTTTCATCCAACTATATTTATTAAAATTATTATTTAAAAAACAAACAGCTACAAGATGGGGACAACTTTGACTTTTTGGTTAAAACAGTAACTTTACATTTTAAAATCATTTTTATCATTTTATAATACTAGCTAGCTGTCACACCATTTAGCTAAATAACATTTAGCTTAGTTTAGCTAATTTTATTTTCGCTTAGTCTCATCAAAGTTAACCAGATTGTCTTAACTAACATCAAAATTTAGCTAAGCTAAGCTTACTTTAGCTTGATTGCATTTATTTATGCTGCGTTTAGCTTCACGTAGCTTAGCTTACATTAAATGGATATATCTTAACATAATTTAAGTGAGTTTAATAAAATTAGGTGAAAGAAATATTATGTCAAATGATGGTGAACAGTAAGTTAAACTGAAGACAAATTAAACAGTCATATCTTTGTACAACATTCATAATTTCTGACTGAAATGTTGCAATGCTTCTCTCCACAGAACATCATGCTTTTTGTTTGCGCTCAAAACAGTTCAAACGGGACTTTCTTCAGCATGTCGACGATTAGTAACAATGGAACCCTGAACAGTACTCTAGCGAAGGTAAGACTTAACTTTTAACATCGCGTCGTTCCTAGAAAACTACTTGAATAAAATTTTTATGGAGAAAAAGTTAAGTAAGAGTATTCACAACTCATAAAATATTATGTGAACGGCATTTATTAACTTAAAATGTATTTATTTTACGTGTAAATGTATTACACGTAAATTTATTACATGTAAATTTATCTACTAGATCTTATTCATATATTTTTTTTTTGAATTATTCATGACTCTGACTTCAAATTTTCAGGCTATGACAAATGTTAAAAACACTGTCAATGGTACCAACATCAAGTGTACATTTAATGTCGCTGGTCTGAATGCCACCACCGACACTGGACTCCTCAGGGCCGCCGATACCACCTATAGAATGGTCATCGGATCTGGACCACTGGATGGAAGTAAGAGGACAAACATATATGTGTATACATATCTTTTTTTTACATGTTTAGCTGTTTCAAGTTTAATGAATGATAGAAATTTACACGTTTGAAGCATGGATTAAAAACAATTATTTTCTTTTCAGGTGGACTTGGACGTTTCACCATTGATGCACGCAGTGAGGCTATAGATCTTTCCAACTTCCTAAACTCGACAAACACCACAGCAGCACCATCAGTATCACCATCAGGGGCCAACCGTCCTTTCTACTCTAATGGTAAACTATGCACAGAGCTAATGAATATTTAGATCTACATATTCCTACATTCAAAATAATCATTTTGTGTAGTTACCCAACATCCAAAGACTCTATCTTATCTTTGATCATTTCCAAATAATACATATGAATACTCTTCCCAGGGATCAGGCTTTATGCATGTTTCACCATCTCAAATTTAAGATATTTTAAGACCATTATGAATGAAATCTAAGACCTATATCAAGACAGAAATGGAAAAAAAAATCTTTTGTATCTCTTGGCAGAAGCTTAGCAACGACAAGACCGAAAAAAGCTAGCAAGCTAGCAAATACTAGCAGCTAGTTAGCGGTATCTTTATCCGCCTTGAGTCATGCAATGAAGATGCCGAACCATTTCCTGATAGAAAATTCCCAGGACACAAGATTAGTCCTAACATAACACAATTGTGATTTTTGCATTAGAGACCAACTTACGTGTTCCTTAATTAATTTAAGACATTTTAAGGCCTTAACTTCTAACATAAATTTAAGACTTTTTGCGTTTTTCCTTTAAACTCCCAAAATTTCTGCTCGACCAAAAGAAAATGGTCTCTTATTTAGATTTTAAAAAGTCCTCCGATAAGAGCAGATAAATCCACATTTCACAATAAACAGTTTGAAACTGACATAATTTTTTTTTGTAATTTCACATTACCTTCTCTAATTAACATGTCTTTCTGTTTTTCTCCTCCAGCTGCGCTGCCTCTGGTCAGCTTCCTCACACTGTCCATCCTGACGTTCGCCTGATCAAACCCAGAGAAGAAAAAGCTGTTATAACCCCATAAAGACACAGTGAAGGGTGCTGCTATAAAATGCAGCAAAAACTGAGTGTCATACTGTTTATGAAGTGTTTTTACAAAACTAATTCAGAGATGAATACATTATATTTTGCACTGTTTGTTCTAAACACTTATGAGATGAAGAAACTAATAGCTCAGGCTGTGCAAACGATCTAAGGTATATATTTTTAATAATGTAGACATATCTATTGACACAATTACTATCTTTAAATGCTTTTATTACTGTGTGAAATGAAATGTGAGCAGGTCTCGTCTGTTTCTTAAATCTGTCATCTTTATGGGAGCCCATCCCAGCTCAGGATTGTCTTATTTTCATGAAGTAAATAAAATCATCTGTCAATTAAAACCAGAAGATCTCACGACAACAGAAAACGACTAAAGTGAAAGCAAGATTTCAATCTTGTTGGATGTCAACCAACAATGTGGATCTTATCGTCAAAAGCGCCAGATGTCATGGTATGGCTAAAGAAAATAAGCCACTTGGTACAAGTTGATGCCTTTTGTTGGTATGTGAGAAGATATGAGATAGTTGAAGCCCGACAGAATGACAAAGCACATTTTTATGAGCATTCTGATTTGCTTTGAGATATGTAAGAAACTTACTGCAATGTGAAAGCTTGAGACATTTAGCAAAGACCAATGGAAAAATCAGGAGAAAATGTTGAGAACCACATCACGGTTTTTCTTTATAAACTATTTTTTGACAATAAACATATTAAATGAGTATTTTTGTGCATTTATCTAAATGAGTACATAGTTATGTTTTATCATCACCAAAAATATGGATTAATGTCTTAGCTGGTTGTCTCTGACCTTTATTCATTAGTATGGCAGATGCTCGAACTTGGAGCCCTGCGGTGCCCCAATTGTTCATTTTAGTTAAGTTAATTTGTATAAAACATTTCAGCAACAAAGCCATTGAAAGTGCTTTACATGATAAAAACTACAAATATTACATTACAGTAGAAAAATAAAAAGAAGTAATGCAATGTTGTAATTCAGAGGACACTTTATGATGTTGCAGCTTTTATGAATAAAACTAAAAATTATTAAGTTATCGTTCCAGATCAGAGGAGCATAAAAACCCAAAGCTAAATTCTCTAGTTTTGGTTCCTGGGATGCAGACTAGAGTAGAAGCAGAAAAACTGAGCCATCTGAAAGTTTCATCCAACAGAACTTTAATGTTTTTTAGTGCTCAGTCACTGGGTGATTTATAAACTAACATAAGTATTTTAAAGTAATCAGTGCAACTACAGATAAACACATGGGTGAGTTTCTCTACAATTTGCATTGTTGATGTCAGTCCTTTAGCCCTTTAAATGTTCTCCAGGTGATAAAAGGCTGACTTTGTAACCATCTTTGTGTGGCTCTGAACTTTCAGGTCTGAGTCAATCACTAGTTTCTAAATAAATTAAGCCGTGTGCAGGTAATTCCTCTTTAGTAGATAATTGGTTCAAAAATTATTCAATCAAACTTAGCAATTTGGTTTGCTGCTGCTTTCTACTTTATTCTTGTTTTGTAAAAAAAATTGACTGCAATAAATGTGATTAATGTATCTCAAACTTGAGACTCGTTAAAAATTATTTAAGATTTTAAACATTATAGGTTTATAATACACACTAAGAATAATTAGTGGACAAAAGTTTGGTTTAAAACACAATTTTAACAAGTTTTGGGAGTGTTGACATCTCAAAACTCTCAAATAGTAGTTAGATATACAGCATATCTTTGCAAAAAACAATGCATTTATCAGATAGTAAGATGTTTTTTCTAGTTTGTGACGTTTATCATCTGATTCTAACCTTCTAAATCAAACTCAATGCCTTATTTTCCTTTAAAAAAATACCATACTGTTGGACTGTTTTCAGGCATCAGCACCACTGAAAACTTTGATTTAATAACATAAAATAATTGCACAACAGAGGACATTGTGCAACAATAGTTTCTGGGCTATTCTACCAAACAATGTGTTATTGTTTCAGGGCTTAACACAACCAATCTATCTTGGTTATAAAAGATAAAAGAAATATGTATTTGTATTTTTGTCATACTGGACCTGTAACTTAGCAGAGTAGGTGAAAAAATGCAAATGAGAAAAATAAGGCACGTTTTAAAAATGTTCAATGGTACCTTTTGATCGGTGTGTTTCGAAACCATTTCTGCTCTTGACACCTCCCTCCATTTTAAAGGTACTTACATAAACAATAGATTCATTGTAATCCTTTGTTGGAAGTCTAACATGTACATCAGGAAATGTGGGGGATGTTTAAACGTCTCCATTGTTTTCTTTTTTAATAGGCTTTCAGTACTTCAGCATTTAAGTTCCATCAACATGTCAAACCTGTTTTGGGTCATTCTCTGAATTCCGTGCATTTTGTGTCTCACAGGTTTATCTCAAAGATTTTCATAAAATGCAAACAACATTTTGAGAAAAATCAAGAAAAGGAAAAATCCATGTGTCTTGGTAATATAACATGCAAAAATATTTTTAAAAATTATGTTTTGAAAAATTTTATGGGTTGTTGAAGCTTAGAGGTCAGGCAAATGAGCATGTCCCCACTGACCAATGTCAATGTTTCACTGAATATAAAACAAACAAAAAACGTTATTTCTACTATTATAGACATTTTTTAGCATACTTTAACCTAAATAAAATAAATATGAGAAAAAAAACATGAATTATTTATAAAATAGCACTTTTTCATTATGTCCTCTCAACCTAGTGACATATATAATGGCTCATTATTTATAATGAGCCATTATGAATAATGGCTCATTATAAATAATGGCTCAGTCCAATTTTCTCAGCATCCCGGAAAAAATCACTTAGGTATTTTCCCACTCACACTGTCAAGAGATTTATGTATTAGGAACGTTTCTTGCCTATATTTCATTAGTTTTATCCAGATAGTCATCGTCAAGCTCTACCTTTCGAGACGTAAATGATATTTATTGTTGTTTGAGAAAAAGTAAAGAATAGTCTTTGAAAAATATATAAATTTCTTGTTTTCATCATACAAATAATAACGTTGGACTGTTCTTAAGCCAGCCAGAGTGTTCAACCCGTTACAGCCTGGTCAACTTTTACACTGGGTTCAACCCCGTTACTTAATACATTACCATTGTTAAATTTGGTCTTTGTTGATCTGTATGCAAAGTTTAAAGAATTAGTCAAAAATGTTAAAAAAAAAAAGCTTGATCTAATGTTTATTTAAAAGTGTATTTTCATAATTTATCAAAAGCACTTTTACATCAAGTTGCCATATTCTACTTATCAGTCTAATTATCATAATTCACAATCAAATAAATTACAATTATTAATTTTAATGGGGACAGGTGATCTCAAAGGAACTGAAAGAATGAGTTTAACTATACTCAAAAAGGAATCAAATTGTCCTGTACAGGGTTGAATTTAAAGCAACCTAAGTTACAAAGAAATTCGTAACAATGTTTGGGATTTCGTGCAGAAGGTGGGGAGACATATTTTCTTGTTGGTTCAAAGAGTTCTTCACTAGATGCAGTGACCAAAAACACATTTTTGTGATATATATTTAGTAACCTGAGACCTCAAAATGTACCAAATTCACCCTTTCATGTCGTAAGACCTTAGCAAGTATTTATTATGTTTGCCTTCACAAGATTAAAAGTGAATGATATTAAAAACTGGAAATTTGCATCCCATTCTAGTTGAGGATTGAAGATGTTCATTATTGAATTAATCAAAAGTTGACTGATCTTATCAATCGCATTACGACTCATTGATAAGTGGCCATTTTCACTACAGAAGAAAACTGATTCTGTCCTATTAAAATATACTATCAAAAGCTTCTCTGTAAACAGAAAAAAAGTTGATCTTTCTAATTTCTTGGTTTTATCGTGTCATGGACTCCTTAAGGACCTTGTGGAGTATTTACACTTGAAACAGAACCGCATTAAATGCATTTTAGATTCCACACCGGTCGCCATTTGAACCGTTTCTTACCCGCTAATAGATGTGCCATTCTCCGCCATCTTTGTTTCTGTGTCTGTATCAACGGCTGAAGGATGACCAGCGGCGCCCTCCGCCCTGAGCAATTTCATAGCAACCCATTTCTAAACCGTTGAGCTAAAACAATATGTTTGTATATACATATAAACTGACCTCGACAGATTCTTTAAGGGGCTTATGTGTCTGAACAGAACCGTGCTCATACACAGCATTCGTTTCTGTAAGAACCTTCTCGTTCGCCCTCCGCCATCTTTGTTTCTCTTCCGGCTGGCTGAAGGATGACAAGCAGCGCCCTCTGCTGGATTGCGGCAAAACGCTGAAACTAATTAATGTCCGTCGAAGCGGACATTAGTTAATCTATTTCAACTTTTTAATTTACCTACCCAAAATCAATGCGTCTAACAATTGTTTGCATTCCTAATTCTAGTTTCACAAAGTCACGCTTAACTAGTAAGAACTTTAAAACTAAGGAAAAACAAACGTAGGGTAAGATTTACTCGTGTTTTCTTTAAATTAATTTCTTTACAGTTATACTAAAAGGCTCGTTTATAAAGAAAACTGAATTGGACGTAGTCTTTAATGACCTTTTATTGTTTATATTTCGAAACAGAATCGCCCAAATGTTGGCTTGCTGAAGTATCAGCCGCGCCCCCTCCTGGACGGCGGCCAAACAACAATGAAAGAAATGGACCAATTTTTAATCCAAACAAACTATCAATCGACTTTTAATTCCAAGTCGATTGTTTCCTTAAATCCAGCAGTAATTAAAACAGATTCTTGGGCAAAATAAAGACTCAGATTTGATTTTAATGTTTTATTGCAATTTATTTCTTTACAGTTAAACTAAAAAGTGTGTTTATATATTTATATGTATAAAAAACTGACATGAACATACACAAGGTCAAAGAAACTCACTGAGAAGGAAAAAAAACACGCAGAAGCTAAAAACTAATCTGTGGCTGAGTTCCCGTCCTCGCTTTAAGAGATGTCCGTCGAGCTGTTGTCTCTGAGAACATTATTAGTCCATGTTCCCGTCTGCACACGAAGACGAGAAGAAGAAAAAACAAAACACAAGCCTACAGCTAGATATTCCTGTTACAGTAATACTGGACAACTAAATGGAAACTAAAAGGAAATCTTCAGGGACAACATGACAGTAAGGTGTGCGCACCATGCTCGTGTTTTTGTGCGCACGTGTGTTTCTATCTACAACGTTGAGTGTTAAAACAGGAGTCGGAGCTCCTTCTGGAAGCCGCGCCGAATCTCCGCCTACGAGTCGTCGTCGCCGTTCACGCTGTCGCCGTCATCTTCGTCTCCTTCCACGTGTTCGCCTTCCTCCTCTTCCTCTTCTTCGTCCTCCCTCTCCTGACTCTTGACCTGACGGATTTGTGAGCAGAACCGCAACGTTAAAACTACTAAAAAGATAAAAATCATAGCATACATACAACTAAAGTACAGCAAATCAGACCAAACTTTTTTTTGTTTTAGAACTCAGGATAAAGAAAAAACAAAACTGCTAAACAGCATAATAATAGTGATAATTTTATTCACATTCTGAAGTTTATATATGCGGTAATATTGCATTAGTTTTTATAAACGCACAAAAATTTATATTAGCAAAATAAAATGTAAAATCACAAGAAAAATGTGGTTTCAAAGACAAAAGCTACGATAACATAATCAGCTTGGTAATTTTTTAGATTTCATTGAAATCGACTTAAATAGACGTTTGAACAATTGACTCAAAGTCTTGCTGAAAATACTTTGATACATTAATAGATAAAAAAAAAAGTAATTGTAAAACTGGTACTAAAGTAGAACTTCACAGGACCTCTGACATTTCTCATTTTAAATATTTTGTTGGGTAGGAGTTGTCGTAAAATTACGACTTGCTGAAACAATTCCTCGAATGATTCGAGTACCTCAATTATTAAAATTGCTCGAAGTTTTGTTAATTTATGTTTTATTAGGTAGCGCACCGTGTTCTGGTCGGATCATTGTTTGTGGTGGCCAGCGCTCTTATTTTGGCCTATGAGTTGTTGTGAAGTGCTAACAGTATGGTGTTGAATTGTGCGGCGTTTTACCAGGATCTAGCAAAATGCCAGATCCTGGACAAATAAGGATTGTTGAACTTTGCGATGGTTGAACTACGACAGGGGTTCTGGTGTTGGAATTGCAGCTTCACGGTTCTGGAGCAAACGGTAGGAATGGCGGAGAGAGAGAGATCCGATTCTTCGGATAATCATAAAAATATTCCATCGAGTACTCAATTACTAAAATATTCTTTTACAACTGTCATATTTTCCTGACTTTTCGTATCATTACGACCTCTTACCATTGCAACTTTCTCCAAGTATTTTTACTTGTATTAGTGATTTCTGATGATACTTTTTCTTTTAAAATGACTACTCTTGTAATAATTTTTTCTTTAGCCTGGTCCTAATACTTCGACACAGACATTGAAAGAATATTATGCCTTTTTAAAGAATGTGGGAAAAACAAAGAGTGAAATTTTACTAACATTTCAGCTGCACTGGCCCTTGTTTAATGTCTCAGAAAAATCCAAATTACTCAGCCAAGAAATAAAGAAGTGAATTGTGGACCTTCATTTATCAGGTTTCTTCTTGTTTTGTTTTTTTTATAATTTTCAGAGTCTAGAAGTCACTAGTCAGTGAAATCTGATGTAAAATACACCTATTAAATTCCTGTTTCATGATGTTTTTGAAAAGCCGAACCTCCAATATGAAAACATGTATGGCGCTAAATGGTACTATTAGCTTTTTTGTAAAAGCCATTTTTAGATGTTCTGTAGGATTTGCTTTTATTGTGTATATGGTAAGTTGAGGTTCTATTTTTGCGGCGTATTAAGGATGTCATTTCAGGAAGGTATTTGAAAATAAAATTTGTACTTTAAATATTGATTGTGTTTAAATTCTGTCTTTTTTGGAAGGGTTTTGTGCAACAATTTCAATCTTTTTTGTTATGGCCAAAACATTGCTTGAAAAAAAAGTGGCAACTTCTTAAAAAAGTTTAAGTAAAATCAGTCATTTTAGGCCGCAGCACCTTGGAGGGCTTGGTAACCGCTCTCACCTCTTCCTCCTCCAGCAGGTCTCCTTCCTCTTCTTCCTCGTCGTCGTCTTCTTCATCCTCGTCCGAGTTGTTCATGTCCTGGCTCTCCCTCTCTCTCTTTATGCCGTCATTCTTCTTGCTGCTGGAGTGCGGCGGTGAGGTCACCTCGCCCGGCTCTGGCTTTATGCTCTTTGCTACAAAACAAACATCAAAAATGTGAATTTACTGGAAAACTTGCAGCATCAGATCAACTCAACAGCCGTATTCTGCAGGAAACCGTCGCCGTCGTACCAGACTTCTTGCTGTGGTCCTTCTCCATTCGCTCCAGGCTTTCCAGCAGGTCGTCCACTTTGCTTTTAATCTGCGACAGTTCACGCTTGATGGTCTGCAGCTCGTCCACCCTCACTGCACCGAAGCAAAAGATTAGCCTGTGTTTTACAGCCTGAACCAGAAACTAATATTTGACCAATTATTCCGACTATAGGATAAAAAAGCAGCACATTCTGCAGGCTTCTCATTTAAACATTGAAGCCTTTTCACACAATATAAAAAACATTAAAAGATAAAAAAAAAAAAAAATGAATTTTTTACGTAAGAAGCATTTTGTTGCTTAAAATGCAACATAACTATTATTGCTTTATTATTCCCTTGGTCATTTGTAGCCAGAATTGGTAGTAACTAGTTACATTTACTAAATTTACTTTGAATATTTTAACCGTCAGTAATTTTATTATGTTTATCGCTGCTCTAACTCAACTCAATATTCCACATTTAAATGTTTCAGTTTTGAATAACTATGTTATTTTCCCAATATTATGACTTTATTCTGGTAATATTATCGCTTTAGTCTCCATTTAAACTTCATTCGGAATTAAAAATATAATAAAAAGAAATCTTAGACTGGCCGTAATGTTTTGTCATAGGAATAATTTGAATTCAGTCTTTGGTACAAAGAGAGACGAAAACAACAATCAAACATGTAAATGCAATTATTGAGTGTTTTAAATTATCATGCATTAATTGATCCATTGCTTATTGTGACAGGCCGATCTGTACTCTGTTGAACTAACATAAGGGGTGATTGAAGTAAGTCACTTTTCATGAATATTGTCTGTCACTTGTTTCTATTTCAGAAAAAAACAGATTGAAATCAGGAAAGGTTTGACAAAAAAATAAATAAATAAATAAAAATTAGGTTTTATTTGTAGTCAAATAAAAAACCCTAAGAATATGTTTTGTTGTTTAAATTTTTTTGACATTTCTATTTTAGAAATAAAAAAATGATTAAAATAAAAAAAGGTTTAATTTTTAATCAAATAAAATTCACCATTCACCAAAATTTATAACATTTTTCTGTGATTTGTAATTTGTATTTTAGAATAAAAAAAGATTGGAAAGAAATGGTTTGACCAAATATATATATCAGGATTTCATTTTTAATCAAATGAGTTTTGAGTTTATTTTCTGTCATTTGCGGTTTCTATTTTGGAAAAATATATAGGTTAATATCAGAAATTGTATGGAAAATTTCAGATTTTATATTCCTGATCCATGTCGCCTTATTGTTTTATGTATTCTGTGTATTTAATCGTCTTCCGGCTGCAGTGCTGAATGTACTTTAGGAACTGAAGTTATTTTTCGGTGAGAGCACTGACTCGTTCTGGACGATGAAGTCCTCTGGCTGCTCTTTGATGAAGAGGAGAAGCTGCTCTTGGTCCGCCGGCTGCTCCCTCCGCTCAGGCTGACCCGCGGGCGTTTGGACGGGATCACGGCCCGCGACAGCGGCGGCGGCGCGGGGACGCGAGACGGGTACGAGTACATTCTGGAGCCATTCAGGAAAATAAGAGAGCGAAACAGAAATCATCCTAGGTGTTGACTGAGGCGCTCAGGGATTGTTTTTTTCCCCCAGACGGTTTTCACTCACCTGTCATAGTAGTCTCTTTGAAAATCATAGTCCAGGTCAAACGAGGAACTACTGCAAGGCAGAACATAAACAACACAGTGAAAATATGTAAACCTGTCGCATTCCCAGAGTTTTTATCTAAGCTCCTTTTAAAAGCAGTTATCTTTGCATCGGCTAAAGACATCGTTGATCAGTCAGACCTGTACATGTCTCCAGCCGAGCGTTTAGAGGTTTTTGACCTGTGTGGTTTGGGTTCTCCGGCGAGATTGCAGTCTGAGATAAAAGACAGAACAGGCAGTGACGATAAAAACACTTTTCAGACAAAACATGAAGAACTTTCACCGAGACAATAGGCTGTCAGTTTAAACATGAAACAATCAATTCATTGAAATAAAAACATTTAATAAAAGTGTTTATTAAACCCCTTAACTGTTGGCATATAGGTTGTCTGAATTCTCTGCCAGCGTCCATTATGACAGCCCAGAGCCTGGATAATATCCAGAGAGCGACTTGAGCTTATTTTGACATGCCTGTATTAGACTAAATCTAAAGCCACAGAGGTGTAGCCAACATATGTCCTGTTATGTGGATTTAAGGCATCTTGGGGTTTGTTCTGACATGAATGCGTAACCACGTGTAACGTGTGCGTCGATGCTGTGTCAAAGTCAGGCTCTGTGCACCCTCTTGTTTTGTTTTCAGCAAAACATCTTCACAGGTTTTGTTGAAGTAATTGCTAACAGGACATGCTACTCCAGAGCATCGTCTCTGCTGGCTAACATTTAGCTATCAGCATGTCATGAAAGTCATGAAAGCATCACAGCAACAGGCTTCAGTCAGAGGCCTTTTCAGATTTGTGGAAAGACTGATGGCTACTGGAAATCTTTCCTGCCAGTGACGACACACTGAAGATACTTTGATGATGCGAGTTTTGAGATAAATGAGGTTTGGCTAAACTTTAGGTACTTATGAGCAGAAGATAAAATCCTCACCGAGAACTTGACCGACGATCATCCTCCCGTCCTCCCCCGTGACAGCGGCCCGGGCGTTCCTCTCGTTGGCGTATTGAACGAAAGCGTAGCCCTTGTGGACGGAGCAGCCGACGATCTTCCCATACTTGGAGAAGATGGCCTCCACGTCCGCCTTGGTGACCAGCAGGGTGTTGAGGTTGCCGATAAAGACCCGGGAGTTGAGGGAGCGCGGGTCGGTCTTGTTGGTGACGTTGCTGCTGGCCATGAGGCTGGAAGCGGAGGATGAGCGTCTGACGGAGAGAGGGAGAGAAACAGACGGACAAAACGGATACAAAGGTTTGAGATTTTCAGGAAGGATGAGAGACGCTTCAGTCCTCTGAAAGTCTGAGTAGTTAAGCTTCAAACATCTTTCTGTGGATCAGAAATCTACAAATGAAAGGAGTTCTCTAGAGATGCATCAATCAATCTGACAATTCATGTTTTATTTGCTGATTTGTTATCAATGAGTAAAAAATTTATGCTTTCTCCCGTTTACTAATTAAAAATGTTCAGTAGTTTTGGTTTAAACATAAACCAAAAGCACAAACTTTATTTTTTTCTTTCTTGACTGCATACAGAAAAATCTTCTATGCCTCAATTAAAAATCTTTAAAATATTCTTAATAAATCCGTCTTCGTAGGTTAAGTATTGATCAATACATCTCTAGCTGTTCAGCTACTGATTATTTTAATTCTCATTATTAAACCCGCTGCACTGGTTGTACTGAAAAAAATAATCATCAGGCCTCAAACTCAAAAATAAACTCATGCACCACTAGCGGTTGTTTTTATCACGCAACATCAAACTTGCAAATGATTTCATGAAAGGAAACGAGGGCTTCTTTTGGTTAATGCAAAAACTAAACCATTATTTAGCAACGCTTCCTCTCGGCAAATGTTTTCATGCGGACGCAGCCTAAATGCTTCCTGTTCCTCTAACCCAACCGAACACACACTGCAGTTCCTCACGTGGAGAAACAAAGCTTTTAAAGTAAATAAAGCTCCAGTTTCTTGTAACACGCATGTGAAGCGGCGGCACATAGGGAAATTATGCAGAGCAGCTTAAAGGTTACCCAGGAGAAAATGCACTCGTTTGTTTTTGTTGTATATTTTTATGGCCTTGCTGCGCCTGTTTAAGATCAGATTTTTGCTGTTTGCAGGGCGAGAACCATGAAAACATCAGTGGTATGGACAGTAACTCTGCCCCCTCCTGCTGATAGAGAAGGAAAACGCAGAGGGGGGATTTATTCAACATTCACTCACTCCATAGCGTCTGTGTGCGGGGATCTCGTCTGCCTGACGTTTGACACTGTGGGCTGGGCTCAGTTTGGGCTGGTGTCTGGACCTTCACCTTCGCCCCCTGGCGATTTTTACTGAGGCGACAGAAAACACATCCTCAGTCAAGCTGGGCAGGGTTATCGTTCACCAAATCTTACCTGGGCTGGACGGAGTGTGTGCAGGAACTCCAGAATATACACCACCCAAAAAATAGGCACTTAATGCACCTTAAAGCTACAGCGAGGCAGTGTCAATTTAAATCTAAATTAAAAAGGTTAAGAAATCAATCTAAGACACAAAAACATTGCATAACACCAACTACTTTAAATCTAATAACTTTTGACTAAATCTGTTTATCCAAGCAGTAAAATGTTCAAATATCTTCCATCAAAGCAAACCATTAATAAAACTATTTATGGCAGTTTTTTTCTTATTTTTTATACACACTGAAATCACTAAAGTGTAAAGATGCTGCAAAAATATTAAGGATGGGCAACTGTGATACTGATCGGTCTTAGATGTGTTTTACTCCAAGAAAGCATGATTTAAAAAAAGACATCTAAAAATGTCCACAAAAAAAGGACTTTGCATTCATAGCAAAACAGCTGCAGATAAGCCGACAATATTACTTTTAACTACAATGAAAAAAGCAGCAACATTTCATACAATAGCATCCATGTTAGTGGAGTCTCTCAGTTATGTGAATGGATATATTTTATATTCCTTATAAAATGACTGAGGCCCATTCCCTAATAATTCCATTGGTCATTAATCCTGTATGTATTAATTGACTTTTAACCTTTTATTTTTATATGCTAAACATGAGGATGGAATGTAGAAGCCTTAAGGGGATGTACATCTAAGTGAATGCAGAGAAAAACATAACAGCCAAAGGAAGACACTTTTTATACATCATGTTTAATTAAATGTGCATTTATCATGTTACGTGTTAAAACTTGCAATCCAAAGCTTAAAAAAAAGTCACCATGCGAGGGAAAAACTGGGGAAAACTCCGTTAAAAAAAAAGTGAAGAAAAAGTGAGAAAAAAAATGTCCCGAAGACAACGATTCACAAAAACAACCCAAATCAATCAACACCACACCCGCCTGGACACCAACAGCGCCCTCTTCTGGGCTCAAGTGTGAATCACAAGGCCTGCGCTAGCCTTGGAAGCGCTCCATGCCGGCCAGCGCTGCTAGCGTTAGCTAACCACCAACTTAAAAATGGCACGAAAAAATAAACACCAATCTGACCAGTTTTTGAGAAAAAATCAAAACCTGAAAAATTCTGATATGAATGCCATCAATAATCTGAAGAGGATTAAAATTTTGCTGCCTCTGACGCTGTTAGCTGAAGCTAACGTTAGCTGTCCGAATGTCTGAAAAGCGAGCCAAAAACAAATCAGTCCCGTCAAAGAAAAATATAAAGCTAGGCAAACTTGCAAAAATAGTTCAAAGTGTATCTAAGATGCTTCCAACATGTTGTGGCTCTAAAAAAACCAATCTGCGTTTTTTTGTCTTTGAGGGGGACGAGCATTTCCACGTTAGCTAAGCCAGCTAACCCTGCTAGCCAGCACATTCTGTCCACTCGCAAAATGGAAAATCACCGTGGAAAAAATCCAAAAAGAAAAGAAAAAGGAGGGAAAAATGAAAAATGTCTGGGGACAAAATACTCACCACGACCTGTACGAGCAAAATGTCTTGTTTTTTCGTAAAATCGGTCAAATTGCAATTTAGGTCGTCCTTTTTGGTGCACAAGCGATTCGCCCCCTTTGAACAGCCAGCTAACGCAACAGGCGATGGCGCAGTGATGAGAAGGATGCGTTGGTTTTGATTTACGGAGCAATCTGGAGGGGCGGCGTCTCTACGAAAAGCACGACATTATAAATTTGGCTACATCCGATGTGACCAGGTGAGCAAAACATCATACGCCGTGTACTATGGGCAAAATATTTATATTTTTATGCTTTCAGCTTTATGAACACAGATTTTATTTTTAAAATAGTATTTCTGAATTCTCAAATACACAAATAGCAAAATAAAGAGTATAATTTGAAAAGTAGGTACTATTATGTAAACTAATATAATTTATAAAATTTCAAGGATGTAAATTATAAATCTATTATGTATTATGTAAATTGTGTGAATTAAGTTGCAGTAATTTTTCAAAACAAATTTTAAATGCACATGTTGGTTTTACCTTAGTTATTATCATTTGACCTCTTATATAAAGAAGATTCAACTTATGTTTAGATTATTGGTAATGTTCAGCAGCGAGTGATTTAATTATATCTGCATTCTTATAAATTAAAAATTGTACCTTTATAAAATCTAAAACATCTCAAATCTAAAACTTTATTTTGAAGTAAAGGGGAAAAGTAGAAATATAATAAATTAATTCACAAGTTACAATATTTTAATTATAAATAACACAAATAATTCTAGATAAAATAAAGTAGGCCATATAAACCCCTGTTATTATTTATTTAATCAAATCAGAACAATATAATTGCATTTACAAGAGAAGACTCGAGAAAGCTTATGTGCTGCCGCAGACAGCCAGCAGAGGGCAGTATTCTCTAAAGAAATAAATAAAGGAAACGTTTGGCGTGTTCATTAAACATGTGAGAGGCCATGAGACTCAACATCACATGGGAAAACACATAAAGGATTTTTGTGTGCAGTATTTTCAATTACTTCAAGCTAATAATGCATAACTATGACGTTTCTGCTGGGGCTGCTGAGGGTGTTAAACAATTTCTCATCAGACTTATAAATAAACATATCTTGATAGATTCCAAGGAAGAAAAAAAACAGATGTTAAAAATGTTTGCATAAATAGGCAGGAGACAATTAAAAACAGGCACAAAGAAACATATTGTATATGACTTTCTGTAGTTCAGAGTGAGCATCACAATGGAAAAGAAAACAGATTTTTAGGTGACTTTGACTGGACCATTTTCTGTCGTAGAAAACGAGTGTCTTCAGTTGCAGACTTCTTCAAATTTGGTGCAACGCAGATCCTCTGATGGGTACCATGTAGAATATCGAAATGGCTACATCTCATCAAACTGGCTGTTTCATTGGTCTCTGCAGTCACCAGATCTAAATCCAATTAAGCTCCTTTGGGACGTGGAGAAATGGATGATTCACGCCAAGAATCTACAAGAACTGGATTAGATCGCTGCGTAACCTTTTTGAGCATATCCCTCAAACATTAAGGGCAGTTTTGAAGGAAAAGATGGACCAACCTGGTATTAGAAATAATTTTAAAAAATCTTAACTTGTTTATAGCTTTATCAAGTCAGAGGACTCCAAAGCACTTATCCCAATAAAGTACTCAAATATTCTTATATTGCTGTAATTTATCTTGCTGTACAAAACTTTTTGGTTGAAATGTTCAGGTGATCCATGCAGGTGGACTTTTATATAAAATATTGCTTCTTATTCTTGCCCAACAGCACTTTTTTCAACATTTCTCCTTGAAAATTTAATACGTTTAGCAATCTGAGCAAATGAAAATTGATATCGTGAATTTTTATGACATCATTGAAACTGCCTTTTTTAAAAATGTTAATCTTTTATTTTCTGGCTTTTACGTAACACCAGAAAGTTCCAATAAATCCATAATGAATAAGGGGAAAAAAACATTGTACCAATTGCAACATCAAGAAATCTTTTCCAGTTTGGCTTTTGGTCCATTAAAGACAAAAATAAACTCCAGCTCACGGGAGGAGGTGTGTCGTTTTTGGATTAAATATTCGTGTGACCTTTTGCTTAAATTTTCACTTTGCCACTTTAGGGAGAAAGGGCCGCAAACAAAATAGACTGATACCAGCTGTTTTCTGCATCTGGTTAGTGGAGAGACCCCTATGTCCCAATTTTTCCTGGAGAATATGTTCTTTTGTGAATTGTTTTTGCCCATCTGGTTTTGTTTGGAGCAGCAGCGTCCCAGTGGGCTTGTTTACAGCTCCGAACATCATCTCAGAAATGTTACTCTGACTTGCAGGTTTTACCATCCAGCCTTGTACCCAGATGACATGTTTTTATGTGTATTCCTTACAGCTAGAGGACAAGCAGGACATCTGACAGGCCATGGTACAACCTTTGATTGTGATTGTTTCAAATGTTGGCACAATAAAAGCTCTGTGCTATCTAAATGTCAGGACTGGCAGTAATGGAGGGGTAAAGGGTGTCATTAAGTTTCAGCCCATTACGGATTATACAGCAGAGCTGATGATGAGAGAGATAAACCATTGGAAACTGTGCAGACCAGAAACCAGAACGTGGTCAGTGTGAGGTCAGTGCTTACAACCTCAAACATACTGAGATAAAATTGCAGGGAAACCACTGGAAATAAAAATACCATAAAGTGAAGAGGAGCCATGTGAACTCATAATCATTGTGAATTGTCAGTTATTATATGGGGATATCAGCAAACTGTAGAGGGAAAAACAGATATAAAACAGCATTTAGACCATTTGTGCTTCTCAAATGCCCAAAAGTCAAAATGGCTGTCTTTAGATCTGCCTCAATAATTAGGAAAGTCCTGTTGGGGGGATTATTTTTATTAATCACCAACTTCATCGCTGTCAGGTAATCCAAACTGTTAATACACCGAAAACCCAAGCTAAGCCCATCATCTAACAACCTAAATGGACTTCCAGAACATTTGGTCAGCTAGTTTTACGCTTGAAAAGTGTTGTTTTGTTGGTGCGATCTGGTTGAATGCACCAGAAACCACTTGGTGAATTCTTGTTGGTTGAGCCTTTCAAAGACATACAGTTGTGCATCTGTTTGCGGCCATTTTCAGTGACAAGAGGTCTTAAAAAAAGCTGGTTTTGAACCTCACCTTTCATAACTTCTTCACGGAAGCATAGCAGGTCAAAGTAAAAGTGAAGTTCCTTGTTTCTTAAGAGAATACCTAAATGTGTTCAATTACTGGTCAACTATTATTGTGCAGAATTATTACGCAACTAAATGAAAAACACACATGTTCCCTTCTCATTTTTTTATTTTCAGATGTTTTACTGAGAATTATAAATAAACAATTCAAAACTTTCCAGTAAACATTTCTGACATTAACAAAAGAAATCTGTGACCAATAAGCCAATCTTCTTTTCTTAACAGTGACCAGCCTTCCTTTCATGGAGTTGGTCGTTTTTTTTTTTTTGATGAATTGACAATTAAATTTTTACATCTTAAAGAGGGTAGTATTATGTGCTTTCTGTGTACAAAGTGCCATTTTACAGAGTAATCAAGTAACTATTTACTTTCAGTTGTTATAAAAATAGCATTTATATCAAATATGTCCTGAAACAAATTCTACTTTATGATTTAACATCTTGAAATTGGGTCTCTGTCTCTTTAACAATGTTTTTACCACTACTTCATTGAGAAGTAATTGGCATAATGAGCTCAGCACATGTGCAGTTCCACCAGGTGTTTGCTAATTTCTGCTGGCTAGTCTGAAGGAGCTGAGAGGGAAACTCGCTGCTCTCTGAGGTAGAAGCTCAGAAGATTGAAAACTGCAGCTCAGAGGATGAGCGACGACTCGAGGGCAGAACCAGGTCCACCGAGGCGTTTTGCACAGCTGCAAGGCTGCAATGGAGATAAAGGATTTCTCAAACATGCATGAAAGAATTAAAGATATACTCCAGGTATGTTTTTGACGAGGATAACATTGTAACATGATGCAAAGCTCAAAAAAGTCAAATTTACATTGTACTGTCTCTTTAAATCTCTTTTTGCAGCATTTAAAGAAGCTGTCTAATAGTTAGGTCAAACATTCAGTCATACCACAAACATGACACCTGCTGTCATCATCCAGCTTAGAGTTAGAAAATATCCTTAAAAACGATGATCAAAATAGTCACTCGCTTATTATTTGTGCACACAGAATAGCTATAGCAACTGGTACTGATTAAAATATGGCAAAAACATTTCCTTGTGACCTTTACATGACAAATAAAACAGTTTTAAAGTTGCACAACAGCAGTTATGAGTGTACAAGTTGACAGCTTCACATTTAAAACTTAAATTAAGAAACAAAAAAGCCTGTGTTTATCTCAGAACATAAATTTAATTCCAAGATACAAAAAAACAGCTAAATAATTATGCAATAAATAGAAAAATATTTCTGGAATTCTTTATATAAACAAATGTTTGCTTGATAATAAACTTACTAAATACAGCCAATTTACAAAAGCAAAGTCAGAATCTTTTGTGTATTTAATGGGATTGGCTGCTGATTGAAATACATCAAGATTTCACATAAACTCAGCATTTCTATAAAACTCAGTAAATATAATATTTCTAAGTAAAAATAGAGATCAGGAAAAAAATTTACCTTAAATTATTAATCAGTTTATTGGTATTTCAATCTCTAATGCATTTTAAACTATTGTTCTCATCTTAAGTTGCCATATTTATTACAGTGTTAACAAAATCACATTGAACATTTTGTTTATAAGAAATTTTTTCCCCAAATGTAATTCTCACAGTTATAATTTAAACATATCTTGTTATCCTTAATTTAAGCTGTAGATCCTTTTTTAATTAAAATAAATGTATAGACTGTACCTGACCTTTCTGCCACTGGCACTGAGTACTACGGAAATGTGACTCTGCAATAACAGGTAACTTTGACATATACATTGTCTTTTTACTACACAGTAGTTTTTACTTTCACTTTGGTAATTTTATTGGGAAATGTCATTATGTTTAATTTATTACATTTCTGGATACTCTTCTCATTGTGTAACTCCACAGAATGAAGGATAAACATGTTTTAACAAACAACAAATCACCTGATACAGACATCCACCAGTTTTTTGTTTTTTTTTTTGTTAAAGTTTGGTCAATTTATATGAAAAGAAATTGATTTCCAAAATGTTTTTCTTTTGCCAATTTATATGAATTATTTTGGTTCCTAAAATACCAACATTTCCATATAACTTTATATTTTGGTTCATCTGATGATGTACTTTTTAAACATTAAATGATTTATGTTTTGATCAGTTACTTGAGTAGCTTTTTTCTTACTAAATTTTAGATCTTATTTGAGTTCTTGAACGGCCACTTTTTACTTTTGCTTGAGTAAAAATGTGTGGAACTCGTGTTACTTTTACGTGAGCGCCATGTTTTTGTTCCTCCATCCACCTCTGCTGACCTCCTAAATCAGTACAAGCTGTAAATTGTTTAGAAATTAGACAGGAACGAGCCGAGAGGCAATTCTGAGCTTCCGGCTTGTTTGTTGTTGTCATAGCAACTCCATAGCAACCCTCACGACAGTTAGGTACGGATACCAACTAGGGACATACGGGACAGCGTACGCGTGTGGGGATTTAATCCGGTTTTTGCTGTTTAAATAACGAGTTTTAAAACATTAACGTAACAGTAACCTATTTTTATTTAACTTAATTTCCTAAACTGGTGTTTTCATTTATATTTTAAAGCCTAACTTTTGAGGAATGAACGGAGCCTTTTAATGAATGAATGTTGTAATACCTGCGCACAGCTGGTTTACTTTAATGATGCTACGTTATTGGTAGAAACAAGTGAGGGCGGGGGGAGGGATTGGGGGTCTTGGTGGGGAAAGGGGTGCGCGTGCGCGTGCGCCGCAAAGCTGATGCAGCTGCAGCAGCAGCACGCGAGGAGGTGAGCGCGCTGCAGTGACAGTAGGAACTACAGTCCGCGTGCAGCCAGCGCGAGGACGAGACCTCTACTAGCGCTCAATGCCTGGACGTGATACGGTAAGAGGAGACCTTTTAATGTTTCCCTGTTGTTTCTGCCTCCGAACCGGCGTTATAATGCAGCGGGACACTTTCCCACGCAATGTTTACGCTTTATATCCACTGTTATGTTTGAAGAATACTTTTATGGCGTTAAAGTGACTTGGTTTGTTAACAGGATGCATCTGTTTCTATAAATAGGCTCCAGGTGAGAGATGAAGCAACGTTTAGCTGAATCAAGTCCAGAAAAGTGTCTTTTTTATGATTAATGAGGGGGAAAAAAAGAAATCTTCCACAGTGGGGTTTGGAAAATGACTTTTCAGGTCTGACTTTACTTCCATATGATGAATTACACAAGATCTTGTTTTGATTGTGCAACAAAGTTTTGTGAAATTAATAGAGTGGGTGCTGTAGGCTACACTGTGGTGAGATCATCCCCAAATGGTCTGATATTTTTCCCCCCTCTTCTTATTACTTATGGGACTCTTCCTTTCCACTCCTCTGCATCTCACTGATTTATGTAATGTAGCTGGAATGAAAAGTGCTGCGCAGGGGGTGGAAATCTGGCTTACTGAGGGTCCAACAGATGAGGAGGATTGTTTTATTCATTAGTCTCATGATATCACTGGCATGGAGCTTTTGCAGAGGGATTTTGGTTTATGATTGCAATGCTGTGCCACAGAGGTGTGTGCAGCCAGGGTTGAATCACATTTGATTTTATTATCTACTTCATATTATCTTAAATATGTGGCTATAAAAACAATAATAAACTACATTTACAATGTTTTTCAAAGCCCTATAAAGCTAGTAAGCCTTTGAGAGGCTGATTGGGTTGTTGATCAATACCAGCGACTAGCCAATTATTTCTCCAGATGCTCAAATTGTTTGGTCAAGTGCGCAGCTGAAGTGGGAAACAGCAGCAAGCCAAGATTTGTGTCGACCTGAAATATTTGTTTGGATTGGCAGATCTTCTGTATGTTCACTTCAGCTTCATGCCAGGAACAGAGAATAACAAAAGCTTTTCAGATGAAGTGGATTGTTTTTCTAATGCAAAGCTTTACAAATGTAAGCAGCAAAGTGTATCTTTAGGTTTAGACATGGCAACCCGAGTGCTGGAAACATAACCTATCAAGAAAAAGTAAATGATAGCATCAGATATTATTATGTATTATAGACCTCAGTTAATTCAATCTGGAAAAATGTGTGTGCTATATAGATTTTTTTTTTTTACAGTTTAACTTTTTTGTAATATTTTTATTTTATTTAATCTCCTATAAAAGTGGAGGTAAAAGCTTATATGAGCTCAATAACATCACTAAAACATGGATGTAAGCTTTACATGGTTGATTTTAACACATAATTTCAGCTAAATCTAAATTATAAGTGGGAAATAATTAAATTACTCCAGCTCAGGATAGTAACTAGTTACATTTCCACAAGTTACATTTACTTAAGCAATTTTCTTGAGGGGACACAATTGCATTTAGGAGTTTTTTTTTTTTTTTTTTTTTTTTTTTTCTACTTTTTGCTTTAACCTGATTAAAATTTATGAATACTCTACACACTGTGAGTAACTTCACAGCTTGTTTTTTTTTTCTAACTAAAAATTCACCTGACAGACACAGACCTGCAGTTTTTGTTCAAGTTTTATACATTTTAAATTAATTTGGGATTATTTTTTATTGCCTGATTTTGTTATTTTGTAATTATGTTATTTAGATTAATTCTTATTCATATAAGGCCTTTAAAAATACCACAATTTTCACATAACTTCATATTTTCAATGCTATATGGTAGTATATATTTAAATATCTTATGACGTACAAATACTTTTCACTCTTAGCTGACTACAAATAAGCAGCTCTTACTTGAGTGCAGTTTTTGGCTACTGAACCCACTGCTCTGCCTGTAGTAATATTGAAATTTACATATTAGTAGTTATGACCAACACATAAATAATTCAATATTTGATGACATTAACCGTATGCAACTAAAACATTTAAAATAACTTTCAATTAAAGATACTTTATTGATTCTAAAATTAAATTAAATGTTATTGTAACATGTAAGTCATTTAATTAAAGAATCATAATAGAAGCTGATGACTACAGGCAGGAAATATCCCCTGTAGCAGTCTGTGTTACAGTACATTTGAAGAAGCCTCTGACTAAAGACAGTCTCATGAAGAGGACGGTCAGTGTTGTCCATTATTTTTTATTTTAATTTTATATTTTATATAACCATCCTTAGAATAATGTTATCTGTAACATTTATGTTAATAGATTTTAGCAAAATAAAAGCAAAAAAAAAAAAAAAAAAGCAGCAGTTGTCAGATAACTAGAGTTTTGGTTCAATATATTAAATCTAGTTATAAATGCTTTGCTCAGCAACAGGTGTAGGAGGGGCTCTGCATTACTGCATGCTCCATACAGCTGTAGGAAATGTCTCCTGAGGTGGAGGCATTTAGCTCACACCATGGGAAAAAAAGCAGAAGCAGAGCTGAGCAGTGCCTGTTGAAAGCCCTGGAGCAGTTTATCCTTTCTGTGAGGAAAATCTTCTAAAATATTATTTCAGTTTGTCAGGTTTATCTTTGTTTTGATTCTTCTGCACCAAATAAAAATCAACAAAACCAGATGGAATAGTCAGTATTTTCTGCCCATTATATCTGCAAATTAATATGTTCAGTCCTGTTTGTGGTGAGAATACAAAACAGGAGTAAACACACAAAGTCAGATCAAGGCATAAGCAAACCAAGGGGGTCACCATTAATGCTTACATTTTACCATAAATCTGGAGTTTTAACATTAACACTATTTGGTTTAACCCTCTCCAGGCAGGAGAGGGTTAAGCAATTTTTAAGATTTGCAACAACTTAAACAGTCTTTTCAAGTAATTTGAGCCTGAGAGGGTTAATGGATTCATGAGAGATAAACTAGAAGATATAACTATCAGAAATGTATATTACCACTATACAGGAAGCAAAAGCTAGTATTCAGTTGCTTTTGTTGGGGTATTGTCATGTTTTATTTGTCTCATTCACAATGTTTTATGTTTGAAGCAGCTGTGGTTTCGGTAAAAGATCTTATTCAATTCAGTTCAGTTTATTTATGTAGCGCCGATTAACAACAAACGTCGTCTCGAGGCACTTTACAAAAACACACATTTCAAACCCAATCACCGAGTCACTCCAGCTGATCTTAACAGTACAATAAAAGCCTGTCACAATAAGCAACAAGTCAATTATCACATAATAAATTAGAACAAACTTAATCATTTTCATTTGTTTTTCTCTTTTCTCTCTTATCTTAGAGACGAAACTCTTCAATCTGGTGCTTTTGTCTCAACCAGCCCTTTTCTTTGAAGGACCGTTTTGTTTACAGAGACTTCATAATTAATTAGTTTTTTTAGTTCTGTTGTTTTGTATATTTATTTTGGATATTTGAAATGCCTTCCAGTTCCAGTGGTCAATGCCCATAAGAATTTAAAGTTTATTCATCTTTGAGGACGTGTTTTTGCATTATTATGTCGTTATTACCATTACATTATTCGTAAATGATCTCAAAATCACATTACTGTTTATGGCAACAACATTACTGTTTATGGCAATAACTTGTGGGACAATTTATCAACTAGAAAAATTTGTTGTAATAGGCCTAATATTAGTTAATTAAGTTATTTAAATTAGTTTAGAAAGTTTTCTGTTTAAGGAAGCCCTACATATTTCAAGTCACTGACTTGGAGTATTCAATTCTCCTGGACGAACACGTAGCGTTGGCAAGTCATCTTCAAAGTTATCATAGAAACATAATTCTTTTTCACTTGTATAAAAAAAAAATCACAGAGCTGAGACACCAAAATATATTATATATTCTGCGTAATATTCTGTTAAGGCAGCTCATAGAAAAATGTGCAAAAACACATTTCAATATATAGTACTCCAAAAATAAAAGTGACTAAAAAGTATCCGTTTAAATAAAAAATATGCATAAAAATACAGAAATAAATGAAAAACTTAATCAGAAAAGAAATGTATATTTATACTTAATTAATTGATCAATTATTAAATAAATCTCTTCTTTTTGTTACTTTCTTACATTTAATGCCACACTAATTTATTTGTCAAATTGCTTGTTGGTCCTGTAATTATTTTGAGGAGTCATTTGAAGAGATGCAAAGTGACTTATGATTAATTGTCAATTAATAGTTTATTAGATTAAGATGAGTTCCAATCAATT